>NW_026138076.1:43870000-44470000 GCF_025592945.1 Manacus candei | reverse complement strand
GTTATAACATCCAGAGCAAAAACAGCTACCAAGAAAGGATATAGCCCACATGGTTGCCAACACAGATCTGAATAGCCAGTCACTAGCAACTGCTGACTAGGTAACTGCACTAGCCTGGGAAATAGTGGTTAGTTCTTTGCTATCCAAATCCCTCAGTGCTGTTAATGTGTTTTCAGCACAGCATGGCCACTGTAAAGCAGCCATCCTGTAATGGTGCAGCATGTATTTGCAGAGTTTTGAGGATCCCTGGTTAGACAACTCCAATGAGAAGCTGTGGGGATATGTGCCAGCTGTGAGTCTGACCACAGGGAAGAGCAATGAGACAAACCCAGGGCCACTGTTGAGATTGTTCCTCCATGGAACACCAGGAGGCATGAAACCAATGTGGCAGATACTTCTCTCAACACTGCGTGGAGCTTAACTATGGTGCACTTAATAATTATCCCAGGCCAAATTCGTCCTGGTTTTACTCCACTTTATGTCCAGTAGAGTTGTGTAGTATTAAGTGACTGCAGTATAGCATGCACATACTCAGCAATGCTTTAGACTCAATAGCCAGCTGTGGCAGCAAGAAGCTCAGAACACTCTATTTCTGTCTACTCTTAGTATGATAGTTTGTCTTTTGGCCAGTCAGAACTGAAAAACCCCAATGGAAACCTGAGAAGAATAAGAGTAGTGATGGGGGAGACCTGACAATGCACAGGATGTGTGAGACAGGGAAACAGTAAGAAGGCAAGAGAGATGTCATCCTACTAGAAACAATGTAGTCATGAAACCCTATTCTTAGCACTGCAAAAGCTTTCACATGGATTATCTGTCCACTCTGTGAGTACAGATATACTGTAACAACCATGACAGTGCTGGGCGGGCAGAATGTCTTATTTTTCACAGACCATTCAGTGCTGAATAGGTTGGTGTGGTGAAGGAGGAGGTGCCAGTTCATCACAGGATACAGTAGCTCAAGTAGTGAAGCTAAGAGCTCACTAATTCAGAGGTGGACTGTCCAGGAATTTAGAGTTAAACGCAAAACTCTTTTTCCTTGCAGTTCATACAGTGCCTGGCTTAACTCCTCCCTAGAAAGCAGAGGGATAGAGAGTGCACAGAGTGAGGACAGAGGTGAAATCTCTGCACTGGATCCTCAAGTAAGACATGGTTCCCAGTGCTTTAATGTAGTTTTGAATATATTGAGCTACTTGAAGCTTGTGTAGACATGCTTTTGTCATGGAAATAAAACCAAACAAAACATATACTTTCTTTTCAAAGCACAAATCTTGATAAAGCTCTCAGAAAAAAAAAATAATTACAAGATTGAGAGAAATGGTATCCTTGCAAATATCAGACATGCTTCCAGTTGCAAGAGCAGAGCATGACCTTCTTGCTTCAGTATGATGAAAAAAGCTCCACAAGTATTTAGGCTCCAGCATATTTAATTTGTTTCTAAAATATAATATAGTTCTCAGACAGGAGCAGACATTTCTTTCGAGTGAACATCATTGTGTGTTTGCCTATCAAAGTCTGCAATCTCCCATACAGCAGCGTTAATTGTTTGCATTACTTGAAATATTAATGCAATTTAAATGATTTATTACATCATCAGCCTAACTACTTAAGTGTTTAAAGTGTTGGTTTTTGATAAATTGATGTTCATAGGGGTAGCAGCTATATAGAAGATTTCTTCTTACCTCTGCTATTAATTGTAATCCAAGTCATAAGGAATGGAAACAAAAACCCCAAGCCTTCTACCCTATAAAACTAAATCCGTTTCTGGCTCTCCTGGAATAAAAGTCAGAAATGTCCTAAATTTTTATATATATATATATATATATATATATATATATATATATATATATATATATATATATGAGTTAGCTGTTACAAAAATAGAAGAGAATGCTAACCTGGGCTTTGTAACCCTCTAGATAATTGAAACCTCTCCATCTTTTTTTTATTTTCCTGTGGAGGGGCAATTGAAAGACAATACAGTGAAAGAAAGATACAAAGTTAGTTGTATTAAGACCTGAGTGTCTGAGATATTACAGTACTGTGAAATATCCATGTACCAAGTAGTATGATCTGATAAAAGAAGACATTTGAATGCTACTATCAAGACAGCTGTTCCAGTGGTAAGTACATATAGGATTGCCCCATGAAAACAAATCTCAGATGATTGCTGGGTAATCACCTAAAACTGTAGAGAGGAAAGGAATCAGTTGAACCACAGACTGTTTCTTTTTTGTCCAGAAGTTGTGGAGTCACACTGAGCAGCTAAATGTCAGGAAAGCTTTGTTTTTACCTTGGGAATGTACAGTGCACTTGATGATACAGCAGGACTTTCTTCCTCTTGATGAAAAATGCCTGGCAAGGACTAATTCCATCTTTAAGGTAAACTCTAGACCTGCTAAGTGTTTCATCTCCACAAAAGGAAGGGCATCTTGAAGACCTTCCATGAAACTTGATGGCACTCTTGGCTGTGACCCTTTTTACCCTTATAAATTGTCTTCTTGGGCAATTGTAAATATCTTTCCCCACAGGGTCCTGATAGTTATTGCTAAAATCTTCCTGGGTTTCTTTTCACCTACTAATTAATTTGATTTCTCAGGTTTTCTGTGGACCACTAATAACTCAGACCAAGTATCTGCACTGATGAAGCCACATTGCAGAAAATTACTAACACTAAATGAAAAGCAGTTGCAGAATAAACCTTGCAAATGTAGAGAGCTGTGATCCAAATTCAGGAAATGTGTGTTTGGATAAAACCTGAAGTCCTGAGGTTTTCATATGTATATTAATCTTAGCAAGAATTGACCTACTCTACTGAAGTTATGCGAGCATATTATCAGATCAAGAATAACTTGGAAAAAAACCACCCCAAAACAACCAAAACTAAACAAACCACATCTATCTTTAAAATGTTTTCTCACATGCAATTCAAGTGTTTGATCCTAACACTGAATGCCATCATTTGGCACATAAAACTTGTTAAATGTGTGAATTACTAGTGTTTTAAGCTGATATAGTGAAAGGAAAGCCTGGCCTCATTATCTTCAATCTCAGTGAGAATTGTGCTTTTAAAATAACTGTTAAAGACTGAAGTAGTTTCAAGCTTCAAAGATTTTTTTTTAGAAGAGCAGTAGATAAATACGTAGTGATATATAAACAGAGAGTACTCCATCTGTATCTGTAAATATAAATGGGACTTCCTGAGAGATGTATAATAAGGCATTTTATTCTTTCCTATTTGACTCCAGTTACCACAGCATTTCTTTGTTGTAACTAAGTAGCTAAGGTTATCTGTAGCAGCCACAATAGCATAAATTATATTATCAGTGAGGCAGTTCTTCTGAATACTGATACAACACAAAGAAGAAAACCCTCACAGACTGTAATGCACATTAGGAAGTCATTTTTGGTAGTCAGTGGGAGGGTGTATTGTTGTATCTCATAAATAGAGACAAGAGTAATCATATGGTACTATTTATGCAGGCGTTTTTCTGGCATGGAATTTAGTTGTGCAGGCTCAATACAAAATTTCAAGGCTGTGGTGGTGCCTCCTCTTCAGGCTGCTTTATGATCTCCAGAATTCTCATTAGACCTTGGCCTTGATTAATGGCTCTTGGGAAGTTAAATTTTCTTGAATTTATTAGAAACACTGTCTGTACAAGGAACTTCTGTTGTCTAACCAAGAAAGGGGACAAGAGATAATCAGTTATCTCCGGATAGTCTTGGAACATTACTTACCTGACTTATAGCCTGAAACAATATTATTGTTACTGGACTTCTGAAAAATTCTAGTAATTATTGTCTTGGATTATGACCGGGATGGAGATTGACTAATGACTAACTTCCATCATTGTGGAATCCTATAAACAGGTGTCCTAGGTGAGGCTCTTTGAGGTCTCCTGGGTCACACTGGGCTGAGAGCAGCATCTCCCTCTGAGTGGGACACCTCTCGGAGCTTGCCAGCTCTCAAGTTTGCAATAATTGGGGGATCATCACCAAAAGCTGACGGTAGAGCCTGGGCTGATACCCCCATTCCTCGAGGCTCAAACTTTCCTGGTGAGAAACACAGAGGCATTTGACTTGAGTATTTCACTGGACTCAGGGGAAAGTTTTCTAGCATATACACCTCAGTACACTTATATATACATCGTTGTGTCTCTGTGTATGTGTGTGTGAGAATTGATTCGAACACCCTACAGCAAGTAAAGTATGAACGTTGCCATCTGTGCTTAAGTCACTGTTGCAATTTTAGTAAGTCCTATTGAATCACTTAATAAGTTGATAAGTTAGAAAATAATTAAGTCCTGCTAAATCCCTTAGATATAGACTGTTGACTAAATGTGGTACTCAGGTTGGACACAGCTGCACCTAGGCTCCACCAGGACTTCAGAAAGCAAGGGGATCCTCTCTGAACTTCATGACTAAAAGGAAGAGTCCCCTTTTCCTTACACTTTTCCATCCTCAGTCTCCGTAGAAATCATTCTAAATTGATTCTAATCTCCTTTTCCTTTGTATGTTTGATCCATGCAGTAAGTAGTAGAGTGAACCTTGCCATCAAACATTGTCACGCTTTTCCCAATTTATATTAAACCTGCTTTATACCTTTTTCAGTGATTCTTTAAGTGACTTAGACCATTGATTCACAACAAAGAGTCAGAGTGGCTCACAAAGTCACTTTGCTCAGTGAGCAATTTGTTCGTTTGCTCTGATCATGGAGATTTCTTGTCTCACTGGAGTTGCTCAAGTGCCCAGCCTAGAAGTGCAATATGTTCTGTGATCTGTGCAACACAAATAATCCAGTAAAAGGAAAGATACAGTACACAAAGTCAAAGCTGTCCAAAAGTGCGAAAATAATGATTTTTTTGGGCAGGAAGCTAAGGAAACATGAAGAAAAAATTCAACAAGCAATTAATTCCTTCTTGATGGGGTAAATTCCAAACAGTGTCTGAAGAATGCTTTATGCCTGCAGATTACTTCTGTCTTTCTTTTAGGTCCCAGCATAACCTGCAGGGCTTGTCAGTTTTCCAGGACAAAGCCCAGTGATTGTAAGCTAGTTGTAAACTAGTTTACAAGAGAAAGAATGAGGTTCAGAGGAAAGCATGGGTCTTAACATGGACTATGTGCCTCTTACTCCAAGTCTTGAATCAGTGCTTACACACCTGCTCTTGGAGTGCTTTGTTTGTCCTTCAGATTAGTCCTGTGTAAATATAGAATATTAAGTTTATCTGAAACTACTGCAGTCTATAAATATTCAAGTGTCTGCTGCCAGTTTTGTGAATGTAAGACTCACGTTGCACTAATAGAAATTATATATTCAATCACAAATGAGGAGGACTTTCAAGAGACACTTATTAACATATCTAACAAGCAAAAAGTCCTAATAAGTAAAGAAGGAAAATAACTGCCTTTTCAGTGGAACTTCACAGCTCTGCAAATATCCTTCCTCTGCACCAGAATTTATATTTTTATGTTTTGTGAAATGTGGTTATTTAGTTCTGCCATCATGTATATACCACTGTATGTTCAGAGAAATGAGTGTTGCTTGGAGGATTCCTTTAATCTCTTTGAAAAGCAAGGCAGTTCTCCTCTGTGTCCTTCTACTCTGAAAAAAAAAAAGAGGTGGAGCATGGTGTAAGAGAGGACTGATCCATGCCTCTGCTGAGAAATCCAGTCTTACCTTCTTGATCTGTCTTACCCTGTTTTTAATTGCCTGATTCTTAACTTTCTTAGGTCCTCTTGTGCCTTCCAGCGATTAGGAGTGATGGGATTCAGCCATATTCCTGCCTTATCATCTGTGCCAAGGAGGTTTTCACTATCAGTGCATGTGCTTTTGTAAGGGAATTTTCATTCTGCTCTCAAGAGTGTTGCAGTAGGTGCTTGTGTTGCATAATAGTATGATTTGCTCATCCTTCTAAGGCTTTCCTGACAGCTTCTCAAATTCTTTTCAGTAACATCCTCTCCTTTATTCTAGAAAGGCTTCAACTAAATGCTGTATAATGACCCTTATCAGAAGAGCTTTTACGTCCTTTTTAATTTGAGACTAGAAGGAAAGCAGAGAGTTAATTAATTTTTAAGAAACGTGTACAGTAGCTTCCTGACCAAAACAACGCAACTCTGCGAAGGGTGGGATCTGCATTTCCTGCTTTACCCTGATCAGAGGAACCCATTTGATAGTGCATTTGAAAGCACTTGCAATCAGCCATACAATTCACCTCTTCTTTACAGAGTACCTTCAGTAAATGGCATTTTAAGTGATACTTTACAAGGTGAGTGCCTTTCTTACTGGGATCCTAAGGAACTACCATCACCACACCTGGTGCAAAACAACCAATTAACCTTGGCCAAAGTTAAGGAAGCATGCTGTAATACAGGTTTTAGTCTGAGTCCCAGTGTCAGTGAAGAGAAACTACAACTTCCACAACTTCCTGTGAATACAACATGGGTTCTATATAGCACAGCATAGACCACGTGCCAATAAAGTTCACAGTTGTTAGGTACATACTTAAGAGTGCTGCTGAGTCCAACCAACCAACCAACCAAAACTTATTAAAATCAGATTTCATCACTGTGGGATTAGCAGCCAGTTCATTAAACTATATGATTAATTAAAGATAGTTTTCAATGTATGCATACATGCATAAAATACAAATCCCACTTACTCTAGTCTCTATTCTAAATAAAAGGCATTGGCCTCTGCTTGCAATTATTGAATTCACTTGAAATACTTTTACTTCAGCTGTGCCATTTCTGAGGCTCCTCGTCCCCAGGTGTTAATGGCCCAGGGCAGCAGCTGTTGATTTACAGGGTGAAGGAAATTAAGGAAGTCAAAAAGGAAGATCAGAGAAGTAGTATAACAGGTAAGTGCTATGCTACAGGCTTTTTCCCTTCCTTGTCTCTTTTTGTCCTAAAGTTAATTCAGTTGTGAAAGCAGGAGCATGTTGGCTTCAAAGTCAGGGCAAAAGACCACTCCTTGCAAGTGGTGTTTGCTTCCTGCAAGGTTAGAAACGCTGTGATTTGTGAAGCTCCCAGAGCTGAATCCCACAAGGTAGGACTAAGCAGAAAGATGTTCTAGAGTGTTCCCTGCTATCGTGAAAAAAATGTAGTAACTATTTGGCTAGAATTCTGAGACCACAGGAATTATAATTTAGGGTGTTGGGTTTTTTTTTTTTAGGAGGGTATTTAGTTTCCCACTCTGAGGGAACGCTTCAGCAACTAGAGAAAGTCAAAAGACTGTTGAACGCTAAATGGTTTGAGACTAGTTCCTAAAGTAAATTGTGCTAGCTAGGACTGAGATGAGGAAATGCTGTAGTCTGAGCAGGAATTCATGCCTTCCTGGTTGTGGAAAAGCAAGTGTACACTGCAGACTGATGTAGAGTGGAATATGTCCCTGGCTCTTGGTGAGGGAGAGCAGATTAATGGTCCAACAGCACTACATACACAGGCGTGTGCGCAGGTACTTCTGCAGGGCTCCTGCTCTGTGCCTTCCAAAGGTGGTTGGTGTTTCAAGGGACATTGGAGGAGAGAATTATGGTTACTTCTTAACAGCTTTGACAGCACTGTTTGTAAAAATAGCACGGGAGTGGGGCATAAGGATGGAAAAATAGTCCTGGGAACTATATCTCCAGTGAAGTAGTACTACCTGGCAGCTGATAGTAAATCCGAAAGCCAGGCCAGGTAGAAGAAATTGAGACCAGGACCACAGATGACCTGCATTATTCTGGCAGATAACCCAGTGTGGACATAAGAAAGTTGAACTAACTGACTGGGATTTAATAAAGGTTTTTAAGGGTATTATGTATATACATGGCTAATATAACTTCTTTCTCGCTCAAGTAACTGAGAAGTTGTATTTCAAGGAGTTGAAATTTAAATTTGTGTACATATTTCTTAGGAGCTGTGTGTTACTCCTTTATCAGTTCTATACTAATAGTGGAAAAATTTGTCAAACACCGTTTTTTTCCCCAGCTTTTTAAAGAAAGTTTCCCTGAAAATTGGAAGTATGTTTTTTTCTGTGATTATTTGCTATGGAACTATGTTTTACAGAAGTTGCAAGCTCATCTTATTTTAGGATTTGTAGGGAAACGAAAATACAAAGGACTAGTTTCTAACTTGCATGCACAGCTTACTGGCAACATTCTAATGATACTGCAAGCAAATTAATTTTCTTTACTTGTTCTCTAAAGATTTTGTGTGTGTGTGTGTGTGTTCATTCAGCAGCTGCAATTTATGGCTGAATATGGCAGCAGTACCATAGAATGAAATATATTTTGATTGAGCCCCATCTTATAAGCTGTGCCATAATACAGTTAACTCATAAGAGGTCGAAGCCTTTTCTTGAAACTAAGTTAAAAAAAAAAAAAAAAAAGAAAACAGAGTATTCATTCTGTTTATGAATGAGGTGTCTAGGACGAATGTTTTCCAGTCCAGAGTGTAGCAGCCATTAACTCGGGGCAGTGAGTTACCACAGCTTCCCTAAACTGCCACAGGATGGCAGCCTTTCAGAGTAGTGCATTGTTATCCTGTGGAAAATCCTGTACTTCATTTTTCTGCCTGAAAATTGAAGAGCGTTGCGGTGTACTTCTTTGTTAGAGAAACCACTGCCCAGTTACATCGTACTGTATTTTGTCTGGATGCTCACAGAGCTTAAAAGTGTTTTTTTTTTTCTGTGGTGCAGTCTACATTTTAAGCCCAAAGCTGGGATTACAAGAGCAGTCAAATATGGTTGTGGAGTTGAAGCTGGGATTACAAGAGCAATCAAATATGGTTGGGAAGTTCTAGTTTTGGCTTTTCTTCAGCCTTCACTATGTTTAATGGAGTCTGCAGGGTTAACCTCTTTTTCCTCTTGCGTGTGGTCAGTTGGTTTGATTCCTTACTCAAATCCTTCTAGTACTTTCAATGACATTTTGTTTAAGTAGGGGTGTAACTTTAGAAAGTACTTCAGATATGGACAGCTGTTATTGTGGGTAGTGTGTGAAAAGCAATTATTACTGTTGGCTGTCCCAAAAGAAATCCATACACATGTACAGGTCTCTAAGATTACCACAGACAGCCAAGGAGTTCAGATGGAGCTGATAGTCTACATAAACTCTACAGGACTGTGTGACCTCAAAATTAACACAGCTGTGAAACCCATAAAAAGAATTAATCAATTCCACACAAGTTTGCAGCTATGTTCACAGGATAAAAATTGCAAACAATTCTTGGATCCTGATCTAATTAAGATCCCTTTATACAAGTCTGTGATGTAAAACAACAGCTTTGAGGCTACATTGAAGTTGATGATTGCATTAGTTGTGAAAACTCATACCTTATGATATTAAAACAATAAATACTTCCACATAAATCAGCAAAAGTTATTTGATTGCTTGCTGCATATTCTTTCTTTTGACAACTACCACAGTCTCGCTGAAGGCACATAACTATCAAGTTGGCAAGACAAACTCTGAAGTTAAGCAGACACATGCAGGTGTCTTCCATCCCAGCTGACCAGCAGGTGACAGCTTTCTTTTTCTCTTGAGGAACATCAGAAACACACCTGTAATGCACAGTGTTGGAAATACTGTCTTCAGATGCTGTGTCCATCATTCAAGCTAAAAGAAGCCTTCCTAAAGTGAAAGGCTAACTTAAGGTACAGTACCATGGCATTAGTATTTTTAAAGATCTCCCAGCCTTATTCACTGTAGCCTGGAGAAGAGAAGGCTCCAGGGAAACCTTATAGCAGCCTGCCAGTACCTAAAGGGAGCTTAGCTGGACAGGGACTTTTTACAAGGGCATGTAGTGACAGCATAAGGCCTTAAACTGAAAAAAGGCAGGTTTAGATTATATATTAGGAAGAAATTCATTACTGTGAGGGTATTGAGGCACTGGCACAGGTTGTCCAGAGAAGCTGTGGGTTGCCCATCCCTGGCAGTGTTCAAGGCCAGGCTGGATGAGGCTTTGAGCAACCTGGTCCAGTGGAAGGTGTCCCTACCCATGGCAGGGGGCTTGGAACTGGGTGACTTTTAAGTTCCCTTCCAACTCCCAAACCATTCTATGATTCTATGTTGGACCCAAGCCAAGACAATCTCACTTCAGGGCAACAAGACACATCCATCTTGTCTTTCTTTCCCAAAGTCTTCTCATATATATTTTCACTACCAAATACATGGCAGAGGGTCATGTTAAAAACAAACACTGACTTTCCCCCCCCTATTACAGGGCATGACATAATATTGCCAGCTGCTTACATTTGTTCCAGAAAGGGATCATCCTATTTAGTCTAGCTTTCTTCAGAAGCCCAGCTTGAGCACCTCAACATAAGTATGCAGGTCAATGTAATTAATACATGTATATTCATCAGGAACTTGTTGCCCACAGACAATTCCTCTGTGGTGGAACCTGCTTACCATGGACTCTAAAATAAGGCAATTATTTATGTTAATGGAGATCAAAGGAGAAATAGTGCCAATAGAAAGTTTTCATGGGCTTCATAGGATTATTTTGATTGAGCTAGTCTAACCACAGTGTGTGAGCCAAAGCCTCATTTTGCTTTGGTGCACCAAAGGGTGCAAATTATACTTATGCTTATAACATGTACAGTCTGCAAGCATAGACTTGCACTCATAAAATGAATTTCTAGGTTCACAGCAAACAACCAAAATTTCATTAAAATATGAACATAAAAAAATTAAATAATCTCAGAATTTTTCCCATTATTAACATTTTCTGTGAAGAAACTCTCTCAAAACAAGATGACTGCTTTTATTCTTTGCCAATTCAGTTATGTGAATTTTAGACATAATTTCTTGTTATGACTACTATTTGTATTAAGATGTGTTCCTTTCTGTGCATTCCTTAGTGATTTATTTCCGAGAGGTCAGCAGTTTGAAGAGAAAATGTAGTGAAACATTCGTAGGCTTCATTTGAAGTGGGGCAGCACACAGTGAAATGCTATACCAGCATCTGCTTGGTTTTTGGTTTTGTAGTTCTTGCTTGAGGAGAGACTATAACCAAAGCTGGGCAGACGGTGCTCCCAGACTAAGATAACTCTAAGAAGTCTCATCACTTAACCAAAACAGGATGAAGCTTTATGCTTCAACACTGTGATCCCGTGGCTTCTACCACACAGAAAAGCAGGATCTTTTAAGTATGAGGCAGCTGCTCTGCCTTCCCCATCCTGCTGATTTTCAAACTTCCCAACTCACCTACCACCCGTGTAGGGAGGTGATTGCACCTCAATTACCTACAAACCACAAGCCTTTCTCAGCTCCCAAGGGCCCAGTGCGTGTCTTAAGCATGCTCCTAACTGTTGGCATGGTTGTACTGGTTTCTTCTGAGTGCCCTGGTTTCTGCATGTGCTGGAACTAGAGCCAAATCAGCACTGACTGCTTTCTGAATGCACACAGGGGTTAGCTGAGGGTTACCTATAAAGGCAGGATTTTCTACCTTCTAGCTCCCTGCATTCCTAAGGAAAAAAATGTGCCAATTTCTCTCAGATGAGTAATATTTTAAGAGGGTGTTTCTGGCCCCCACATCCCCCAAGTACTGCCCCATAAATCCAGATACTGCACTCCCATTAAGCACTGATTATATGACAGAAATAGCATAATTTTTAACGTAACTGAATTGGTTCTTTCCAATTAAACACGTTGTGAAGGACTAGTTCTGCCCTTGGCTTAGGTGATCGAGAGAAGGAAAAAATAAGACTTTCTGCTGTCCTAACAGTAGTGTAGTATGTAACAGTAGTATGTATTATGCTCTGTGGACAAGCAAAAAGAAAAATAGGACTGATAGAAAGATTCAGTGATTTGTTTTATAATGTGAGGGATTTTGAAGAGAGCATATGAGAAAAGCCAGAAAAATGCTGCCAGAATCACTTTTTCCATGTTTCTAAAGAATTTCCATGTAATGATGGGTGACACAGTCTATCCTAGAAGGTAATACCAAGCTACACAGTCTATGCTCCAAGGTAATATTCAAGTTGGTTTCCTCACTCATGTACTGACTGATTATATAATATCTTAGTTCATTATTCCCCAGTCTCTTAAGAAACGCAGAGTAAGTGGATATTTGATTACTCTGAGGGATATCCTGGTATCTGTATTGTAAGAAATCTGAATAAACTGGAGACTGAGTGCTCCGAGGGGTCAGATAAACAGATATTGATATTAATCTAATTTAAGTTTATTTAAAAAAGATAATAATATATTTATTTACTTTAAGAAAATGGCTTATATAAGTAAATTGGCAAATAGGTCTGTATTTCTTTAGTAGTGGATTTTATGTCTTTGTTTTCTGAGCATTCTGCTCAAATCTGAAACAAATTCCTCTCACTTTGAAAACTTATTTATCCATGCTTAATCCATAGTAGCTAAATTTTGGCTTGTTTAAGGGGATGCTCTGGAAATTTGGGGTTGCCAAATTTTTACCAGTCACAAAAAAATTTTAGAAGAGTAGTCTCCATAATTGTCACTTCAGCTTTCAACATGAATGTACAAACTCAGTTTAAAAAAAGTTGCAAACTTCTGTTGCAATATGAAGCTACAGCACTATCATAAGTCATTTCACATGGCAAAAAACTAACAAAGATACAGGTCATCTTGATTTGCGTTTTTCTTTCTTGCTTTGAAGTATATAAAATTGTAGATGAATTCTAGCAAAACTGAGTCCTTACAATGATTTGTACGAGCATGAATACACCAGTAAAGACCAAAAAATCCATATTTTTAAACTACTACATATATGCCCATCCCAGCGTGTAATATTTGCAGGCCTGTATGTGATATTTGTAGTCCAGTATAAACTGTTCTGTAAAAGTGAAGATCAGGATAAACTATGGAACTCCTGGTGGGAATTC
This sequence comes from Manacus candei, assembly GCF_025592945.1. Taxonomy (NCBI): domain Eukaryota; kingdom Metazoa; phylum Chordata; class Aves; order Passeriformes; family Pipridae; genus Manacus; species Manacus candei. The sequence goes on along the minus strand of NW_026138076.1, from coordinate 44,457,165 downwards.
TATACTACAGTGCATTTGAACTATACAAATCAGCAGATGATAAAGAAATACATAGTAGAAACCCACAGGTATGACCCAGACTTGCAGTAAATATGGACTATGAAGACCACTTTTAACACCCAGTTAAGTCTGTAAGAATTTATTGTAGAATTACTATAGACTAACTGTAAGAGAAACAGACTGCTAACAGCACCTTATAACATTACATTTTTAACCTTATGAAGTATTATGCAATTCAAGTAAAACATTTCTCTTGCAAGCTCCTTGTTTCTTGCTTTGCAGTTTTTCACAGAGCCAGTGACAGCATTAACATTTCTGCATCTCAAAGATGGCAGCAGATCAAGGTGCATTTTCAGTTCTTGCTTTCTTCACTTTCTTCTCAGTTCTTGTAGGTGCTTCTTGCCAGTAGCTCACTTCTCAGCTTGCTGTAGAAGGCAGGAGCTTCTGTGTACAACCTGTATGTTCATACACTGCCTAGTTATGCTGATTTTTGAGTTGAGTCCAAAAATGTTTTACTGGCTTCACGCTTTGTGAGCAGAAAACAGAATTTTAACATTTAATTATTAGTTTGGCATGGTTATTTTTTGGATTTCAGTTCCATGTGAAAGTCAAAACACGAAACAAGCTGAAAATCGCCACCTCAAGTGTTTCATGTACAGGCACAGCACAGGCAAAGCATAGGTGACATACATAGTTTAAAAAAATAATAATGTACAGCTGAGTTAGATGGGAGTCTGAGAAGGACAACGTTATCCCCCCCCATCTGCCATGAGGTCAGACACTTTGAGAGTTTTCTTTAATTTTCCCTCTTTGTATGGGCTGTGGTTGAGAAAATATTTGCATTCAGGAGGAGCTCTCAGTTAGTACTGGACATACAACAGATTTGCAGTTGTGTTTTTCTGTAACTGGCTCTTTAGGGGAAAAATCCCACAAGAAACCTGACTTTCTTAAGGCACTGACCATACTGAGAATGATGACTGTGGTTTTATTAAGTGTTATAAATGCATGGGAGAAACAGAACTGGCTGTTAACTTTGTTTCTGCAGTGATGTCATCTGGTGGCATTCTCTGAGATACACTTTTTCTGTACTCTTGGTCTGTATGTCTTCCACAAGTGAGCCACATTACTCATTACATAAATGATTTATATCATGGTTTTAAAGCTTTTTAGGTATGATTCTGTCTTTGCTTAGCAAATTGTTATGTTTTCTTTTTGTGGATATTTTTTTTTTTTTGTTGCTTCCATAATCCTCATGTGTTCCAATAAAGATAGGTATCCACTGCTTCCTATTTTATATGGAGAAGGCAGTTTAAACTTTTTTGAGTCTTATTTCAACTGTATGAGTCTCGGGCTTTCTCAGGATTCTCTTGTGAGGGATTTTTATTTGGAATTAGTAAGATTTATGGTTGCTTAATTTTCCTTCAAGAAAAAGTTTTCTTATATCTTGCATGTTCGTTCTAAATGATCCTAAAAATAATGTGTTTTACCAAAATAACACAACATGTTTTCAGGAACTTGACACCAAAACCCACTAAAAGCATGAGTCTGACAGCCCACAGCATTTTTTTTTTTAAATTGTACCATGCACACACATATATATATATGTAAAAATTCTTTTCTCTTAAAGGTTTCCAAATTACTGAGGGGTCTTCTAATGGTAACATTACTATGATTCTGAAATAAGTCTTTCTGTTCTTATTTGTGGGAGGAAATATAAATGACAGTTTAAGTTAAAACCAGACCAAAGCCTTTTTTTTCTCTCATTCACTTTAACTTTTCTCCACATGAAATTACTTAGAGAGTTTTAATTGAAGCCAGAATACTAATATATTTATATTAAGTATATAGTTTTTCAAACAGATATGCTTGCTCTTATTTCAAAATAAGTCCCATAAGGGTAATAAAAAAAAAAAACCTAAGAAAAACAGCCACCAGCATCATTCTGGTTAGAAAAAAAAAAGTGTAATTTTCAAAGGCTTAGTTTATGTTATTTTCAAACTACTAAAATCAGTAGCTGAATTTCATGGATAAGTCTGTGGAAGTGAATTTTTGGCATTGCATAAACCCCTAGATTCAGAGTTATGATTTTGCATTTTAAACCATCTGAACCTGTGGTTCTCCTGTGAAGTTGTCCAACGTGAACTCTGTTCAGTCTCGGCATTTGTTTCTGCAGCAGTCATTGTAGATTCACTTTAGCCCATGACTGGGTTTTCCCAGACTGGCTTTAATGCTTCATTTTTGAAACAAATCTGTTTTGTTTGTTGGGGTTTTTTTGGTTTGTTTGGTTTGTTTTTTTTTTTCCCAGAGCAACTGTTATAAGTAAGGAAAGTAACTGTCTGCGGTTGTGGCAGGGCTCTTGTAGGACAAGCTAGTATATGATGGGGTGCTTTTAAGATCTAGTCCATAAACTGAAGGGAGCCTATGCTAAATAGATATTTTTGACAGTTGCTGACCAGTGATGAAATGTAGGTGCGTCTCGAAGGTAAATGATTTGTCTTCTACAAAAAAAAAAAAAAAAAAGAAATAAAATAGACTTATTTCAGGAGACTTAGTTAAGCTGTGTTCTTTAGGGGGGAATTCAGGTACCAGAAATAGAGGGGATTTCTTATTCAGAATTTTAAGGGACTGCCTGGTTTTACTGAAAGGCAGATGTTCTCAAAACAGTATTTTCTGTAAAACATTTCTGTGTGTGTGAAAGGCTTTTTAAATTTAATTGTTGTCTCATTTTAAAGGCAGGACAGCAGGTAATTTAGGTAGGCCCTAACAACAGTGTTTTGTTATGCCAGTTTAATACTGCAATGTTGACATGCAATAGCATTACTCTTATCCCAAGATGTGTTTATTTTTAATCCTTGCTGTTATCCTTGAATTTTCAGGTTTCTAGCCTGCTTATCAGTTTTCTCAGAATGGTCTTGAGAGTCTCCAGGATTTGAAAGAAGCCTGTCTCATAATCTGCCTCTTTATCCTGCTCACTTAGCAATTCAAATGCAGAACAAGGAACTGCTTATACCAAGGCACCACAAATAGAATAAATAATAATAAAAAAACCTCCAGATAATCATGTACAAGTAAAATTCACCAAGGATCTTGCACCCCTGCTATTTGGTTAGGTTTGTAACCACGACTCTCTGTTTGGTTGTTATTATTCTCAGGATAAAGTTGGATCAAAGAGATTTTTCTTTCTACGGTGTGCATTTGCCTTTTATCCGCGTTAGAAAATAAGTGTGAATATTTACCATTGTGTCAGTAGTTACTTGTTTGCACTTCTGTATGCACACTTCTCAGACGAAATTGCAGCTTTTGGTGGTACCTGTGACACCCAGACACTGGCTGATCTCTCTGAAATAGGGTGGTCATGAATGTGGGGTTGGATACATGGAGGGTAAAACAGTCAAGAGTGTCCCGTGTCTAATTCTACAGATACGTAGTAGGGCTGAATGCAGTGACTCCTGTGTCGTCCATATGTATTGAGATTTAAAAGTCCTACGCCTATGCCCACCACAGACTGTAGTGTGAGGAATTCTGCTGCTCCTCTGAGAATTATATAGCTGCCTGTAAATTATATAGGTGCCTGTAAATCCCTTTGGCAAAATGAATTTGAGCAGAATGGAAGATAATTGAGAGCCCCTCGATGATAATGCATTTTCTTAAAGTTTATTTTAACAGTTTGTTCAAATAAATACATAGTGTTCAACATGAAGAGTAACCAAAAAGAAAAAAAATAAACCACGTTTGCTGTTCACCCATGAAACAATGAATTTTAGTTCAAAGTTCTAAGTAGATCTGGTTCTGTTGGCTGTACTCCCTGTTCCCTGTACAAGGCTTTTGCACTCAAAAAATGGAAATGGCAATGTGCCATGTACCACATATTAAAATTGCACTGTTCTAAAAGCAAGGAAAAAAGTACTTTGCAGCACTTTCACTTATCATTTAGTGCCAGCTGGCAGTGTGGGATTGGAAAGGCTACTGGTTAGTCTTTTATATTTGGTCTTGGTTGCTGTGTGATAAATAGTAGGTCTGTCTTCCCTGACACCTTTTAAACTAGGATCTTGAACTGTTTCACCCCTGCCTGTGGATGGGAAGGGTTTAAATAAATAAGACCTTTGCAGGTGCTGTGAAGCAGGCTTGTGTTATACAGTTTCTTTATATGGCTGTGCTGATATACACACAGGTATTAATGCCAGTGAACCTGTGGTATGCTACTTGCAGTGTGTACTTGTTCTGTTGACCGTAACCAAAATTAAATTAAAAGACAAAGCCTCACGTGCTCTAGAAATGCAGACCCCCAGCCTATTCAAAGGGAGGGATTTTTAAAAAATGGCTAAATTCTTTAAAACAGATGCCTTGATGTTTTCATCATGTTCAAGAACTTGCATTGCTGAGGAGTACAGGCAGTGAAGGTGGCTCTGTGTGCAGCTGCAGTGGGAAATGGCTGGAGCACCAGGAAGCGGCCCAGGGGTGGCCGGTCACCCAGAGGCTCAGCAGGAGCTTTGGGAACATTGGGAAGACCCCAGACCCCAGACGAAATATCACCATTGGAATGGGCACACAGACTGTGAGGGTACAAAAACCCCGGGACTCCTGTTTTGGGCGTCCCTCCCCTGAGGCAGCAGCTGGAGCTGTTACGGTGTTGCTGCACCACGGTTAAATGACTTAAGAAGTGTGGGACTCTGCTGTGGGAAAAATGAGGCTGAGCCAGTGAGGGAAACCTGTTTGTGTTCGTGCGGGGTGTGTAGAGAGTCAAGTGGGGCACCCCTCGGGTCACTGGAGCCGCCTGCTGAGAATGCATTGCCAGCAGCGAAGGTCTCAGGTAACCAGGATGATACTCGGATTCCTCTTTTTGAGAAGCTGCAACAGTGAAGAGCAATTTTGTTTTGTAAGGCACAGATTTGCATAACAATTAGCTAATGGTCTGCCTAAGGGCTTGAGATGTTAGTGCTGAATTCAGTGGGTTCCAGAGCAGGCCCTAAGTGCCTGGTGCAGAGAGCAGGGGGGTATGAAGGTGTGCACGTTCTCAGAGACCTCACGTAGCAAGAGGTATGTGGGAGTACAAAGGTGATGACAGCAGGAGTTCAAAGTTCTCCGATTTATTTGGGTGACTTCAGAATGGTGATGCAGGTTAACACTGATTGATTCTGTCGTTTACAGTTACCACTGAAGGATTTGTGGGTTTCCAGTTTGTAGTCATCTCGTGTGTATTAATTTAGGTACCAAACACTGTCGACAAGTAGGTCTAAGGGCTGTAATGGTGGTACTCCTGATCTGTATGAGTGATAGGATTTTCCTGGCATGCCACCAGGCAAGACTGTGCTTGTTGGAAGTCAATATATAAAAAACTACCTCATAGGGAGCACGTGCATCTCTCACTTTTTTCTATGATCATAGACAAATGTGGAATAAACCTTTTCTTGTAAGAGGCTGCTGGGCTGCCAGGCTGTGTGCTTACAGTTGTGAACCACACAGTAATAGAATTTTTGTGGCTTTTCTCTTTCACTGTGTAACACATATGTGTATGTATACACTTATTTGTATAGTGTGTGTCTATATATATGGAAAGACAGTGGAGAAGCTGGACTGTTTGTGGTGAAACTGCATTATATTCCATGCTGTGCTGGGATAAAAGGAGAAGGTCAGTGATGTAGGGCAGCTTAGACCCAAGAGAGAACTCCTTTTAAATTGACTGTGGTGGTTTGTATTATGTTATATGCAGGAACAAAACCATCAGGGAATATCTTGGGGGTCTCTCAGTGCAGCCAGGTGACTGTTGGCATCCAGCCCAAAGCTGGTGTGCAGTCACTGCCATTCTGGCATACTCGGGGAAAAATGGGAACCAGAAGTAGTGTCTGCCTCTATTCCCACAAAAGGAAGCCGAATTATAGCATATTAAGCCATAAAGAAACTTCTTCTGTAAGGATCAGAAAAGTTCCAAAGCATATATAAAATAAGATCATTGGAATATGGATTAATAATGACACTTGACTCTTTGAAATCCTATTTGGTTTCTCTGCCCATTGCAGATGGGTTGAAAGTAGATGACTTTTAAGGTCCCTTCCAACCTAAACCATTCTATGGTTCTATGATACCAATAATTTGGAACCTGAAATAGAAATTATCATATCTTCAGTCTACTTAACTGTAATCTTTACTGACTTGAGGACTTTTTTTCTGTGTTGGGACATGTGCAATGTGGGGAAAATACTTGCTCATAATGGGTTAATAATAGATTTTGTAAGGTACAGTTACATTGCCTCTGTGTTTACCTGTCTGCAAAATGCATGCCTGCAAAGAATTTGAAAATAGAAAAATTACATTCTGAATGTGGGTTTCTATAGTTTCGTGGAAATCAGTCATAAAACTTGAATGACATGAACACAAGCAAAATGCATGCCTGCAAAGAATTTGAAAATGGAACAATTACATTCTGAACATGGGTTTCTGTAGTTTTGTGGAAATCAATCATAAAACTCGAATGACATGAACACATAAAAGTAGGGGGGTTTTTTGCTAGCTTTTGTATATTATCAGTGCCTATGTAAAAAGGGCTGCTATATATATGTATATATATGTGAAAAAATAGATTATACTGGAAGAATTAGCCATGTTTCTCCATCTGGGAAAGGTGGGGGGAAAAAAGATAATTATCTCTTATTTTTGTTTAGATCTGCCTTTTCAAGAAGAGATGCAACTACAGAAAGAAGGTGTGGTGGCTGTACATCACTGTGGTGTTGTCTTTTCTGTAAAGATGTGCAAATGGACCAACTAGTCTTGTGGTAAGTTACTACTGGCAAAAAGCAAACATGAAACACTTGAATCATTCTCTTAGCCTGTATAAGGCAAACTGCTTCAATATTGTGGTCAGTGGGCTGGTGGAAACAGTCCTGTAGCTGGTTTTGGTTTATTCTCTATTTACAATAAACATTTCACTTCATTATCTTCCATTCACAATAGTAAAAAACCCCACAATTTGCAGGAATAACAGGAATAATTAGATTTAAAAGTTTTACTTCTTTTAGAAGTAATGAAGTTCTAAAGGATGCAAGTAAAAAGCAGAAGAAGTGAAAACACTATAGAAGGTGACTGTAGTGTCCCCTTTTTTAAACTTTTTAAACTTTTTTTAGTTGCACTCGCACATAGCACAAGACTGTGTCTTCTAGGGCAGGAAATAAATTGTTTGGTAATATCTGTTACCTGATATTTTTCATTGAAACACAATAAAACTAGGATAATGGTATCCAGTCTGTAGCAATTGGAAACCATCAGATGACTGGCACCTGGCCTGCATATAGGTTATGCCTGTCTGAACAGGCAGGAGTAAGGTGGCACCTAGGAGGTAACACATGTGTGGATGAGCCAGGGTAAACCAATTTTCAGCAGCTGGTAGCAGCAGTAAGATTTTGGACCAGGCTAGTCTTGACTTGTGGAAAGCTCTGTATAAACAATAGTGATGATCTTGAGGAAGAAAGAAATAGCCTATTTTGATTGAAACTTCCTCTTGTTGAAAAGCTCCTTAGCTTTATTTAATCTACCTTGAAGAGTAAAAATCATCAAATAATTGAGAGCCACCCTGGCACATTAGACTCATGTATCTAATATTTGACTAATATTTTTAATAGATGATTGATCTTCAACTGTTAGGAATCAAGCAGAAAAAAAAAAAAAAGCTTGTTTGAAATTTTGAGACTTGTCTGTGGCTTTTCCCTCATTAGGGTGTTCTCCAGTTTGCTGTGAAGAGTCATTGCAACAGGGTCAAGTGTTCACAATCTATATCTTTTTACATACATAAAGCTGTAAAGTCTCGTCACTTCCTTATCTTGGCAACTGAAATTCTATGCCCTTCTGTATATATCTGATGAGATAATCACCCACATCTCTGTTAAATGTAGAGGTTGAGAAACAGGGTAGAGCTGTAACTATTGCAAAGCTGAAAACATTCATATCAGTTAAACTGTGCTCTTTGTGGCTGCAGCTGCAACTACTTTATTTAGAAAAAGAAGTCAGAGAGAGAATGTGAAAGGCAGTGGCTGCCATCTTAGTGGCTTTGCAGATTCAGGTCTGAGTTATTTTTGGTGCTCCAAAAACTGCTTCTGCCTGCTTAAACAGTTGTAGGAACAAACCCAAGAACCTTCTTTTTCCCCTTTTGTGATACTGCACAAGTGAATTTTTCTCCTGTGCTTTCTCTTTCTGACTTTGGGGCTTGCATTTGCTTCTGTTTAGGGAATCCAAGCCTGTCACTGCCTGGAAAAGTGGTTCTGCCACTGAACTATTAGCTAGAAGTGCTAATAGTTTTTCCAGCTGTGCTTAAAAAGCAAGCAGGACTCCTCTGGCTATTCACAGAACACCAGGATTGTGAGAGGAGACCTGGACTTTTTGTGTTCTAGACACAGAAAGGAATTCATATATAGTGCAGTGGCAAATGTTTCTTCTAAGATAACTAGCTGGTTGTCATCCTTCATGCCTGTAGCTTTAGATAAGCTTGGCTTGAACACCTGTTTCTCCCCAGACATTGTGAGGGAAGCATTGAAACGCAACTTTGAGATTTGGATTCTGTCCAGGGAACCGCAGGCCTGAAAGACAGATGTGTCAATGTGCCATTCCTAGGGATCTAGGTTTCTTACTGAACCCAGTGATGTTAAAAGAACTGTAGTAAATTTTGGTGAAGTGATCTAGGGCAGCTTTGAAGTGGCTATTTATGGCAGACACTCTGTTGAGTACAGTCCCCAGTGTGAAGGTTTTGTTACATAGCATTTTGTCCATCTGTTCTGTGATTTTGATGATTTTTTTTTTTTTTGTGATGGGAAAAAAGCTAAAATTACTTTGGAATTTGTTCCTATTCCTTGCTGCTTGTCTAAGAAGGAAAGTGAAGTGATACTTAATGACTTTAACAGGAATTTCCTGGATTGGCAATCCTTTCTTTCTCAGTTAACATTTGAAGAATCAGGTTTTTTTTCTCACATCTTCTTTTCCAATCCTTTCAATGCCAATTGAAAACAAAAGTATTATTATAAACATTTGCTGGATAACCACTAAAAATTACTTGTATTTGGCAGCAATTTCCCCATACTACCACCATCACTTCTGGTAGTAATGTTAACTCTTGGTAATGGTAACTTGCTTTTATTTTTCATGTGTTTTTAGCACAAAATCTTAGAACTTCTCATCTCATTTCCAACAATTTTCTGTGTTAATGAAAGCACTTCTTCAGAAAGCAATGCAACAATGCATATTATGAGATTATCTTGGAGAACTGTTGGTTTAAAAATACAGACAAAATATATTTCTGTCTTAAATGAAAAAAAAGGCTGAACAGATGCAAAAGTGGATCAGCTTTGAACTTTTTATAAGAAATGTTAAGTTATATAAACATTCTAAAGACAGCACAGCTTTTTCTGTGGTTCAGTTAATAAATATGTTTGCAGTTGAAAACTTAAAATTTTATTTAATAAAAGTCAGTTGAAAAAAGGAGATATGTAAGCACTGTTTGTGTAAACTTGATTTATTGAATTTGTGCAGTAATCACTGAATTTCAGGGTAAATAGTTTTGCTGTTATCATTTATGCCTTTGTTTCCTCCAAGAGACTTTCGCACTAATTTCTGATTAATTCTATTATTTGATGGGAATTTCAAGTATTTTACTTGATTTCAGAAGTAACTTAAAAAAAAAAAGTTCTTTTATTCTGAACTTTGCAATTTAAGAAGAAGGTAAATGTGATATTTGTGTGAAGGCGGTACCAGGTTCAGAAGTGATGTTATTAACATTTATTACATTACATTTTTTAAATTAATGTTTTTAATATAATTTCTTTCATCCCAAAGGCACTTTACAAATTATGTGTATCAGCTGTCATCCACTAGATGGGTTAATGCTTTGGTGATTCCTCTAAATGACATATTGCATGCAAACAAAAGATCTTCAGTGTCTTAGTCAAGGTTGATAAAGATTCATTGAGGCACCTGGTGCTTTGTTCCAGGAGAAAAGTGCTGTGCTTGGAAGGAATCCATGTCAAGATTACACTTAGAATCTGTGACCAAAAGGAGAAACAAAATACTTTTTGTGGGCAACTTCCAAGTCCTAGTTTCATGCTGTAACCTTGCTTTATCTGTCTGTGATAGCAACGAGAGATAAGTTGGAGTGTATCATAAATTGCAGCTTGACTTGGAGAGGACAGCAGACATCTGGCTAGTGTAGAGTTGATGGCCAAGGACATTAGGAGCCCAAATAGCATCGATACCAGTGTGACATGAAATGCTGCAGAGAACATTGTCTGCTATCTAGCTCCTAATTCAAGAGGGATGTAGTTCTCCTTAGTATCCAGTGGCATACTGTCCAAGTCTGCAGAGATTGTCTTGGACTTCATCCAGTATCTCAAATAGCATCAAGTGCTTGTGATGAGATGACAAGCTTGTGCTTCATAAGGCTCACCCAGGAGTGTTGTTTGGATTAAAAGTGTACCATTTCCATAATGTGTTTCTTTTGCTTGAGTTCAGAGCAAATAAGACAAATCACTGAGGGAAAAATGTAGGGGATAGACCTGCCAGGTAGATGTCAATAAGTAGTGTTCTCTGTTTTTTCTCCTGAATTTCAGCTCCAGTAAAGTAAACATGGGGTGTCATGGAAGTTTGCTCTGACCCTCAGCAAAAATGACTGCAGACAAATCAATCCCCACAGTATGTTAATTCTTAGGACTCAAAGGCAGAGATCCAGTGCTATTTTTCTCTCTAAAGTGGCCAGTTGCTGAAATATGATTTAGAGCCTCTCTTTCTCTCTTGAAAGGAGATCATAGAATTTTCTGCAGATTCTGACTTTGATTTTGGTTTTTTCTTTCCAACAGTCAGTTATCTATTTCAGTAGATGTTAAGAAAGGTCAAAAGTTAAAGATTAACTTTCTTTTGACTTAAAAAACAGGAATAACAATTTTTTCCTGAAATATTTCCATCCTGTCCCACCATGAAAGCATACTATGATGCTGCAGTCCCTCTTCAGTGATATAATTAGATCAGTTATAAGAATAGTTCTTGAAATGGGCCTCTGCAAACTATTCTCAGTCAACAGAAGTGGTTCTTTAAGCCTTGAAACCTTCGGGCAGGTTATGGTCTTGCCTTTCCTGTCAGTAGAAATAATACAATGTTAAATTGAGGTGTGCCAGGCACTTTTTTTATTTTATTTTATTTTATTTTTTATTGTTTATTTTCCAACTTTGTCTAGGTTGTTATTCCCATCACTGGCTGTAGATTTGTCTGAATTTACAAGATTATATGACTGTCTAGATCAGATACTTTTTTTCCAGTATAGGTACTCATGGACACTGATCACACCATCTCTGTTTTTTCAGTGAGGTAAAGAGAACAGGATCCTTTTGTTTCTCTGGCTTAGGCAGAATTTGCATGAATGTGTGAATTTCCTTCTTTTTTTTTTTTCCTACTTGCTGTTTCTATGACATTCTTTGCAATATGGCAGAATGAAATGAAGAAGTATGCCGAGGCAGTGAAGAGGGGGAAGGGCTAGAAGCACAAATAGTGTCTAAGTGAAACAAGAATGCCTGGAAAACGTGAATAGCTCAGTCATAGCTGAGCTATTACTTCATTTATAAAATTGAAATATCTTGGCTTGAAATTGCACTCTTCTCATCACCGTTCTGCACCTTTGGGGAATTACAGACCTTTTGAACAGAACCAGTTTGCACATTGTCCTCACTTAGCTGTTGTTTTTTTCCAGAATCAACATTAAAATATGGTGCTTAATGCTGCTCTGCATAATGCTGTATGACAGAATCATCTGAGTATGTCATGGAAGTAACAACTCCAAGGGTCATCTTCTGTTTATCTTCAGCTCTCTCTACTGCTTTGTCTTGACAAAGGCTATTTGAGTGTGACATTTGATTACATTTGTATCCATTCTACCTTCCAGTGGTCACTAATAGAGACCTTGGATTATGTTAGGAGTGGTGGAAGGAGGAGGAAGCAAGGTTTCTCAGGTACTCCTCACGTTTCTCTGGTCCCAGGCCAGCACCTATGGCACAAAGTGAGAGATGCAGTCTGAGCTGCTCCTGCTAAGGTGAAGCAGCTGAGGCTCCCTTTGGGAGGTTGCCTCAGATGGGAAGGTTTCATGCTGATGCTGCTACAGCATCATGTGTAACAGGCACTCTCCTACCTTTGTCCAGCATTTGAGAGCATTGCAAGCATGCCTTAGGCACCAAATGTGGAAAGCAAGTATGGTGAAAAGAATTTTTGCATACTTTGAGAACATGCATCCCATATACAGTGCTCTGGATAGTTGACCTACCTATCTCACTGTGTTTTGCTGTGAATGAATTTTTTACAAATCAAATCCAAGTTTAGCTGTTCTGTTTTTTCTTAACTCACAGGCAATGCTGGAGTCCTCAGGGCTAGTTTCTGTCTTTATGAACTGTGGTCTTTACAACTCCCTAGTTTAAGTGAAACCTTTTTGAACTATTTCTTGGGTTGGGGCTGAGAAAAAATAAAATGTTCAAAACCACTTTTTCATTATTTGATCATTCTGCTCCCAATGGGGAACAAGAACACCTTTGAAATTGTGTATTTGGAAGAAATACTTGGGGGAACCAAATGCATGGAGACAGTCAACCCAGATACATTAAAATAAATGGATCATGTGCTGCTAATTTGGACATTCTGTGAACCTAGTCTTTGTTGGAACTGTTTGGTTGCCTTCTGGGAGCAGAGACTTGCTCATGTGCAAGCAATGTGAAATCAGGACTTGGTAAGTGCAAAGCATCCCCAGGTGAACTTGAAAAAAAGTGGATGAGTTGTCCAAGCTCTTATGTGAGAATTAAGTTTAAGAAATGAAACAATTCGTGAGCAAGTAATGTACCAAGAAAGCCTTTATAAGAAAAGGTGATACATGAAAAACTTTTGAAGTAACCCAGGAACCAGAGTTTTCAGTAGCAGGAGAGGTTTAGCCATCTCTCAGCAGGGAGCAGAAATCCATGTAGTTCACCAAATCTGGACGTGGATTCTTTTCCCATTTAGGTAAGTCTGTGCAACTTTGAATACAGCCATGTTTAACCAAGAGAATTATTTGGCCCAGCTCTTCTAAATCCTACCTTAGGGAACATATTATTGTCATGGTAACAGGGTGAAAGCTTTTACTGTAAACTCAAGATAGGAATTTATATTGTTTCAAAATGTATATTTGGAGCACAACCTGTTAATATTGTCAATATTTATACAGCAGATAATATCTTCAGACAGGCTGGACACCATCTGTCATGGTCTGATTTCATTTTATGGCTGTAGCAAAGTGAACTGACAGTGTAGAATTTTTCACAGAAGTCAGCTGGAAGTGTGTCATGGTTTTCACATAAGCCTGTGAAAGGTTGTAAATGGTGGTCATGTATTCATGTTATGTAAACAGGGAAAGTACTTGTTTTGGGAGAGGATTGATTTCTCTTTGTTTGCATCCTGAAACAAGTCTAAATTCTGTTTAGTGCTCTACTGTACTGCAATAATTTATAATTGAATCCTTCATACATGCCTTATGTATCTCTGCAGGGAAAATTGAGCATGAAATCATTTGCTCTGGAAGAATTACTGAATACAGGAAATGGCAATTTTTATAATTAAATAAAACTTGAGCAGTTCATGGCATTATCTTCAGATGACAATTTAAAATTAAGGTTGTTTTCTTTTTCATAATAAACATTGGGTTTATGACACTTTCAGCATTTCATGTAATGTTTTATATCATTAGGACAACAAAACACTCATGATAAATTTATTCAAAATTATATTAGTGCATTTTAGGTCATATTTATTTGCTAGGGTTTTATAGGACATACAGCTCTTGACAATAGACAAACCAGTCTAAAAAATGGCAGTAGTATTATTGCGTGCTGAAATAGTTTTCTTGATATGTTTGTCATCAAATAAGTACTAAAATATTTTTCACTGAAGATGCAGTAATTGAAGGTATGGATGAAATAGTTTCATGCCTATTAAGAGATCCTGTTTCCCCAATACTTGTATGGTTTGTTATTCATTAAGTTCATTCCCTTTACTGAAGTAAGTACTTAGCAGTCCAGTTTTGTACATGTAATTCACTGCCTAGTGAGATATATGTGCGTCCTGCTGCTTCGTAGTTGGGGGCTTTTTATCAGGACATCCTTTTTCTAATTATGGTGAGTGTAAAGACTTGAACCGCTCTAATTTGTGTATTCATATGCCTGCCTGCATTTGTGTGCACATTTCTCCTGTGTTAGTGGTTCTCTTGTTGCTGCTTAATATATTTATCTGCCAAGATTCGTTTTATCCTATACGGGGAATTGATTTAGCAATGTACGGGTAACGAAAAGCATTTTGACTTGAAGGACCGTTTTTTTCTGAACCTGCTCCTTTCCTCTGCTACATATAAACCAGGATTTCAATTTCTAAAATAATGCATTTCAGTAAAACATTTCAGAGAGTCGCCTGATTTTGTAGTTGTTTGTACGATGTACAAGCGAGTGGTCAGTGCAACCCCTGAGTCACTTACTGTTAATCAGTCTGTCTTTTATGAATCCTTCTGAGGTATCTATTATGCTGATTTGCTGTCTCTTTCACTTAAAACCTCCCTTGTGAAAAAGTGAATCAAGTGAACTTGCCCAACAGCCGTGCCCTGCCCTGTGGTATCCTCGCCTGTTCTCGGTGACCAGGCTTTGTCTCCAGTTACACTGTTTAAGGGCAGCAACTCTGTATTGGTCAGGCCACGTGAAGGTACTGTTTGTTTATATTGTTCTTTTCAACCTCAGAGTTAACCAAAAAGCTGACATGATGCCAGTCATAGTTATTTCTCCATCTCACTTTAGTTCTGTTACATTTGTCCATTTGTATAGCAGAGTTAAAGAAATCCTGAGATTTAAATGTACACTTCTTCATGGTATGACAGCGAAGAGGTAGTAGAAGGAAAGGGGGTGAAAGGGGAGTAATAGGAGTATGTGTAGCTTCTTTAGCTTTTTCAAAAACCTCTCTCGACCACTAGTGTAATAATCATATGGAAAATGAAATAGCTTCGAAGGCCTCTTGATGGAGATGAGCACAAAATCTAAGATTATTATTTGTCTGGGGATACAGTCCAGCTACACTTTAATCAGTAATTTTTTCTTGAGAATGAGACAGAATAAAAGCAATGAAGGCTTCTTGCAAATTTTTGGATTTTGTTGAAACTAGCAGAGAAGTTTAGTGCAATGGAAGGTCGTTCATCAGACAAATGAGAGCTGCGAAAAAAGTACATTTTATTGCATCTTCAAGCTTGAAAAATAACTTTGGCACAAAGAGACTCTTGGATTTCATGTAGAGTGGGCATATACCCAGGGAGAGCAGCAGTGGCGTTTTGTGTCTGGTTCCACAGACAGCCTGTGGCACACCTTCACCGTTCCACTTGAGAGTGCTATGTTGCAACAGACTGCAATCATAGAAAACCATGGCTGAAGGTGATGCTGAGAAATCACTTAGTTCTAGCTTTATCACTGAATTGGGTGGAAGAATTTGTTTTAGAAATTATTTGTTGCTTTATGCCTTAAAAAAATGAAAATGGTTGCTCGCTAGGATTTTATTTTAGTGTCCTTAATATGATTCATTTGACCATTGAGAAGAATATGACCTCTGTAAGGCAGGCAGAGCTGAATTGGGTGTGTAGCAGCTCTTAAACCATCACAGTTTGCAACCCAGTGCATTAAGCCATTGCCAATTTCAGATTGCTTTAGTATTCTGGATTGCAAACTGTGGCAATTCAGGAGTTGCTACATTCAGCCATCCATGCAGCAAGCTCTGGGAGAAATGGCATAAACTGCTTGAGCAATTCCAGTTTAGTCCTAGACATCACATGGATTGCCTGTGAGTCACAGAGTGCTTCCATGGCAGGCAGAGTTAGTACTTCTGTAGTACTTCTGTCCTGGTAGGACCATCTCAGAAGATTCATATGAACACTGTTGAAGGTGAGCACAGAGTCACAACCATTGTCCTCTATTCTTTAAAAGCAGTGCTTAATTCTTATAAAGAGTGCCTCAATATGGCAGTTATTTTTTTAAGAGTGATCTTTTCATTTGTATAAATACAGGACTGAATGTGAGCAACTCCTGACACCATTGTTCTCCAAACCTCAGTGTTCTCAATCTCTCTTATGAAAATCAGTGACAGAGGTACAGTCTGATTTTCATCTCCTGTGCTACAAATTGTATGAACTTTGTTTTGGAATCCACATGTGAAGTGAATCAAGATGTTTTGTACTAGAAAAGACCAACACTGAGTGCTTTAAAGGCCCAAAGTAGGGATATAAGAGAGCATGTCTACCAGTTAGGGTTGGGGCAGCTATTCTGGGAAACAGGTGCCTAAAATGATTTAAATTATTTGACACAAATTTTGTGCACTGTGTCAGGCCCTTTCAGTGTTTAGCTGAGGCCTGATTCCAGAGTGGAATGCATTTTATGGCATGGCATAGTGGTGTGTCTCAGCCCAGCCAGTAAACCATCTCTGCAGGACACTGTAAAGAGCAAGCTGTAATCACTCGTGAATGTGGAGAGAAATGCTGGTTTAGCTGTGGAGCTGGAGGAAGCAGCATCATTGGAAAAAGCAGCATTTGAAAAGCTGCTTTTTTCCATTAGATATGTTGTTTCAAGGACAAATACCCTAATTAATCTCCAAAGCCTCTGACACCTCTGCAGGAACTTAGGCTCTTTGTTTCTTCTCCCTTTACCCAATGCCAGCCCTGTAATTATGTCAAAAGCAGCCACCTTTACCCTTTCCGCACCACCTATTTTCTAAGGCATTCTCCTGACTCACACAATAGTGTGGGTTTTTTCTAGAAAAACTATTTTTTACTGTGTCCTGAACCTTTTGGGTAATACATGTGTTTGGGTAAAATATGAGTATGGATGTATTTTTAAGGAAAAAAAGTCCTCTTTGCTTCAGATGAGTGACAAACTTGTACATATAGGTGTACATATATTTGTGTATGGTTGCTGTAGGTGGAGTCTTTCACCAAATGAGCAAAAGCCTTTAATAGGTGTTTGCCATAAAGAGACACCCCCCAAAAAAGAGGGTAATATGTAGACTTTTTTCAAAGAGGTAATTTCATTCTGGTCTTTTGCCTAACAGTAATGTATTTCTAGAGTCTTGTTGAAGAAGATTCACAGCAGGAGTAATTTTTCAGGGTATTCTCTTGTGGTATTCTGTAGAATCTGGAAGGGATGGAACCTTTCTCAGAGTAAAAGGAGGCTCCTTTGCTCGGAGCCCCTCTGCCTTGGAAGCAGAAGTACTCACTTCTTGTGCAAATATGATAGTAATGTCCTAGACACTGAGAGTAGATGTGCTATTGTATGTGAGAAAGAATATTATTACAGAGACAAAAAGGCAATGAAGGTTTTTGTGTTTCTAAGGATGATGTGGAATCTGGCTGTTTAAATTTTTGTCAATGTTGCGATGAGAGTGGTTTTTTTTGTTTTGTTTTGTTTTTTTAATTTCAATATCTCGTAGTTACTACCAGTTACGGTTTCTGCTACACGTCTTGCAGCATCTTTATTGCCCCCTCTCCAGCACTCAAAAAAGTAGTTTAGTAAACTGTAGATTTATGAAGCTTACTCAGTCAAATATGCTGTGGTTATTGAGGCCAGTAACTCGACACATTAAAACTATCAGGCTTATTACTTATGTCTAATGTGCAGGTGTTTGCAAACTGTGGTGGAGATTGTGCCCTGCTGCCCTTGGTGCCTCTTCAGGACGCTGGTGACAATGGCAGGGTGCTCTCTGGGTACATAATGTACCTATGCATACTTCTTCACTCTGCATCATCCAATATTCTCTTAGTATAAAGCACAGTGTGGGGAGGACTTTCTGTGGTGATTGTTGGCTTGTGATAGAGCTGTTAAGTAAATTAAAAAAAAAAGAAAAGACTGTGCAGGAGAGTTATAACTATAGAATTTTTTCTCACTGCAAATAAACGTGTTCAGACTTTCATGCATGTATATATGTATGCAGGAACGATACAGAGATCAAGATGAAAACCTTCACTTCCAAAAAATAAGAACACCCAGGAGAAACAGGCTAATTGAGAAAGGAGAGTGGTATGTGTAGGCAGAAATGGGCAACCAATAGCTCAGGGCACAGCCACAGCCAATGACTTCACTTTGTCTGTGTTAGGAGTTCCAGGTCATACAGGACTGTGTTTGGCTCTGGGTGTGGTAAAACCTAGGGAATATTTGGAGCACTGGCAGGAAAGCTGCAGTGAGTTCCTTTGTGTTCTTTTTGACCAATGAAACTGATGTACTGAAGGAAATGGTTTGGGTATTTTAGCAAGATAGAAAGTCACTATAATATAAGGAAGGCAGTGGGATTGTTCAGCCTGGAGAAGAGAAGGCTTTGGGGAGACCTAATTGCAGCCTTCCAGGACTTAAAGGGAGCCTACAAGAAAGATGGAGAGAGACTTTTTACGAGAGCGTGTAGTGACAGGACAAGAGGGAATGGATTTAAACTGAAAGGAGGTAGGTTTAGCTTAGATATTAGGAAGAAATTCTTTACTGTGAGAGTGGTGAGGCAATGGCATGGGTTGCCCAGAGAAGCTGTGGCTGTCCCATCCCTAGCAGCATTCAAGACTGGGTTGGATGGGGCTTTGAGCAACCTGGTCTAGTGGAAGGTGTCCTTGCTCAGGGCAGGGGAGTTGGAACTAAATGGTCTTTAAGGTCCCTTTCAACCCAAAACATCATATGATTTTGTGATAATATTTCTGACTAGCTCTTATCCCAGCCTAAACCTCATGGAGGTCTAGTCTCATAGAAGTGTAGTAGCCTTCCAGTGTACTTTTGTTGCTGTTTAATGTCAGAAGAGAGGAGACATCCTGTAGTTTGACATAGGCAGAACAAATGTCATCTGCTTAACTTTTCCACTTGAGGACATTAGAAGTCATCACCAACTCGACTTGATTCTATGAGCTCAAAATGCAATAGTTCCTCTGTGCAATGAGACTTTTTAGAAGTGAGATTTGGGACATTCTAGTAGTGGGCACAACATATTGTTAATGGGGAAATCTCTAGCAAGTCTTTGGGCTCCTAAGGGACTCCAGGAGTTGCATTGCTTGTTTATGCAAGCAATAGCTGTGTTCTATAACTGTGAAGGAGATTTGTTGTGATTTTTTTTTTTTAAATCTTTTTATCCCCTTCCCAAGCGTGATACTTAATTGAATTTTAAGGATTTGGATGGTTTTTTTAGGGTGATGGGCATTTATGCCTTTGCATAGCAGCTAAAGTAAACAAAAGAGCAGATCTACACTGCTGTTACTACCTTCTCTCTGCGCTGCCTAGCTGCCTGATGCTGCAGATGTCTGAGCTGCTGCTGGTGAGTGCTACAGAAGGCTGTTCAGCTTCCCTTTGCAGTCTGCTCTATCCCCTGATTCTCCAGGAGATACCCGTAGCTGTGGCTGCAGATTAGATTTTTCTCTCCCTCCCCCTGCGAGACCTCTGTGTGCTTTGACGTCATGTGTGCTCCTTTCAGTTGCCATAGCAGCCCCATTCCCCAAGCTCTGCCTGTCTCCTCTGGTAGGTTCCACAATGGTACAGCCAGCATCACGCTGCACAATGGTTTCCAGGCAGTGAAAGAGCGTGATTCAGCAAGCCACTCTTTCCCCCCCCCCCTCCCCTTTTATTTCATTATTATCAGACATTTTGCCTCCCCTTTTTCTGTTCTGTTCTACCCTATCCCCCAGGCTTTTATTCGGTTCTTTAAAGGAAAACCGTGATTTACCTCGAAACCAGCTGCCCATCTTTTTTTTTTTTTTTTTTTTTTTTTTTTAAATTATCATCTTTTTTTTTTTTTTCCTATTATTATAAATAGCCCATTTTTTCCTCGGCACTCTTTGGAATGTGATTTAAAAATACCACCTAAAGTCGCAGTTTGGGGAAAAGGTTTCTGGACGAGGAGAATAGCTCGCAAGCAAGGAATGGTAGGTGTTGATGCTAATATTCTTTGACTAACTGCTTTCGCAGGGTGGGGTGATGAATATTGATTGCTGTTTAAAAAAAAATAAACAACAAAACAGGGGAGAGGGAGACACACAGGTTAATGAAGTAAATTGCTAACCGAAGCAAGAAGGCTGCACCTGTCCTTTTTGTGGCCAGAGAACCATCATTTTCCTGTGTTTGGGTGTGTATGATCTTTAATGTTTGGGCGCTGCAGGTGACCGGCGGTCGTGGGAGCAGGGCAGGGGGCACATCACGGATGGGAGTGTGATAGTGCTTTACCAGCTGGCTCATGTAAACAGTAGTGTTTTACTCAGCCTCATCTCCTCTAACGCTGCTTGGGGGCTTTGGGGGGAAGGAGGTGTCTTGGCTTGCAATTCGGTAGGAATGAGTACGTTATGTGGGTTATGTGGTCCATACAGAGCCATATAAAATTCGACTGTGTAAAAATAAAGAGAGGATAAGCAACTATAGGAGATTGAGAGGGCAGAAGTCTTGGCCTTTTGCAGAGTGGTTGAATAGGAAAAAAAAAAAAGTCTGTGTGGGGAGAAGTGAGTGTTTGACAAACCTTGTCGGATGTGGGGATGGGGGATTGTTTTTAAGAAAGTGGCCTTTAATCATCACTCTTCTACATTACTTGGGTGCAAGTGAACAACTTGGCCCATTGGGTTTTACAGAACCAACAAGAGCTTTCTGGAGAAGTGTTTACAGCAAGCTACTGGCCAGTTATTTTAAAAAGAGAATTAATTATCTGTAGATACTGCAGAGAAATCAATGTTGCTTTGCAGGGAAATCCTCTGACAGCAAAGCTACTTCTACAGGAAGAAATGCTGGTTTTGTTTTTTACAGCAGAGAGACATTATTAAAAATAATACAAATTTTGACTTGGATAATTAAGTGTTAGAGCATTGTTTAATAAGCTGGTGGTGCTTCCAGTGAACCATGATGGGCATGTTTCACAGCATTCATGTACAGAGTGATTGTAAGCTTGTTTACATGGGCTCTTTTTGCTGCATAGCTTCATGATATCCTCCGTGCAACCTTCCCCTCCTCTGATATGTTCACTGTGAGTTTTGCCGGAGACTTTTTTAGAGACAAACTGATGCTATGAAAATACAAATTTTGAAGAAAATGATGGCATAGAGTAGAGATTTATTAGCAGGAAAATACAAATTAGTATATTGTAAATGATCAGAGGGATCTGCAATCAGCTTGCTGGAGGACACAGAGCTTGTCCTGAGAGCCCAGCTTCAGAAAAAGAGAACAGGATGGTGTAGGTACTGCACAGGGCTGTTTGTCTCTGCTCACATGTAACCTGTCTTTGGCCCCTATGCCTTGGGAAAAGTGGAGTGCACCAAACCTCTCGTATTTTAACCCTCTTTCAAAACACTGCTGGGTAGTCACTGGTCAGGAATACTCTGGAGTAATATTTTCCTCTGTGGTCCTCCTGCTGTGTGCTCTCTTCCTGCTAGGAAAGGTGGCATAGAAATACCTTTTCAATAGGCTCAGCTAATGACTTTGTCTTACAGGGATGCAGATGTGAATGACAAAGGTGATTTGACCTCAGCCATTAAACAATATTCTTTTTCTCTGATTCTCAATAAACTGCACTCTTGTGCATTGTTCTCTCCTGCTGTTTCAGAACATGCATAATTTGTCAGGGTCCTGTTGTAATTATGGTTTTGTTGAGGAGTATTAGGATTATCCTAAATAGGATAAGGACAGAAATCACTTACCATGAAAAATAAGTTACCTTCAACTGCCTCTCTGCCTGCTTGAAAAATGTCCTTCTCATTGTTAAAAAGCTCCTTCAGTGCACACACACATTTTTATGAGCAGACCTTGGGGATGTTTTCTTGCAGGTTTGGGCTTTTTTTCCCTCTTTTTTCCACAGTCAGTGCTTGGTATGTTTGCAGCCCTTTTTTAGAGGTTTAACAGTACTGGATCAATATACCATCAAACAGTGTTACAGTACTGGGATCTGGCTTGTGAAAGCAAAGAGAGTTATCAAAATTTCACTGCCATGGTATTGGACAATGTCATAAAGTTCATCTGTAGTTTGCAGTCCATTGCAAAACTCATCCAGTTTAAGGAAGAGCTAAAGGATGCCCAAAGGAGGATGGTTTTAGCATTGCTTTTGCAGACGACATTATAGTTTTGTTGAGACTTGGAAGACAGAAAAGCTCCATTTAGGGAAAGGTGTTCAGCTTTAAAATCGGTAACCTCTTAAATTGCTGTTCAGTAGAAACTACCCAGTTCTTTAGACAATTCCAAATTACAGAAAATATCACCAGCTTGTTGATAAATTTTCAAATCAGTGGTTTTTTGTTTGTTTGTTTTTATGGCAAGCGTTCTATATCCGTAACTCCTCCCATTTCACTGATTACATTTTGAGCTTATAATAGCACTACTAGAAATTATGTCCTAAAAGCCTAGTGATTGCAGTATTACCACAGTTGCTACTCTGTTATGTCATCAGGAGTAAAGGAGAGAGACTCCCTGTCTCTCCCTGTATTATTGGACAACAATACTGAATATGGATATTACCTGGCTTTCAATGCTCATCGTCTGCTACCCTTATCTGTGATTCTTGCACACTTACGGTTTTGAAGGCTACTTGCAAGAAAAATGAGCCTTCATGAAAGGGCAGCAGTTAAAATTAAAAAAATGCTGCACTTGCTGTGAATTCCTTTTTTTTTTTTTCCCCCTTCTGCCAGCACCATCTGTGGAGGCAGATATAAGAAAAAGTCTCTCACAGAAACAAAATCTTTTGTACTCGATTAACTGCCTGAAACCGATGGTCTAAAACTGAAAACAGCATACAATTTTAATTAGTGTGAAATATCAGGTGTTAGGGCTATGTTACCTTTCTATTATTTGTGATAGTGAGAGTAAAGTAGAGATAAAAAGCAGTACAGGGGATGGGACAGAATTTCACAATCCCCTGTCCACTATTTGCAAAAGTTACACAGCTGTCCTTGAGTTGCTATACTGTGTTTTAGCCTGACAGCTGTAAGCTTTGTTAGCAAGCTTTAGAACCTGTCTTGGCCAGTTGTTAGAAGGGAAGAACAGGAAATTCAGGTCCCAGTACTTTCCGGTCTTATTTGTTTGTTATAAAATGAAATTTTTTAACGTAGAATTTGGTGTATGAATTCACTAGTGGTGGTGGTGTGTTCTCCTCGGCTTCATCTCTACAGAAGGGATGTAAAGTCATGAAAAAAGCTGGAGGTTCAGAAGAGCCTTCCAGTCAAGTCAGTAGCTGCTTCACCAGGATTCTACCCTAAGAGGTCAGTAATCCAGGAAATTAAGAACTGCAATTTGAGGTGGGGTTTCAGAAGCCTGAGTTCACTGGACCCAGTTCAGTGAAGTATAGTGGGACCTCTCTCGTTAAGTAGTGATTTTCTCATGAGGATTTTTCATCTTCTATTTTTAGTACAAGGTTTTAGTTCTCTTCTAAGATATTTGAAAACCTGTTGTGGTATAGGGGTAAGAAAATGTTGCCCAAACCTTCCACTTAATAGTAATCTCTCAGTTTTGTTCAGTGGTGAGACACCAGAGCACTGTGTGTTTGATTGTTCCATCTTTTATTCACTGTCTTAATACCACAGCATTTGCTTTTTACCACATTTTTTGAGGTTGTCTCTCATGCACTTTGGCAGTAGAACTTCTTTTGTAACGTTTTATTGTTTAACAGGATGCTAGTTTGATAAACAGCAGTAATTCTCAGGCCTTTTCTTATGCCTATATGTGTCCATATCACACAGTTTTTAAAGCTGTTAATAATGTCAGAAGTCAAATTTAATTTCCATTCCCAGGTATCGATGACAGATGACTGTGTACATATTTCAACTTGTTATAGGTAAAGTTTCTGCTCTTCCTTATTCCAAAGAAAAATTTGAAGATCTGACCTGAGAAAGATAGTATAGAAACAAAAATAATTATTTTAGAACAGTCTTATGACTTTTTTTATCACCATCTGTTGCAATTTGAACAGACTTGAATATGTGCTCCTGAGAAGTAGGGCCTTGATTTTTTAATTTTTTTTCCCCCCTTTTTTTGCTGGTAGGGGAATAACCATGACACACCTCCCCCACTTAAACAGCACTTCATTCTGCATTATTTTCACTCTCTAGCCTTTCTTCTTTGCATGGAAGAAGGGAAATTTATGGTACAGATACTGCCTGAACTGGATGCACTATGGTATAATCAGAGAAAAATCTTAAGTCTTTGCTATATGGTGTGCAGATGCTGATATTCTGGGTTAGTTTAGTTTTCTGAAATTTTCTGTTTCTATCAGATTTGAAAAATAAACCCCAAATATTTCTTTCTCTTTTTTTTTGTGCTTAGGGCTAGTATTAGAAACCTGTACCAACAGCAGGCCAGACTCAAATATCAGCTATGGCAACCCATGCATGAAGTTGATGCCTTTGAACTATTTCCTATAGATGAGACATAGCACATGCTGTGGTGAGTCAACAATGTATTGTTTTATTAAATGATACTCCTTGGCAAAAAAAAATGCCAAATACCAAAAAATGCTTAATGCCAAAGTGCATGCTGATTTTTTTTTTCCTCCTTTTTCTTTTTTTTTGGTGGGGGGTGGAGGGAAGGAACATTATTGTTAAAACTTCTGGTAATTTTTAGTACACATTAGCATACTACTGTCATCTTATAATGAGTTTTTCAGGTGTATATTTTAGCATTGTATAATTATCAGATGGATCAGGAATGTGGTTTCAGTGCAAGTTTTATTATAGCAAAATAATTTTTAAATGATCCTACACATGCAGAATTCTGAGCACTATTTAAAATAGTAAAATCTGTTTTACTACTGTAAAATCCACTATTTTACACCGATTTTTCTAACTAATGTTTTGCACCTTTTTGATTTGGCGTGGGGAAAAGAAAAAGTTACTTTGTGTCTCTGAGATAACTGAAGAAGAATGTGATGAGTCCTCATGGAATTTTTGGACATATATCTCCTTATCCTTGGACAGGAAAATAAATTCTGAGAATAGTGATGAAAAGCAAATGGTCTTTATAAAAATACTCTATAGTTTTAACTATCTTAAGTCTGCTAATAATTTCAATGCATGTTTCTTACATAATAAGTCATTTTTGATTCTGATAATTTCTTTAAGGTGGTTTTGGTGTACCTTTGGGAGATGAGGAATTTTTAGATTTCTTGTGTAATCTCAATAGAGTTATTGTGAAACCTTGTTACTCTTGATGGTAGCCAATTTTCTGCTCCAAAAAGGTTTATATTTTTTTTTTCACCCCTGATACTATCTAGATGTGTGTCAGTGCAGCCACCACAACCAACACAAACTGAGGGTCAATGGCTTTAAAAAGAAGCCAGAGATTCAAGTTGCTCTGTAGACTTCAAGCAGGTCTTATGTGATTTGGCCTTTATCAGTGGCCAAATCTTACTCCTAATGCTATTGCACCAATCAGGTGTAGATCCAAGTCCCTGGAGTGTTTTTACTGTTCTGTAGGGAGATAGAACTGTTACTTGCAGATGAGGCAGAGAAGGAAATGCACAGTACATACTGATTGGTGGGCAGCAGTGGCACGGGGCTGATGTAACAGTGATGAAATGAGTGCTCTGGGGGCATGCCATTTTCATCCTTGGTAAAGCTGCTGGAAAGAATTAAACAGGTGTCAGCTAAATCTATTTGACTCTGCTTTGAAGTGAGGTGAGTGGCAGAAAGCAGTGCCTAGTACTTCACTGAGAGAACATGTGTTCTGTTGCAGTCTAAAGGGCTTCCCAAGGGGAGAAACCATAGGTTGGACATTTGTGGCATGAAGAGTCCCACACTGGATGCACACATCCTTTACTTGTGGACATCCAGTGGAAGCAATTTATTTTACCATTTATGTAGAACTTTAAAATCTCTCTGTATTACTACTGTGATGTATTTAATTTGTTATGGCTTTTAAGGCCTGTTGTCCAAAGGTAATTCTTGCTAGCAAGACAGCCTTCATCTTGGTTTAGTGTGTGGACTTTGGAAACTGTGACACTAAACCTTTCATATATGAATAGATCTGGGTGACTTTTGAATTCACAATGAAGCATAAAACCATATGATTTTTTTAATTAATATTCTTTTCTTTTTAATTACTGTGTTTAGGGTCATATAGGTAACCTGCTAGTTGTAGATAGTGAAAGTTTTAAATAAGCTAGCAGCAACAAAGTTTATATGATTTATGATAGTTGGTAGAGTTGTACAAATAAAGAATTTTGTTAATATGTCTGTAATGAACAGATGTTGCATGAAATTTTTGTGTTGTTGTGTACATGTTAATACAATTAGCTGATAGTCATGGCAGTCCAGTTCCTCTCTCCATTAACATTATTAAAATTGTTGTATATGTAGAAAAATCACTTTTAAGAAACTGAGCTTCTTAATCCCCACTCTTGGCAATTTTACATTTAGTAGTATACGTAGTGCTAATTTTGGAATGCAGGGATACTCCTGTCTACAAGCAGTGTGACTCGATCATTTGTCCCTCAAGTCATGAAGATGTCTTTATCTTAATGTTGCAGCTACTGATATTGGTGTGTGGTATTTCAAGCATGCACCAAGGGCCCTGTTCAGTGGACTTTCTGAGTTCAGTGCACATATAAGTCACCTCCTCCAGCTTTGTTCTTACCAATTTAAGTTTCAGGATGGCTAATCAGTACAAATAGCAGGTTTTTCAGAGACAGCATATGAAACAAAAAAATTCAGATATGTCATAGGGAGAGAGTTGCTTGAGAAATTTTCCTCCCAGCTGACAAAATACTACTAGGCCAAAATAGTTAAACGTGTTTAACAGAAATTAAGGACTTCAAGGTCTTGTTCTGAAACTACAGCTCCACAAAAAGTATCTGTAGGTGTCTTCAGGCACATAATACAATGTACCAACACGTATTTAAAGCTTTGTATGTGTAGGAATTAGGGATGCAGTCCTGTAAACATATGTGAAGCAAGTGCAGTTTGAAATTTGGGGCCTTGATGTGTAAATACTTATGCTTTCTGTGCGGGCCCTCTCCAGTTAATATCGGTCATTAAGGCAGATGCTTTGAGCATATGACTGTATTTTGAATCCAGCCATGTCTGCTGAGGAGAATGCAAACTTCCTAACTGTAGAACTTGTATGAGAAATCAGAAACCACATCTAAAACTTAACATATAACAATCAAAGTTAAATTAACTGTCAAAAAACTTGTAAAAATAGTCAGGAAAAGTAGCATTTGGAGAACAGAAGTCCTTATCAATATTCATCACAGAAAAGAGCAGGTAAGGAAAAAACTTGGGATATTTTGATTATCATAAAAACAAAGTTAATGTTCTGGGCAATTAGAGATTTGTAAAGCTGAGTTAGTAATTTTGGTAGAAGTCATGTGAGAAAAAGGCTTTGATATAGTTATGGAGAGAAGCAAAGTACTGGGATAAAGGAATTTTTGGGTTTTTTAAAGCACTTGAAACATTTCAGGATCTGTCTATTTGTCTTTCTAGTGTCTTGGCTTTGTATCTTGCTACTACAGTTGCATGTTTTTTTTGAAAGATTGTGTTGGTTGCTCTTATGTTTGTCACTGTGTAAGTGTTAAAGTGCACAAAGAGAAATTCAGAACTCCATCTAGCCAAGTAAATGTAAAATATAAAGAGCTCCAGTGAGATTAGTGTAGTTACACCTGTAACTGTACTTTTATCAGAGTTGTATCAGAGGAGCTTAGAGCACAATTTCCTCTGAGAAACTTGTGTTCGGCTCCTCTGCCTAATAGACAAGCCCTATTTATATTAAATTTCCAACATATTATAAATGTAAAAGCTTATTATCTGTTACTGATGATGGAATGTGCAACACATTTCCCCTTGGAGAACTGTTGCCTCAGTGTATTTCCAAAAGCTATTTGTCATGTGATCAACTACATACAAACAAAGGTCAGAAATGACCTCTGATAGTCAACACTTCAACTCTTCACCTTCTCTGCTTTTCAAGGAGCCTGGATTTTTTCCAGAAAATGCTGAGATCTTCACTTTGAATTACAGATTTTGCAGTGAAACCCCTTGATCACCTTTTATTTTTATAAATGTCACTGGAAATGCCCATAAAGGGAATTTTCCCACCTTTGCATTTTTTTGTTGTTGATTATCTTTTCTTCCTTTATTTGAATTTTTTTGGTCTCCTAAAGATATTGATTTGCAGAATGTTTTCTCTCCCTTTTTAATTCAGATAACATTATGAGGTTTTATGCTATTAGTTCTTATTCTGATTCATATCCCCTCTCTCTCATCCTTGATTTGTCTTTACTGATTCCCACAGCCCCTAAGATTAGTATTTTAATTAAGTTATATTGAAATGTAGCATTGTCAACTCTTGCAGTATTTGGGTTTTTTTAATGCCTTAAGCTAAGTGTCACATATATATGAGAAACTCTGATCTTTCTTTTAATAAAATGTAGGCTTTTTGTTCATTTACCAGGGAAAAATGAAACTTGGATGCTTCAAAAATGCACAGCCTTTCCACCAAGATTATTCTCTGGCAATATGTTAGAATATTGGGATCACATGACATGGTTCTTAGACATTTGGGACTGATAGTCTTAAAAATAATATATATTTTTAAGTTAGTTGGAAAGTAAAGATTTGCTATCTTTCTGAATGCTTTTAAAGACACGGATGTGCCTTGTGCTGTACCTATGTGTATATTCCTCCAGTAGCCTGAACTGGCCTTGGAAAAGTCAAGCTGTTGGCACATTTAAAAAGTGAAGATGAAATCAATGTAAAATATTGAAGTGCAGATGTCTGCCTTTGGGGGATCTGCAGTTGTTTAGTTTCACTTTGAAATACTGATGGATGAAATGCTTTTATTCTGCCACGTGTCAGTCTGTGCTTGTTGAAAAGGAGTGCGCTTAATTTACAGCCTTGTGTCGGGTGTGACCTGTGAACATATCACATGAAATATTTGTGTCTGCTGTATTTTTTTGAGTTGCTGATGGAAAAACTATCTCTGTACCACCTGCTAGTCTAGTTCAGTATTTGGCAGGCTCCCCTTCCAATCTTACGGAAAATATCCAGGATTATTGCTGTAGAATATGGGAGTAGAATGTCAGACAAATATCTTCCGAACCTTTGAGCATTTTTTTCAGTGTGATTCTTATGAGTTGTATTAAAATAATTTGAATAGCCTGCAGAAGAATAAATGGAAATGCCAAATCAATAACAGAAGACACGGAGAATGGTGCCAGCGGAAAGGTGGAAAAGAGACCAAGACAGCAGTAAATTCAACTGCATTAATGGGTATGGCATATGAACCCATATTATATAAAGTGGTGGGAAGTATTTTGTTACCACAGGGAGAAAGATTTTGCCTGCTTCCTCTTCTAGGCTTGTTAGTGGGGTATATCTCTGTGCCTGTTTCTTTGTGAACTGTTCTTATCCAAAGTGTCTTTCCTTCTCACAATCTGTCAACAGGAGCAGAAACCTGAATATGCTGTGCAATACTGCCAGCTTTTCCTCTGCTCACCTTTCCTCTGCTGTTGTGTGTGTTGGAAAGAGCAGGGAGCATTGACTGCAAGTGAAGAGTATGACTCTCCTAGACAGAAGCATCCACAGTACTGGCAACATCAGCCACTACATTCATGCTCCCTGCACTAGGGTGTAGGCCAAGCTGGCTCAAGACAGCAGTATGCTAACTGCTGTACAGGCATTAGGTTAGCTGCAAGCTCCTGGGGCAGTCATTTCCCAGCCATAAAAAAGGGGGAAAACAAGTAAAACATGCACAGAGTTATGGATGCAGTGCAGCCATTATGACCTTAATGTCATGTTCCTTCTCTCTCAACTGCTGTGTGTTGGGATGGAGTGTGGCAGACACGTGAAAGGACAAAGGATAATATACATGGTGTGTTATTCAGAGGTCATTTAAAGTCATTGTACATCCACAGCCTCATCTGCAGCCCCTTAGTATCCTTATTGTGTTGGCAAGGAGAGAGGGAACATCCAGGCATGGTGCAGTACTTGTGCATTCTTCATGTGCTCAAATTCCTGGCAGGATTAATAAGAGCAATTCACCTGTGATGAGTTTGAGGAGATTTAATTATTAAATAGGCGTTCTTGAGCTGTTGGCTGTTGAATAGCTCTGGCTTGGTTTTATAAAAAAAAAAAAGAACACTATGAATGTAAGAACAGTCAGTAGTCTCACATGAAAAACCCATTTAGCAAAGGCTTCTGTCCTCTGTGGCCATCAGCTAAATATTTGGAGAAGAAAAGTGAGAACAAGATAAGCAGCCATAAATGTTTCTCTTATTGTGTCTTTCTGTATTTTGGAAGCTGTATTTTTGGGTCAGAATTGTTTATTTGTGTTAAAAGTTTTGCTTCCTAATTCAGCGTTTTCTGCCCAGTATGTGTTTTACGAGCTCTTTTCTAGGTGTGCAATATGAAGATCAAGTTCTGGCTGCATTGAAAATGCTGAGCTTTGGTTTTTACAAGTGATGCTGGGCGTAGATTTAGTCATGTTCTGGAAAAAAAATAATTCTTCTTGTGTGAACCCTTTGTAAAACTGCAGAGGCTTTGAAAGTACTATGAAAGTATATTAGCATCCTCATAAAAAGTTCTGATTCCTATCAGACATGAAGTCATTGCTAGAGTAATATTTATACAGCAGCTTCTGGAGTAATTTATTGTGTTTGTAGCTCTGTCCCAAGCTAGTTTGTGTAGACCAATGCAGCATATGGAATCATAGAATTGTTTGGGTTGAAGGGACCTGGGAAGATCATCTAGTCCAACCCCATGCCACAGACAGGGCCTTCTTTCACTATTGGTAGGGAGACTTTCTAATGTGCTTCCTTTCTGCCTTTGTTTAAAAGTCTAACTCCAGTTAGGTATCCAGTTAGTAGGGTTACTTTCCTTAGAGCAGCATGTACGGGGCACTGAGCAGGTGCCAGTGCTGTCCATTCTGACCTGTCATTGCTGCATGAAAGGAGAGAAGAATGGGAGGATTTTCTTGATTTATAAGCTGTTAGGAATGAAGTAGAGCACACAAGAGAGAGCAGGATTGAATTCATTATCCTATGTTTCATGGAGTGGACGTGATGGTTTTTCTTGGTTGCACATCACAACCAGGTGACATAATGACCTCAAATGGTATCCAAATGTTCTTGTTCTTTTATTCTCAAAGCAATGTTTTCTCTGAACCTGAGTGGTTACTGTTATTTGCGAGTTTTCACCACTTAACTTCACTGCTTCATGCCTGTATATGTAATTTACCACCAAGAATTCAGAGGTAGTTTTTGAAAATTGCTTCCTATTCTTACACAGGAACATAAAGAGCAAGTAAAAAGGAAATTACTTTTTGTTTTTCTTGAAACAAAAAATCCTCTCTGAGCTGTTCTGAAAATGTTCTGCATGGCTTAATTGTGAATCATAATGCTACTTAAATGCCTGCATTAATTTTGTGTTAGATTTCAGTCATCAGCACATAGATAGATGTTTTTGTGGCATTATGAATGCTTGATTTGCTGTTGTACTTAAAATTAATTTTTTTAATCTGTCAAGCTGTGCAAAGACAATCTGGTAGATGTCTTCCATGACAGAACAATGTCAAAAAATACCCACATGGTTGTACAAACAGCACTGATCCACAAACCCTTTCATAAAAACAGCATTTTGAAGGTGGTATATACTCTTCAGTCTAACAAACCTGTAGTGCAATTCTCTGCTTTTCTTTTGAGGATTTGAAAAAATGAAGACAAGGATATCTGCTTGGTTTTGGCTTTGCTAGGTAGCTGTGCCAATTGTTAGTTGAGGTTACATGTGTGTCCGTCAACATAAGGTGTAACATAACACATGTGAAGCAGTATTGTCAAAATAGAAATATTCAAAAGCCTTGAGTGAAATCTTCAGACTTTTGAAGCTCTTTTATTTTCATTTTGTGAACTTGCAGGCTACCTTTGGGTCTCATTGTGAATGTTTTCTCTGAAAATCAAAAGGATGTAATAAAAAACTCATGTAGGCTCCAGGAAACAACTCAGCTAATAGGAAAATTACAGCAAAGGTATTGGTGTCAGCAGGGATTGGTGGGATAAATTTTACAGCAAATTTCATTGGAAATAATACTGTTTTGCATGGACCAACTGCCCAGCACCCTTACCAGGCAGAATCTGACCTGGGAAGTAATTCTTACTTTTTTAAAGAATTAATAGTCAAGATCTCCCCCCAGAAGCCTATCAGATGTTAAAATTATAAACTGAAATATAGCTCTTTTAGTTTAAATTGCAAAGTCAACGAAGCAGTACTGTTTATCTAGAGCAGGAAGAGATGGAGTGGGTGGTGAAACAGCTTTATGACGCATTGTATTGTATCTTGAAGGTGGGCTGTTGGAATAAAAATTTGCTCACAGTGAGTTTAGAAGCACATTGCCCCAAATCTTTTTCCACTTGATAATCGGTAGACTTGACTAGTTGGCTCAAGAGTTTGTTCATCTGAATGGGCTGGACAACAGGTAGTCCATACCAATCAACCAATGAAGCAGAACTTGGTGGGGTTATGGAAACAGTACAGACAAAGACAGCCTAGGTGTGCCTCTGTTTTTATAATTCTGAGGACATCAGAGTTACCTCAACTCTCATTAGTTCTTTTTTTTTTTTTTCAATGAATGAAAGAAAAATTAGAACTTGGCTTAAATTTTGAATGGTATCAGGAACATGTTCTTTTTGACACCAGATTCTGGTGACATAAAGCCACACATTCTTCTCTTTTTCTTTCTTTCTCAAATTCCTTTTGCAGCTGTGATGAACATTTCATACTGTCCTGTGTAACTGTAATACTGTTATCAGAGCTAGTATGCTACAGTTTTTCCTAAGGGTTGAGGTAGTATACAGGACCAGACACTCTTCTTGATGGCTCCAAAGTTTCAGTAACTGGAAAGAACTGCAAAGAAGAGAACTACAATGAAGTTAGACTTTAGTGGCTTTGAAAATTATAGTTAAGTCATCATATTCGAGATTTCAGAGTAAATGCATTGTCAAGTGCATGTGACTTCCTAATCCTTGTACAAGTACTATTGTATTTCCCCCCCACACTGAAAGATTACTTTTGGACTAAGGATGAGTTTTTAGACAAGAGATCAGAATAGATCAAAGCAGACCTTTGAGCTGGTTCAAATTAGAATTGCTTGGGTGTTTTCAAAGAAGCAATGTTGAATTGTGGCAGGAGAGAACACAATCCACTGCTGAAGGTCGATGCTCCTTTAACCAACAGGGTGAAGGCAATATGGGCATTTTTAAAACAACGAAAAATATTATGCATAAAATATCATGTATAAAATGACTTCCTAGGGACCCTAGAGCACAGAAATAGTAGTCCATCATACATTACAATCATTATTATTGCTTTTTAAATATAAAAGAGAGAACAAGATTTAGTATATTCTGAATCTTCTGCCAGGATTTGACTGTCAGCAACAAAGTCCACGTTGGAATGTAAGTGGTTATCCCTAAAATAAATCTGACAGCACACCTGGAAATACTGCAGAGAAACTTTCTACTGCTCAGTGAGCTAATTTTAATCATCTGCAAGCACAAATCAGTTTAATTAGCAAGTCTACTGTTTTCTAATGAGACCTCACCTGGACTCCATCTAGCTCTGGAGTCCTCAGTACATGATAGACATGGACCTGTTGAAGCATGTCCAGGGAAGGGACAAAAAGATGATCAGAGGGATGGAGCACCTCTTCTATGAGGAAAGGCTGAGAGATTGGGGTTCTTCAGCCTGGAGAAAGCAAGATCCAAGGGAAGACTTCTTTGTAACCTTCCAGTACTTAAAAGGAACGTTCAAGAAAGATGGGGACGCTTTTAGTAGGGCCTGTAGCAACAGGACAAAGGGCAATGGTTTTAAACCAAAGTAGGGGAAACTTAGAGCAGATATAAGGAAGAAGTTTTATTTTTTTTGTCAGATATTGAAACAGATTGCCTTGAGGTGCTGGATGCCCAGTCCCTGGCAAGATTCAAAGTCAGTCTGGATGGGGCTCTGAGCAACCTGATTTCATTGAGGTTGTCCCCTATTCATTGCAGGGGGGTTGGATTAGATGACCTTTTAAAAGGTCCCTTCCAATCAAAAAGGAAGAAAAGAAAAACTTGGCTAAGTAGATAAACCAACAGCGCTGAAGTAGGCCCAACGCTATTTCACAGTAGCTGTCTTCATGGAGCAGCCTGACCTTTTCCAGTAACACCTCAGACAGATTTTGGTATCATCAAACCTCAGGTTTTTGCTACCCATCCTGCTGGGTTACAAAGCCCAGTTGCAGCTTATCCTGATCTTGTGATGCTAGCTACTTCTGTTTCCCCACCTACTCCATTTCTTGCTGCTCTAGATAAATGCTGCTTCTTTTTTAACTTTGTCTGCAGTTCAAGCACCGGATTAAAATACATGTCATTTTCACAACGAAGGCATGCAGGATCTTTCTGCAGATTTCAGCAGAACTCTGGTTTTGATCTCATTCAGAGATTTGGAGGGATGAAGAGGAAGAAGCTTTTTTATTTCAGCCATCAGGATTACCACTATTTTGCCTCAGAATGTGCTTTGCAATAAAAACAGATTCCAGAATCAAGTTATTCTTATTGCTGTGCCTTACTGACAAAACTGTTGTATCTCCTCTGAATCCATGACCTCTGTTTCTTTTCAATGTCTGGTCATCTCAAATGAGTTGCTTTTTAGTTTCATCTTTTGCTGGTGCTGTGTTAGAAACTGTCTTTGAAAAGGCTTGGTGGACGTTTCCAAAAACAGATGCTTGAAGTAATACTGTGTGGAATGCTCAATCAAGCACCATCATGATTTTGTGTCAGATCTGCAGGCTTGTTTTGTGTCTAGGGCAGCTAAAGGTGAAAACTAAATATGATGTCAAAAACTTAAAAGAAGGTTAAATGATGTCTTCAACAGAATACCATAAAAAAAAAAATCACCTTTTAGAGAAAAAATCAACTCCAAGAGATAGAGCAAATTCAGTCTAGCAAATCCATGCCTTTAAAAGCTTGGGTGTGATGAGACTGTTTAGTAGCCATGCTGAAAAGGAAACAGATTTCCTTGCCTAGAACGCTTCTTGATTCAATCAGTAAATCCAGACCAGAAACCAGTTGCTATTTCAGTTAATTCACTGGGTGCTATATCACTGGTTGGAAAGACAGAGAGAATAGACAGTAAAATAGCAGTGTACCTCAGTTCTGCAGCATTTATTTTGCTGATTTTTTTTTCATCCCCGGTATGAGGCACTTGCTTTTGACACTTCAAATTTATGTTGTTATTTATTTTCAATCCTTATGTTCTAGTGCAAAGCTTCAACTTGGAGTTGAGAGTTATGTGAGGGAGAGAGTGCTGTGAATGCCTTCTGTTTGTCCATGAAAGGAAAGTCTCTGTCCTCCAGAAATTCTGTGTTGTAGCAGAGAGCTGCAGTTTGGAAAGGTTGTGTATCACTGCTCTGAAGGACAAGCATATATAAAGATAATTAGCAGGCTCAGCAGCTAGACAGAGGCAGAATGGGGATACATGTAGCAAGATAGAGGCAGAATGAGTTTTAAACAAAACAAGACATATTTAACTGTGTCATTATGTTGGATTTATATGTTACATGAATGCACTTAATGGTACATGAGGAAGTTTGTGATGTTGAATATACCTAAACCCACAGAGAGCTTTTTCAAGTTGATTTCACCTCCATCTGATATTGTTTGCGTTAGCTTTAATGAATATATGACTAGCCATAAACCCTAAAATGTTAATTTATATTCATGGTGAGTTGCATTAGAGTATCTCCTGGCACGTTTCATGGTTGTACATTAATAAAACTTTCTGCTTTTTATTACCGTGAATGAAAATAAAAAATTGTGTCAAGAGAGATTTAAACCAGTATTTCATCTTCAATACTGAGTAATACTGCAGGTGGATATCGTGAAATTCATGTAGAGAATTGCTTTTTTCCTGCAGTAAAAAGAAATATTTGGGCTCGAAGCTTCTGCTACGCTAGTAAGTAATTAGAATGAAAAAGATTTTCATTGTGGGTTTGGTATTATGAGTTTATGTTAAATATTGCTTTTTAGTAAGTGATGTAAGCATTTTCTTTCACTTAGGGTGAGGCCCAAAATACATCTGCCTCTTTATCAAAAAGAACAGATGCTGCCATTAAATTGCTCAAATTTACCATCAGAAAATGGTGTTGCTCTGATATTGCACTTCTTTTTTGGCACTTAGTTGTTATACTCAGTTACGTTTTTTTCATGCTAAATAGCAGCCTTTTAGTGATGGCTTCCCCTTAACACACATAATGGGAGGAGGAGGGAAAACCGCACAATGCTGGAGTTTACTGTAATTTTTTTTTTTTTGTAAGATGTAAAATGCAGGAAATTCATGGAATACAAAGCTATTTCCTCAGGATACAGAGCTTGGCCTCTTTATGCATGTGGTATCTTGCACTATTTTCAGTGCTATAGAATTTTATGGCTTAATTCTCTGGCACAGTGCATCATCAGCATTGTACATTTGCACTGACTCATCAGTCTTGGTTTTTGTTTTTTTTTTTTTTTTTTAAATAGAACATGTAGTAAATCATAACTGGCTTTTGAGAATTAAAATTAAGCCACTGAATGAATTGATTTGTCCTTGCATATGATAAATAGGTGTGTTTGTTTGCAAAGTACCATGCTTGCTATTGAAACGTAGTGTAACTGCAGGAGTAAAAATAAGGAGAAGAGAGAGGGAAGCTGGTGTGGGGCAAAGACAAATGACAGCAACTTTGACACAGTTGTTCTTGGAGTCCAGGTTTTGGTGCTGTACGTGACATACTGCAATTTTTTTGCAGGAGACTTTCCCATAGTCAGTGAGGGTTTGTTAAACATTCGATAAGCCTAGTTGACAAGTGTGCTATGCTTGCAGAACTGGAGGTCTAGAAACATGGAGGACAATGTAAAGGGTGTTTGCATAAGAGGGCAGAAAAAGCCCACTGCTAATATGATATTAAGCCTTTGTCATTGAAGTTGTTTGGTAGGACAAGCCAGTGCCATGGGAAATATCTGCCAAAGGAACTAGTGCAATTAGTTACCATCATTTGAAATATTCATCCAAGTGATTACTTCGATCTGTTAATAAAGTTAGGAGTAGGAAAATCACAGAATCACAGAATATGTTGAATTGGAAGGGACTCACAAGGGTCATTGAGTTCAACCCTGCACAGGACCATCCCCAAGAGTCACACCCTGTGCCTGAGGGGATTGTCCAAATGCTTCTTGAACTCTGTCAGCCTTGGAGCTGTGACCACTGCCCTGGAGAGCCTGTTCCAGTGCCCAACCACCCGCTGGGGGAAGAACCTTTTTCTAATATCCAATCTAAACCTCCCCTGACACAACTTCAGGCCAGCCCCTCGGGTCCTATCCTTGGTCACCACAGAGCAGAGATCAGTGCCTGCCTCTCCTCTTCCCCTCCCAAGGAAGTTGTAACTGCAGTGAGGTCCCCTCAGTCTACTCTTCTCTAGCCTGAACAGATCAAGTGCCCTCAGCTGCTCCTCATGCGGCTTCCCTTCATGCCCTTCACCATCTTCATTTCCCTCCTTTGGATACTTTCTAATGGCTTAATATTTTTCTTAAATTGTGGTGCCAAAAACTGCACGTCAGGTCCAATCACACGAGTGCCATTGCATCTCATGGCCATGACTGACTGAAATATCTTGATTTTACTGACAGTTTTCTTATTCCAATTTAAATCTAGAGAGCTGTGTTTCCTTTAAGCCTGTTTTTTTTACCTTACAAAATTTAATTTAGATTAAATAGTCCTGTTGGCATTTAGTGAAGAATGAGTGTCTCCCTTAGTTCTGCTCAAATACTGATTGCTGATACAGACATTTGGTTTGGGTTAGTACTGGACAACATCTGTTTATGCCTCACTTCATCTCAAGTCTTGGGATTTGCTGGGTATCAGTTTTGGTTTTGCTTCTTGCTTTGTTGTCGCTTTTTTGTTGCTTCACACACCCACGCCCCTCCCTCCCATGAAGTGTGTTTTCTTTTCATGTCACTGCTTCTGAAAACTACCATTGCCTTCTCAAAGAGATACCAGTTTTGGGCAGGGAGTAGCATGGACACACATGCTTTTTAAAGGCACATTGTTTTAGTGTTAAGTGCTTATCCTCTTTTTGAAAGGTTTATGAGTGGTGCCTTATCTAAACAGATTTTATGTTTATTTACCTCTTCTTATGAGCCTCTGAAGTACCAGCAGGTGGTGTGGGGGGAAATGAAGTGAGATTATTTTCTTTCTGTTTATTTTCTTTCTGTTTATTATCAGAAAATGACCCTGGAGCTCTGTCTATTTGCATAAACTGTGTCAGAGCGAAAGCTTGTAGAACATGTTTGCACAAGATTTGGGAGTGATGATTTGAAGTGATACTTGTTTTGACAAATATGTTATATCAGGTAAAAGCAAATTGTTTTGCTCACTTCTTTCTGTACAATAGCTCCCTAATTTTCAGTGTCATATACTTTTGTAAGTCCTGAATTTCTTCTAAGCAAGGCACTTAAAGGATTTTGTATTGTTTTTTGATTAAAGGAAGAACTGTGTTGTCTAGGATTTGTAACCTTGCAGGAGAATCTTATTAAGTTATCTTGGTAACTTGGCAACTTGGTCTTCACAGAATCATGGAATGGTTTGTGTTGGAAGGGACCTTAAAGATTATCTATTTCCAACCTCCCTGCAATGGGCAGGGACACCAACTGCTAGATCAGGTTGCTTAAAGCCCCATCCAACCTGGCCTTGAACACTGCCAGGGATGGGGCATCCACTTCTTGGGCAACTTCTCTGGGCAACCTGTTTCCAGTGCCTCACCACCTTCATAGGAAAGAATTTGTTCCTCCTATCTGAACTTACCTTCTTCAGTTTAAGGCCATTACCCCTTGTCCTATCACTACACACCCTTGTAAAAAGCCCATCTCCAACTCTCTTGTAGCCCCTTTAGGTACTGGAAGATGCTCTAAGGTCTTCCTGGAGCCTTCTCCAGGCTTAGCAGCCCCAACTCTCTTAGCCTTTCTTCATAGGAAAGGTAAATTAGCCTGTTTTCCAGGTTAGAGATTGTGCCAGTGACAATCATATGTGTATCTTAAATTAGTATATAACAAACAGAATGTTTTTGTTTGGAGATTTTTTTTTTTTGGAATCAGGATTCCAGTGATAACGTATCACCAAATAAGGTACGAGGTATTGTTTCTGGGTTGATTAAACACTAAATTTAATCCGCATGTTGCCTCTTCTTAGCTTTAATATGGAAAACAAATGTAGGAGTTGGAAAAGTGGGGATTAGTGATAGCAAGGCGCATATAAAATCATCTCATACTGTTTTAAGAGTGAGCAATTGCTAGCTTGCAATTCAGAGCTCATTTTTCTGATACGCTTATGTTAACAGTTTTATAATTAAACTTCAGTTAAAATTATAATAATAATTTCCTTTTCCATTCAAGCATAACAAAACACTTAAACAAGCATTAATAAGCCTCATATCAACTCTGAAAAATAAGTGTTATTGCCCCTATTTTACAGTTGGGTAAGCATAATTGAGGGTAAGTGATTTACTCTGAAGTGACAAATAC
Source organism: Manacus candei (assembly GCF_025592945.1). Classification (NCBI taxonomy): domain Eukaryota; kingdom Metazoa; phylum Chordata; class Aves; order Passeriformes; family Pipridae; genus Manacus; species Manacus candei. The sequence goes on along the minus strand of NW_026138076.1, from coordinate 44,417,607 downwards.
TGCAAATGGCAGCTCCTGGATACTCCTCCAGCTATGTGGACCTCGGTGTTAAAGTGCATATATCAGGTTAGATCCTTAAATATTAAGGCTTAATAATAAAAAATTAGCTCAACAATGCTTAATGTAGATGGAAAAACTTTGTATAAATAACATGCATTATGGCAGAAAATATGGGTCTGAGACTTTTGGGTAAAAGACAAGGACTTGGTGTTCTGGTTGATCTGCCCTTTTTTTTTTTTTTTGAAGTCTTTTGCTCAGGTCTTCTGCAGATCTGTGGTGCATCACCTTTGGTGAGGATAGAGATCTCTGTGCTCTCTGCTTCTGTGGAGATGAAGAGCCAAGGAGCATGGCCTGAAGTGGATGAGCACAAATGCAATCCATGAGCACTTGCTGAGCAAAGCGTTGTGGTCAATCTGTTATTTCACAGCTCACTTGTTCAGGTAGGAAGACCCTAAATCTTGGCTGGGATATAGGGCTTTGATCCATCCTTTGACAAAATGTCCAACTCAAGCTGAATTTGAAGGACCTCATGTGTTCCCTCAGCTCTTTGAAGTTTTTCCAGTTTCTTCTGAGCACAGACTTTGTATGTAACCTGTTAATAATGGGTGTAAGCATCAAAAAAGAGCAGTCTAAGGGTCTGCATGTTAACACAGGGAAAACTTTCCTTTCTGTGGGGAAGTAGATAAGTGGATGTCATCAAAATGTCTTTAATGAAAAAAAAAACCCAAACCATAATAGAGTAAAACTGCTGGACTAAATTGCTGACTTTGCAACTGCTTCCAGAAATATATCCTAACCTGCACCACAGTAGGAAATGCAGAATAAATAATTACAGATCCCTCAATGGAAGGCATACCACAGGCAAGGAATAGAAACCCAACCTTCCTTCAGAATGAAAAAATAATGGAAAAAAAAATAGAAGCAAACCACCATAAATAGTGACAAAACCCCCTGGAAATTAAAAGCCCACTTCCTTGGAAGAGGGAGAATTTTAGTGTGGCCAAAGACTGCTGATGGCTTCTGACTTAAATTATACTCTGGTGTTGCTTACTGATAGTTTTCACAGGTATCATCACTGTATGTATGTAGTATGTGTAAAGTTCACAAATACAGAAGTCAATGCCATTTACATTGATCAGCAGCTCCCCATATAACAGCATGTGCATTGTTGTATAGTATATATAAATCTGTCTATTGTCAATTCAATCCTACAAATTTACAGGCAAAACATTTTGATATGACTGAAAAATCTTTTTTTCTCTATTTCCTGAGAAGTAATTTAAATATGAGAACAGAAGGTATTTCTGACAAGTATTTAACCTTGTTGCACATTAGAAGTTCAAGTACTTACCATATCTGAACAGTATTTGACCCTAAATTAATTATTAAATAGAAATTGCGTGCATATGCAAACTGATACCTACCCACAGATTAAAGGGGCAATGAGTCAGTTGGTACCTGACTACAATGGAAGGAGGAAGAAATTGAAATAGTACTGTGTCTCAGCTCATTTTTAGGAGTGAACAGCTATGATAAGGAAGATTTTTTTTCCAATAGGAAAGAATGTAATTGTTTTGCTGCATTGTTGGTGTTAGTAGTAGACTACAAGTAACTCTAATCTGTCTCTGGGAGATCTTATAACCTCAAAGGGAAGGAAGCAAGATAAGCAATGTAGTCAGGGTACCAGAGTTAGAATGGAAGAAAATAAAATTTGGGATACTCCTCTGCATTATTAGCCTTCATTTAGCTTTTTTTAACCTTGATTTGAGAAGAGCATTCATTGACTATTGAATTTTTATTATTAAAAAAAATATTCAGCTGCATTCTATGATTTCTGTATGCTCTATTGTTAGTATCAACTGCATTTCTGGATTTGGTACTACCAACAGGACTGAAAAAGAGAGAACTCTTTACCTTGATAATTGTATGCATAACTTAATTTTAAGCAACTGAATCATCCTGACAAATCCAACTTTAAGCAGTTGAACAGTGCCTTAATCAGGCTATTCAGGTACTTAAAAATCAGCACAGCATTAGAACACATTACTACCTTAGGTTTGAATGCAGAAAACAGAATTGCAACGCAGCAAAAAAAAGTTTCCACAAACAGAAATTAGTTTTCTCTCCAGTGTACATCTTTGACAACCTCCCCCATACACAGTTGTATGTACATCATAGTTTAATTCAACTGTAGCAATATCAGCATGTTTGTTGGCTAAAGCTGATGAACTTTCTAGCTGCCATTGCAGTTAGACCAAGAGTGAAATAAAAGGCATGAGACTGAAACAGAGCTCTCATTATTAGATACCAGACAACTATAATCCCATCTGGGTAGATGTACAGCCAGGATCTGGGTCATGTGAAATACTCCCTCCCTCCAACCAGAAGCCTTCTAATGATTATTCATGATTAATTTTAAAGCGAGCACCGCACTATAGGGCTAAGTGAATGCATTATCATTTTTAGAATCCCTCCCACTGAACAGCATTTCAAGCAGCTATTATTGTAACAGTCCTGACAACTCCCTGATTAATCCTCATCCGTGTGTGTCAGATGTTATTAACACTTAACTAGTCAAAGCTCAATCTTTACTACTCTCCAAGTCTGTTTCTTCATGCAGAGCCTGAGTGAAGCTGTCACACATGTCATACCGTCAAGTGAGAATGCATAACCCACTTCTACTTGTTAATTTGTTTACTGACATATCTTACATGAAGTGCATCTCTAAAGCTGGTGGTGGCAGTTCTAATGACTGGTGCAAATGTCAGTTGTTGTGTGTGCCGTTCTTTAAGTGTAAATAAGTGTGCCGTGTATGTGGCACACGGTACAGTGTTGGGTGTTTCCCCGTTCACATTGCCCTGATACTCTGCTGATGTCTCAGTTTGTGGTGCTGCAGTGCTGGGCACCAGTGGTCATTATGTGTAGGCACAGTCTTTACCATAGAAGGTGACTTGGCTCAAATACTCTCAGGAGTAATTTATCCTGCTGTTCATGGTTGCTAAACTGCTGTCGTGTAGCAGTTGCTGCAGTGGACAAAATAGGTTTCATCCGGCATATTCTCCAACTGGATCTTCTGCAACAATCCTTACAATTTCAGGTTTAGAAGTGCCTTTGAATTCACTTGGCTGGGTTCTGTCAGTTAGGAGTAGGTATCTCATGCATTTGTCGTCTTTCGTTACAAACTGAATTTTACCTGGACTGACCTTAAAATTTTCTGCTTGGGCGTTTGCCATCTCTAGCTTCAGTCTCTGCCTGAATTGATGCTGTTGTCCTGTCATCAGCTACTACACAAGTGCTGGCAACACCATCAGATTTTTTTGTGTTCGTTAGCAAAAATACTTTGTCAGCTTATTTAATTGCCAGAAATCAGTAGATGGAAAAACACTTTTTTTTTTTTTTTTTCCCCCACTCCTTCAAAGTATGTACTTCAGACAGTTGATTATCTGATCTGATTTGTCAGTATCTGTGTGGATTACTAAGTATGTTTTTAGCAATTTGGCTGTACTGAATGTCTGGTATGGGGACTGAAGAATGCTGCCTCGGGATAGCCTTGTTAAGATGTCTGAAACAGAGGCAGATCCTGTTCTTGCTGTATCTCTTAAATTTTACCAGGTTGTCATCCTGTAGAGTCGACTTGTTTGCTTCACCAGTTTACCAGTTCTGTCATTGCAAAGAAGGTATTTCTGCACCCATATATGATGGTGGTCACTCATCAGTTGATATATTTATTTGGCTTGTTCAAGAACTCTTGTACTTCATCAAATTTCTGGATATTGTGCAATCAGCTCTTTTTTTTGTGTGTTTTGATTCTTTGTTTATAGTAAGCTTATAATGCATGCTGGCTTTAACTTTATACATTTATCCATCTGATATTAAAATAGAAGTGGAGAATTTCACTAGCTGTGATCTCCATAGGCTGCAAACGCAAAGCTCAGGTGGTTTTTAAATACCTTTTTCAGTTGTAGGGTGGTAGATGAACTTTAGCTGCAGTAACAGAGTTGAAATGCATGGGTATATTGCTTTCATATTGAGCAAAGTACAGTTGAATTCCAGTCTTCCCCTCCACTAACAGGTTTCCATCCCTAGGTCTATGGTTCAGAAGCAAGACCTGATAAACACAAGGAGTCTGGCTAATACCTTGCGTTGCCTTGGTGGAACACGTCTGTGGTTTGTGTATTTTCATGCAAAGAGTTTTCATGTACTAAGAGTGTGCCTCTGTTGCTGTGAGGGTTAAGGCATCTAGAGATGGCTTTTTGTCTGTTTGCCCTCTTAAATTGTAGTTTGGAAACCACTGTATTGTGTAACAGCTCTTAGTCTCTGATGCCTTATACAAGAGAACAGCTTGATCGCCTCTGAGTTCAGCAAGCAATTTGCAGGTCTTATGTGGCTAAATGTTTGGATATTTTTGTGGGAGAAGAGACATTTATTTCTCTGCATTTTTGCTGCTACTTCAGATATTGACAGAAACAATAGTTTCAGTGGTCCAGTTACTCCTTCACTTATCTTGAAACTACTTTTGTGCAGCTGGCTACTCAGGCTGGTCAATAGAAGTCCTTTGGGTTCCTGTAGCTTAAGGCAGGCTCTGCAATTATACATTGCTTTTTGCATCTTATAGCAGGGACTTCCAATACCTCTAATTTTTGTCTAGTTAGCTATTGCTCCATAACTGTAATTCTTAATTCTGAAGAGTTTTTATTTTTATCTGTCTTAGCTATTCTTTTCTAACATACAGACATACCCAGAACGAGTCAAAAACAAGCATCATTTATTTCTTGAAGAAATCTCTCTACTGGTGCCTTCCAGCATCAATCTTGCTCTTGATGACTTTACAGATAATAGTTGCAGGAGAAGGGAATATTTCAAGTAAATTTAAATATTTCTATATTGTATATATCTGGTAATGGTGGGCTTCTTAGTTCAAGCATTAACATACTGTGATGTAGCTGTTGCCTGACCAGGGTGGCAGTGTACTGTCTATTCTTCCTCTGCCTTTGTATTCAGCACAAGGGTCAGCCATGAGTATATGGCTAAGTTTATTGATAGAAGAGATGGTCATACATACTGCTGCCCATAAATCCATGTCCTCCCATGCACTAGGAACATCTCTTTCCTCCTGCTGCTCAGGAGTTGTGCTGCAAACTGTATGTAATAATATCAGTAAGCTGTATTTAAGTATATAGAGATGGTACTGATTTCCTTGATTCTTACATGCCTATTGGTAGTGCAAGTTACTCTGAGCTGAAGCTACCATTTAGGTCATTTGTCAGAGAAGTCCCTTCTTTGGGCTGCTGGGATTTCCTCACAGGATTAGGTGTTTTGTTCTGTCAGTCTGCAGTTAGAACCATTTTTTTCCGACGTTTGAAGCTACTCTGGTCACCACCATCCATTTTAATCATGCTTGCTAGGTTCATTCATTGTCTTTTGTTGAAGCTGGTAAAGAAAACCTCACTTCTGGCCTTAACACTTCAAGGGGTTGTCAGAAGTAATGAAGATACTAGATTTTTGGCATCACTCAGCTTGCTTCACACACACACATACAAATAAGTGTATCATCCCTGTGGTTTCTCTGCTGTAGCTGAAATAGAAAAACGTGTGGAATGAGAGATTATTGGCAGGCAAATATCAGGACAAAGCAGATTAAAAAATGTGTTTCAGCTTGTGGAGAAATGTTGATTCTAAAAATTAGTTTTAGGCAATAAGGCCAGTATGAAGAAAACTGACAAAATCCTGCAGCAGTAAACTGAATATGTCTTCATGCAGCCTGTGCATTTGTAAATTCATAACAATTGCAGCTGCTGGACCAGATAGTCTCCCTGGTTCTCTCCCTGTCCTTTCCTGTGGGAAGATAAGAGGAAGAAAATGGGAATTGCATTACGTTTCCTGTTCCTGTTAATTTTGGATCTGGAAAGGCCTTCTGCTTTACTCTGGTAATTGGGTTATATACTGCAGGAGGCTAATATATTATCATGATTAATAATCTGTTTTGGCAAATTATGTATTTCTGAAAAGTACATGGAGCACACTGTGTTTCAATGTTGGAATAACCATGGCTTGCTCATTTGTAAACATGCTTCTCTGCTCTCATGTAGAATGTGCATAAACCACATTTCAAACATGAGACAATCATCAGCAGTCAGTAAAAAAGATATTTCCATGGCAACAGTTGCTAAACTGAACAGTGCATCAGTACCTTCTCCCTATTTTTGTCCAGAAACCTCCCTGTCTTTAGCTCAGATAACATCTACCTTTCTGATGAGTAACAAAATAATCCTACCTGTTAAAAAATAATAAACTCACCACTGTCTATGTGAAGAGTTTTTAGAGCACAACTGAGCAATAATTCATTACTGCTGACAGTACTGGGCATCACTCTTTTACATCTGCATTTCTGTAACTCTCCGTAGGCCCTGTTGAACAATTAGTATGGCCTTTCCCCACACCTGGTGGAGCTGCTGTGACTGTAGTTTGGGAGCTCTGGAAAAATCATCTGGCCTGGATGAAAATCTAACCAGTCTTCATGGCTTCTGCTTGAAAGAAAAGAAAAAAAAATGTGGAAGTGATGGTGCTTCCCATGGCTTTATGGTCTTTCTTCCTCATCTTTACATACACCCAGGAAAATTGCTGTTTTAAGGAATAAGCTGACATTGTTCAGCAGACATTTGGAGATTATTATTCTTACATGTGGCAGGTAACATGAGAGTGAGCAGGAGGATTACAAGATGATGGACACAGGCATTCTGGATCAATGTGAGGGCTACTCATATAATGCCATACTTGATGGAAATTTATAAGAGGGATGGAGGCAGGTCACGAGGGTTCTTTATAGGAGCAGGCAGGTGGCTCATCTCTGATGGAAGGTTAGATAAGAAACTTGGACTTTGTTTCCATGCATGGTCAATAGAATCTTTCTGCTGTACTGTTCCCCAGGGTAATTTCCTTGTGCCATAATGAAGCCAAATCTCTGAACAGAAAGAGGCAGTTTTCTAACAAAGGGAAGTATTTTGCTTTTAAATCTACCTCATCACTAGCATGAACTGTTCTAAATTTTGAACCAAAGATTTCTAAACAAGAGATCAAGCAGGTAGAGAACTAATTGACACTTTTTCTTTCCATTTTGTCCCTCATGTATAAGCTGCAGGGACATATTTTGACTGTGTGTGTCTGAAAGAGGAAAATGCTTACTCTTTGTTAGTAGCTAAAATGTTTCTTTTTTACAATGCCTTTGCAAACTCTCAACTCTCTGTTTCCCCTTTTTTTTTGGTTTATAAGGCATAAATTCATATGGCCTTGTTCCATCAGCATTCTGTACTGTGTCACCTCTTTTATAGCTTTTCATGTGACCCAGTTCATCTTGTGCCTCCTTTTGGCCTGTCCTTCCTTCATCCTAAACTGTAAACTCGGGGACTGATGAGTGAACAGCAGAGGCAGACTGCACTTATTCCTGCAGCATTAGGAGTCTGGTGGGAAGCTGAAGTCTGCACTGTTCTGTTCCTTGTCTCTTAGATCTATCTTAGGCAACTGTGAGATAGGCAAAGGTGGAGAATATAGACACTAAGGCGTTCAGGAACATTTTGCTTTCCCTTAGGGGCAGTTGGAGATGTAGAATTGGACTCTCTTGTGGAGTCAACTGAGGAATAGATCAGTTGCTACTTGGAAGAATGAAGGCAGTCACATGTTGTGGGTTTTAAAATCCTGCCTGTTCCTGACCAAAATGGCACTGTCACCAGACTGATGTATGACAACTTCTGAAACCAGCAGAATGTTTGCAGGTGTTACTTGATTTTGCAGGTGCTTTTTTGTTCTTTTATCTGACAAGTAAAACTAAATTTAGTCACTGTTGCTCTTTATTAAGAAAATGCAATGGAAAATCTCAGCTGCTTTTGACTGCCCCTGCATCTCTAAACCAGCTAATTTTGCAATTCCATCTGACTCTCTATGTGATCAATTGTGCTTAATTTGCTGTGTATGAAGGTAGTCCAATGAAGTTTATCCCAGCAGGATGAAAGACTCTTAATGTGACTGTTCTAAGTTCAGGGGGCTGTGTGATTATGTTCTTATGAATTTCTTTACAAATCTGAGAAAGAACTGTGTAAGGCCACAGTTTCCAATGTTTTCCTTCCTGAGAGAACTTGTCCATGCTTTCTGGCAGCTGACTACACCACTGGATTAAATTTTAAGAGGCTGCTTTTTCTTATTAAACTTAGAGAATCAGGGACATTAATGATAGCCCAATTAGTATCATAATTAAACAAACACAAATAGCCTAGTCTTGGGGTTCCTGAAAATAATTATGTGGAGCTATTTCAGGCTTAGGTGCACTAATTGAGTTTGAGGTGACTTGGCCATTTGTTGGTTTTACCAATGTGTGAAAAGTGACTTTTTTTGTGTGTGCTCTTGGTTTCATTTGCCTGCTGAGGCTGTGCCTCAACTCCTGTGTGGAATCCACTGATGTATTCAGCAGTATTAGGTGTTTCAGGTAGAGTCTGCATGTAATTTAAAGCTCCATTTCCATATTTCCAGGGCAACTTAACCATGGGGCACATCACTGGGAAATCAGTCACTTGCTTCCTACCATTTCTTTGCTCCCAGACTACTTCAAAACAGTTCTTTCACTGCCCAGCAGACTTTGTGCTGGTTGCCTGTGGTGGTGTTAAGTATCCAAGGGTTGCATGAAGTAGATGAAAAAATGCCATTCTGTCTGCTCTATTATAAAATAGGGATTCATTCCCTTAGTCTGGTGTGAATCACGTCCCCTCTTCTAAAGTCTTCTTTAAGTAACCTCAGCTGAAATGAAGACTCTTGAGGCAAAGGACCATGCAGGCAGAACAGCAGAAAGCATTGGTGTCTGGCAGTAAGGCTTAGTGGTCTCCAAGCCACGACTAGAGAAGCAGCATCAATATGATCAAAGTACTGCTCTTGCCTATACTGCTTTTGTTTCTCACCTATCCATTTCACTTCTTTGACCAGTAAAACCAATAATCACCTCTCCTGTTTTGATTGATGCCAGAGTTTACATTGAGCGTTGGGCTTGGCTTTGTTTCTGGAATCTCAGTCTGGAGACTGAAGGCAAGAAATGAAATAACTTAAGCTATGGGAAAAGTCAAGTGTCCTTGAGGGGGGAAAAAAGAAGAAAGTATAGAAGTGGGAAGGGTGTGCTCAGGAAGGGACATACTGAATGAAAAAATAAGAAGAGGATGTTCTGGACAAAAGAAAGGAAAAAAAAGTCAGGTTTTGGCCACTGAAAAACAAGTGGACAGACTAGAAAAGGAGTAGGCAGTCTGGGTAGAAGAATCAGAAAGGAAGTTGGGAAGTTGCAAAAGGAGCAATAAAAAGAAAACAAAATAAGGAAAAGGAGAAAAAAATGAGGTGCAGAGGTAAAAAAAAAGATACTTGAAAGAAGGAATGCATTGAATTGGGAAGGCAGTGAGCAAGTTTAGGAATGGAATTAAGGGGGAGTGAAATTGGTGAAGAAGGATACCATCCCCTGTGTGCTTCCCCACAAGGCCGTTTTCTTTAAGCATTTCAGATGGATGATCCCCTTTGTCTCTTCTGTCTTCCTGTGGTGTTTTCAGTCAGCCTCAGTTTGTCTTCCATACACTAATTCCTCACTGTGGTGGTTTACAGTCCCTCTAGAGGAATGGCAGCTGTTGACAGCAATTGAACAGTTAGTTGTCGCTTTGTCGTGAGCATTAAGGCTGGTAATTTTATGGCTTTTTTGTTTCTACCTCACAGGAATTAAACCCCTGTTGATTAGGGTAGAAGTGAGCTGCTGCTGACTACTTCTGTAACTCCCAAGGCAGTCATGACTTGCTGTGGGAGAAGCACAGCTTTATGAGAAGAGTCTGCGGGCAGCGATTTTATCTTTAGCTTTTGTAAAGGTAAACATGCTGAAGCTGGGCAGTCTGAAATCCTGCTTTATGTCCCTTTTTTCTTTGCACTTTTTCCCCCCCTTTTTGGTATCTGTCAAGAGAGCTGCTGCACTGAGGCAGTAACTGACAGCACAGGTGACAGAATTGTGTTTTGCTTGTCCCTCTGAAAGTGTGTGTTTGTTACAAAGAACTCATTCAAATTCTTGTCATGGATGTAATGTTCAAATGTTGTGAAACGCTGCTGAGTGAGACCTGACCTCTTGACCTGATGCTGATTATTATGCTCAGTATGGTGCATCCAAGTATTGTTTGCCTCTGTAAGGTTTAATAATGAGCAGAAGATGAAGTAGTTAGACATACACCTGGGTTTTATGTATTTACACTTGCTGTCATGTGTGTTTGTTTATTTCTTGGCTCCATAGCCATGAGTCAATGAAACCAAACATGAAAATAAGAGAGAAATTTTTATTGTGTGAGGTGTATTTGTTTCTGAATTCAATGTCTTGAGACCAAACAAAAAAGAATTAAGAATAGCCTTAAATTATTATAAAACATAAACAAGACCAAAAGATCTGAAGAATTTTGCATTTAGCTTCTTAGACATAAATTAGGTCTTTTCTTGCCATGAAGAAGGTAAGACCTTCATTCCAGTGTCCTCTATAAACTTTTTGCATGATTTTGTGTCTTTTTTGTGACATGGCTGGTGATGGCTCTTACTAAAGGCAGTTGACAGATGGAGTGCTGGTGTAATAAATAATACAGGTTCTCTTAGTTTTTAACAGAGGCTGCTATTTATTGCCCATATTATTGCCATTGTTAATGGTGTTAGTAAGATGGTACCTTCCAGACTGTGCCCTTTTACAAGGTCTGCAGAGAAGTACTGGTCTTGGTCACTAATGAGAGGGAACTGCAGTTTAAACTACTTCTTGCACATCTCTGCCAAAGGCATGGTGGCCTTCCATGTAACTTCCCAAGTGTGACCTGTACTTTGAGGTACAAAATACAACTTGCAAGCAATTCAAACTGTTTGTGTTTGGTATTTAGCTACACGGTAAGGGTTTGATAAATCTAATATTCCTGATTAAATAAATTCTGTTATTTATTTAGTTTGTAACTGATACAGCTTGACATTCTCTGCTGAGGCAGAAGTTGTCTCCAGTTCTGGTCATTAGACAACCTGAGGCATGTTTCTAAACAAGTGTTTGCAAGTGTTAGAACAGGCAACACCTTTTTGTGTTGTACATGTTGTTTTACTCTTCAAGCCATTTCTGCAGCAATTCTTTTTTTCAGTGTGAAAACTTTGCTTCTCATTTGATGAGAAGCAAATGATTCTCATCACTTAGCTAAAAAATAATTCCTGCATACTTCTTTTTGTAAACCATAACCGAGTTATGGTTCTGACAAATTAATTGGTAAATGCTTTTAAGCATCTTTAGCATTGCAGGAAGGATATCAGTTGAGCTTTAATCCAAAATTGGTTCAAGAGAGCTCATTTCCTGCATATAAAGTGCATGAATTGGACAGAATGAATGGCTGGAAGATTCTGAGTTTTACTGAGTGTAGGAAGGGTGCAAATGTAACTGGCCTGTTAGAGACTAATTCATTTTGAGTCTGAGAATGGAGCTGAACCAGGTATGTAGGTGACAATAATGTAGTTATGACAGTTGGATTTTTGACCTCTCTCGACTAATTACTTCACTCATTAACACCCTTCCTGCATTTCAGCAGCATGCATACCTGCTTTAGACTGAATTGCACTGTTCTGAGGACAAAATAGACACAGAACATGCTAATAATGTTTTGCAAAGGGTAATGCATGAAACGATTGGAGTTCTTAGAGTTCAGAACATGCTGGGCTTTGTGTTCTGTTGTGGTTTGGTGGCAGATTAACATCTGAAAAACCCATATTAGCAAGTGTAGGAAAACATTTTGCTCAGCAGAAGCATCTTTTTGTTTGCTGAGCAGTACAACATTGACACAATAAAAGATACTGAGGCTCTCCACAGGTCCTGAAAGAATGCTCACGTTTTCTGTGTGGAAGAGACTTTGGTGGTGTTTCAACCTGTGATGTCTTTGTGCATGGAAAACATCTGGTATGTGAAGGAGAACCAACCTTCTGCTTGAAATGGTTTTGGCATTTAAAATGGCCTGCTGAGCTGAAACTTAATCACAGACTGCTCAGTCCCTTGTCATAGATGAGAACCGCAAGTTTAATCAGCAGCTTAAAGAGTTCAGGATCTAAGCTGAAGAAAATAATCCATGTTATTTTAAAAATAAAGAGTTATTGACAAGAGAAGATTCGCCAATACTATTAAAATGATCAGCAACTGTTGCACTGTCAGCAGTGGAAAATGTTGAGAGTTAATTTCCAATTGATATCTCGGAGCTTTCATTTGAACACCTGCTGTTTAGGATCGGGATATGAAGCATTAACTGTGATTACTTCCCTCCCAAAAGGCACCCAAAAATGAGGAGCTGTTATGCCTTAAATTAAGATCATGTTTAACATCAGTTCAAAACTGTCATAACATGGACATGACTAGATTGCATATGGAGTTCCTAGGGTTCACTCCTCTGTAACAAAGTGAAATTACAGTCTGCTGATAGATCAGTGAGTGAATGTCTTGTGAAACATACTCTGTGAGAAACAGGAACACTGGCTATTTTTCAGTAAAGATGAGTAATGTTAGTGTTCACTGGGAGGGACAGGAGGAAAGTCAAGTAATGTTGCCTTTGGCTGCCAAATTAAAAGGCTTCCATGTTCAAAGGACCACATATGTTCAATGTATTATTAGATAAATCTGCATTGTGTGTGTGTATATATATATATATATATATATATGTATGGTATACCTGCTAGATATTGCAGTGTAATGTGGGCTTTAGAAGGAAGTGCTCTTGATTTAGGAAATGTAAATAACATTTTAGCTACTTGATGGTATTTGGGCATGTGGAGAAGGCTTTGAGTCAGAGAGTGATAAAGTGTGTTTCATTTATTTATTTATTTTGTACAAGAAACTGAGAGGGTGTTTGTTTAATTGCCTGTGGTGTTTCATACTTTAGATCATTTTCCTGTATTTTCAGTTTGTAAAATTCAGGAGATGAGTAAGATGGCAGTTTTATGAACTACTTAGAAATAAATGGGCTCAAAATATGACGTAATCTTCTGTATAAGTGTTAGATACTTTTCTGTTTGTTATCTGTAAAACTTGATAACATCGGCTACTTCACTGCACAATTGTGATAGTGAAGAGAAAAAAAGACATATGGTCCATGTGGTTTCCTTTATACCTTTCTATGTCCGGTCTCATTTAGTGTGATAAAAACTAAGACTATGGAGTTGTTCTTGGAGGGAAAGAAATAAGAATTAACACTCCATCTTTCTGAGGTTTTTATAGTCCAGTTTTGTTTTCCATCAGCTTCAGATCACTGAGTAGTTTGCTTTGGTTTTGGATAGTGGAAAAAAAGGGGAAGAAGAAGAAGGATGATCTTGATTTTCTACTTTTATACACAGTGGCTAAAGCACTTTGTTGTTGTTGTTGTTGGGTTTTGTCAAATAATTTTTCCTTTTCCTTTTTTTTGAAAGAACACTATTTGCACTCAGGCGTTTAGGAAGCCTCACAGCAATTTAATGAAAGACATATAAAGCTGCCTTTATTTTTTTAAATACAGATGCAGAAATTAAAGCAAGATTCTGAAGGCTTCCACTGATATGGAGTATTTCTCACTTTTGAATTCCTAATGAAAGAATACTTTGGAGCTGATTGTGCTCAGACACTTATGGAAAGTTAGTGGATTTGTCAGTTTTTTACCAGTCCTAGATTTCTGCTCTTGCAAACAGTTCACACAGTCAGAGCTTGACATAGGATATTTGCTGAAGAGAATTACTGAAATTAACTGTCCCCTAGGAATTGTAAGTGGCTATCCATTTTTATACTGTCAGAATTGCTATGACAACAACACAAATGGTATTGCTGCCTGGAATTTAAGGTGTTATGAAACCTCTCAACCTGGGAAGAGCTGAGCAGTTAGGCACAGGATGGCATCGGTGTCAGCCAGCTCAGTGAGCAGATAGCTCTCCTGTGCCATTTTCTCTGTGTGTTTGCTGTAATAGGGTATGGCTTATTGGATTTTATTATGACAGTTTTATCTGGCTGTTCCCAATGTCCATGTGGATATTGTGATTCGTGTTCGATATTTCCAGCCTCATTTGCTGTGGGTAGAACAGCCTTGTTGAGAGAGACATGAAAACAATGACCAATGATCTGGGTAGTCCCAGATAACTAGAATTTTTACACTGCACATGCAGATAAAAGCAGCTTCACCTGGATTGTCAGATCATTTAATCTCTGAACATCTTGACTTCTGTTAAGAAAGGTACTGAGGTTGGGGTCAATTATATTTCAAACTGTTTGTCCTACTGCACTTTATTTCCTCCAATATGTCATCTTTTCAAAATGCATCTGCTTGTAGAAGGTCTTTGTCATAGACTGTATTTCACACATAAGAAGTGGTTGAAGGTGTAATTGCTTTTTGAAATCCCATTTGCGTTTTCCTTAACATTTTACATCACTCATATTGTACATGACAGGTCTACCTTATCTGACTTCTGCTTTTTAGTATGGTCCTATGGAGAGAAATAATTTCTAACTCTCCTAATTTTTCCAATTTCTAACTCTCAGTTCTGGGTGCAGATGTTAGCTAATGTTTTGGAAATAATATTTTGCAGGATAGCTCCCTTTATCACACAGTAAGATGAAATGGAAAATGTATTAGGATCTGTATTAATGTTGATTTATTTCACTGTCAGTGCTTCTTGTTTTCTTTGAAACAGTGGAATTTGTGAGGAAGCTTACTAAGATAAAATTTGATAAATTTATTGTAGAATTTAATATGCCCATTCATCTGTAAGCTGTGCTTTTATTTAGAGTTTTTCTTATATTTACAATGGCTTCATCTTTCTCTATCCAAATTAAGGCTATGCTCTGCTCACATTATGCTGTCCTGGCAATACAAAGGTACCAAAGATTAGCCAAATAAACAAATTTGCATCTACTTTTATAATCAATGACTTTGATTCAGAATTGGTTTTCTGTAGTCTGTAAAAACTCAAAAGAGACCTGTGTGCAGTTCCAAACTGTCATGAATGATAGTTTTATATGTAGAACTGAGAATAGGAAGGAGAAAGACTACAGGTATTGTAATAAAAAATTTTTGGCAGTTGACTGGTTAAATGTTTTCATATAGATAAGTCGATTTATCCTGGATAACATTTGGATATGCAGTGTGCTGTTAGATATGAATATTGTTCATATGCTTTTTTTCCCTCCTTGGAATAGATGATGATATTTTAAAGACAGTCAGGACTGTGGTTGCCTACGGGCCTTCCCACTGAGGCTTTCTGTGTTGTACCAACAAAGTAATGCTATCTATTATACAGAAAACAAACTGAAGAATATTGCAACAAGACCAGACTGAGATGTTTGTTCCTTGTTTGCTTTTGCAAATGCCTGCGTTGATTCTAGGGCAAGATGTATGACCTGAAGCTAAAGAAGGAAAAAAGTTTTCACTGGATGTTAAGAAATCACTCCCAAAAGGGAGAGCAATTAGTAAAATACACCAAGTGATCATGGAAGCAGCACTGCTGCAAGTAAACCATAACTTTCCAAATAATGACTGGCAAGGTGCCACACAAAGAATACAGGCTGGACTCTACTAGCTAGGGTATGCTGTACTTGTAATTTTGCCACACATGATAGTCCCAAGACTATCTTGCAAAATGGCAAGATGTCATTCTGAAATCACACTGCAGTCTGGCAGATTCAGCTGGCACTTCAGATTATCCAGTGAATCTCCCCTCCTAGGACGTACATTTTGCTGTGACATTTTAAGTAATTAATTAGAAATTTGAATCTCCATACAAAGTGAGTTATTTCAGGTCAGGAATGCACTGTTGCTCTATTTTTATTGTGCTGCTGTCCTTGATTAGTCCACACTAGCAAGTTCCTAAGCATGTAAGAAACATCATGGAAATGAATGTAGTGACTTTTCTTTGAAGTTAGACACTTATTAATTTGGTGGATCAAGACAATGCAGACAAAGAAAAGCATCTTTGGAATAGAGAGTATGTTTTCTATTATGGTTGTTATATTATCAGCATTAATAGCATACAATAGTGGTTTGGATAGTTTCTTATTAGGAAATGAGAGAGGAGAATTTCTTGTAGTAGTAGCAGCATGAATTTTGACTATAGAAACAGAAATGGTTGGAATTGATCTTTTTGTAAGTAAGAGGTAACTATAACTTGTGCTGGAATTGCCAAGTTGTTTGTTGCATGTGTTTCTACTTCTAGTTTTTTAAAAAGCTTATCAAATACATTTCATGGCCTCATTGTTTTTAATACTTTAAGTGCTCTTGTAATATCTCATAAGGATTCTATTACTGTCTTCTTTGAAAAACACCAGAAAATTTTGCAATGTTATGATCAGAGGCTAAAACCATTCAATTTAAAAAATTTCCTTATGTATTCTGCAAGATAGTTGCCTTAAACCATTAACATGTCTTGTTTTAGTAGGTCCAGGATCTGAGCTTTGGAAAAGATACCATCAGAGTAGCATTCAAACTTTATTAGAAACCTACAGATACTGGCTTTAGTGGGGAACCATTTCACCCTTCAACAGTCTGCCTTGCCTCTGTAGCACTTGAGAGGGGAGGATGTAAGGCATATTCCTCTGGTTGAAATGTTTGGAAGGAGGTCTAAACAATGTCTCAAAGTTGAATCACTTGAAATATTCAGTCAAAGGTAACTGAAAGTTTGTTGTCAGCCCAAGGTTTGTTGCCAGAATTATGTGGTATGGGACAAGATTTCTGGAAAGCGATGTTCACTGTTCTTGCTGTTGATGAGTGCTAAGGAAGGGGAGTACAGAGAGCAGCGACTACAGAAATTACTTCCACAGTACCCCTGACTTTTATTGAGTAACTTTTATTGAGTAACAATGGGAAATCTGTCTCTCTAGGGCTTGGGCACAAGCAAATTAGGCAGAGGAGTCAATGGGCCCTCAGTGTGCTGTGCCCAAAACCACACTAATTTAAGTAATTGCTTATTTTGCCTTTGCCAAAGTTCATGCCTGAACTTAACACTCCAAATTTACTTTAGTTAGCTTTTGCTGAAATGTGAGATATATAAACTCATCTTCTGTGAGCTTCAGTCAGTCCTTAAAATAATTACCACCGTTCAGTAAGATTCACATTTTGCGACCATGGAGGTTACCCTGGGACAAAAATGGTAATGAAAAATTGAGAAATAGGAAAGGAAGAACAGTGAAAAGGTGGCAGAGAATAGTTTTACTTTTATTTATGATGGTGAATATAATGTTTCTGAAAATCATTAGTATACTTTGCATTCCTTCAATAACTTAAAATCCAGGCAATTTCTGTTTATATTCCTGTTAAAAAAAGAAGTAATTTGCTTTTTGATACATTGAAAACATCCTTTCATTTTGACCATGGTAAAAAGCCACTTTTATAACATTATGATGACTTCCTGTCATCTGAGTATGAAGGCTCATTTCTGGAATTCAGTTAAAGAGAAAGAACCAGCAACCCCTGTAAACTCATTACAATAAAGATGGAATTATTAAGGACATGATAGGATATCGTAGTGTGGGTCCAGGAGAAAGGTTGAAAAGCATTCAATTTTTCTGCACAAGTAGAAGTGTCAGCAAAAAAGTCTATCTGCCAGCATCTGTAAAGGACTTAAGAGAATCTAGGAAGAATGCCAGGGAGGAGGAACTATTGCACAAGGAGGCTCAGCTACAGGAATACAGCTCTGTGGTAAAGTCAGACCAATTAATTCTTTAAAGCTTTCACCAAGGCCCATCAAAGGTGATTGCAAGATGGGGAGTAGTCTGAGAAATGGAAAATATATTGCCACTTAACTTTTAATACTTTAAACCTAAGCTATATATAAACATGTTGAATGACAAGAAGAAAAATCCAACTGAAACAATTTTTTGGAAGGAAGACCCTCTATTTGTGCATTTCTCATTTATTCTGAGTTTTGGACATTTGATATCTTTTTTGATGTATGCACATATTGGGATGTTCAGACACTGTTTCAGTTGTAATATACTGCTAATAATAGCCCTCTCCTTCTGTCCCTATTCCCTTCTTGTTTTGGCCTTTCACAGATGTTTTTTCCCAGTGGATCAGACTGCTTTACTGATATGGAAAGCTCTTTCTGTTGTCTTCTTATGATTTTCTACAATCTGCTATTGTCTATCCAATAAGTGTGCTACAGTAATATATCTGACTTCCTGGAATGGAGTGCTGATAAGGTCACTCTGGGACTTTGTAGAACAGAGTGATGTGCAAAAATAACGAAATATATTTTTGTATTGCATCTATGGTCTGGTTTCTGGTACAAGAGTATCTGTAGTTCACAGTCCATTCCCTAAACCATGGCTTATTAAATGCCTCAACTGATGGGTAATAACCATCTCAAAGGAGGGAGCTGAAAAGTCCAAGTTTAAGAATATGTCCCAAGGCTCAAAGTAGTAATTTGTTCTGTGTCAAATGGAGCTCAGCTTTAAGGGATTACTGAATTATGACCATTTGGGTTGGTTTGATGTGCATTTAGGCTGTTTGAGCTGCCCTTTTTGAAGGTTGCATTTGTTACGGGGCCTTCAGGCCACTTCCAATATTAACTAACAGATTATGACACCCAGTAGAGTTCATTTCATTGAAAACAATATAGCGTGCAAAAAGTTGTCTAACCTTCTTATGAAACTGGTAAATTTGTGTTTTACACAGGCTCTTGGGCATTTTGTTTTGCAAATGAATTGTCCCCCTTTACTATCCTCGCCTACATTAAATAGTTAACATAGTAGAAGGGGCATTATAGGTAATATTTTCTAGGAAAAAAAGTATTATAGAAAAATATCCCAATATTTTTCATGCCAAGTGTTCTTTTTTCACCTTAGGGAACCCAAAAGATTAATCTCATGAATACAGTCCGAGGTCATACATTGTTTTGGCATGCCAGTAAAAACCATTGGTTTCTAGGAGGTATGAGGTGTGGAGCAAGGCGGTTGACTGGCTCTTTTTGTTTTTCTCCTAATTAGATTGCTTTTGAATAGCTACATGTAATATTGTAAAAGAGAGGAGGAACAAATCAACCAGCCTTGAACTGTCCTAAAATTCCTAAACATTGAGAAGAGGGGCGAGAAAAAGCTTGTTTATGCCAGATGTATTGTTTTCCTAAACAAGAAGAGGTAGAGAAGTACTGTCTTGAGTTTTTATCAGTTTAAGGCACTGAAAAAAGTCCCAAGAAGATCCATGTTCTAGAAACGAAGTTTTAGGTTTATAAAGTCACTTTGACAATCAACTGCTTTGTGCTGATGTTCTGCTGTAGTGCTGTATTTGCAGAATACTGGTGACATTATCTGTGCTGCACAAGACACAAATATAAAGGGAATTTCTGCTCCAGTGAACTCCTATTCCAGAAAGCAGACACAAAGAAGGGCTCAACTTGCTGTACATCCCAGAGAAAGGAGGCGATTGTAGATATAATTCCATGTCATTAAATAATTTCTGGAAGGCTTCCCTTTCTGCTTTTAGTTTTTAGTGATTTGGGTTGGCAGCTGCAATTTACAAAATATTTGGCAGCGTCTGGAGGCTTTTCAAAGTGGTTTCGATAACCTCTGGCAGAGAACAGAAGAGGGTTCACTTTTTCTGGAACAAGTTATAGCTTCTTACTTTTGATAGTTTCTTACTTTTCATAGTCTCATTGAAATCAGTGAGGATTTCCTTGCCTGATGACTCGGATTTTTTTACTGTAGTGTCAGTTTTTTAGGTGTTGAGGACATCTTTCAATTCGGTGCCCAGATTGTCTGAAAGTTGAAGGACAAACATTTCACTGAAAGAAGTCAAGCTCTTTTTTTCTGCTTGTACAGGATTGTGCTTTCACTGCTTTTGACAAATTATAGGATTATGACAACTGCAGGCTTGTGACTACTCGTTGTTTGCTCTAGGGTTGGTGGTAGGAATGATGGGAGATAAATATAAGCTTGAAGGACAAAGATGTGCGACACCCAGCCTGAAATGGACATTGGTTATCTGTCTAGATTGCTGGTAAAAAATAATGCAGCTTCATAAAGATGAGCTCTTGGGGGAAAAAAGCTTGTGATATGGGTGTACTGAGTCTGTCTGAAGAGGGATGAATAGGAAGAGTCATGGTGGACAGTTTTTTCTCTAAGTTTTTTGTTGAGTATAAAATTATTGAAACAGACTTAGTAAGTTAAAATCTACACTATAAAACTGACAATCTTTAAGCAAGCCACTAAATAAAACCTCAGTTGTTTTAGATTTCATTTATGAAGAACTCGGGATCTTAATGGGGTAATGGGCAGAGAACTGTTAAAACTCAGTGAGCAAATTTCTGCTTGTTGGGTGTGATTGTTTCTTGAAGTGTCTAATCATAGAAGAGAGAAGATAGGATCTAAAAAGAAAGCCCACGTGGGAACAGTAGGGGTTTACTTGTAATTAGAATGGATATTCCTCACTTTTCTGTACTGCTGCAAACTAAAATTACCAGAAATTAGGTGCTCGGAAAAGAGCTAACAGGCTGGGAAAAGCTGCAGCCCACAAGGAAACAGAAAATGATCTCTAAACAGAATTAAGAAAAACTTTTCAAAAGGAAGGCTATAGAATCAACTACATGTTTCTAAAACACCAATGTATATAGTAATTACTTAAAAGGATGGTATTTTTTCTATCAAAGATTATAGAGGCATTTTCCTGAAAGTTTCCTGGTGTATATAATTTTTTTGACACATCAGCATGCCCCAAATAGGTAATTTTAACAGCTTCACACTGTGTGGTGCCAAAAGTTCCTTTATAGTACACAGAAGCACACAAAAGGGTGGAAAATTGCTTAAAATACAAAATGCTGGATCAGTAGTTTTAATAGAAACACACAACAAAACTATGTTAAAAGAGGCATGGTAAGAAACATTGCAAGAAAAGAAATGCAGAATTTGGGAATCGGGGATGTAGGTAACACAAAAGTGCTATTTCTGGAAAATGTACCAGTAGCACGAAGGAGACAAATGTTTTCTCAGGGCTTGGTAAATAGTCATGTTTGAGGGGTGGGAAGGGGGATGCAGGGAACATTGATTTTCTTTATTGGTGGTAGACATTGAACAGACATTCTCATGGGGAAAAAAACCCAAACCACAAAACTATTTACTCTTTCTGTTGTTTTGTGGAAGAAAGAGTTCTTTTTTAGAATTTTTATTTTAACTTTTTTTTTTGTCTACCAGTTCACTGAGAACTTGACACTTCTCAGTATGAGAACATGAATAATTTGTTTACCTCATTTTTCATTCTATTTGTAGTTTATGGCTGTGTTTTGGTGTTACAGGCTATAAGTTTGGCTGACAGGTGCCAAACCAAGTGCCTGATATGAAAGCAGCAGCTGGGGAAATCTTGCTTCTGGTGACCTTCAGCTTGTTAAACCATTTGGGTTAGTGAGTTGGGAACTGGCAGTGAATTTGTACAGGCTCAGGGGGTGAGGAGAAGTGAGACCAAGCCATGCAGCTCCAAACAACACCTGAAAGGTCCCTCATTGTTTTCTCAGTAAAAACACTTACCTGTCTTCTCAATCATTGCAGCAAAAGTAGGAGTCAGTATCATTAACAGAAATAATAATAGCACAATAATAAAGGATTAGAAAGTAAAATATAATGATCCATTGTTGAATCAACCAAATAATATTTTCAGCTTTCTAGTTACCATTGCCACTGTCTGTTTCATGTGTTTGTTCTTTATTGTTGTACAGCTTCTTGCCATTTTGGATAAACAGGTCTGTGGGGTACGGATCCTGTCTTTTTGGTTGTGACTGGTCTGCAAAGAACTGCTCAAAGAGCATTTGCCACAAAAAGCTGTACCTACTTTCAGCTGCGATGGAGCAGTATTTGATCTTCCCTGCTGAAGCATTTAAGGCTTGATCTGAAAGCTGTGGAAGTGTGTGGTGCTGTGCCATGGCAATAGCTTATGTCTTGTTCAACTGTTGGGTTGTGTCGTATTCTTAATAATAAATTCAGTGAAAGATGCAGCCTAGTTATACAGCCAAATAACAGATTTTGTTGTTGAAATCCGTAAAGGTAAAGTCACAGGTAGCTTTAAATGGGAAGCTGAATGTCTTGTAGATGATAGAGTGTAGCATTATAACCATTCCTAGAAATCGGAACATCAGCAATATGGGTGATGAATGTGTTCTGCAATAGTTCATTTCTGGCTGTCTCTTCTTAAAGTTGTTTAGGACCAGGCAGAGCCTCCAAAATGCTCTGGTGGTGGTGAGGTTAGAGCATCAACAGCTGATGCTCATAGTTTTTTCACTGAAGGTTGTCTGCTGTATGGATTATAGGTAGGTGACTACCATGGATGTGACTCCTACTTTACCTGTTGTCTTTGATTTTTGCAAAAGGATAGATGCATTTGCCCAAACAGCATTCTGCTCTGAGCAAGTCAGTGCTGTAGTGGTCTTCTCCTTGTAATCCAGACTGGCAACTGTGCCAAACTTCTTGGCAGTACTTCACAAAGATGGAGTTTATGTTTAAGGAAGATGATGCATTGTGAAAGCTGTCATGTTATGTTGTGCTGATGGAGGAGCCAACTGGAATTACTGAGACAGAACTCCCTTCAATCACTGTAACCTGTGATTTCTGAACTGAAAAGTGTTTTCTTCTAAAAGCTAGTGAAAATGCATTTTTAGGTACTTTGAGGAAAAGATGTTACAAATACTGTAAATATTACCCATTGAATATTTCATACACAGGGAACTTTGTCTAAATATGTCAGCTGTAAGAACACTCAGGACTTAATTTTTGTCCAGGAAGATAAACCCATGAAAAGAGATGTAAAAATAACCAACTAAGGTGCATAGTATCTAGGTCAACCAGTCAAATTTCTGACTGACCTGCCTTTTTTTACTGAATGCAACCCAAAATGAAAGTCTTGGCTGAAGAAAACAGTCTAATTATAGCCTTATAGTTGGCAGCCTTGTTCTTCAGGCCTTCATTTCTTCTGATTTCAGTTACACTAGTACATATTGAGAGGCCACATTCAAGTGGCACAGTTGAATGTGGTGGTAATGTTTGGTAGGTAATAGGTAGGTAGGTAACCAATACTAATTTCATGGTGTCTTGCCTGCCTGCAAGTTGGCCATTAAGTTGTGACCATTAGCTACCTGTTTTTAGCAGCAGCTTACAGTCAGTGAAGGAAGACAGAGGCTCACCAGGTGGCTTTGCCATTGCTTTTGCTGCCTAGAAAAGTGTGCTGACTGCTCCCACAGCAGTAGGACTCAAACTCAATCTATTCACTGTATCACAAGAGGAACAGTGAGTGCCAGAGTTGAATAACTTTGTCCTTTCCGCTATGGCGTTGTTTCTTTTCTCTGGTCATTAATTAGGACAATGGCCCAGTGCTGCAGCTCAGTCAGTAATGTCATACTGATTTATGTTAAAATGTTAATAACTAGAAGTTTCTAATTTATTTTTGTCTAAAATGTGTTCGTTGGTCTTGGATATTACATAATATTTAAGTGATGATAGATTTCTCTTAAAATGACAAAATTTTCTCACGTTCCATTGTTTGGAAGGGAGAAGAGAGCTAGAGAAATAAGGATGTTTTAGATTAAAATTCACTTTATCGGTTAAGCAATTTTCAGTTTGATGTTTTAGGTTTGTTATGCAAAGTTCTTAAGCATATCCATCAGGGAATTAGAACACTCTAGACTAATTACTTTGCTGAATCTGAACTAGAAAACATCACTGAAAGCTATTAGGTTGGCACAGTAAATATGATGCCTTTATTGCAAACTAGAACACCATTTAATGAGATAATCCGAAGCCCAGTGAAATCAGTAGAAAGGTATCTGTTGACTGCAGTAACTCAGTAC
The DNA here is from genome assembly GCF_025592945.1 of Manacus candei. Lineage (NCBI taxonomy): Eukaryota > Metazoa > Chordata > Aves > Passeriformes > Pipridae > Manacus > Manacus candei. The sequence continues at coordinate 44,393,778 of NW_026138076.1, read as the reverse complement.
CAGACAAAGTGTCAACTACAGTAACTTTTTTGAGATTGCAGATGTGTTGTATAATCAGAAATGAAGTTACTGAACTGGCACAAAAATTATTGCTAAGGTTGAAACACCTATATCAATCATAGAAAGCTTCTCTGTTATGAGAGTAAGAAATCTTGTATTTTATATAAATAATGTAATTTAAAGACAAGATGTCACTGATATTCAGGGAATAGCTACCAACAAATGCTTGTCAGTATCTGTACAGGAGTATTTATCTTCCCTTTGTCCCACTGCTAGTTTATTCTTTCTGAGCATCAAGGCGTTTTGGGAGTCTCTCTAGGCTAAGGTTGTAAGTTTCTTGCCTTTTATCTAGTATTACCTGGCTCTTGTTTGTTTGAAAATTTAGTTTCACAGTGATGCATTTTGTATTTTCTTTACTAAGCATGTTAACCTGTAGTGTCTATGAAAACCTGAAGTAATTGTACGGCCTTCTCCTTTTGCCTGTCTTGAGAAGAGCTGGGGCCAGCCTCCTGCTTCTACTGATTCCCTTTGTATAGGTTCAGTTGCAATCAACTGCTCACCCATCCCATGATGTGTTTATCCAGCTGTGTGCTGGACATTTTATCCAGAAGGATGCCATGAGAGACAGTATGAAAAACTTTACTGAAATCTGAAAAGATTACATCAACTGGCTTCCCCTGACCAGTTAGACAGCTTACCTTGTTATAAAAGGAAATTGGGTTTGATAAGCAGGACTTTCCTCTCATGAAGCCATGCTGGCTGTGAAGAATGACTGTGTTGTCCTTCAGGTGTTTTTCAATACCTCCCAGGATAATCTTCTCCATAATTTTACCAGGCACTGAAGTGAGACTGACAGGCCTGTAGTTTCCAGGGTTGTGCTTCTTGCCCTTCTTGAAAATCAGGACAACATTCGCCAGCTTCCAGCCAGCTGGGACCTTTTGGGATTGCCAGGACCAATCAGAAATCACCGAGAGAGATTTTGAGATGACATCAGCCAGCTCTTTCAGGATTCTGGGATGAATCCCATCAGGCCCCATAGATTTGTAGGGATCCAGCTGAAGCAGCCAGCCTTCTACCTCCTCTGCTTGACTTTCAACATTTTGGAATTGCCTGCTCCTGTGCCCTTAGCAGGTGATGTTTGAAAAGTGACCAGCACTGATGGGCCCCAGCACCTGCATCACATTAAGTGATGTTTAATGTTGCAGCATTACTGTCCATTTTCTTGACTAGACAACTTCTTTAGGTATTGATAACAGTAAAATTAAAACAATTATCTACTTTTTCACCCCCATTTTCTTCTATGTCTAGCCATTGCAGATACTGTTTAATTTTCCAGATTTGTAGGTACATTGCTACTTGTTGATTTTTTCCTTTGCCTCTTTTAATTAATTTTTTCTTTTACTATTTTTGCTAGTTACTATCTTAATATATGTCTTTGCCTATTTTAAAACAGTTACCAGTTATGTAATGCACATGAAGTGCAGAGAAAACAAAGTTGTTTTCAAGTGTCTATAAACTTTAGGTGAACTGACTGTGTAATGTACACAAGTTCGCCTTCCTCTGAGACCTGAAGGCATTTGGATTTTGTGTCCAGGTCCAGTACAAAACAGAGATAAGAGCCAAGCTATCAAACCCTCTCCTTTTCAAAGGGAGTTGGCTCTCACGTCCCTATTAATCTGTCCCTAAACTTCACAATGTCCTCCAGTGTGACATATACAATTGTAGCACTGCCAGTGTGCAGACAGAATTTTAATGAAGGGGGTTGTTTTGTTTTGAAATTTTGATGGGCTCAAGTGCATCAAGAATGTGCATTTCTGACAGTAAAAAGTGGTACAGGACAAAGACCCAGGCTTGCTCTCTGTCAGAGAGGTTTTAAAATATCTCACCATTTGATGTAGAGGAAGAAAAGCTGTAGATTCATTTCTAGCATGAGTGGTCTAGCAGTATGCAGAGAGAAGTAACTGTAAATCCATGAAAGGTATTAAAATAGCTATCCCTTTGAATTTGAGAAAAGTGTTAACTGAATTCTTTCTGTGTACCTTAATGAATTTGCAAATAGTGCCTTCGTAATACATTTATATATAGAAAGGTCATTGAGCCAATTACAATAGTTATTTTGGCCTGCCTACAGAACTCCTTATACTTGATTTTGCACAGTAGGTAAAGAAATGAGAATGTCTGACAAATATGGATACGTTTTTCAACTTACCATCTTCATGTTGTGGAGATCAATGGTCCTTTCTGAACTTTGCTTCAGGAAACAGTTGCATGTGAGTCTAGCCTCTGAGGGTTGTGATTTTTAAGCCTCCTAATCTGCAACTGGTGACAACTGGGTATTGGACTTTCTTAGAAAGAAATCAGTATCTCATAACTCTTCATTCTGCAAGCTCCTTGAAGCAGTGCTGAACAGCATTTCACAAAAGGTCAGTGAAATCAAACATGAGATTGTGTACATTTATCACAGTTACGTAAATCTGAGTAACTATACAAAGACTCATGCTTGCAAGGAGTGCTGCATGTTAATGAATCCATAGACACCTAGTAATTTGAGCTTTTCTTTACATGAATGATGCTTAGAATTTGTGGTGCATATTGCTTAGAATACAGTAGACAAGTTGACATTTGATGAAGGAGCAAATTTGTTGGTAAATTCAGTTACTTCCTAGAATATGGCACCATGTGCTCTGCTGTTTTATTTATAGGATTGTCTTCTATTTCTGTTTACGTTGCTTCCAGGTAATTGTTTGAGAAATGTAACCGTGCTTATTTTTTACTTAATTTTTTATTCCTTTGAAGAACCGGTAGTGCACACTCATTTTGCAGGCCTAGGGAATCCCAAATGTTACCTCACTGGCAAGAAGTGCTGCTGCTTTGTGCCTGTATGGGTTTGGGGAGTGACAAGTGATCAACACATGGACCCATATGAGCTGAAATCTTTTCAGATGAAGGATGTAAGGGGACTCTGGGTGCTGTGAGTAGAGAGAATATCTCTCTGTTTAGCAGAGAAACCTAATGGCCTGTGGGGTGGTATTTCTGAAAGCATTCCTCTGAGTTTCATTTATATACATTTTAACTATGTATGGTCTGAGCTTGCTATTTAGGCATTAGGCTGTGTGAATTACATATTTATAGTAAAGGGTGCAGATGCCAGAGTATGAACTTTTTTCATTGTACATGGTTAGTAGTTTTATTCTCTTTGTGAGTAGAGGGTGAGCAGGTGGGTGAAGTCTGTCAGAATGGTAGACATTGAGCTAGAGTTGACATGAAATGAGAAGTGCAGGGTATTGGCATGGTATTTCTGTGATCTACAGCCACATTCACGTTTATGATTAAATACTGCTCTGCATCAGGTGGCTTTTATTCACTTGGGTCATTGTCTTTCTTGAAGAAGAAAGTATTTTCCAACATGAAGCTAAACAGAGGAGCAGTTTACCTATTCATAACTCATTTAGTTGTAAACAGAAATTAAGGAAGCTCAGTACGGTCAAGGATGCTTAAACAGATGTTTTCCTCCAAGATAAGACCATCACTGATTTGGCCATGCATGTTGTGAGGGGAAAATCCTGAAGGAACTGGAGAGAATTGCAACTTGTCCTAGGTTGTATACTTGTGACTTCTGACATTTATAGGATCTGTATAAATACAAGGAGGGATGCTCCTGAAGTGCAAAGACATGGTGGTCCATACTCAATGTGGTGTATCATTGGGACTGTGAATACAGCTGCAACCACATAAGGAGAGGCTCATTAGTGAAGCAGAGTGAATTTTGGTATCAGAAAGGAAATGTGTTCCTTCTGCAGCTGATAATTGCTTACCTTGCAGACATGGGAGTATAGGAAAGCTTGGAAAGTTTCGTCACCTTCATGATTTATGCTGTCACAATGACATATCCTGACCTATAGGACTTCAGGCAGCTTGAATCCTTAAGCTATTTTACATTTTTAGATTATATATATTTTTTCTGAGACTTAGTAATTTGTACTTAGACCTTGGTTTCCTTGCTTCCCTCTGAAGCAGATAGGCAGTACCAAAAATAATTCTTTTTTTTTTCCTTTTTTTCCCCTCAGTTTTGATGAGATCCTTCAGTTCATCAGACCATTCTTGTCATAAGCACATGTAGAAATTCAAGATTTGATTTAAGTTTATTTAGAAAAAACCCAAACCAACAAGCAAAAAAGGTAATAAAATACATTCTTCAGAATTCAACCTCTCCACCTCAAGGCCCCTTATTTTATTGCCTGGGTGAAGACCTACAGAGTAATTGAATTATTTTTAAAAGAAGGACTTGCCTGTCCAAAAGAACACCACATATTCTCAGCCCAAAGCCAGGGTGCATGATTGCCTCTTGGCATTCAAACCAGATACAATCTTTTCACGAGCTTTTACAACTCTATTTTTTACCCCATTTAAATCTTTTATTGGTTTATAAATGTGACTTACTGATGTTGTCAAGGATGTCTCCTAAACGTTTTGTCCAATCGTTATTCATAATAACTATTGCATAACCTTCACAACCAGGTACTTCATAGTTTCTGTAGGTCAGGGCAATTCAGCATGTTATCTGACACCCACTTTGTAGTAATTTCACTGGATGTAATGTTTGTGACAGAAGAATTCCAGGTTCTACTGTGAAACTCTGCATAGTGATAATAGTACCTAACTGCTTCAAAATAGCCTGGTTTAATCAGTGGATAAAATGCTAAAACTGTTCCAGTCTTCATGTTAAGTGAGTGCCATTCAGTGTTTCCTCAATGAGCAGCGACTGGGATTCATTAGAGGCAACTTTGTGCAGAGGGTTTACATTACTGTACAAGTGAGAGACAATAGGTTTGAATATGGCAGCATGGATTCATACCTATAATGTAATGAGGAAAATAAATCATAATTAAACAGCGAAACAATAATGAGCTTATTTCCCTCAGTGGTGTTAAAATTTTGCATATATACGTAGTTAAAATCTATGCGGTTGGTCCCACTGGTTTGTTTTCCACCCACATGCTTCAGCTGATGAGAAATATGTTGGCTAGCGAGGGATTCTTTTGTCTGTCTTGACATTCCATTTTGAAATAGAACTCCTGTTACTGTAGGCACTGGGGTTTTGTCCTCACAGAGCAATTGGATAATACTCACAGAGAAAGCTGATAAAGTCTCATCTTGGTGAAAGCTCATGTCTAATCTCAGTAGAAAAAGGCAGTGTAAAGACAAACTCAACAAACTATTGAAATCATATTTATGAAAGGCAGCCTATTTTCACACTGAACTTTGTGGCTCAAGTGAAGTGGACATGGGCTGCTCTTGGATGGGTATTTGAGCAACATGATCTAATGAGAGATGGTCTTGCCCACAGCAGGGGGAATGGACTAGATGATTTTTAGATGGTTGCTTCCAACCCAAACCATTCTAGGATTCCATATTTCATGCTTAAATATTTGACATTCATTCCGATCATCTGGGTTTGCATCATTAGCAACTTGGATACTTGATTTGGGCCAGGATTTGGGAGGAGAATTGCCCAAAAAATGTACAAGTTGTATTCTAGTCAGTTGTTGCAACATCAACTGAAAAGTTGTCTAGAGAAACTGGGTTGTCAATTCTTATTACTGAAAGGTCTTTTCTTTGCACTTTTTCAGTGTTCTGTGTCATTCTGTCATATTCACATAAAAATAATGGCATTGTTACAAAGTGTCTCTCATATACTGGAGCAATTTCTGACAAATAAAATGTTCCCCAGTGAGCCAATGCCCTACAGGTACTCCTTTATATGTGCAACTTTTTTCAGATTAAGCCAAGAAAATTTCAGTAGCACATTGGCACACACACGTGCTTTGCTTCTATGTATTCATAAGAGCTGCAGTAGACTTATACACTGACAAGGTTTTTAAAAACGTTTGTTCTGCGGTGCTCATGGTCACAGTGGAGATTAGATATTGTCTATATTTTGGCTTTGCACTCCTCCAAGCTAACCCTTAGTCAATACTGCAGAATTTTATTTCAGTGGTAATTTATCTCAGCAGAATAATTGTCCATCCTGCTGGAATGCCTTTGCTTGGACTCTTAACTCTTGTATAGTGATTTATCCTTCATTAGCAGTGACTGATACCAGTCACCAATGAACCTGTTTTTCCTGCTGCTGAAGTAACTGGTAGAGTTTCCTTTAAATACTGATTTCAGAGAAAGGTATCTTTTCAAGAAAAGAAATTATCTTGAATTTATGGCTACAGGTTGGCACATGCCTGAATCTGCCTTTCATTTGCAAAGTGGATTTTTTTCTCTGCATACTCATAAACCATGAGTTGAAGTCTCAAAAAATTACTGAGTCGTTTTGTTTTTAAATGGAGAATATTTGTATGTTCTTTTTTAATCTTTTGAGGCTGTTGAGTTCTCTGTTCCTTTCTGCAATCATGAGGGAGAGAAATGTCTTCTATTTAAAAGTTAAAATTCTTAATCTGAAGCTTTGAGAAAAACAACAAATACCATTGGACTTTGTGATACCATAGAAAAACTTGTCAGCATTAGCAATAGTAGAGAAAAGTGAACAAAGGCTGGTTGTGTTGGACAGTGGCTCACGTTCTTTGGAGGATAGTACACAGCTGAAGTTGGAGGGGCTACCCTGTGCTATGGACTTGTGCAAATAAGTGAAACATTTCTTTTGCTGAGGATTATTTGTAATTGCAACAGAACTCTGCTTTTGTGCTGATGGTATTTGGCTTTAAAATTACCTTCCTATTAGAGCTTTGAAATTTGCTCAGGGAAGACTTGTGGCAAATTTTGTGGACTTGCAACGATCACATTCTTTTTCTCCTTTTTCCCTTCTCCTCTTCCAACTCAAAGTAGACTTCTTGCAAATTCGGTTTCCTTTCTGTCAGTGGCGACAGCTGCTTTGTGTTCAGCTGACTCTGCATATTTTTGAGAACTTCTACTTCAGGAATTGTCTCTTCCATTCCCAGGCATGGAAGTGCTTCCACTGTGGAGCTGGCGTAGTGTACGAGTCATTTTATTTTTATCCTCTTTGAAATGCAGCTGGGACTAGGCATGAATGCACTAGAAGGCCTTGGAAATGGAAACATCTTTCTGTGACTGGTTTAATGTGGCTTTCTGATTGAGAATTGGAGGCATCCATCTTGCTTTTTAAACATCCAATTCATTATTGCTGATGCTGTGTGTTTCATTCATACAACATCTCTTTCAACATATGGACTGATAAACTGCATTGTGCTTACCAATAGGATAGAGATTTGGCTTTTATATCATGGTTGAATGTTGTTCAGGAGTGATTAACTATTGAACAGCACATGCTGGCTTGCCTAGAAAAGGATCTGATGATCTTCTCTTAACCATTTAAGTATTGCAGGTAAGTTCTGTCTACCAAAAAACCACAACAAAATCCCAAACATTGCACAGTGTGCTTAGTGTTTCGCTTCCAAACGTCAGTTTGGCTGCCAATGCTGCCTGATTTTTTAAGTATGAAGCAATTCTACTATATAAGATACACTTCATTTCTAAATTCATTGGAATATTAAAATTAGTCCTGAGCTGATGCCCTTTCTGAAATTCAGGAAAATCTTTTGACTGGTAGTATATGGCTGTTAATTTGGGGAAATGTACATTCTACTATAGGACAAAGGGATGCATGTCTCATGGAAGAGTGGGCTGTTTTGCGACTTACAGACTGGGTTGTTCTGCAATCATGTGGGAATAGTAACTCACAAATATGAATTTATTCTTCTTTCAGTGTGTCTTTGAGTTTGGAACTTCTGCTTAAAATAAACCACCAACATTTTAAATGAGCAACTTTCAGATATTATTTGGATTATACAGAGGAAAAGGAGCTAGGATTATAATAATACACACTGTAAAAGAAAGAGAGGCAAATGATGATAAGATACAACTTCACGTTTCAAAAGACAGTGTCTGCTTTAGAGAGGGTAATTTCTCTTGAAGGAAAAGAATCCCCAGAGAAGTTAAGGGGAGAGTAGTTATTCTGAAACATGGCTTTGAATTAGTGAAATAGCTAAGTACTGAAATACAGGGACCCATTTTTAACAAAAGCGTTCTGCCTCTGAAGGAGAAGGGTGCTGTAAGCTGTTCCTCATTGTGACATGCTTCACTGCTACCTGAATGGCTTTCCTAAAGCTTGTGAGATGTTAATGCTTATTGTGAGGTGGATAAGGAAAGTCCTTGACTTAAATGAAACATTGAGCTCCTGTGGTCAGGTTGATTATGGTCTGTTTCGTCAGATTATGGTGTACAAATGCAGCAGCTGTTAAAAATTATATTTGTCATGTGTAAAGCAACTGACTTGAGTATACTAAACATACAGTCTCTTCATTAACAGCTAAAACTCTCAAAGTTTTCTAGAGGGCATATACTGGTTCATCACAGAAGTGTTCATAATCCTGATTAACCTTTCTACAGGCGATTAAATTGGTATATAAACTTTCTGTGAATTCTTTTATATCTTTGTAAGCCTAACTTTCTATTGAGTGGTGTTCCTCTGATGCTACAGATTTTATTCTTTGTAAACAGGAATTCTCCACTGAATGTAATGTAAATTGCAAGGGCATGTTCCGTTGTGAAGAACAAGTTATGAAAATACCTGTCAGAAATAATTACAGTTGATCCTGCTCTCGGGCAGGCGTATAGATTGGATAATTTACTGGTGTCTTCTTCAGCAATGTTTTTTATAGCACTGTTACCAGGAATATCAGAATTTAACTCAAAGTAGTGGTAAAATCACTTGTAAAGAAAAAAAGGGAAAGGTTATTGATCTTCTATTCTTGCCTTTGCACAGTGGTTTGTGACATGGGCTTCCTTGTCCATGGCTGTATAGAAAGCAGAGTATGATCATAGAAACTGGTTTTTTGAAGATGTAGAGGCTCTTGAATGTACAAATCCTTCTGTGTTTTTCATTGTCATCTAAGGGTGTCTTAAAGGCCTCTAACAGCAGCTTGTTCCTTTTAAAGTTTATGTCTTAAATCAGATGTGGCATACAAGCCTTTGTAGAAAGCCAAGGACATGTGGGGGTAAATGTGCCATATGGTGGTATGAAGTGCATATTTTGCGAAGTTGTGTGTGAAAGTGGCATTTAAACATCCTGTAGAATAAGTTAATGGAAGAAGTTGCAAGGCTGTTGGTCGCCATTGTCTTCTGTTCTCTAGATTATAAGACCTGCTGCATTTGTCCAGGACAAATGCAAAGCAAAAGAGAAAGATGTAAATGTGCAGCTGGCAGGACCAGGAAAAGGTAAACTGCTCTTGTAATTGGTAGAAATTGAAGTGTCAGAATTATTCTTAGAGTGAACAACACCACATCTTTCTAATATACCCCTTCCTCACCTATATGGAGCTGCTAAGTTTTATCATTTGCTTCTCTTGAATTTCTACTCCTGATTATTTCTACCTTGATGTTTTGGGGAGTTTAATTTACCTTTCCTCAGAAAGTTTCTTTATTTCTCCAAATCAGGAATTGTCTTTTTCATGTAAACCTTCCAGGACTGTGCAGAAAGATCCAGGATGTGGATTCCTTAATCTTGTCTAATGGCACATTTAGGAATAATGAATTGCTTGTTTACCTTTTGGACTGTTCTCTATCCTAAGGGTCCACAGCAACAGAAATGTTTTCTACCCCTGACAGGTATTGCAGTCTCTGACTATCACAATGCATTGTAGTGACCTCCAGGCTTTTTAACCCAACAGATTATACCAGTTCATGAAAGTACTGGCCTTAGAAGGGCTGGAGAGGGTTTGAAAGAAAACAGCTACTTTAATGAGAGAAAATGGACCATTCAGTATTCCTTGCTTCTTGTGTCTGTACAGTTTCAAATTGGAGCATGGTACAATGGAGCAAATGCTCCCAAAATGAGCTAACTGTCCCAACTCAGACCCAGGCTTCCTTAACCCTGCCTGTCTTTAACTCCTTTGACAGCTGTCTTCTCCTGGGACAGAGGCGAAACTTCGACAGACCGCATTTGTTGAGCAGTGCTCCCCAGACTTGCAGCTCTCCCCAGGAAGACCTCAGAACAATTACAAGTGTGTCACCTGGACAAAATGTAAAACTTCGCTGTCAGACTACCCTATCCCTGGTAAGGCATCTCGGGCCACCTAATAACTGATGAAAACAAGTTTGATAAAAAGGAAAATCCCTGTGAAAGAAGTGAGCTACTTGGAGATATTGCATGTTTCTGAAATGTTCATATTACACTGTGATGAGTATACTGTAAAAATGCATGCAAAGTAATCAGAGGACAGTGAGTACAGGAAAGAAAACACTTTCTGAAGGTGTTCTGTAATTTGTTGTTTGTAGATGTTGTTTTTAGTCTGCCTTCTCCAAGGGAGACCTGATTGTGATCATAGACTTCATTTATGAAAAATGCCTGTGAGTGTTATGACAGAGCAGGTTTTGATTTGACCACTGAAAGAATCTTTAAAAAAGTGCTGGATGAAATGAGGTGTGCTTGACAGCCTGGATGGCATGGTGAGGTAGACCTGAACTATTTAGTTGTATATCTTACTGTGAAGTTTCACCTCTAAATCTAATTTTAGTATTATTTCCCTTCTGTAAGCATGACTGTGCAACTGTGAATCCTATGCAAAGCCTTATGTACATGTTTACCTCTGTGGTTTAGAGAATATTGCACATGCTGGTATCCCCTTTAGGCCTGTATTTAAATTTTTGCAAAATCAAGATCTCAATACACTTGTAATATTCTTCTCTCTGTAGTATGGATGTGTAGTATTATAAACAGAATATAATAACAGTGTAAATCTTAATATAAAACATGAGTTTTATCTTAATATAAAACAGTACTCAGTACAGTGTGACTGTTCTTAGTTCATATTTACATTAATAAAAAATGATTAATCGTTATAATGTGCTAAAACGCTAACAGGGACTAAAAACAGCTCTGAATGACATTCTGTGTTAAATGAATTTGCTAAGCAGTGCTGAGAACAGCTGCAGAAAATCACAAAGCATTCTTGTATCTTACATAGCCTACTTCTATTTTTTTCACTTGGTGAGTCGTTTTCTTAGTTTAACTTGGCTTTTTGCTTTGTGGTCTGTTTACTTTGATAAACATAGTCAATTAAGTTCACAATAGAATGTGACTGGCTAAACTTGGCTTCCTAGGTACTGATCCTACTGGAGGTATGACTGTTGGCTGCATGTTAAGTTAATGCGTGGGAAGTTGGAATAAATGAGGCATTTAATGTTTGGACTCAATGATCTTACGCTCTTTTCCAACCTTAATGATTCTATGATTCTATTTCCATTTCTGGGTGCCCAATTTGTCATTTTAAGATGATCTGCCATTAAACAATGCTTGGGTGTTGCTGGAGAGGAGGTGTTAATGCTGCTGTAGACGTTCTGCCTGGCATCACTTTCAGGTCAACCTGGGAGCACAGGTGCAAAGCCTGTACCAGGAATTAATTTTGGTGCAAGCAGCACTGTCATGATCATGTTCAGGTCTGTTCATACCTGCCTATGAGAGGTTAGAGAAGAGACAGAACTTCTCATGAACCTGTGTTATGGAGGAATTGATGGTAGCTCAAAATGCAAGACAGACTCAACCTGTGCTTATTAAGACACATAGATGAGTACAAGAAAAAGCCTTTGTTCCCTTTTCATTTTGTGTCTAGTGAAGCTTTACTCAGTATTTGTGTTCTCTAACATGTCCAGCAGCAAATCAACAGCAACAAGAGTCACTGAAATGGTGGAGTTGACAGGTTATGGCTAATGGAGGGAGGATCTAGGCTGAAGCATGCAGGCTCCCTGCCTCCCCAGAAGTCATTTCTTGTACATTTTGGTAGGATGTATGTGCTTAACAAAACAAAAATAGTCCTCTGAGACCATAATCTCTATCAGCTGGATGCACGGGGCTTAAATTAACAAGGAAGTAATTATTTACATATTTTAGGTATAAGAAAGAACTCTGAAGTTCTCACCATACGTGACTCAGAATATTTTTAAATGTGCTGAAGCTGTGTGAATTCTGCCTTAGATCTGAGGATAAATAGTACACTTCAACTCAGGAATATCTCCAATATGCTATGTTGGATATTGAAATCATGTCATTCACAAACATGTATATATCTCACATATCTGGTCTGCCAAGAACTGTTGTGTTCAGTTTGGAATTTTTTGGTGTTTCTTGAGACATAAATTTACATGATCAGAACATAACACTGTTCTTGAATCTTCTTTTTTTCAAAGATAGTATCTTCAGCTGTAAATTACAAAGACATGCTACCTGCAGATGTTGCTATAAATTAGAAGGCCTGAGAGATTGTGAGAGGAAACTGAAATAAAAAGGGGTTTGGATAGGACTGAGGCAGGATCAGTCTGGTACATTGCAACTCAGAGTAATCTGCTGAAATGATTCTCTCTTGTTATTTCAAAGAATGTGTTTAATTTAAATTATGTGGCATAGGATACTTAACTCCTATGTGAGCAAAGTAGAAGTAGCTGGCACAAAGGATTAATTTTGATGCTTTTTTTATTGCAGAGATTTAGCCCTGTAATTTAGAGAAACAGGCTAGAGTCATGAGAAGAAGAACAGGATAACATTTTTTTCTGCTGTGTTGTGGTGAATAAGTGGCATTTCTGCTGATTAAGTTTCAGTTTTGGAAAGTGTCTGAGTAGTTTTATTTATGTTGTATTACTGCACATATCTATATGTACTTGTAGAAAATTGATAACGGTATAAAATGTCTGCCTTCTGTTTAAACCTGTTTCGTGTCAATCAGAAAGGTTTTTATAACATTGTGTCTCGCCAGCTGTCTACTGCAGCAAATTTGTTGGACTCATTAAGTATCCTAGAGGACAAGATGTCCATAAACTCACTTGGATGAATTCATGAACACTTATACTAGTAAAACCTGGGTTTCTCTGTATTTCTCACTCCTGATTAATTACCCTTTCAAAAGTTATTTGACGTCGAAGGATGAACAGACAAGCTGTATTCCATTAGGAAAGCAAGCTAAAAGTTTCATTCTGCATGGAAATGATTGGTATCCTGCTTAGAAATGTCTGCAGAAATGCCAGAGTTTACCCTGAGGTGCTGCAGGACAAGAGCTGTCTCAGCCTGTCCAGTTGACAGTGTGTTGGCAGTCACCTACAGGTACCTTTCACTTGAATTGCAGTGGCTGAATGTGGCATCTTTCAGGTGTGCTCTCCTCTAATGCAGGGAGGCTGAAACCTCACTTGTACTACTCACATAAGGGTTTGTTAGGTAACAACAAATGGCAGCTGAATATAAAGTTTAGAACAAGAAAATAGCAGTGATAATTAACCAGATTTCAAGCATCTTATGCTAACCAGTGTGGCTAGTTCTTATTCATTGTTGCAAGTATCCTGAAGTATTATTATATTAAAAATCTTTTCATAATGCAAATGGGTCTAATAAAGGTAAAATTTTCCTTAAGTAGAGGCATTATTGCTATCAAAAGCCGTGGCATAGATTTAAATTCTGCATTTAATCAGATTTGTTAATAGGGGTCAGCTCAGGCCAAAATAAAATGCCAGAAGACCCTTTTACTATTAGCCCCAAATAAAACCCAAACAAAAACCCCAGATATCAAACAAAAAAAAAACACAGGAAAGATACAAACAAAATATCTTGTGAAAATAGCAACTGGTTTGGTAAACAATGCGTTCTGGAAGATTGTTATTCAAGTTGATGTGCTATCAAGGTTAAAAAATAAAATTCAAAAACATCCAGTGTTATAGAACACTTCTTGTGAGGTCTGTATCTGATATGGGTTTTTTTTAAGGCTCCAATTTGTATGTTGGTAGTTGTAGGTACTTAAATAACACAAATCTAAGCCTTCCCCTTTGCCTTGCCCCGAAGAAAAGCGTTTTGAGGACAGAGAGCTCAGGGGAGACACAGATTAACTGATAAAAAGTGTTTGTGCTCATGCAGAGAGGTGGAGCAGGGGTAAGGTTACTTTCATAGCCACGCTTACAAGTGCTTTAAAGGCTCCTCCTGTTTCAGAAATGCGTTCCTTTTCCCGTTTCGCACCATCATTTACAAATTTCAGCCCACCGCAGCTCCCTGTCACTCAAAAGAACATGGAATCTGTTATTATTCATGTATCCATTTCATTTCACACCAAAACCTACAAATGTGTCCTAGAAAAGAGAAATCTTAGGGGGAAAAAAAAAAAAGATTATAAAAATCCTAGATTTCACAGGGAAATATATCAGTTTATTCAACTGCTCATTTCTACACTCCAGGATGTTTGGCTTCAAAAACAAAATGCAAAAAAAAAGAAAGCACTTGGCTATGCAAGAAAAACTATTTCGTTCCTTTGTTTCTGGGAAACAAGGATGAGTTTCTGTTAAGTCTTCCTTAACAGAAACAGTCTTCCTGAACTTTTGTTTTGTTTAGGGATTTGACCCATTCTATTTATAGTAGTTTTCAGTAGGTGGATTAAAGCCAGGCACCCAAGCCACTATTCCTGACTGAATGAACATATCATTTATTTTTCTGGTGTTTTGGTTTTATTCTCTGTCAGATGTGTGTGTAGGAGCTCTTGAGGTCTTTACAAAAACCCTGGTTTTGTACAACATCTACCTCCTACTTTTGCTTAGCACACTGTACTTGGAGCAGGGGGGAAGGAGGTCTAAAATGTGTGGGGTTTATCATAAGATTTGCAGTAAACAGTCAATTACCTTGGAAATACATTAACTATGCACATTATTGCAAAGGATTTATGTAGCATAGGGTATGAAAACTATTCTGTACTCTACAAGAGGCTGAAAACTATGTGAAGCAAATTTCTTGTCTAAAATCAGTTGGTTTTTCTGGATAGCAAGTCATTTTTGTGTGGAGCAGCTTCATGACATTGATTGCATGTTGCAGTTGCCCATGTTACCACTTTGAAATGGAGAAGAGGAATCCATCAGCTGTCTCACGGCGGCATAATTCCTTTTAAGTGATGCCAGGTCAGTTGGGTTTAAGTTGATTTGTCCTATTTGCATTTTCTATGGGAGCTGGAAATTACATCAGAAAACACTAAGGGACAGTCATATCTGATTCTCTGGGCATCTGCTGCTGTTTGGGAAACAGTCTCAAACTTAGTGATGATACAGGAAATCAGTGTCCTTCAGTACAGCATTTTCAGCTTGGCATTGAAAAGTAGGCAGCAGAGTTGTCTGGTTATGCTTTCTGGACACATGGCCTTTACGAGGTTCAAGAGAACAAGAAATGTATTATTATACTTTATATATGAATATATTTTATCTATGTCTATTTTTCATAATATTCATCTGTGTTTAGAAGCCTAGAAGATAGGAACGGAGAGTAAAATTATGCAAGGCGCTGCTAAGCTTCTGTCTGGATCAGGAGAGGTTTATACTTGTTTACATTTAGGAAATGACTCTCAAACCCCATTATGTTCACTGGTCTATTGCTCATTCAAACAGCAATTGCCTTCTTATGCTGTATATTCCTTGCCTGCTGTAAGAAAAGAGCTACGTGTAATTGGAATTTTACTGGCCAACAGATGTTTCAGAGAAAGAAAATGATTCCTCGTTGAGCCCTTGATAAAGGCTGCCACCCAAAAAACATGTTAAAGCCCTGAAACCTTAATCCAGAACTCTAGAGCCCTGGCATATGACCGAGTTCTACATTTTTTCATTCATGTTTACATTTCTAGTTTGGGAGAGTGAAAGCCAGTGCTCCAGTGGAACTGTGCAAGGGCTGTGTTATGCTTTATGAGTATGGGCCTCCACTGAGGCTAATGTGAAGCTGCACTGTCCACATGGGAGCTCTAGGAAGCATTTGTGCCTTGGGCACACACTAAGTGGCTGAGATTTTCCTAGAACAGAAAGGGCATGTGGGTTTATATCTCCCTTAAGAGCTCTTTCTCTTCTTTAGATGACCATGTGCATTATGAACACATGTAAAAGGGTGTGATTATTATTGCTACTGATACGATGGTATGTGTGCGTGAAGCTTCAAAAAATATGTATTTGCCTATACTCTTCCAGGCTTGTAGTTAAATGGGATGAATATAAGGCAAATGATTTATAGGGAATAGAATTAATCAAGTGTGAAGAGCTGGACAAAATAAGTAGCATTTACCTTGCTATTTTGTTGTGAGCCTAAAGAAAGCTTGACACTGGACATCAGGAGGTTTCTAGCTCTGGTAATTGAGTTAGAGCTGAAAGAGAAACCAAAATCATTAGAAGAGCAAGATATGGATTGCAGCATTATTGAAAAATTAGATAAGAAGGAGCTAAATGGAAGAGCTTGAGAATTATTTTTGCACTTACCTTTAGGGAGTCAAAAGCAGGATAAGGTTGTGCTCTTGTACTTCTTAAATTCTTTAGTAAAAGTACCTCATGTAAATACATGTTTACCCTTACCATGGCAATGTATCACATCATGATACTCATCTCTGATCTTCCAGTCCAAATTCTTTCAAAGTAATACATGGATTGGTCATTTAGGTTATCTGTAAATAACCATAATAGGACTTTTCCTGCACAGTAGGCCTCAGATGGGAGGACCCTAATTGAAGTTCTGAACCAGAATATCTTATTTGCTGTAACCATTAGCTATTACAGGCTGAGAGAGCTGGGCTTGTTCAGCCTGGAGACAAGACTTAAGGAAGACCTCATTGCAGCCTTTCAGGACCTTAAGGGGGCTTATAAAAAGGAAGGAGGGACTTTTTATACAGGCAGATGGTGACAGAACAAGGGGCAATGCTTTTAAACTAAAAGAGAGTAGGTTTAGTTTAGATGTTAGGATGAATTTTTCTACTGTGAGGGTGATGAGGCACCGGCACAGGTTACTCAGAGAGGTTGTGGATGCCCCATCCCTGGAAGTGTTCAAGGCCAGGCTGGATGTGGCCCTGAGCAAGCTGATGTAGTAAGTGGCATCCCTGTTCATGGCTTGGAACTAGAAGATCTTTAAGTCCCTTCCAAACCTAATCATTTTATGTCTGTGATTATAGATCCGGACAGCCTTGCTTTTATCAAATACCTGACCTTGCTGTACTTTCTGCAACAATATATTAGTTTTGTGGTCTAAAAAGAATTGTACATGAAGAAGTGTTTCTACTTACTGTATCTGAAATTCCCCTCCTCTGACTTTATCAAAGTCACTTTGTTCCAATTCTACAGAACAAAAAGAAACAAAGAAAAAAGTTACTTTCTTTTGATGCTTAACCTTTGTGTTTTAACACTCTGTTCCTTGCTTTACTTGCATACAGGAGCCTAAAGGGAACATGACTTTGTTTCAATCACTCCTTACCTCTCCAGTCAAAGTTCACAAAACTGTAATTTTTTTCCTAATGTGGTAGTTTACAGTTATCTGTATAATAAGAAGCTAACAATAGCCTTCATGATTCTGTATTTTTGCATTAATGAGCTATTATATTTCTAGTTTTGCATATGGAAAACTGAATAACACTATTGCACCAAAACCACTTGGCAGCAGCAGATATGCTTTCTTTAAATAGTTCACTGTTTTGTCAGACCCTGGAACTTTCATTGTATTCAGTGGATAAGTAATTATCATTATTATTCCTTGTAGTAATGGATAGTTTTATTTCCCTTTGTTTTATTTTTGATGTGGCTGCTAAATATAGTAAGCTCAAGTTTCTTGCAAATTGTGTGTCAGACATGAAGAAGTTGAGCATCAGTGAAAGCGTACGTGCTACACTTCAGTTTTTGTGTAGTTGGGGGCTTGATTAATGTAAGAGCTTCGTGGCTGAATCTGATGTAGTTCTTAAGGAGAAATACCTATTTGAAGAACAGAAAACAAGCTTATGTGGGATTATTAGAACATATCAGTGTCCATGTGCCTGCAGGCAGCCAAGGAAGCTAAAGGGGAAAGCACTGTGCAGTTGTATGCACCAGCTTGTAGGCTTGTAGTTTGAAGAACTTCTACCCAGCGTTAACTGTGGTTAGACTAGAGCAAGGAAACACCCACTTTTGATGGGTTTGTGTCTGCCTAACTCTAAAGGAATCTTTCTTTAGCCATTCTGCACTAGCATGGCAGGTTCTAAACAACAGCAGCATAGGTGAGTGGTTATGGCTCAGCAAGCAGACAAGCTGTTCTTTCCAGTCTTGCATCATGTTAGATTTATTTATTGATCATCAGAAGCACAGGGCCTTTTCTTACTCCAGTAAGACTTTTCTCTCTTATATTTAGAGTTTTAATCAACAGAAGCCAGAAAGTATCAAAATATTTTCTGTGTTTTCTAAAACAATATATAAATGTCATTTGGTATGAACAATTTGCAGTGATTTTGCAATAAATCCTGCTTGCATCCTCAAGATGAGTAGTTCTGGCAGTGTTTTTGTTATGGAAGCAATTAAAATTTACAAATGTTAAAGCTTAGAAGGGAGAAAAGCTTTTCAGAAGGCAAGGAATCCGGATTTTAGTTGTTTGAGAAATAAGCTGGTTTGTAGCTGCAGAATTTACAGTGTAATCTGCTCATGGCCACAGACTTGCACTCCAGAACTAAGCCTCTTACATTTTTTAGAGTAATAGTATTTTTAGTTGTGTGGCTACTGTATTAATATGCAAATACAAACCAAGGCAGGGATTGAGCATTGTAACTTTACAAACAACTGAAGCAACTGTCCTTGTTTTGATTAGAGATGTTGGATAATTGATTTCCCAAGGCACCCTCCAATATGGGTGATTATGTGATTCTGGTCCTGAATAACCATGTGTGGTAAATTAGCTGGCTCAGTTCAATGGCAAATTACATAGTTTTTTTAAGGTTATCATAAATACAAATGTTTCAGTTGAGCAAGTTATTCCATAGTCCTGAACAGCTTTTCATATCTCCACCGTATGTACTTTGATACAGGAAAAATTAGCATGGGTAGAATGTAAGAAAATTTTTTATCAAATAAGTAAAAACTTGACTAAATATTATTTTGTTTACATAATTTGTTCCTCTTACGTGACCAAAACAATAATTTTTCCCCTAAATTGAATTAAACTGTTATAGAAATTGTTGCTTACCACAGTGCCACAAAATGAAGGTATGCTGAAACAGGATCTATATGTTGATCTTTCATACATTTCTCCTGAAGTTAGAGTTTTACTTTTAACCAGGATTTTCATTCTTTTTGCATGTTAATGGAGTGGTTAACATTCGTAGCAGAGCAACCTATTAAGAATGAGATCCAATAGCATACAGTTCAATGTATAAAAAAATTAATTCCAAAGTATTAGAACTTAAAATATATAGTTTATTCAAATCTATTAACTTTCTTGATACTACCTGATGCAGATAGTAATTGAGTATTTTTCTCTATGCATTCTTTAAAAGATAGGTAATTTTCACCAGTCATAAAATGCCAGGGCCACCTGTGCTGAAGGCAAATACAAATTTGAGTTAGTTTGGAGATTGTGCTCTGACTTCGGAGTGTATTAAAAATAGTTTTGATGTGATTCATTGTGTACCTTCAGGCAGTTTTGCCACTGACATTTATCTAAGGAACAGCTTTTTATTTATTTTTTTTTTCTAGTAGGGAAAAACAAATTTCTGAGAGGGAAGAATTTTTCATTCAGCTGTGCTGAGATGGTTACCTGAAGTTTTGGTCTTTTTCTTTCCAATTAGCTTTTCTTCATTTTTGTCTGACAATAGTAGTCATGGTCTTGCACATTTACCACTGGAGATTCATTCAGTGTAAATTCAGAGCTGTTTCCAACATTGAAGTTTAATTTAATGCCTCTAGGAAGTGGCTAGGTTTTATTTTCTCTTTGAATTTGCATCAGGAAGAGAAGATACTCAGCTGCAAATGAAAAGATGGTATGAGATGGTATGAGATCACCATAAACTTTGACTAATTAATCTTCTGCAGCATCTCACAGGAGTAGGTTCTTTTTCAGATGGTACCTGTTCATAAAAGTATTACCTGTGTATGTGATATCTTGGACTATTATAACTTTGACATTTAGAACAAGTGTTGTTAAATTTGGAGATCTAACTCATAAGAAAGGATTGAGGAATACAAAAGAACCTGGTAGCAAGGCCAGGCTTAGGGCTCATTTGTTCCTGTCTTCTGCACATGAGCTGTGATCAACAGGAAAATCTGTTTATTAGTCCCTTGTCTTTTCAGTTTGTTTGTTTGTTCTTTTTGCTTTTAAACCTATTTCCTCTGAAAGCCTTCTCAGTGCTATTCCTAGATTCTTTCTTCACCACTGTCTTTTTTCTTCCAGCAGCTCATTTTAGAGCTACTTGCATGATTCTTGTGCATTTTTACATGCTATCCCTTTTCATCTCAGTGGAAAACGATCTGTTTCTGCTGGGATTTAACCATGGTAATTACACTGTTCACACTATTTCTTTCCCTGGTTATTCCAAGAATAATTAAAGTGAGAGAATAGACACAATAGAAAAGCACTCTTTTACAATAGAAACATTCTCCCTGTCTATTATTAATCTACTTGCAAATTTTGGTTCATCTTTATCCTGTCAGGTCTTGGAGTTTCTTGCCGAGCAATGGGTCTCCTGTTGAAGTGCTGTGAGTTAGATGTGAAACAAATTTAAGTTCTATAAAATTTGCTGAAAAGCCTGAAGTTTTTTTCTTTGAAGACCAATTTGACAGGATTATTTGAACATGTATATCCCAGTCATAACTGGCAGCAATTATATGAAAAATGTGGGCAAATTGCAGGCCTTCTTTCTTGAGCATATTAAAGGTGACAAAGCCCACATTTGAAATTCTGTAGGAGTTTGGGGATCAGACATTACCATTCTCTGCCAGTATGCTTTGTCATACTGTGTGCATTTGGTCAAGTCGTCATTATTTCCTACATTCCTCTTGTTGTTTATACAGAGCAGAATAGTCAAATTTCAGTAAAGGAAAAATATAGTTACAGGAGTGACAACATCACTGAAAATTTCAGAGAACTTTTAAGATACTGTGTTGAGAGTATATATTTTCAGATGAAGGATGGAGGAATTCCAGTACTGGAAGTGCATGAAATTATTGAAACACATTTTCAAATCAGGAAGCGTTAATAATTCATAAAGGTTAATCTTTGAACATTAGTGTTTTTTAAGAAGGTTTTTAAGTGACAGGTAAATTGATCCATTTCCCCCTCTCACTGAAGTGGGACAGGATTTTTTTAAAAAAACTTAAAATGATAGTGCTATTTCATGAATTTTTTTCATGCTCTGAATATTTATGTTCACGAATGAAATATAATAAGGCAGTAATAAATACTTTAATTTACCTTTTGTAGCCCAAGTACAGAGCTACATGCCTGTGAAGACAGGGAGCACATTCACTGTACCCATTGTGCACGAGATGTACTTGGGTGGTAATGTCAAATAAGCAGAAATGCTGGATTTGCCACTTGATATGAATATATATATATTGAGATTATCACGATTTATGGGACTAGGCATAGATTATAGCATATTTTTGGGAGATGTCCTGGGATTCTGTTAAAACTTTCCAGTTTACAGCCGTGCTGTGCTGTATTTAAATCTAGTGGTGTTTTATGTACAGGTAGTTCTGTCTATTGTATCTTCAGTTGCCATTTGATTCTTGTTTAAATTAGAACTTGTACTTATAATTTATTTTTTTTTTTAATTCCATGTGGGGTTATTTTTTAAATTAGGATTTGAAGCATTTGTTCCCATTTTGTTTTGTTTTAGGATTTGTAAATACCTCTCAGAGTATAGTCTCAGGAGCGTGTGAGATGGTGAGAACAGCACCAGGGGCTAGTTTGGAATCTTCATTGTAACTGCAGCAATCCTGGTTTAAATAGAGGTCAAACAGCTGCTGTGGTTTTTTCTCATGAAGGGAAAAGCCCTGTTTCATTCCTGGATCAGTGCATTTGACATAGGTGGTTATCCTGTGGGGTGAGGTGAAGAGTCTTGCCTGTCTGGGCTATGACAAAGAAAGCAGCATTGCAGCAAGGCAGCTGGCTCCCTCATCTCTCTGAATTAAAAAGTCATGTGGAACTTTCCTGAGGATCCACATTTGTCTTGTGAATTTTCACAAAAAGCATTAAATATGCTGTGACAGACCAAGGAATTTGCGTCCTGTTATTGAGAACGAGGGATTTGCCCGGTGATTAGGAGGCACAGGGATGAGGAACCAACCATCATGAAGATATTTGCTGAAGAGAAAGTGACTGTGATGCTTCCTCCAGACAAGAGTGCTCGTTAAGGTCAGCTAGTGAAGCAGCTTAGAGGCAACATGATGGGTGCAAGTGCTGAGGCTCTCCTGGGGTTGGTACAGCGACAGTTCCGGCCCCTCAGAAGTTTGCATCTGTTTGGCTTAAGGCAAACACAGCTTCTCTCTCCATGATCCAGGAGCCAATCATGTGAATGATAGTGTGGTCTGGGTAGCAAAACAAGGCTCCCTAGGCCAAAAGATTGGTTGTCAAATTGCCCAGATGTTCACTGGATACCAACATCATATAGCATTGAGGGAGAGGAAAGAATTCAAGGATGAGCAGAAAGATCTGAGAACTACAATTACTGTTAGTTTTCTAGTCTGCTTTGGCTACTCTCATTTCACAGTTTCCTCTCTGCTCTCAGTAATTATACTAATAGTATTGATTCAATCCTTTCAGTCTTCAGAGAGCTGTTTGAATAATAATAAGATAATCCTCCTGACCCCTGGAGAGACAGATAACCATTTTTAAAAATAAAAAGTCCTTGTCCAGAAAAGGCAGATTTGATAGCAGCACTGCAGGCAAAGGGAAGGTCATGCCTAAAACTGGGGCATGTCTTTAGTCAATGTTCTGTTTTGAAGAATAGCTTCTTGTAAGGGAGGAGTGGAGTGAAGAAGAGGATGACAAAGCAGCAGGCGAGGTAGAGGCCAAGCCTCTGTGGTATGTTCACAGTTCCAGGCAGCAGTTCCCTTGGGGACTGTGCCACTGGACAGCTCAGAGAATTTTCAGGTTTTTCTTTATCTTCCCTTCATGTCTACTTTCCTCCTCCTAATTTTAGTGCCTCCTAGTTCTGTTTTGCCCGAAAGTAGATCATGTATTTGCTGCTGAGTCTTGTATGTTTTTACAGCTTCCGACATACAGATGCTTTGATCGTGATGAAAATTTGAGATCCAGCTGTGGTGTTGGTATTTCACAGACACGTTTTCTCCCTGTGATGCTACTGCAATCGCTTCCCAGCTGGATGCCGGCCTGGGTTTTTACGAGGTGTTTTGTTGTATCAGCACTGTTTCTTTCTCCCAGCTCTTCCTACCCTGAGTGATTTCACTCAAGGTTGAAAAGATAAAGTGCCAGAAACAGGGTAAAGAAATATTGGATGCTTATGCTCTCACCTAAGACTTCGATCTCTAGTGAGTGACGCTGTTTGTCTCAGTAGCTTCTTGTTTTATAACTGCTTTATGTTGTAACACAATTATCTCAGCATCAGGCCAGTTCTTTATTCACTTTACGCTGACATTTCTTAAACGTCTCTAGTGATGTGGTGTCAGGTAGCACCAGAGGAGATATGATCAAAGAGATTTATGCAGGTGAGTGTGAATGCATTTTCTGCGTGAAGGAATTAGAAGTTACCTACATGTGTGATTACTTACAGGGCGCTGAAGGGAACCTTGTATGAATTCAATATACACTGTGTAAAACATGAACTCAGAGCTGTTTTGCCCTGGGTACACGGTCTTATAGACCTCTGTGCTGTGCTGTGTATTCTCATTCCTGCTGTACAGTTGGAGGAACTGAGCTCTGTAGTGATTCATTTGGTATATCTCATGTACAGAGGAATGTGGGTATTGATCTAGGCCATTAAAACATATCATGCTTCTATTATTTTATAAGCATGGACTGCATACAAGGACAACATAATAAATTGTAAAATGTATTCCAGTTCATAAAATTCACCAGTCTATTGCTCTGTTCAGGGTGACTATTAAGTTACAGTCACTCCTGTGGAAAGTGAGGAGCTGTGTATGCCTAGTAATGCATATATAATACAAAATGTGTCTTCTCAGTAGACCATCACAGCAAATGCAGTGAGAAACCAAATTTCCCCAATTTTCTTCCCTTCCTTTCTTCACTTACCACTACTAGTTTCTTTCTTGAATGTGGTATGTTATAACCATATATTGATCATATTGACATTTCAGTCATTGATTATTATAGCAGTATAATGTATCATGCCAGTGTATATAAGTGCAGCATGACAGTGTAACTATCTTCTGGCTTTCCAGAAATCACTGGCAATATGACTAATGACAAAAGCTTTCAAAAGCTTTTTTTTTTTTTTTTTTTTGGAAAAAAAAAGTATTCTTTCTTCTTGTTTCAACAGAAACTAATATAAACCCACTGTGGAGTGTGAGGCTCTGGTAATGACTCACTGGGCAATGAGACAGCAATCTCAGACATTGTAACGTGATGCAGAAAAGGTCATGAACTTGCTTTCATAACAGGATTATTCATACGTTCATTCATTAAAAATTAAACTCGTGTGGGAGCATGTGATGCATTGAAGTTGGCAAGTACTGGTGAATACTTTCTTGCAGTTTCTTTAGTCCTGATCAGTTGGTGCCAGTTGAAGTCACTCCAGATTAAGTCTTGTCTTATTTACTGCCATTTACACCTGAAGTTAATTAATTGTTCCTGTTGGAGACAAGTACCCTAAGTAGCTACATAGTGTTTCAGAATCATGCTTGGATGGCTGCTTTGTTCTGATTTTTAAGTCTTTCTAATGACCTTATGTTGAAAAGAAAAACATGAAGTTATATATTACTTATTTCATCTTACCTAAGAGTTGCTTTCCTTTTTAGTTGTACTGTTAAAAGCTTTTTGTTGTTGTTGTTTGGTGTGTTCGGTTTGGGTGGTCTTTTTGGAGTCATGCAGAAAAATTGATGTGCTTCAAAGTCTTGTGACACAGATACCTATTCCAGCTTGATAGCATTGCTGTGTTTTGGTTTGTGGGTTTTTTTTCCATTGATGTCCATGCTAGAATGCAGCTAGGAAAGGATTGGTTAGTCAGAGCTGAATGTGGGACTCTGGAATAAAGCTAAAACAGCTATAACAGGGTACACAGGGAGGCCTGTCTAGTCTAGTGTAGGACTCCCTTGGCCAGTATCAGATGCCTGTGAAAGAATCTAAAAATGGGGTGAGCATATAGTGACAGACTGTGACTCAGAGTTGTCTCGAGTCAGGGGTGATATTTTTGAGGTCAATAGCCTTTAGCAGAATACTTCTTATGTGAATTTGCCTAATCATATTAGTACTTATGTTGACTTCTGACTTCCACAGCAACATGAGGCCGGGAGTTTCACAGTGATAAAGGAGCATACAAAGATGTCTCTCCCATTGCTGATTCTAAATCTTTTTTTTTGATAACATAACGTGATGTCACAAATTTTTTTCATTAAAAAAAAAGGAATGGGAACCTGTTTTCATTTTTAAGTATGCCACTCATTTTCTAGATCTCCAGCATACTTCCACTCAGTTCTTTTACAGGCTAAAAAAAATTCCCAGTCTGTGCAGTTGTTTCATGTGTGGAATCTGTATGTGCTTTGAACCCTTTTTACTGCCTTTTACTGGAGCTTTTTTAGTTGTATAATCTTAAGATGAGAACCAGAACTACATTCATAAAGTGGTTGTACCATGGATTTATACAGTGATGTAATTAGTCTTTCCATTTCTATAACTTTCCTAATATTTCTCAACTTAGGACTTTTTTTTCCCTCCCTATAACAATAACTGTCTCCCATTCCCACATTGTTTAAAACATTATTGACCTGATTTTAATTTTTTGTTGGTGTAGGAGTATACCAGTGACATGATAAACTTTGAGGTAATGCCATCAGTTACTGTAAAATTTTAAAGATGTAATCAAGTAATATTTGAAGCCATAACCTTGGTGAGCATCAGAAAGAATTTAAATCCTATTCACAGTTCAGTGTTCCAACATTTCTTTTGTCCATGAGCTGGACAGCAGCTCAGGTTGGGTTGAGAATCCAAATGTAGCTAGAGCTGCATTGTACTTGCACATCAGCAGACAGACAAGATTTCTATGTCTACTTTTCTTTAATTGCAGGTATTTATGAGCCGCCATTTCTTGTATTATTGTGGTGAACCTACTCTGGATGTGAAGATTGCCTTTTGTCAGGTGTGTGTTCCTTACAGGTAAAACAAGGTACAGTATATACTTGTACTTCATTTTTGCAATTCATACTATAATAAAAGAAAAATAGAAGTGAATTTCAGGAACTTACTGCGAGTAACTGGTTATAAGAAAGAGAATAAATACAAAAAAATAGAAAAATGCATAACGAAAATTACTTTTCTATTTAGTTTTAAGTTTATTTTGTAGATTGATGTTAATGTAATTTTTTTAGTGAAAAATAATGGCACAGTTTGCAAACAGAAAAAATGCAAACTAACACTATTTTGTCTTAGCCTCTAGGGTTTTTTGAGACAGAGCCTTTTACATTGTAGCCTGTGACTGTAATTTTCTGTCTCTTAGTTTACCTTTACTGGAAGTGTAGGGAGGGTAATTAAAATTGTGGTGTTTGTCTTGTCTCCCATTGAACTCCATGTGCTATGCAGGTTCCAGAGTTGTGACACTGCACAATAGCCAATTCTCTATTTCTACATTACCCTTGAAATTGCTTGGTCACAATACATGGAAGTCTACAAGGCTGAGACTAAATCAGTGATGCAAAGAAAAAAGCTTATTGATTTGTCCAGTTTTTGATTCTCTTGGTTAAGTTAGCTAGCATATGTGTATGTATATGCGTATTTTTTCACTTGTGATTGAAAGATGACTTTTTCTGCTCCCTTCCGTACAGTCTTTTGTGCTTGAATTCTGTCCCTTCATAGTTTGGGTTTTTTTTTTTTTGTTGGGGGGGGGTTGGCTTTTTTATGAGATGGAACACTGATGGAACACCAGTAATCTAACTCACTGGGGGGACATTAGGAACATTCTTCAAGTTTGAGGGTGAGAGTGATGCTGCATTCTTAGAAATTACTTTATGATAAACACTATTTTTTGCCTTTTATATTACATTGGGGTTCAAGTAAGTTCAAGTAAGTTCAAGAAGAAATGTAAGCATTTAACACAAAACAGTGTCAAGTGTTGGAAGGTTTGCTTTACGTTTTTTAACTCTGAAGTACTAAATACTTGTTCTCCTGAGAAGGTTGGCTTTGGACTAAGTATCATCAGTTCTGGGATGGATCTTGGCTATTCAGTTTGATAATCTGTCTAACTGTCTTCTCTATCTTCTGTTCTTTGTGTGATATGTTCAACTGGCTTAATTCTTCCACGGTTTTTGAGAGAAGGGATTTTGCTAAGTATAGTATTTTTGTAATGTTTTGACAGTTTGGTTCAAAAAAAAATTGCAAAAATTGCAAAACAGGTTTTTTTCTCACATTTTATGAAAAAGATGTTATTGATGAAAACGTTACTTTCACTATGCAGAATAGTGTTTTTTGCATAGCTCTTCTGCTGACTTTCCTCTCCCTTTTACTTAGACCAAAACAAAGCTGCGCAGAAACATTTCTCTTTTACACATGCAGAGAAGAAATGTACTCTAAATCACTTCCTTTTACATCCAGTTCTCATTTAGTCTTGGCATCAGTCAGTGCGTGGCTATGTGCAACCAATCCTTTCTGTCACTGCACTCCAGGTTCTTGATTTACTGAAGACATTCCTTTTCTGTTACCATTACTTGATAAAAGGTGTTCAGAGGAACACAGAGAACCAAATGTGTTCACAGTGTTTTTGTTAAAATATATATGATGAAATCAACAGCATTTTGGATGCCTTTTTATCACTGAATGAAATAGATTCATTTTTAATGGCTGCAGCAGAGGAGTCATCCAATAAATGCACACAAAGAGATACCATCCCGATATTGCAGGAAACAGGATTCTATTCTTCAAGCACTTATCACACAAATACCTTTTTCAGGGTCTTCAGATCTTCACGTTTATTCTCTTGCAGATAAAAGCTGGTTTAAGCTTCATGTTAATTTATTCTCTCCATAAAGATAGGTGCTGACTGATCCAAATAGTAGTTAGCATTGTGTACAAAAACAGTCTCTAAATTAAGTGTTTTGTTGCATTAAGACCTTAACTTTCATGGATGCTGTTCATTTGTATTGCATAGGGTGGGATGGGGGTTATATCTCTGTCCTGGTAATACTTCATCCAAATATTCAGATCTTTACTTAGAGACTATGAATAAGTCTCCAGGTAGCAATATTGTTTATTCCATTCTTATTAATGCTAATGTGGAAATCAAATGCCTTCTGATTTACTAATAATTCTTCTGCTTTAAGTATAAAGCTCATTTGTACCTTTATGAAACTTTCATCTGCTGAATCAGTAAACTGATAAGATTCTGTTAACAAAAGATGATGATGTCACAGCAGAATGGTTGTAATCAGCAACAGGTAGATATTGCCACTCATATCTTGAGGTGTCTAAAACTGACAACTATCCTGACAGTATCTAGACAAGAGAGCACAAAACTGTAGCTTTGAGTGAACATGTGGCTTGTGTTTATTACGTACAAGTCCTGCTTCCATTTCAAATTTGTGCACCACTGCAGACTTTCTACAAACCTTAAGAGTTGTGCTGGAGTGTCCTTTCTAAAGCTACAGTATTGAGCAGAACTCCAATTATTTTTAGTACTGGGGGTGTATTTTTCTTGTAACATATATTTGTGGTGATTTCTCTCTCATGGCCTAAAAGGCATAGCTTTACAGGCTGTGAAGGGAAGTGGCACATCCATAATTATAGACTCCTTCTCTTGACAAAGAGCTTATGCCACTGAGCATATACTAGTTCTGTATGATGAAATGCTAATTCAGCAGGAACAGAATTTTAAGAATTTCCGACTTAAGGAAAAGGGAAAACCCTTACTGAGAAACACCCAGTAGCATAAGTAGAGTAAATATATACTTCCTCACCCCTTCACCCCATTTGCAATATAAAAATACCTAAATCTGGAATTACTGGACAATGGTAGCCAATTCGTGTTCTGAAACAGCCATCTCTTTTAAGGCTGAAGAAAAGGATATCTGCTTTTCTATCATAATAGAAAGGTAGGACAAGAAAGCCTATAGAATTTCATTATACTTCTGTAAGGTTGATATCACCAACAAGCTTTATCTGTAGGACCCTACACATTTTTATTGAAGCACAGTGTAATGCAGAGTAGTATACTGTAAGTAGAATAGGACATTAAAATTTAATACTAATATTAATAATAGCTAACAATGCCTAAACGATACTGACTGCTTCATCCATATTTTCCTCCATTTAGTCTTTCAGTATAATTTTTTAGTCAATATCAAGACATGTATAGCCTGTCAGAATTTTCAAGTAGTCTAAACTTGTAGCTACATGGGATAGCTTTATTTAGAATACAATTCCTTGATTTTTTTCTTTTTTTTTTTTAACTTGGACAGGTAGTACTGAATTTTCTTTTATTTAAAAAACACATCTTTATTATTACAATTAATATATCAGAAAATTTCTGTATTGCTACACTTAATATTTTAATTTAAAAATTCAATTTAAAAATCTAATTGAAAAAATAATCTTTTTTTTAACAGAAAAGTGGGATGTGGAATTACTGGGAGATTAGCTATTGAGGACCCAGCCATACACATTAAGAAAAAATTTGAAGTGAATCATGAGTGTAAATTCACATGTATTTCTTTGGTTACACATCATCACTAGTCTTTATTGCCCAATTTAAACAATTTCATGTGCCAGACACAGTATATCAGTGTTTTTGCATGCTGAAGTTGGAACTGGTGCTGTACTGATGCCACCGAATGAAAACTTAATGGAATAAATCTTAGTGTGCATATCGAGGATATTTTTGCAAAGTCCTGCTCAACTCCAAAATTTAACACTTTAATTTCTCTCTAGATGTATTTTTCTCCCTATATTTTGCTGTCTTACTTTATTTCCACAGTCATGTTTACCTGTCTTGAATAAATGGTATATAGACAGTGCAATAGTGCATCAATGACCATTTAAAAATCACATGATTTTAGGAAACTTCGCATTTTACACACAGAAAAGATCAGTATTAATAATGGCGTTGCTCTTTGTTTATTGGCCGATTCATCTAGTCTATTTTTGATGTGTGATAAACCACTTTTTTATTTATAAAAAGGGAGAATCTTTTCATTAACTATTGTCTTCACGGCAAATATTGTAATTATATTATCATACTGAGAAGTTTATCTTTTTAGTACTTCATCTGTACTGTTGCTACATGCCTCTTTATTTTTAAAGGAAGACTTGATGTGCATTGGGGCACAGCAACTCATGTAGTCAGTCCTCTTACTGCCCTGTTTGCATACTAGAAGAAAGCTTCTTAAACAATACCCAGTATATCAGTGTAATTTCAATTTTCTGAGAAGTGTAAATCATTTGAAATATGTTGTATTACCAACATATGCAATAAATAAAGAAGAGCTGTTAATCCCATCTTGAGTCTCCTATGCTTTTAACACACTGTGCTTCTTCAGAACCCTTCTTAACCCCTTCACTACTGTTGATAAATTGAGTGTACTTTTCATTCCTTAGTGTTGTGGTGCTTTGGCCTACTTCTACTGATCCCATTTCTCTTTCCTAATCTTTGTTGTATCTTGCTTCTTCCCACGTTATTGCTGCTTTTTCAAATCTAGGGCCTCTGAACAAACTGAATACACACACTGCAGTGTTTCTTCTCATCTAACATAGTTAGATGTTGCTGTTGATGTTGCTTTCCTCTGTTTTGGCCACAGATCCACAGTGGGTCTTTGCTGGTTTTCTGTTTCTGGAGCTGTACCTGAGTCAGATGTTTGCAAACATATTCACAGTAGCTTTAACACCTAGTCTCAAATCTTTCTTTTCCATATTTATGGCTACATTTTTTATTTGGATCACTGATGTTGTTCCTGTCCATAAAGAAACCTCAGTCTCAAGGAATTTTTTCTCTATGTTTCTTGATCGGTCCTTTCAACCCTACCTTCTTTGGTACAACGGCCAGGGTTGGATGTCACCTGTGTGTCAGCATTGAGTTCTTCAGGCATCAGGGGAACAAGGAATCATTTGAACTAGTTGTTTTGTTGTGCAGACACTCACATATTGGTCATCTGTATGAAATCTGGCCTGGAATGAAGCATGCACTTTTGGGTCATAGGAACTTCTGAGCAACGTGGGATATCGCAGTTATAAATGAGCTCTGAAAATTTTGTACCTGTAAAAAATGAATTAAAAGTAGATAAAACTCAGTAAACATGCTGAGGACAAGTGAAGAATAAGTAAGTAGTGCTTGCTTCGTGTTTTGAGTAGATAAAATTGAAAAGGAGAAAGAAGGCAGACCTGATGCTTCATGTGTAATCAGAACTAGGTGAGCTGATTGTTTTTTGGTATCTCAGAAGAGGTTAAACAAGGACAGTATTTAAACAAAAAAAAACCCAAAACAACCTCCCCCCCAAAACCCAGCACTTATGTATATTGTACTCTGTCTAATAAGATGTTTTATATGATGTGTTAAAATAGAGTGAACAAAGCAAATGTATAAATATCAATGCCTAACCAGGTGAGGCTGAGTTGTTTGCAGGGCTCACCTGGCTACTTGAAAGGCAAACTTCATAAAGGAATGTAGATTGTGTCTGGGGTCTAGGGCAGGGCTACTGGAGAGAGATTAAAAGAAGGCAGAGAATTAACATTTAAGTCCCATTCAAAACACACTAAAATCAGGAAGACTGACTGCCTGATACAATCCTTACAGGATGAGAGTGAGGTGGAAGAATGGAGAACTGTGGTGTGATATGGCTGGTAAGATCAAAACCTGTAATATTACATCCAAACACACACACACAGAGGATGAAAAACCTGCTTTCTGTAGGAGTTTTGATCTCTATTTGTGTACTTTTGAGTAGAATAAGTGAGAAGTCTGTCTTTATGGTGAGAAAAATAGACATAATTTCTGCCATAAATGTGGCATCTACAGAATACATGATTAAAAATACTTTAGTAGGTCTTTCTGTGCAAAGGTACTCTATATTCCCCAAGTGGCGTTTTCTGTGACCATCCAAATTGACACAGCAAAACCTGTGATTGTTAAATCCAAAGCAGAGGGCTCAGTAAATGCATGTTTATCTCAGAATTCTGACACTTGAATCTTGTGAGAAAATTACAGCTGTGCAAGTGGGAGGATAGCCATTAAATTAATAGCATTGTTGCCTTAGCCGATGCGCGGGGGTGAGCAGGTCTTGCCTCTGCAGAAGTTTTTGAAGCTGGCAAGAAGACTGTGGGTTTTACCATACTTGTGAATTTCAATTTGTATAATCTCAGCATCTGACTTTTAAGGTCAAATTGTAGCTTTAAGATATTATCCTTTTGGATCCTGAGGGAATCAAAGGCGGCATCCACCTCTGAAATGTGCTCTTGTCTATACCAGTCTCTTTGCCTGAGATGGGGTGGAGGTGTGAGGGGCCACTGGTGAGCCATCAGGATTGCTGGCTCAGAACAATCTCTCTGTGGCATCCTGCTGGTCTTTGGATGCTGTGCCAGCTGCAAATTAGGAGGCAGCCTCCCATCTAATTTTTTTCCTCACCTGCATTTACACAAGTGGAGTCATTTAGCTGATTTCAGTAGCCTTGCATCCTAGCACCCTGGAAAAGCTGTCCCTGTAGGTATTCCTGTGGGCAGACAGGGATGGATGCTACATGGAGGTCAAGTTTCCCCTCCACTGACGCCTGCTAACAGGTTCTGTGACAGCACTCATTGTCTTGGAGATGCAAAAGAGAACAATTTGTCTTAAACTGCCACTAGTGTGATTTGTATCTATAAAAGACAAAATGGATGAGATACTGAGCTGTGAGAAATTGTGATATTTTAGGCTCATCAAAAATAGAAGGAATGGTGTTCAGAAACAAAGGTCTGCCTGTGAAATATTATAAATATGGTTATTTTGTAGGATAGAAATAGACAAATAAAATGGGATATCGGGAAGCAATTCACCTCGTAATATAGAAAATAACATCCTTTCTTTCTGTTGTGCTTTTTAACCTTCTTGCTGTCTGTGCTCTGAAAGAAAAAAATGGAAAGAATACAGTTTGTAACTGTGTGAGCCACTAAGTTATTTAAGTTTCACTGAATTTTTAAGTAATTGTTCTTTGAAAGCAAAATATATATGCTCACTAAGCATTTAGTAATGGTGAGAGTATCTTTTTCCCTTCACCTCATATGTTTCAGTCTTGACAATTTATTTTCTGTCCTTCTCAATTGGTTGCATATTAAGCAAACTTCATTGCAGATGTGTTTAAATGAACCAGCAAGGATAGTTATGTTTTCATTGCTGAAAAACTTTCACGTCTCTTTCCTTTAACTTTCTCAGGATGGAGGAAAGAGAATGGCACTGAGGAGTGGGTGTGGGAGTGTGTTTAGAAGTTTTCAATTTTGTCTAAAAACCAAAACAATGGTGCTTACATTTTTGTATATGTGAAATGAAAGTTAAGTTCCTGTCAGTGTTGAAGCAACGTCATTCCATTGTCTAAACAGTTATGAAAAACAAGAACAAACGGCACTCCAATGCTTACTTTGTCTCTGAGGAATAATCTTTCACATTATGCAAAGGTCTGTGAAACTTAGATGTGTTCTGTTCAGAGTAAAAAGAACAGAGAAATTTGCTTTTGTTTCACATCTGCAGTGTTTACTATTACTTTGGGGCCCCAGTATTGTAGCTCGCCCAAGTTCATTTAAAGTTCACCTGAAAATTTGAGTCACTGGAATTCACTTTGCTGTATGAAACCTATACACCTTTTCTATGATATCCTGAGAAGCAAATCTGATTGCCATGTGTTACTATAAACTTCCTTCCCCCATCTAATTCTGAATGAAGTGCTGGTTCCTAGTTTCTTAAGTTGTCAGCATCAGTCTCATTTGAGAGAAGTTTCTGGTTTAGGTGTTTATACAGAAGGGTGTATACTGGAAATTCCTGGCCTTGGGTTCCTTTCTGATGCCAGATAATCAAAACTTTAACTGTAGCTACCAGTACAGAACTTGTAAACATTATGCAGTAAAACCTGAATCTGAAATAGCTTAGTGGTGTAGATGGAGGACAGGGAAAGGAGGGAAGGGGATGTTTTTTCTATACCAACACCAAAGCTCCTCGAAGGGGTTTGAGTGAGCACTGAAAACATAACAGAACAAGACAAAAATGTAGTGTGCAGGTTTCTTTAAGATGAGTTACGTGGATTTGAAGAAGCATTTCATCAGGGTTTGAAACTAAAGCTTATACTGATGTGCTCTATAAAGACTATGAATTTCCTTGCTAATGGGAAAAGGTTTTTCACCTTAATTTTAGAGTAAAACAAAGCTGCTGTTTCCTTGTCCTCATTAGGAAGTGGCTGTTGTATCAGCTTGAAGATGGTTCTTGATTATGTGTCATCTTGGTTTGGGGATCTGATCAGATGTGATTAATCCAATAATGCTGTTAATTTATTGGTTTAGGGGTTTGATTTAAGTTAGGATCATGACAAGAATACTTATTCATCTCCTGGTTCTTGTGAAAGTAAGCAGTACATTGGGCTGTAGCAGTAGGCTTATGTTTTCATTTTGCTTATTTAGGCTTTGGAAAAATTGGAAAATGTGGGGTTTTTTTGTAGTTTTTTTAGGAGTGTGGGTTTTAAAGTGAGGAGGCAGTCTACTAGATGACCTGGAAACTGTTCAGCCTGTCCACAAAGCTGAAGTGTTTGTCACTCAGTAGAGGCATTCTGCTTGAAGTTAACTTCAAACTGAATCAGAAGTAATGCTCGGTGTTTATGTTTTTGTTTTTTGTCAAAGACCTTATGGTGCACAGATTCTTAAATACACAGAAAAATATTAATCCAAAAAGAAAAAAAAGATTCCATGAAAAATAAAACAGTCTTTACCTTTTCTACTCGCACACTGTTAGGAGCAGATTGTTTTAGGAATGATCTGTGTAACATAGACGAGAGCTGCTCATCAAGACATTTGTGTGTTCTTACCAGTTGTGGTTTTCTGTGTCCCATGACTTTAGTTGCTGTTGGCTGAAGCAATTACATTTGCTAATTATCTATATAACCGAGGTACTGTAAGTGGTGGGTTTGAGCTGTTTTAATTAAGATTTAAAATAAACACCTGCTGGAACTGCTGTAGTTCAGAAATCCCACTGTAGGGAGCATGAGGTTCCTGAGACCAGTAATTCACACAGTTAGACTAACTTAAAAGCAAGAAATTTTGATGTGCACACAATTCTAAATGTAAAGTGATAAAATATCTGTTCCCATGTAGCTCCATACCACACAAGAAGCTGTCAGGTAGCTTAGGAGTGAGGACACAAACAAGTTGTGGCAGGCCTGGCTCACCCAAGCCTTAACACAGTTATCAAATGTGTTTAAAAAAGTCTCTGTATCTGTGCTTCCAGGGGAGCTGGCTATGAGTCAGGCTCACTAAGGAATGCAATTTTTATGCTGACACTTTATATATAAACATTGGTTTCAGAGTAATGGGTGTTAATGCTGAACATCTCATGCATTGTTCTGATAATAACGTCAGAAAAAACCACTCTCCAAATGTTTGTGTCTAGCCAGAGGGAGCTGTGAAATTCTTATCTGTCAGGAGCATATTTTTTTTTTTAGAAAAAGCCTCTCAATCCCAGGTCTGGTATAAATATCTGGGCTAGTCAAATTTATGCATCTCTCTTCACCTAATGAAAGAAATTTGAAAACTAAGACTACATAGTGTGAATCAGATGCAGTCTGTCTTGCAATGACAAAAATTCAAACCTGTTATGGAATCATTTTACTGTCTGTAACCTTCAATTTGCCGCTGTGTCAGTGTCCATAAAACTTTCACTTTCTGTGTTAGGGCAGGGCTTCCCTCCCCCCTGCCACATCTGAATACAAAGTGTATGTAAAGTTTCTAATTGGTCTCCTGAAATCAGATTTTGTGTTTGAATGAAGAGCTACATTTATTAAAGGGTTTCGAAGTCTCTAAATGAATTGGTTAGGATGAACCAGTGCTGTCCAGTGGCAGTGGGCCTTCCAGGGAGATAATGGACAGAAAAATAATATTAATTGTCCTAAGGCAAACCTGACAATCCAAGTTCTCAGCAAGGTCAGTTATCTGTTTTTAATGACCAGCTTCATGGAACGCTTCAGTGATGTTCTGTTCAATTGAAAGAGTAATACAATCCAAATCAACTTTACTTTTTTCCTGGCTCCGTCAAAATTGAACTTAGTAGTCCACAGACACATAACAAGGCTGATTATTCAGATTTTGGGGGAAAAGGAAGAAATTTATAGTAGAGCAATTAAGAAAATTTAAACGCTGTGTTTGAAAATAAATGCACAGGCAGAGGCACATCTTTGCTTTTCCCTATCAAAGGCATTTGGGAAAGTCTTGACTTTCCTAACTGAATTGTCAGCTATTTGAGGATATATCTAGTGTAATACATTGAACTTTTGCGTTCTGTGCTCAATATCATAGTGGAAATCCTAAATTAAAAGCATCTAATTCTGATTTTTATCTCAAATTACTGTGTATTTTGCTCCATATTCCTAAGGGAACTAAGCTCAGTAGTAGTCATAAAATGGTTATACTGTAACTTTCTGCATGGTAATTTTGCAAACTTGAGGGAGTTTTTCTAATTTGAGGGAGTTTTTTCTAATTGTAAAAATTAATAATTTTTAATTTTACAATTTTGGGGAGGAGCACTGCTCTGCAGTGCTAGCTACAGTGCAAGAATAAACTTGGTTTTGTGTCATGAAAATTGGCATTTGCTTGGTACTAATGCATTTACTAGATCATGAGAGCAACTGTCCTATCCTTAGGAACCTAGAACTTTGTAAGAACTCCAAACCTTCTGAATACTCTCCATGATACTGAGCCATGTTGGGTCACGGTTTCACTCATAAACTGCTCCGTTTCTTTTGCAACTCCTGTTGAAAGGTTCTCAAGGCCTTTCTTATGCTCAGAGAAAGTTTTAGCACTTGTGAATGCACTTATTTGCTCTGTCTGACCAATGATGGAGAGTCTAATTCCTGTGTTTCTTGTCCCACTTCTGCATTGATGTAAGTCATCTTATTTTAAAATGAGGTATTTTTTT
Source organism: Manacus candei (assembly GCF_025592945.1). Classification (NCBI taxonomy): domain Eukaryota; kingdom Metazoa; phylum Chordata; class Aves; order Passeriformes; family Pipridae; genus Manacus; species Manacus candei. The sequence continues at coordinate 44,356,723 of NW_026138076.1, read as the reverse complement.
CAATACAAATGAGAATGCAGAATCTGCAGGAACTTATAAATCAGCAGTAATGGCAAGCAGAGACCAGTAGTTGACAGTTAATATGTCACAAACAGCAGCTGGAGAATTGACCAGTTTTCTTTAATCAGTGGCTTTTTATGGTGACTTCCTGTACGAAAGAAGGTTTGATACAGTCTTTGAGAGCATTTGAGGATTCACGTAGATCTATGACAATGAGCCTAAAAGGGCAAGAATTTATACTGAAAAATTAGGCTGGCAGTGTTTTATCAATATTCTTATGTTTTACCAACCTTGGTTCTTCTCTTTTTTCCACTCCCCCTTCCCTTCCCTTCTTCTGTACAACAGGGATTTGGGAAACAAGTGGATGTGTCATATATTGCCAAACATTACAACATGAGCAAAAGCAAAGTTGACAACCAGTTCTACAGCGTGGAAGTAGGTGACTCGACCTTCACAGTTCTCAAACGCTACCAGAACTTGAAACCCATTGGCTCTGGGGCTCAGGGAATAGTTTGGTAAGTATCAGCAGTTTCTCTTATGCTTTTATATAGATTTGTGTTTTGCATTTCTTCACAGTTTACTAGCCATAGACATCATCTAAAATTGCAAAAATAGCAGTCAGGCAACAGACGTCCCGAGGCAGAAGGAGCCCAGTGCTTTGCTAATAAATTCTCCAGCTGGTGAGAGTGATAGCACTAGGTTTGTTTCTCCACATAGCAAGAGAGCAGGAGAAAGATGTTATCATAATTGACAACTGTGGCACTATTTCCAGAGGCAGTGCAGATAATATCCCAAGTAAACTCTGTAATTTTAGTATTTTTACAGTAAAAATCACTGAGAGCAATGTAGAAACTTGTCACATCCCATAGCATTCTCAAGTATTCAAAGTGGAAGCTTTTTGAATCGAGGTAACTGCTAATATTTCCTTTATTTCTTAAAAGTGATGTTTCAGTGATACGAATAATGGGAACAGAAGACACAAATTCAGTAGCTCTCCTAAATAATGCAAAAGGCTTATGGAATTTGAGATTAGTATGTTACAAAGTTGTGATATCCTGATTGGCTTTTATAGCTGTATTTTTAGACAGGGCTTTTAAATTTTTGTGCCTTGTGTTTAAATGTCTCTGTGCAGGCATTTGTTAGCTGTTTAATTATGAGGCATTAGGGTAATTAAAACAATATTTTATCTATAACTTCATCAGAGATGGAGTCTTAATTCCATCTGTCATCTCTATCACTGCTCTTTTCTGGCTTTGATATGCTGTGGATTACCTTACAGGTGGAGGCAGTGGTAAAGCAACAGGTTCCTTTAAACTAGTGGCACATGGACTTCTGTGGATCATTGGCAATGGCACTGTAATTGGGATTGTAACAACACTGACAACACATCCTTAGGTCTCAGTCTATCACTTCCACTGTTTGTTATACTTTGAGACCATGCAAGTCCAAAGACTGATCTAAATTATTAAGTACCTTATTTCGTATCTTAAACACAAAAGGGCTAAGTGGTAGTTTAAAATCAGCTTTAGGAAAGAAGCATGCTCTGAGTTGAGAACTAGTAGTATTAATTTTCCACTATTTGTCCAAATCCATATTTGTCCAAATCCAAAACCAGATTGTTTTCCTTCCTACTTACTATTCTCTATTCCCTTTACAGGCAAATCAGTTCTTGTTGAACCTCTCTGCAACTGAATTGCTGTAATGGTCAATTATGAGCAGCAAAACCCCATAGAAGTTAAGCTAAATAAAATCAATAACAGGCTGTGAATTTTTCCCTCATACTATGAGTTGACAGCAAAAATTAAGAATCTCTTAGGAAATAAAATCTAAACAGAAAACATGTAAGTTCAAGAGAAAGTTAACTTAAGTCCCCTGAGATGGCTGAGCAGTGTGGAGAGGCCATAAAACACCTTTAACAGTTTGATGATACAGATAGAGAAGTATTTCACGATAGATGGGAAAGATAAGGAGTATTTTTCCTTAGTTTGTGTTACATTGTAACCTCCCTTTCGTGAGGCATGATTTACCAGAGATACAGTAACCATCTACAAACAAAGCATGAATAATCAATAATGAAGTGATTAATTAATGAAAAAACAGTTGTGAGATAAATATATGTAGTTTAGCTAAGAGAAAATAATACATGATGAAAAACCTCCTGAGTTGTGTAACTATTTGCCTAATAATAATAGATAGTAATAATAAGTTTACACACTAAATTTTAATAGTATAAGTTTCTGCTGTAGAAACTTACACTTATTTTAGAAGCTGTAGCTATTTTGATGGGTATAGAGTTACATCTAGAAAAAGCTGATGAAAGGAAAAAAAAATGCTGAAAACCTACCTATTTGTGGAGTGCTGCTTGCTCTGGCAGGGAACTATTTTGTCCTGCTTGTCTTGTTCTTTTGCAAAGAACCCAGACGTACCAAGAGGTAATTGGAGAGCCAGAGGGAGGTGCAGGAGTGACCTGATGTTTTTCAGGCTGCTCTGGAAGTGGGTGTTGCAGGGTTCCTAGGCAAAGCCACAGAGTACTGAGATCTTTCTCATACAGTTCTATAAATAGGTGTCAACCTAGACAGGAAACTTTCAGTGGAAACTAATTTATGTTGTGGAACAGAAGCAGGCACAGGAAGCAGGGAATGTGGTTATAGAGAAGTGGGGACTTGATTTCACTTGATTATTCTGAAAATTACATCAAAGACAAAATTATTTTCTTGATATGGAAGCGTTAAAGATATTAAGGTCTCCAGGAGATGATAATTTATTAAATTATGTGAAAAAGAGAAAACCACATGGTGTGATTGTTATAATTGTCATTGTGCCCATGTGAAATAATTATAAACTCAGTGAGAAAATGGTATTGGCTATAGAGACATAGAACATTTGGTATCTATGCAAATTAGTCTTTGGGAGCTTTCAATGAGTTTTGTGTTAACTATGTTAACAAAATTATTTTTGCCAGCTGAAAGAAAGATATAAATAGCTGCTTGGAATCTCTTGAGCAGGGAAGTTCCTCTTTGCCCTACAAAAACTACTCTTAATGTGAGTGTAGGCTGCTTGCTTACTGTACATCACGCTGACATCAGTGAGAAAGACTATATAGGCCGTGTTTGCATATGATTATCATGTTGTTACAGGCGTGATGACAATGGGGCATAGCTGAAACAGAGTTTGTAGTTTATTAGACCAAGCTGTAGTTTTAAAAACTGTGCAAGCTTTTAACCATGCTGTGATAGGAATGAAAAACTGTTTTCTGAGTTTAATGAGATACATGCCAATTAAACCACTGAAAGAAGAGGTAGGTGATACCCCTCTGCAGTGTTAGAAGGGAGTTGGCAACTACTTTATTTTGCAAGGGGGACTGAGAGAGACAGATCACTTTCAACCTGCATTTGTGGATGGTTTAGATGACAATGGATGGAGAGGAGTTCTCATGTTCTGTAAAATCAACGGAAATATGCTGATGTTGGAGTAGGTGTTTCTTTGTGTTTTAAATGAATGCTTTTTGCCTGGAAGCAAGGTAATTGATCTGTAGGTTTTCTGCTGTGGTTTGCAAGCTATCATTTTTTATGTTGCCTGTGATGTTTTTGATACTGTCTGTGATGTCTAGAAAAATGATGTTGTACAGAAATATTTCAAAAGCAGTTTGAAGGGGCTCTGATAATTTTTGAATTTATGATAGAAGCAAGGGTGAACTCCAAGTTTTTATGGCAGATAGGGAAGACATCACTTATAAACTTGAGGTTACAAGTAATTAAAATCTTAGAAGTAGCTTATGAAGACATTTGACCTGGTTTATGACCACATTGGTGCCTCTACCTGTGTGCAGTATTAGGAGAAAGTGTTAGCTTTGAAAACAAAGTTGTCTGGGTGAACATCAAATAAATGGGTCTGATGATGCACTTCAGCTGAAATCCTGGATGTTTATCTTGCTCTTTTCTTAAGAGTAGACAGGCTTTTATGCTGCGTAATGTTGAAATGTGGTCTAATGATGTGTCAGCTAGACCCAGGGGAGTGTTAGCTGGGAAGTGCTTCATGCTGTCTAGTTTATGCAGGAAGTTTTTGTGTGAGTAATGTCTGAGTGGGGTGTATGGGAGCAGGAATTATGGTTTTATGATAGTTTTGCAGAGTACTGGTAGCTTCTCAATGAATGTGTTATAAATTTAGAAAGACACCTCATCTGCAGATATCTGGAGGAGACTGTATATATATTCCTGAAGTAGTAAATTGGGCAATGCATCGTGGGTTTTTTCCCTTGAATTAGTGGTTTGATTATATTTTTGGGCCTGAACGTGAAGAAGATAGCAGAGCCTTTTTGTGTTCCCTGTAATAGGTAGAGCCTGCAAGTCAACAAATAGCGTGCTATGTTGCCTAAGGATACTGTAGGTTGTCCTTTGCTTTTTTAATTGTAATTTGGTGGTTGAATCTTAAGGAGTGCAGTTCCTGTCAGAACTGATCCTATGTGGTGAGTTTGGTTACTTCCATTCCAGTTACACAGTTGCATCTTGCACCTTGTGCTTAAGGTCCTGTTGGCTGGCACTGCAGATTTATCCTATTCTGTTAAAGATTCTTCCAGTTGTATCCATTAGTTCAACTAGTATTCTCTTTCTCGTGCTGTTGTGTGCTTTGCTGATGAGCTTTGACATCCTACTCCTGAGGAGGTTTTTGAAGACAACCTTTAGGGAGTTTTACAAGTATGTTCTACGAGAGTAATGTAGGAAATAACTGTCAGTTTGTACTATGAACTACTGCTGTACTGTTAATGAAATAAGCATGTCAATTTAAACAAATTCTCTGATGTTTCCCAGTGCTAATATCATCTCATACTGTGGCAACACATGGTGATTTGTAATTTTTTTTCTTCTCAGAACGAGTGGTTTAAACTATTGCCAGATTTTTTTTTTCATTATGGGTAGTTCTTAAATGTTGAAATACTATAAGTTGAACTCACAGCAAGCTTCAAACCTCACTTGTTTGATTTTTGCAGGATTTTTCCCCAACTCCCAATCTGTGTTCTCATTGTACTGTTCTTTGGATTTTCTAGTGTGTCTGCTCTGAAGTGCCCAAAACTTAATTGTATGTATCTAGTTATCCACTGATCATCATCAGATGTACATCTGGAATAGAATGTTCTGCTTTGTGGTTCTAATATGCCTATGCCTTGATTCTTCAAAAAGATAGAAATTCTCCTATTGTATTTGGAATCTTGGATTACCAGCATATGAATTTTAAGGTGCTGAGAGACTCCCAGTGGGTACAGCAAAGTCTGAGTATCTCTCTGGATTTGAGCTCCAGAATATGGAGTGAAGGTGCTTATTTAAGTTGGAAAGATTTTTGTTTCTTAAGGTTATATTATTAAAAATTGCATGTTAACACATATTCAGAGACAGTTTGCTTGGATATGAAGTAAGACTGTCTTCCAGTGCTCTTGCTAATGACTCAATGAAGAACTGAGCTTGGGTATATAAGAAACCAATTTTAGGGTTATAGAGAACTGTTACCATATGACAAACTATACATAACATCTGAAAAATGCAATAAGTGGACTGTCTTAAAGAATAAGCAGATTGTAGCCCTTGTTTGCTTTGATTCCTACAACTTCTGCTATCTACTACTTCTACTATCTTTAATAGAAGTGGGAAAAAAGCAGAAGAAAAGGTATATATCCAGTAGCAAGGAGATGCCTGAGGCAGGATGAAGACCCATTTTTATATGAGAGAGGAACCTGAGATGTAATGTTTCAACAAAAACTATTATTGTATCTTTTTTTTTTTTTTAAAGGTCTGACATGGAATTGCTTTACAAAAATTATTTCTCAATTTTTTTTTTTGGTAATGTCCTTTTTCTACCTAACTGCAGAGATTCCAGGTAGGCAGGAAGTCACCAAGTATTTCACGTTTGTCTTATCATGTTTCATTTCCCTTTGATAGTACCCTGAAATCTAAAATCCAAACTGTAATGGTAATCAGAAATTATATGTAATAAAACATACCACACTATTCTCTCCTAACAAAGATGTCAGGCTCTCTGTCTCTAAAATACTCAGACTGCCTATATTTCTGACTATGTCTTTTTTTCCCTTCCTTTCTCCTTGAAGAACTGTTTATTTCCGTGGCTACAACAGTTAAGCAAGCAAAATCTATTCCATACTTATATTCTGCAAGTTTATGGGAAAAAAAGTCAATGAGTTTGTGTAGACACTATCTCTGCACAATCTGTTTTGTGAACCCTGACATCAATACTCACTTTGCTTGGTCACAAATTCAGCACCGTAAAGGCACTGACAGCCGGGATTTTCGGTTGGATCGGCGCAACTTTTGGGCATAGAGCAGGTTTGTTCATAGCTGTGACTGGATAAACATCTATCATCCTCTTAGAGCCATGAAAAAATGTATCAGCTGTTTGTAAAATCTGTGTCTGCAGAGAAGTAACTGATGTTTGTGTAACTTAAGCTCTTTCTGTGTTGGCTGATTAGAAACTCAACTTAATTTACACTTTCTGCTAGTGTTTTATAACTCTCTTTACAGATGTCAGGTATCTATTTGCTCCTACCCTGTCAAAAACTTCCTTTTGGTCACTGACAGATCTCTTTTCTCACATTTGTGCCATGTCACTACTGCAGTGCAGATTGGACAGATTTTTTTCAAGACTCTACTTGCTTCTCCTATTGTGTCAGGTTGTCTGCCTGGAATTCAGTCACAAACAAATTTCAATTCAAGGAAGAAACCAGGATTGGATTTAGATACTGTCAGTGCATTGCAGCCATTCCTTAACTGACATCAGGTTTATCCTTTTACATCATTCACCTGAAATCCTGTCACCACTGAACTGAACACTGTTGCATCATCATCACTGGTTACCATGTGTTTAACATGAGAACAATTGCACAAAACACTTCTGTTCCCTCATAGGAACACGGGATTTCTCCTGTGACAGGAGAATGGCTGTGACCATATGGAATCAGGGAGGTAGGGCTATAGGAGAGAACATCTAAATAAAAGGGCAAGTATCAAAACAAGAAAGCAATGGAACCAGAAATAGAAACAACAGAGCCAACCTGGAAGTATAGCAACTCAGATAATTTGATTTTCTTTGTCAGTATATATTGTTGATATTTAATCTCTGATATTAGTATAGTCTACAGATTTCTAGAGTGCTTTACAGAAAGCAAAATATTGTCCCTTGTCTCCTAAAAAACAGTGACAGCCAAAAAAATAGTTGTGCAGAATAGACAATATGAAGCAAGAGATTCAGTGTGAAGTCTGGGTGAAGTTTGTGAACAATGTCTGGCATGATATGAGTGGGAAAACTCACCAGAACGGGCAAGAGTGGGTAAAAAAAGAGAGAGACAGTTACGAAGGGAAGGAGAAAGGAGGAAGACTGAAAGACAGGAGTCCCTTTGTAAGTAGCAAACAGGACATGGAGGTGTTTGGTTTTCAGGGTTTTTTTTGATTTTTTTTCTTTTATTCTTTTCTGGATTCATGGTGTTACACATTTTCATCCAAAATTGATTGGTGTCCATTTACAAATAGGAAATAAGCTTTGTAGCTCTCTGGGGTCACTAATTCACCATTAGGCACAGGAGGGGGGAGAATTTCCGATTCAAACAATATTATATTTTAAGATTATGTCTACACATCTACATCTTGAAATTTCTGGTATAATAAGGCAATGCAAAAACCCAAGGAATTTTTAATCTTATTTGTGTTGAATAGGGATATTTTGCGTTATTATGTAGCAGGTAAAGCATTTTGTGTCCTTACAAACCACCAGTTTTACCTGCTGGCATCTTAGCTGTGTCAGAGATGTCCCTCAGTATGAGAGATCGTAGGCACACACAGTGCCGCTCGCTCCTGCCCCTCCCAAAATGCCCCGACAATAAAAGAAGGGATGCTTCCCCACAGGGCAAAAGCCTTTAGCTCCCAGTATTCCCAGATGGTCTCCCATCCACGTACTAACTGGGCCTGACCCAGCTTAGCTTCCGAGATCAGATGGGATCAGGTGTTCTGAGGGTGGTATGGCCCCGTAGGCACCCCGAAAGTTGACAATGCTGCTCTTCTCTGACAACCAACACACCACCACCCACAGCTACACCACTAAGCACCCACGACACATAGATGGGCACCACGGGCACCTACACCCAATCACGAGTCCCTAATTTGGCACACACCCTCTTGTCCCCCCCTCAGCTGCCACCATGACCCACACTAAAACACACCCAGTGCCGCTCGCTCCTGCCCCTCCCAAAAGGCCCAGTTGGACAAGAGTGGTCAGTGAGTTAGAGCAACCTTGGTCAGGTGAGTTACTGTCAGCACAGGGGCAGGCTGTGGACTCCCTTTGGCTGGGAGGGTAAAAGTGACGTATGTGGCAGCACTGACTTTCTTCCCTCCCACAACTGCACCAAGTGATGTTTTGGCATCTCTGATCTTCTGTTTCTGTCTGCTTAGAATGGCCTTGCACAGATAGCAGGGTTAGTTTGGTTAGTTTTGGAAACCAGAATTTGAGTAGCCTTTTAGGGTTAACTTTTTTGCTTTTTTCCCCCTTTCATGATTATCACATTGTAGGTGAAGGCTCGCTGACAATACGCTTTTATTCCTTGGTTGAATTTTGACTTTTAATCAGTTGAGAAATGAAGCAAAAAAGGTTGTGAAATAGCGTTTCTTATTCACCAAAGTGACAGCTTTTGTTCTGTTTGTCAGGCAAGCCAGTAAGTCTTTTAAATTATGGTTTTGAGGTAGTTATGGGAGATAGTAGCTGGTTTCTATTCCAGTTTGTAGATCCAAAATTAGCAGATTTATCATGTGACTGACAGTTTGAATGTGCTAGGTACTCAAATTCTGCCAGGTGCACCGACTCTGATCTGGAGTCACTATTTCCCTGGTCTCATAAATTGCTGTTAAATGAGGAAACTGGACTTTTTCAGGTTTTGCTGTTTCACAGACTTGAAAATTTGTTCAAAGCTTATGTACCCTGCTGACAGTTGAGAGCACCGAATGTGAGAATATCTTTGCCAGATTCAGTGTTTTATATCTATTCTCCAGATGTTGAGCAAACATCTACTCAATATGGTGTAACTACAAATCAAGCTTAAACTTCTTTTCCCCATGTATTTTCTGTCACTGAATATTGACAGGCACCTCCAACTCTGATCCATTTTTCAGTTTTTTTAACCTTGCTCTGTCTTCAGTAAGTTCTTGAGCACACAAAGAGTGAGTAGTTTAGCATACTTTGGAAACCATGAGATAGTCATCTCTTATGTGTGTCACATGCAAGGGAAGGCATATTGGTTTAGAAGCCTTCTAAAGCAGAATGAGTAAAAAACTTGGCTCCTTTCACTGACCAGGTTGAATTCCCTCAGCTGGTAGTTAACAAAAGCTACTGTCAGCTAGCAGACTGTACAGTGAGTTAGTGACAAGAGACATGCAGAAGCAGGAAGTACTGGTTTTATAGTTCTATTCAGAAAAGTATTATACAGCAGAGTTGCTTTGAGAGCCAAGTATGAAGAATTAGAGCATATATAGATGAGAAGTATGTCAACATACTTCATATTCAGCATCCTCATGAATATTTTAATCTCCAGGCAAACTGAAATGACACCCATTACGAGTGGTGTGCCAAGCGATGTGTGAACTGTACAGTTGTTTCCACATTGCCTTTCCTACTCTATCCCTGCAGTGTCTTTGTGAGTGAGAATGCTATGGGAAGAGTTTTTATCTTGCATCACGGTACAGAACTTCTGGATTCCAGAATGGTTCTTCTTAGGGCATCACCAGCTCATGTAATTAGAAAGGTAACTCAACTAACTTTTACTGTAAATATGGTCACTAAAAGTAAGTGTTCCAGCCTTTTTTATCCATGATACTTCTTTTACATTGTCTTACAGCTCAAGCAACTTCCTTCAGACCACGAGGTTGGATGGGACTGTGAACCTGATCTAGTGGAAGGTGTTGGATGGCAGGGGGGTTAGAACTGGATGATCTTTAAGATCCCTTCCAAGCCAAACCATTCTACGATTCTATGAGTGCATGTGCATATCTGAACAAGTTCTTTAAGAGCATAAATATGTAGGCATATTGTGTCACAGATCTGACTGGTGAAATATTCCTGTCGAAGTAGTTTCTTCTAGCTGTGGCAAGGGCTTGTCTGTTGGACTCCCATTTCAATAACCACAGTTATGAGTGGTCATGTGAGAAGTTCTTACTCCTTTTTTTAATTTCCGTACGTTTTCAGACAGAAATGTACGTAGAGGTCTTTATATCACCTTTTCTTGTTCAATGTACGGGTAACCAGAGAGCTTTGGTGTAATTTCTGACAAAATGTAGCACAACAGAAATGTATTTTCATTTAATCAGGGCGTTTAAGGAGCTGTATTTTGCAAAGTGGGAAATAAAACAAGGATGTTGTAGAGAAGTGAATAAACCTGTATTACAAAGCTATAGTAATAATTTCAATGGCACTATAATGAGATGATACCTGAGATGTGGACATTTTTAAATCAAAATGCTTTTTTCTATTTTAAAATATTTAACACCCAAATTTGAAATCCGTAATAAGAGTTAGAAAATAAACTCCATTTTCAGATTGATTTATTTCAGTGGTAGAACCGTAAGTCTTATATACAGCATTTGAGAACAAGCATTTTCTAGTAAAGTACACTAAATAAAGAGTATTGTGCAAGCAGAGAGAGCATGACATGTCTCCTCTGTTTTTAACTGGATTTTGCCTGCCACCAGTTCATTAAATACATGAAAGTGTGTCCAGAGTGAACAGTGGGCCTGATTCCCAAAGAGATTTCTTTTAAAAGAAAGCTGTCTTTCCTGATAACAAGCTGAAATGTAAAAATAGAGCCACACATTTGTCTTAAAATCCTCCAGTTTTAATGGTGTGTCTTTGAAGTTTAAGTGCTGCAGAATTCACTATCGACCTTGACAGCAATGCTGAATTTTCATTCAAGGACTGAGATGATAATCCCAAACAATTCAGGCACTTCTGTCCTCTCTCATGTTACTTCATTCCAACATGGGATAAGAGATCACGTGTCGAATAATAGGCAATGAGTTGCCTTTCTTTGGCAAAAATTTCCCAAAAATCCCAAAGTGGAGACCTGCTTCCATTTAAAACGCACTGAGGTGATAGCTTAGTTTGATCTTTCGTTTTGGATTTGCTGCTTAGGTTTCACGTCCTCTTGGCATGAGAAGGGGCTCCAAAGGACACCAGCTGGAGCACTTTTCTGGCAAGGTGTTTGCTGTGTTAGGACACCTGTGTGTGACTCCTCCGTGCCCTTCACCACGTGCAGTCTCTGCTCCCCCCTTCAGTGCTAGAAGGAATGTTCTGAGCCCAATCAGTAATCTCTGCAGTGATGAGGAAGCTAATGGAAGGTCTTGCTGGCTGATCTATTTATTCTGTGAAACATCCATGGTGATGGTAGAAGAAAAAAAAAAGGATGACTTGTGTTGCAGTTGGGGAGACAGCTTGATTGCATTTTCTAATCCAGCTGTTCACAGCTGATTGCAAGAAGCTGTGAGCTGACAGAAACACCAAACAAATAGCTGGAACCACATATGGAAACAAGAGAAGTGCAGCAGTCATCCATTAGGAAGCTGTATAGGTCTCCTTAAGCCTCAACTCTGAATATTGTCTCAGAGGCCACTCCATTTCTCTGCATTTTGAGGAGAAATAGACCTGATCCAGAGTGTAGAGTTGCCATTCCTGACAACAGGTCTACAACTCTTCAGTGGGGTTATACTTGTTATTTTTTGGAGTTTCAGCACACAGGCTTGATTCCAAAACTAATAAGGACATTGAAAGGCTCTTGTTTTTTGTGCTGTCCTTTGACTTGTACTGCTTGGGGCAAACTCTCTGCACGCTGGTGCATGTATGGAATTCTTTTGTTTTATACCATTTTCATGGAAAACATTCACTATATTTAAGGATGTTTTCTGTAGTGAAGTTTTCACTCTAAAAATAATTTTTTTTCTGTTTAAAAGTAATTGAAGAGAGGAATATACATTGTTTATATGAATGTCTGCCTTTAGAAACTCAGAAGTTACATGTTGAAGGATTAAAAAAAGTTAAGAATGAGAAAGTCTAATTTCATTCTAAAATTTGGACTGATAAGGGAGGCCAACATAAAATGCAAACTAACAAAACCCATCAAAAAACACCTACCAGAATACACTTACAAAAGTTTGCTTAAAGCAAAATAATTTTTTCACTCTTTTTTTTTTGAGTAACTTGCTTGAAAGGGGACCTTAAGTAGAGAGAACATAAAGTACTTAGAATATTTTATGGTTAAACTTTCATAAACCACATTTACAGAAATTTCACTCAATATAGGAAAAAGATTTGGCTTTTGTTGTTCCTAAAAATGACTTCAGAAGATGAAATAGTGATAGTTATCTGAAACCAATGGCTTCAAAGACAGAGAAATTACTGTGAAAAAGATTTATACACACATCCATCTATGCTTTTCTTTTTATTTATATGTGTATATACACTTAGATGTGTATCTGGGCATGTATATAGAGTGTGTCCCGCTCCTTGTGTTGGTGGTGATTGTTGAGGATGAGCTATCATTAGCATTCTTGTTAAATGTGATTTTCAAGGTTACCAATTCCCTCCACTGATGGAGATCTCAGCACTAAATAACCAGGATATTTCAAGTGCACAGCTCACTGCTTTGTTTAACAAGATCCGTTTCAGCTCTTTTCCTACTTGCTGTGCTGGGATGAAGGAAATGAGGCAAAATGCAAATGTCAGTGGCAAAACTACCTTACTTAGAAGGATCAAGTAATGCAGATATAAATAGCAGTGACTTGTAATAAACAGAAATACAACTGGAGTCTTTCTGAAGGAAGGCAAAGATGACTGGACTTTGTCACTTTAAAAAGTAGGTTTAATATTACGTAGCTTTTCAGAAAGATTTTACTGCTGTATTTGTCCCAATATGTATATGTAGGAATAGGTGAGGGGAATGTTTAGTGTCCCTTAGATTTCTACAACATTCCATGAATAGACTTCCTTAATATAAAAAGCTGTTTGCTGAGGTTGTCCAGAGTCTCCATTTCACAACCTGCCCTGGAATACTGGAGGTTGGGAGCTTCCCTTCCTGTTTTAGGCTTCTGTTCTGTCATCTGAGAGCTAATGATTGTACGTTAATGAAGTAGTGGCTTAAAATAGGGTAAGCACCTTGAAAAGGATGTGTGTGCCCCATCCAAAGAATCTTGAAAGTAAAGACTATCAAAAATTGTATAAGATCCCATCTCTAAGAGTCAATTTAAAAAAATACACTTTTCTGTGGGTTTGACAGTCTATTCTGGGGTAGAATATAATGAAATTGATAAATGTTAAGTTTCACTGTTCATGAAAAGAGTTATTCCTGTATGGAAGGAATAATTTTAAGTATTTACTGGTAAGTGCCTATTGAAATAAAAGCTTGGACATGAAACTAGAATATTTTTCTTTACTTTTTGACATAGGTATAAAAATGAATGCCTGGTCCCTCAAGTGTATGACAACAGAGCACTGCTCATGGATCATTACAGTCTGAACTCATGTAAAATATTGGTGGTAAATGATGACCTAGGTTTGTGTAAATCTGACTAGGAGGTTCATTTTTTTTCCTGCTGGAGTCAGCAAAGAGTCTTGTTGAATAGCTGTAATTATATATATCTCTTGGTAGTTATGAATGTATATTCACATCTGGCTAAAATTTTTATCTCTGCTAAATAGGTTTGTTTCAAATTATTTACAGTTTTAAAAGGCATTTTTTAACACTAACAATTACCTTGTCAAACTAACTGTAAACAGAATTTATAGGGAATGAATTTATTTACTGCACTTTCTGTCTGTACAGCTGCCAGAGACATGGAAGTAAACTTTGAGGATTTTTTGAGCTCATATTGCAGTAAAGCTATCATTTTATTACAAGACCAGGAGTGATTTAAACTCCTTGTTATAAAACCAGAAAACTACATAAATTAAAAAATAAATTCATAGTCAAGCAAGAGAAACAAGTGCAGGCTTTTAAATGCAAGTCCAGCTTGTTATTTGAGACCTTGAGATTGACTTTCACACTCAGCCTTTTCGTCTCAGTTCTCAGACATTCATTACTCTCTCCCTCTTATTCCTGCTCCCTTGAATCACCTGTTCTGCCAGTGATTGAAGTTTGTCTTAAGAAGGCTTGTCATCAATGCTAACCTTGGTGTTCCAAGGTAAGGATTTTGTGTAGCAAGCGTCAGAGAGAGGACCTGGATGTGGTATTTGTATTTTATCGTAGAAAAATGCATATTTGGCTGCCTGTAAATGAAAGCGTCTCTCTGGTGAATAGGGAAAAAAAACCATCAGGGCTATTAATTTACCCAGTGCAATGAATTTGCATATTGACTTCGTCAGGTAGTTGAACACCTTCCATTTGATAGAAGACAATGATAGAACTGCAGTCAAGATCCTTGTGTCCCAAAGTAAATATCCCTCCACAAAGGATTGCTTTAGTTCCTTCATGGTATGTAAAGGACTGGGAATCGATCATAAAAGGAAAGGCTTTTCTGATTTGACAGAGAGAGAAATTTCAGAAAAGCGGTGGTCAGAAACTGAAGAAAATATTTGCCCAGACAAACTTTCAGTGTTTTCTAACATTCGAACTCGGTAATTTTATGATGTAACTAATGAGATTAAAATATGAGAAAAGATTCTTAAAACTGTTCAAAATACTCTTACACAGCTCGTATGAGTCTCACATAGGCTTTTCATCTTAAAAGGAGTTTGGTGATCAAGTAATATGGATTAGCTGAGAGATTTGTCTGCTCAAATGTGTTTGCAATATGCATCCATGAACAACAGAGACAAAATATTTAACTGTTCAAAGATCATATTTTTCAAATCCTTTGGTTTTGCATTATATTTGTTCATTACTTCCGTAATGGAATTCAGGGGTGTTTAAGTTGTGGCCTTTATGTGATGCCATGTTATGGCCAAACTAAATCAGAATGAGATTCTGACAGGAGATTTGCTTTTTGCTATGTACTGTTAGGGTGTCAATCACATATCATGTTCCTCCTAACACAAGGGTTGGTTGAGTGAAATTCCGTGGAGAGAGGGAAGTCAAGTCAGGCTGGATCTTTGATAGCCTTATTGCTTAGGCTGCTTCTTATGTGGTTTAACTAGTGAGTGCATAACTAGTGAGTGCACTAGTTTAACTTTGTTTATGCATGTGCCTAACATGATATTAGCTGGGTCGTAAAAGTTATATGCCTTATTAAGGAATAGGAGAATAACGAATTGTTACCAAATGACAGAGTGGATGGTGTTGGAGAGCCCCTGGTCTAACTCACCTGTTCAAAGCAGAGTCAACTACAGCAGGTTGCTCAGGACCACTGGAAGAGTGTGGCTCTATCTTCTTTGCCACTCCCAGTAGATACTTAGGAACAGTGATAACATTCACTTTAAGCCTTCTCCAGGCTAAACAATTCCAGCTTGCTCATCTATTCCTTGCATGACACAGATGTTGCAGTCCCTAATCATCTTCATGGCTCCTCAGTGTAATTCCTCCAATGTGTCTGTAATTTTCTCATACTGGGGAGCCTGGAGCTGGACTCAGCATTCCAAATGTGGCCTTAGTAGCAATAAGCAGTGCAGAAGGATCACTTCCCTTGCCCTGCTATCAAGGGTCTTCCTAAATGAATCCTGAAAGTAATCTTTGCAAAACTCTTCATCACTTTTAGCAAACAATTATTCTTGTTTGTGGAATGTATTTGGTGTGTTATTTATGCAAAGTGGTGTAACTGAAATATTTCTGATTCGTCTTCTCTTGCATGGTTCCCAAGACATACATTGCCTACACTTTTTTTTACTTATTTTGAACACTTGTACATTTTGGTTGGCTTTGTGACTAAGCTTCTAATGCTTGCATGCTTTCTGCTCTGTACTTGGTCAGTAAGACTCTGTCAGTCAGTGTCTACAATAAACAAGAGTTAATATGAAAAAGAATTACAGCATTTTTAATATTTACTTTGGTGCTTTAAAAAGCCATTTTTAGGACAACTAGTGGTTTGGTTAATTTATCTCTTGGGAAATACACTGTTGCTTTTCATGGATTAGCAGAAAACTTGTGTTATGTCTTGTTTCGTTCTTGGTAAAAGGAAAAAGTCAGGAAGAGGGTCTTAGGACACTGTGCATTTGGAATGTTTCTAATTCTTAGTGTGCTTTGTGGAATTTAGAAGTCAAAATTTATGTAGTCAGATTCAAACCACCAAAATAAGTGGTTCAATGCATAGGAAGTAATGATTATTTTTATAACTGAAGGTTGCACAAAACATTTAGAAATTTAAGGAGAATTTTAGGACCCCAGCTTTAAAAGCCCAGTTTGCAAACCACAGCCTGTATTTTTTTCGTGTTTTCAAAATTTGTAACTGTGTATATGTAACAATTTTTTTCATTATCAGGAAATGGTAAAAAAAAAAAATTGCGAAATGGTTCTGTTTCTAGATATGTTGTTAGAATTGGGTTATATGGTCTCAGAGAATGATTAAATAACTTTAGATAATTGGGCAATTGTTCATTGAGCCACTTGGTGAAACTGTCCTTAATCATGACAGAAAAAGCAAAAGCCTCTCCACTGCACCCAATGTGCAGAGAGTTGCTTTAAATACAGGGTTTATAGTATTTTTATTTTGAAGTTACTTAATTTTTTTCTCCCACCCCTTAAAAATAAGTGTTTATTTCCTGTGGAGCTGGAGTTCAGAAGTAGTGGTGCGTGCTGTCTTCTGCAAATGAGGTGCTACGCCTCCTTTTGATGTCTTATTTTTTCCTACGACAAAATCTCTCCCTTTATCACAGTATCTTTCTCAGTGGAAAAAAAGGAAATGGTAGACTCGAGACTCAGGAATATGCCATGAGAAATGCTGGATACCCTCTAAAATGCATAACCCCTGTGTTTGTAATTGCTGCAGTGCTGCATATGATGCTGTCCTTGACAGAAACGTGGCCATTAAGAAGCTCAGCAGACCATTTCAGAACCAAACTCATGCCAAGCGAGCTTACAGGGAGCTGGTCCTCATGAAGTGTGTGAATCATAAAAATGTAAGTCTTCAGTAGGTGGCTGGAGAAGTGATGTGTATATTGGTTTGCTAGGAAGAAAGTTGTTTTGTTAGGTTCCTTTTTAAAACAGAAGAAATGAAAAGTAAATTATGCTTGAGGGCTACAGTCAGTCTGGTATTATACATCCACATGAGAGAGTGAGGATGTTCCATATTTAAAGGCTATGCCAAATGTGGATGTCCTGGCAGGGTTAGGATAGTAGAAGTGGAGAGAGCAGAATGGGTTCTTGTCAGCTCCTTCTCCAGAAATGCATAAGTGGTTGTTGGAATCTTGGTTCCATCCTCTTGTCACTGGTATTTGTGACTCAAAAGCAGTGTCTTTTGCATTGGAATATCCATGCACACTCCTTGTTCTGGACTTCATCTGAAACCAACTCATATAAATGCTTTGTACAGGTTGTACAAAACTGCCAAGGAAAATTAAGAACCAAAAGCATATATTTGTGAGTAAACTAATGTTGCAGAGCCAGGAACTCTGAAACTTCAGCACATTGTGTTGTTCCTTCTAATCTCAGTGATCTTGTTGAAAAAAACAGCACAAGCAGCTTCTAGACTTCCCTGCTTCTTGCACTCACTACCTATTGTATAACATTTATTATACATAATGAATGAAAATATTCCTACACTGCAGAAGGAGTGTTATTTCAGGGCTGTTATTCCATTATTGTTAGAACTATCTGCCTGACTGTAGAAACTTGGTTTTTTTGTAGTGAAATAACGAGATTGCCACATTGCATTGCCAAAGGCTCTCCCAGGGATTTCATTTTCCTCCAGTTCCTCAATTTCTCTTATGGCCTGCTGCCATATCTGTGTGCCCATTCCTTTTCATTAGGAGTGAATTTTTCAGGTTGCAATGAAAGATTACCTCAGATTCTGCAATGACTCTTTCTCCTTATGCAAAGCAAAACTGAGCTTGAAAAATGTGATTTTAAGGTGAGATTTTACACTTTTTCTCTATCCCAAATTCACATGAAAAGAAAGAGGACTGACTCTAAAATGGCAAACAGCAGGACTTGTCACTCTAGTATCCTCTGCCCGACTTCTGGGCATTAATTTATCCTTACATTCCCACTGTGTTGATCAGGAATGTACCTGTCTCTTCCCTACTGACTGATGGAAGCTACTCTCAGCCAGACCAATGAAAGGGGATCTGAAAATGCAGGAATAAGTGAGGAGTTCTCCCTGTAGGCAGCAGAATGATGCATTCTCACTTCAGTTTTTTAATGGACTAGAAAGAGCAGAGGGCAGCAGGAGTGGCAATAATTTCAAATACATAATTTTAAACATGCTGCATGAGAGCTGCTAACAGCACCACATTGGTTGGGTCAGAGTTTCCATCTGTCTGTAGAGAGAAGTGGAAAGGAAGAAGAGGATTGTAAAGGCACCTGTGCAGAGGTAAGATTCAGTCAGAATATGTGGAGTAAAGAGAAAGAATATTGAACCCCTTTTGTTAGAAAACCTAGATGGGTGATGGAGAGGGAGACATTCAGATGTTGTCTCCATGACAACTGTGCTGATATCATCTACCTCTGTTACCTGCACAGAAGGAAAGCATGGGAAGTTCAGATCTGTGAGGTCACATTTTTCCTCTGTGCTGTTTCACACATTCTTTGGTGCCTTACAACAGCCCAGTCCATTTAAAATCAAACAGAAACCCAAAGAGAACCAAAAAAAAAAAAAAAGGTAAAAAAGGAGTTGCAGCATGCATGATGCCTTTGCTCAGGATTTGTCTACTGTTTTAAAGTGCTTCTACTAAAAAATGGTACCTCTCATGGTGGAACTTGTGTCAGCCAGTGTGTGTGTGTATGTGACCTGAATAGAGTTAAGGCCATGTCAGAGAGAAGGAAGGACTTCTCTTTAATAAGATGGTCCTTGATTATTGGTCCCCTCAGGTTAGTACTTCCTCCTAAATAAGAAATTTCTGACTGTAGCACAAGGACTGCTATGCTAGATTGAGTTGAAGTTGGTCTTCGAACCTGTAACTTCAAAATTCAGAGGACTTTCTCACCCTTAGTATTTTAGTTTGTCACTGGTTATGCTTCTTTCAGACCATTTCAAGTGCACCTTGAAGAAATCTTGGAGATCTGTGGTGTTTTATTTTGAACGTTGCCAAATTTTTACTGATCCATAAAGTGAGACCTGTTAATATAACCTGAGCAGTGAAAAACAATTTATCCTTTAACACATTTCAAAATTAATTGAGCTGATTATGTGTATCACTTCTCTTCATTCTTTTATCTTACTTTGCTTTTCAGATTATCAGTTTATTAAATGTCTTCACACCACAGAAATCTCTGGAGGAGTTCCAGGATGTGTAAGTAACAGAGGCAGTAATTAAGCTAAAGCTTTAGGGGCATTATACTGTACCTTAAATGTAATAACTCAGCAAAACACAAAGGTTATAAGCACCTCCAGACAAGATCGTGCGAGTCTAGTGGGTAGACACACATTCTGCATTCCCATACTGAGAAATCTTTTGGCACTTATAAAGTGACAAATAATGGCTTTCATATCTGTTTTGGTATGACTTTCAATGGAGTAAAATTACTTGCCTGGGGAATTATGCCAGGTGTAGAAGACAACTGGCATCTCTGTTGGAGCCTTACACTATTGCACAAGCACTACTGTGCATAGTACAAACCTGCTGTGAATGAAATTTTAAACAGTCTGTCTTTTATATAGTTGTTCTCCTTTTATCTTTCTGTCTTTCCCATATTCTGTATACATTGGATGGAAATGTATGCCATTCTGTAGTCTGATATCAGCAGTAACCTATTACTTGTAATGAGAATTTCATGAAGTCATGCAATCTTAGGAGGATTTTTGGAGGCATTTTGCATGGGGATCCTTATTTTAGCCTCTCTGTTTCTCTCAGATTCCTACATGTACATTCCTTGCAATGGTCAAAGGAATGGTCAAAGGCCATGCAGTTATGTCATTTGGTGCTTGTGGCTATTTTGTTTTCTGTGCATTTCCACGCTGTGCTGCCTGATTGCCCATGTAGGTTATAGTCTCTGTCATGGGAAACGCACCAAGGAAGGATCAATAATCCACCAGTTTTGCTGGGATGCAAAAGGAGTAGTGTCTCTGCAGTGAGATACAAACACCACCCCTGTGAGTGGGCCCAATCTCCAACTGTGTTGCTCCCAGTCATCACAAATAAAATGAATTTTGAACCTAGGAAAGGCATTGTTACTTATTTGAGATAATGCTGTGATTCCTCTTCAACACTGATAATAACCCTGTGACTTTGCTTTTCCATTCAGTTACCTGGTAATGGAATTAATGGATGCCAATCTGTGCCAGGTCATTCAGATGGAGCTAGACCATGAGCGAATGTCTTATCTACTGTACCAAATGCTCTGTGGTATCAAGCATCTTCACTCTGCAGGAATTATTCACAGGGTAAGGGACAGTTTGGTTTAAAACTTAAGGCAGCATGTGAAATAATCATGAAGATTTTGAACACCACTTGACTTTCCTGTGTGTTGTGGATCAAAGCCCTGCCTCCCAGTACAATAACTATAAGCCTAAGAGTCTTAGCCTATGCCCTTTGCACAGTAGCTCCATGCTTGTGTTAGGTTAATGTGTTTATTATAAATAAATAATAATCAAATAATAAGCACTGGAAATCATCAAAGTGGTTATGGTCTCTGAAATGTGTAGATAATGTTATTTTCCCTGACCATGCAGCTGCCTATATCTTCCATGCATGACATTCAGACTTTGAGTTGACGTTGTAGTCTGGTCCAAGTATTCCTTGGTCAGGATCCACAGAGGTCTTGGCATATGAAATTCGTGTTTGCCATCATTTACTTGTAATAAAGGCAATTAAAAGACTACTAAGTCTATGTTAAATGCATCCTCTCATTTTGCCTCTCCACATCAGAGTGCTGTGCCTGGTAAGGATGTGGAACCTGGTTGTAAATGCCAGAAGCAGCTCTGCGTGTGATTGTTGACAGCAGAGGGGAACAGTTCCTGTGACTGTGAGCAGGAGGGAATTCTGAATGGATTGAAAGAAAATACCCTGAATTAGCTTCTTTATTGAAATGTGCTTTTACTAATTTGGGATTTTCAGATTAAAAAAAAAAATCCAAAAATGTTTCCCTTCCACTAGGAGAGCTAGAAAAGAAGGGATGATAAAATAGGTTACAAAGTGGATGTTGCTTTACAATACACAAAGGTCTCATTTTTTAGCATGTTATGTGTTTAGCAAGGGATGATAGATTTGGCTTTCAGATAGTCATCCAGCAAAGGATGAGCTGAATTATTACAAATAAAACATTAAGGTATCTCCACACGTACAGTTGGAAAGTTTCTATTAGGCTCACAGCATTAAAAAAAAAAAAAATCCAAACAGTACTCTGATATTAATCCTAGTTTCTTGAACTAATTAATCTTTAGTTAATTGCTAAATGCAATTAATTTAACACCAGTAGACTTCTGCTAGTAAAGCTACCCAGGTAAAGTCCAACAGTATGCCAAGTTAGAACAACTTCCAAAACAGTTTGCTACAGAAAATAGTAGCAAGGTTTTGCTGTGTATTTACAGGTATTTCTGATAGTAACTGTGTCAGAAAAGTAAAAGAATTTTTGAAGGGTGACCTAAAGGATCAATCTGTATCACAGCTGTGCCTGACTTTATAAATGACAGTCACATGTCTTTTCATTTTCTCTTGCAGGATTTAAAACCAAGTAATATTGTAGTAAAATCTGACTGCACATTGAAGATTTTGGATTTTGGACTGGCCAGGACTGCAGGCACTAGCTTCATGATGACTCCCTATGTGGTGACACGTTACTACAGAGCACCAGAGGTCATCTTGGGAATGGGCTACAAGGAGAACGGTAGGGCTGCAGTTTCACAGCACAGTGTGACCTGAAGTGCAAGGTCTGCTTCTACAGTTGAAAGGGGCACCTGAAGGAGAAAGAGAAAATGTAAAGAAATGACATCTTGAATTAGAGCAGTTTCTCACTGTTGTGTACTGCAGCTATAGAATGTATTTGGGATGTAACACTGGTGAAGTGGGATTGCAGAGTAATAAGAAACTCCTTCTTAGTTGTGGTTGAGCTTAAGAAATACAGTTAGCTCTTTCTGACCAGAGTATCCTTGGCTCCCGTGGCTGTGAAAGAGTGTGGGAGCCACTGGAATTGCTGAATGAGTGATGTGTTCCAAAATTAAGTCTGGGTCTCTGAGCTGCTTACAGGAAGAAGAAGAGGTACAAGCTGAAATAGCAAATCCTAGCCCTTCCAGATTTTGTCCAAATCCAGAGCTAGATCTGAATTTCAGGAATGATTTCCTTCTTCATGATAGATTTAACCGAAGTCCCAGGTTTTACTGATGGGTTTCATGTGGTCAAGATCTAGGTATAAATTTTGCAGTTTTGAGTCTTTTTTTTTTTTTAATGACAAGTAGAATTGCAGAGAAGAGGAAAAAGCTGTAACTAAAAGAAAATGGATATAATTTGTATGTAATCTCCCTAGAAGTAAATAGAATTTTGCTCTGAGTAGTCTGTGAGAGATCTTGGTCCCTGGAAAGATTATGAAAAGCAGGTGGGGGTGCTTGCTATAGAGAAACAGGTAAGGAAGAACTCACATTTTGCAGGGAAAGCTTTGTAAGTGATTCTCATTTTATAACATGACTGAGAATTGCATCTGAGTGCCAGGTAGACCAGGAAAGGAGGGAATGACTCAGATTCTGCCATCAAAATCTAGCAGCTGTGTTTGACAAGGAGACTTTTGGATGGCAAACACAGGTATTTATTAAAAAGTGCCCTACTTAATTTCTGTTGAAGAGGTTAGCTAACCTGAGGGAGAACTTCTGCTAATAGCCAACTGCATCCTGTAAAGGGCAGTGAAACGGATTTTGGGAGCTGATTCCATGACTTAAGAACTACCAAAGGCATAATCACATGACCTCTTCTGAAATTAGCAAGTCTCTCTATGAATTATTTGTATTGTTTATGAATTTAAAGTATACATTTTAATATAAAATTCTAAAAACTAAAGACTTGTTAGGCAGAGTCTAAGCATAGAGAATAATTTCTGAAAAAGGAACAATGTTTTGTAAAGTATTTTCTAAACGAAATTTTTGCTGTGCCATTAGAAATTTGAACTACACTCAGCATGCTCTAGATAGTTCCTTAGTCAAAATCCAGAGTTTCTTCTACTGTCAGATTAATTCTTTTGCCTTTTTTGTTCCTCCAGACATTTAGTAGATGATTACCATTGTTGATGTTATTGTCCATGAAAGGACAGAAAAAGCATTTGCTTTTCACATGATTAAAACTGCACCAAGAAAAAGTTAGACATGCTTTTGTGATGAAGTACACAGCTGGGAAGGTTCTAAGAACGTTTGCCACATTCAAAGGCCCCGATCAGATGCCCATTGAAGTTATCATAAAGACTTCCTTTGACTTCCCTGGTCAATGAATCTGGCTTAAGATGAATGACCTTGTCTTGCTTGTAGAAAGACAAAATCCAGTAAACAGAGAAAGAAAAGAAAATATTTGAAAATGAAGGTCAGCTGTCAGAGGAGCTGTTCTGCCTGGAGGCTCTGATCCAGCTCCCAAGGAAGTCAACAGAAAGGGTTGTTCTTTGCTTCCCTGCTCTGGCCTGTGCTGCCACATTACTGAAGCTCCCCTACTTTTTTTTTTCCTCTAACGATGTACACTGCCTGTATAAGGACTGTTCACTGCTTTCATTTTCTTTCTGCACTTGGTTGGCTAAAGATGCATAATTATAACCAGTTTGCTGCACTTCTGTAGAAGGTCCCAAAACTGTCACTATGAAGAAAACTCTGCCACTGCCTCAGGCATGCTTTTGCTGTCCCATGCCCCTTATACCTGTACCCTCCTTTTCCCAAATGGAACATTTCACCTTTATTTTGTTTTACCAAGAAATGAGTTGTTTGTTTGTTTCTTTGGTTTGTTTTGAATTGCTCTTGAAGGATAAAAAGGGGGAAGAAAAAGAGGAGAAAACTGGTTGTGTAGGTCAAAAATGACAAAAAAAAAGAGGATTCAAAGCTGAGAAACAACATAGTCTTTTAAAGCATTTGAAAGCAGTTTTTTCCTCTTCACACAGAATTCAGGGGATTTTTTTTTTCTGTGCATACTGTGTCACAGTATCTGTACAGCTTTTTTTTCTTGTAAGACCTAAGGGGCAAAAAAACCCCACCCAAGTTTAGCAGATAACATAGCTCTGCATATTGCATCTAAAAGCTGAAGAGGGTAGGATCAGGAATAAGAAATGCTCATAGTATTGTTGGTACTTGTCCTGAGGAGCATTTGTTTTAGCATTTATTTTGTGTACTTACGCAGTACAAAGCAGAGTCCACTCAGGTCACGCTCTCCGATTCTTCCTAGCTGGTATGTAGGTACAGACAGATACATCTAGATAGGTAACTAGACTGAAATAGTTTTAAATAACCCCTAAGGGTGATGCTTATCCATATGACCTTTACTTGGGTGAGCAGTTTCCTTTGGAACTGCTGCAGAGAGACTCAGTGCTGCAGGACAAAGTCTAGGAACTGCCTGGCTGACAGTAGGATGTATTCCAGATTATCATAATCTGGGTTTGGATTTTTTTCTGAGGAAAAAAAAATAAAAAAGACTTGTTTTTTCACCATAAATTCAGTGTATACCATGGATCTGTGCAGTTATTACTTGATCTTTACTTGCTAGCTCTAGACATTTACCCAAAATGTTGATTTTGAACTTTTTTCCGCTGTTGTTACTAACTACTGTTGAGCAGACTGACACAGCTTTTACTTATTTATTTATTTTAGCTTTTGGTGAGACACAAAAAAGAAACCCAACAAAACCACAAAACAAACTGTACTGTTCTGATCAACCTGCTCTTTTTCCCCTCCTTTAGGAGTGTAATGTCATAGTTAACTTTGCTTTTTTTCCCTCCTTCTTCACTTCCCTGTCTCTGCTGTTCTAGTGGATATATGGTCTGTGGGATGCATTATGGGAGAAATGGTTCGCCACAAAATCCTCTTTCCAGGAAGGGACTGTATCCTTGTGCCATTTGCTGCAGCTTCACCTATTATTTGTTCCTCTCCTCCACCCCATCCCTTTTACCATAAAATGACTATACCAGGACTGTAAAGATAGAAGCAAAAAGTTGAATCCCAGAGGTATGACTGAATGAAAATAGCGCACTACTGATATGAACAAAATTGAAAATGAAAAACAGATGCACAGAATTATTTCAGTCAGTTAAGTTACTTTGAAACCTGTGATCATTCCATTTTATATAGCATTTGTGTTATGCCAATCAGAAATATAGAAAACAAGCATTATGATTGCAAATTGGATAGATTTAATTATTATCCTTGAAAGAAAAAAATAAGAAAAAAAGCAAAAAGTCCTAACTTAGCCCGTATTGTTCCTGTAAATCTGTTTTTCTGCTTTCATGTTTTGGAAATTGTGACTTCATAACATTTGTGGTGACATCATAATCTTTTGCTTGCTAATGCATCATGGTTTTGGATTCATCTCAATGCTGTATGGGCTCAGAGTTGAGTCAATACAACATTTTTTTTCTTTAAACCAAAATGAAGAATTTGACTCGCCCAGTTTAAGGCAACCGTTTATCTGCTGTGGTTTCTAAATTGGCCTGAAATCAGATTCTCTTGATTTAAAAATGGACTTCCCTTTACTTGCATGAGATCTGTGTCAATTAAACTGTATATCCCCTCCATCTTGTTCTTCTTGTCTTGAGTGATATTATTTTTGCCACTTCCAGGGTGGTAAAAGCAATATTAGAAAATGAAAACAAAAGAGGAGGTGTCTGCTTAGCCTTCTGTTTATCACAGGCTAAACCAAGACCATAATGGCTTGGAAATGTAAGTGGTGTATATTTTACCCATGAGAATAAAATGCAGCAGCATAGCATATCTTCCACTTTCAGAAACAAAAAGGCGTATTATTTCCAGCAAGTTGGCAGAAAGGCACCAGGAAAATCTGGCATCAGCAGACACCAGCAGTTGGTGTGAAGTAAACCCAGCTTTCATAGACATATAGCCACGGAAATAATTATTTTTTTTGCTGACTCTTGAGTAATTCCTGTCATGTCATGTTTGTCAGAGTTAGGTACTGCCTGTCCTATTTTCACAGCTCTGTTAACTTTCTCTGAAAGCAGAGCTGTGCTCCATAGCCCAGTGAGGATGGAGTTATACTTCACTAACAGGTAGATGGAGAAACAGCAGGTACCTCCTGTTCTGCTGAGGGGGAAACAGCAGCCTTGAACCGGCTTCCAGTCTTACAGGA
Source organism: Manacus candei (assembly GCF_025592945.1). NCBI lineage: Eukaryota > Metazoa > Chordata > Aves > Passeriformes > Pipridae > Manacus > Manacus candei. The sequence continues at coordinate 44,330,353 of NW_026138076.1, read as the reverse complement.
ATGTGGACTGGAAAGTTATTGGATGCAAAACATGACAGTGAAATAAAAATGTTGGGTTTATTTTTAGCAGTCTGATTGGGATTTTAGTTGATAAGCAACTAGAATACATAAAAGGAATGGTTTCAAGGTAAAAGCATAGTTGCATGGTTAATGGGTTGCTCTCCTTTTTCAACAACAAATTATATTTAAAAGTCATGTTCTTCTGCCCATTTATAGAAAAAAATAAATGCCATGTAATTTGAACAATGTTTAAAAAAATCATTCAAACATAAGATTTACTTAGTTTCTCTCTGACTGTGACATCAGTGTCTCACAACAGCGTCTTATTCAGGGATAGAAATAGAATATTTTTAAAATACCTTTTACCATTTCAATATCAGTTAAAAAGAACAACCTATTATTTTAGCAAATGCAACAAACATTGTGTAAATTGTGGGATAGTCCTAATTTTTAAATCATCGGAAATCCTATACCCTGAAATGGAGTGTGTGTGGGCCAGGCCGCAATTACTACCCTGTTTTAGTGGTGGATTTATTCAGGTGAATGGGAAGTTAAAAAAAAAAAGAAAAAAAGAAAAAAAAAGGAATCTGTACCTTCATTTCCAATTCAGTATTCATTTGTTAACCAGTTTGACCCCATGAATGAGTTGTCAGTGTTGGGAAGATTGGTCTGTGTATGGGTCCATATTATTTCCCATCCCTCTCTGGCTGTTGATGAGCAGATCTAGTTTCCCTCTCAGGTACAGGAAGAGCTGGAGAAGCATTTGTGCAACTGCAGGTAAACTTCACAGAAGGACATTACATATTTCTCTTGGGCTACCTAAGACCTTCCAACAGAGGGTTTTCTAGCTGAAAGGCAAGTCTGTATAGAAACAAGAAACATCAGTTATTTTTAATTATTCAGAAGGCTGTCTACTGTGTGCACTTGCTATCAGTATAAGCTTACTTGTTTCTAGTCTGGAGTAGGAATATTTGTGTATGGCACAGCATACATCTAGGAAAAAATTCACAGCTGCTGCCAAGTTTTATGAAAAGAAAAATTTTAAAAAGTTAATCTTATCTAAACCATCACATTGAGTTACCATTGCGCTTAGGTTCTGCTGACTTGAAATGAAATTTCAGTTTTAAAACATAAATAAGAAACGTTCTCTTTAGTTGTTATAAGAAAGCTCTGAAGTCTAAATGGACTACAGCTGGTTTTCAGACAAACAACAGCCTCCAGTCTCCTGGAGAAGTACCAGGCAAAAATTGCCTAGCAGGTATCTTTATTCCTTGTTATTCAGCTAACGCAGATACTGTCAGGGAGACTTGCTTGTCTCAGACCCTCTTGAGAAAAAATCCAGTTTTCAATCCATTTCCAGGTGGATTTGCAGACCAAAATATTCCTGTCAAGTTCTGGTAAGCTTTTGTAGTCCACTTCTGAGTTTTTCACTCAGTGTTTCTTTGATGCTTATTCCACTTTTGCCTCAGTTAAATCAGAAAGAATGAAAGCAACTAAAAACTGCCCAATCTCTTCAATGCCATTGGAAATATGTTAGAATCTCCCAGGGCTTTCCCCAAAGCTGTGTTCAGCTCTAGGTAATAAGGTCTTCAAAATCTCATAAGATTTCAATTTAAGGATTGGAAATGTATTTCTGTTTTTTGCGTGAAGAGAAGGGAAAATTTAAAATGAATGTTTTGAGTGCATGTTGAGTGTTTTCTTGATGTTTAGTATAATAAAACTTCTGCAATTTTGTTTAGTGCAGTCTGTTGCTTTTCTTGTTCCCAGTAATATTTTCCTAAGGCATGTTTTGCCTTAAACAAACAAACAAACAAAAACCCAAAACAAAAAAAACCCCAAACCCAACAAAACCCAGAACCGGCAATTAGCATCAGGATTATTTAAAAGATACTATGAAGAATGGCTAGCCTGGCTTTCCAGGTTGGATCAGCTGGTACCTGGTAGCCTCGTGCTTAAGTTGTGTTAGTTATGATGACATTGATGGCTAAGTTTGGATTTTGTTGACCTGGGTGATTCCTCGCTGGTATTTGGTTTCGGACTCAGGATTTTTCTTAAAATTTGTTCATATGAGACCAGGTTTGTCTCAAAGAGACTTCAAAATAGATGTGAGGACAATTTGGTTGTTGCCATTCTTCTCTTTTTTAATTCAGATATGCATACCCTAAGAGTTTATAGAGTTTAATTTGCACCTTAGCATGAGACCCCCTCCCACTATCTGTCGTCTCTGTAGCATTTGAAGTGGATCTCAGGTGCTACAATGATGATGATCCATTGCTTTCCCAGCAGTCACCTGAAAGATTTTCAGCATGGGTCTGAACATGCAGGTTCAAATGTGACCAAGTGCTGAGGTGTAGATATGTGCTACACCCACTGCTACTTTGTAGGAATTTCAACCAAGGCAAGTTATTTGCCCTTTCAGGAACCTATGAAAACTGGATGGTCTCAAATATTTGGGGTTTTTTTTCTGTGCACTTAAGCAGTTTTTGCTCGATGGCAACTGTGCTAATTTGAGCTGAGTTTCACTGGAACAGTTAAGCAGAGAATTTAGAACTTGTGGACAAAACACTACTGATTGCCTTTTGTCAAGAGCCTGTAGGTATTTGGTCAGGATCAAAGTAGAGAAGTGGGAGACACTCAAAATCACATATCATTTATCAGATATGAAAATATATAAGTATACTTAAATAATATACTAATCTGTTTGTATTGTAGCAAGAGAGACTACCTGTGGGTTTCCTGCTGAAAGAGGTAACACAAGTGTACTTAAATGCCCTTTGAGATCTGGGAAGAGCTACTTCAAAGTCAAAATGTAAATTGAGGTAAAAAGAGGACCCGAATCTAGCAACTGCAGGATCTGCAAAACATGTTTTAAATGTTACAGTCTGTTAGATGCAGCGTAGTGTGTTTCACATTCCTTGGCAATATTCTCTATAGGTCTCTCTTACTGTAATGATTTTTTTTAATATGGTTATATTCAAAAGAAAATGGGAGAAAGGAAAGGGCACGAGTCATTCCATGTGCCTCCACTCATTCTTGAGCTTGCCTCTCAGGATTCCCATGGCCTTTTCTTAATATACACGTGCCTCTTAGTATCCTGTAGTGTCCCTTCCAGAACCACTGCTAGCTCTGCTGTTCTGAAAGGAACACTTGAGCATAACTTCCCAAGGGAAAACAGTTATTTTTTTAGCACTTCTTTGGCACTGCAACTTAAGAGCCAACCTCTGAGGGAGAACACAGATGTTGTGTGATTCCTACCTCCTTCTGCATTTCTCCAGATGGGTAAAGCTCCTGCACTGTGGTGGGTTGACCCTGGCTGGATGACAGGTGCCCACCAAAGCCACTCTATCACTTCCCTCCACAACTGGACAGGGGGGAGAAAATATAGGCTCATGAGTTGAGATCAGGACAGAGAGAGATCACTCACCAATTACTGTCATGGGCAAACCAGACTTGACTAAGGGAAATTAGTTGAATTTATTACCAAACAAAATCAGAGTTGGATAATGAGAAATAAAACAAATCTTAAAAACACCTTCCCTCCACCTCTCCCTCCTTCCCAGGCTTAACTTTATTCTTCATTCTCTATGTCTTCCACCCCAGTAACACAGGGAGAGGGGGAATGGGGATTATGGTCCCTTCATTACATGTTGTTTCTGCTGCTGCTTCCTCCTCAGGGAGAGGAGTCCTTTCCCTGCTCCAGCATTAGGTCCCTCCTATAGGAGACAGTCCTCCATGAACTTCTCCAGTGTGAGTCCATCCCATGGGCTGCAGTTCTTCATGAACTGCTCCAGTATTGGTCCCTTTCCATGAGGTGCAGTCCTTCAAGCACAGGCTGCTCCAGCATGGGTACCCCACGGGGTCACAAGTCCTGCCAGCAAACCTGCCCCAGAGTGGAATGACACAAAACTGGGAATTTGCTGTGACTTAGCTGGAATTGAGTAAGATAGGAATTTGGTGGCTTTGGAGTTTTTTTAATCCTTTTTAAGTGTTTGAGCCATCTCCACAACAATCATGACAAGTGCCACACATCACAGACTTTCCTCGACATTGGCAGTCTGAAGCCTTTGTAGCTGTGGTAGCTGGAACATGTGAAAAAAAAGGAGCTTTGCCCATGTGTTACTAAGAATTACTGAGTATTTTTATAAACTGTATCCTTTTTTATTGCTTAGGAACAACAATCTGTAAAAACGAGATAACAGTGTCCAGTACAGACTACTGTATTTTTCCTCCTGAAAATTCAAGTAAGGGCCTAGAAATTGTTCTTCAGAGCAGATATTTGTGCAGCTCAACAACAGAGATGAAGGTAAAGAGAGGTCTTACCCAGCAAGGTGGCTTTCCATTCTAGGAGACTTTGGAGAGAAAAACTCACTGTTGTGACAAGCATACTCAGTTACCTTGACATTTTACCAGAGTTTGCACCTCAGCCGTTGGCAAGCGGCATTGTGTGCTAAATATTTTGGCCCACAGTTACACAAATAAAATCAGGTATGATGATTTGCTTCATTAATATGTCTATCACAGTCTTCCCAAGTCAGTTTTGAGGATGCAAACATCTCTTTTCAGGTTGCAGAGGGGCGATTTCTGCATCGCTAAAACAGAAGCTATTACAAATGTGTATGTTTGGCATTCTCACAGATGCTCTGGGCAGAAAGTGTGAACTAGCCCATGAGGTTGGGAAAGATAGTAAAGCTCATTCAGCTGTGCCTGCATCTCTGGTCTCTGGAGTTTCCCATGGCATGCATTTAATGAATTTTAATCTGAATGTCATGATTGCCATTGAATGACAGCTGGAGTTTACTGAGTGCAGAACTGAAGAGCCACCTCAGTGTGAGTTTTACCAGGGGCAGTTACGGATTTGCCTTATGGGATCCCTCTCATTGTGCTTTGTGAAACCCCAGAGAACCTGCAGTTTGGCAAGAGGAGAATGCAGAGTTACAAGAGAGGTGTCCATGGAAGGTTGATTTCCATATAGGACATCTTTGGCTAGTTCTACAATTCCTGATCTTTCTGCATCTTTGCTGAGTGGAATCTGGAAGGATGAGCAAGCACTCATTTGGGTCAGGAAATGTGTGAGACTAAAACACAAGAGGAATACATCTCTTGTTAGTGTTCTTCCATCCCAACTTTCCCCTCACGGTCTCTCTGATCACCTTCCCTGTGAAGGGCCATGTCAGCAGCCAGACCAAACTGTTTCCCCAGGACACAGGAAGCTTTAGGAGGCAGGGGTCATGTATGTGTGGCAGCAGAACAACTTCTGTTCAGCCTCTCCAAGCTCTATTCAAGCCCCTGGAGAGATTTTGAAGGTTCCTGTGCAGGACAGATTAATTCCTTAAGTGTTTTGCAAGACAACCCTGATGCAATCACTGTATAGAGTATTTCTCAGCTCTTTGGTTGGGAATCTGAACAAGGAGGTATCCCAGAGAGGAAGAGATTTGCTGTATGATAAAATATTTCCTTTATTGAGGAAGACAGTTGCATATGGTTTCTGCTGAGGTGGCTATGCCAGGGAGGCATTTGGTGTCCTTGGAAAGTTTACTCATATTTTGAGGTATATGTACATATTCAAGAATGCATTTCAGAGCAGCTCTATGCAATAATCTGGTTTGTAGAGATTTTGAACAAATTAAAAATCCCCTCATTTTAGTAATCCAGGATAATGTAATGGAGAGTGGGTTTCTCATCAAGGGCTATGCAAATCTCAGCAGATTCACTTCAGAGAGTCTTAAAAAGTTGTAGGTTTTATTCCTTAGCACTGTTTCATGTGATCTTAAAACAGCAAGGCAAATAGTTGCTAAACTGAAGTTTTACCCAGAGCCATGCAGAAGTCTCTGTGACTAGAAGTTAGCCTGCACTTGATTAAAGCTTAGGGATGTTCCATGTCTTGGTGGAGCATTGCCAGTCTTAGTGAATATCTTGTATTTGAAAAAACATCTTGTACCAGATGTAAATTTTCAGTGCTTTGGAGTTGAGTGCAAATGTTCAGAGATTGTGGTGTGCTTGATTTTTCTGATGCTTGAACGACTAAAATTACTCAGACTACATCTGGATTGGTGTTGGACTAAATGAAGCAGAGGATTGAGGCATAGATATCTGTACTGCAGTCCTTTCTGGAGCTTTGCACAGGTCTCAGTGCCTTAAGTGGGACTTCTGACAGCTGCTGCTGTATATGCTGAAACTCCTAACCTCCAATGGACTACTTCTCTTAAACACACAGCTAAACTCTGGGTTCCACTTTGACTTAGTTCTAATTGGCTCAGGAGAGAAAAAAGAGGCAGCAGTCAAGAAGGCTCTTCGGACATTGGTTATATTCAGATGTTCACCTTTGCTCCTTCTGATTTGCAAATTTTCCTTCCCAAAACCTCAGGAGTAGCAGAGTATAATCATCTCTGATTTTACACAGTTTGCAGTTTAGTAAGTCACTAGTTCAACTTCTGTGTGTGTGCTCTGAAGCAGAGCATAGAGCAGTGATGTCAGAAGGCAGTCTCTGAAAATGAAAAGGAATTAATAACAGACGAACAAACAACTGCTTGCTCTATCTTTTCCTGATATTTTGCATGCCATTTAGCTTGTGATTAAAGCAGCAATAATTTGCATCTCTAGGTCTGCTTATTGCTTCCAAACAAGTAGCCTTTTATTTAGTTTTTTTGGTTTTTTGTTTATTGATTTATTTGTTTGTATTGTTGAAACTTTTCATATGCTAAATAAAGCAACAGGGAACCTTAGACCAAGGCATGTTAAGATTTCCATAGATAGGACGTTTGCTTTCAAAGTCAAATGCACTTTAAATTGTTGCTCAATATGAAATTATAAGAGTAAATTTACCCAAACAGCATGATGCTTTCATATTTTTCCCCACGGTTTCTGGCCCTGAGAGACCAGCCTGTCCCTTTTCTTGCTTCCATGCCCTATGACTTATCATAGAGCAAGGACAGCAGAGGTAATGTGGTTTCATGGTATCACTATGGGGGAAAATGCCACCTTAATCCTGTGTTGGATATAAGGAGTCTGATTTTCACCTTGTGTTCCAGTGTAAATTGTGGTTGGCTTTGTCTCATGATCCAGCTGAACTGCTCTTCTCTGTATGAGATCAATAGTCCCCCAGTTTGCTCTGAGTTTCAATGCAGAAGGTACAGCTCAGTGCTTCTGTGTCTCAACTGGCCTATTTAGAAATCGCCATTTCCCTTCATGGCAAATGGAAATCTTATGAGATTCTCAAGACCCCTGTTATGGACTGCAGGCTTCACTGAGACTCGGGGGAAGTGAGCCAACAGGCTCTAAAGCAAGCATTGTTGAAGTTGAATGATCTCAACAAATTCTATTTGTACCCCTGAATAAGAGGTGGATATGTCTTCACAAGGACCCAAGATCCTTTTGTGGCTTCTGGCAGTTCAGCTTCTGAAAATATGCATGGATCTCTGGTAAATGGAATGATAAAGGAGAAACAATTTGCATATCCTTATTGAATACAGAGACCAGCATTCATTTACAAGACAAAGCAACATAAACCTAGGTAATGAATGCAAATGAAAACTTGAAAAAGACAAAATTAATTGGTACATTTTAATTACAAAGTTGTATTATGACACAGTAGCCAGCTGTGGGTCTCACTTGGTTTTCTGTATTTAATAGCATTGTCTTTCATCCACACTGGGGTAAAGAAAAGTGTTGGAGTTGATTTTTCTCAGACCTGCTATGTTGTCATGAAATTTGTATGCTCAGACAGAAAAGCACCCGCAAAGAGCGAAAGGCAGGTCTGTGTCTGCAGTGTGGGCTGCAGGCACAGTGCTATAGCATGATTGGATAAGTCTTCTCATTTATTTGTTGTTCTGTTCCTGTTTTCTTGTTTACCTTCATTTCATTTTTGTTTTCAGTTGACATGTGGTCAGTAGGGTGCATCATGGGAGAAATGATTAAAGGTGCTGTGTTGTTTCCTGGCACTGATCGTATCCTTCCTAGCAGCTATTTTGGCCTCAGTAGGTACTTCCAACCCTTCCCCTTCCAGCCCTTTCCTGCTAGACTAGTGCTGACATATGTCTGTACTGTACCTAAAGAGCTGGGTTAAGTCCCACTGTAAAATCCCTGCAAATCAATATGTCAACAAACCATTACTGCCTCTCAGCAACAGCCTTAGGTGGAAACCGCAGTAAGTATAGCATAAGGAGACGGAAACCAACATCCTACATGGCTCATCAGAATCGCTTTCTGCAGCCAGTGACCGCAGTTTTGTTGTTATGAATGCCTCTTTATTAATTTGGTGGTGGGTGGAAGGGGTGTGTTTCATAAAAGAGGTTTCTTAAAGGTCGTAGCAGGGTAGGCACAAGCCACTGTTTGCTGCAGGATGACATGTAAGAGGTTCTGCATTTTACATGCATTTCTACATGTCAGATTAACTCAGACGTGGCTAGTAGAAATGCTTATTTCTTTGTTTGGTTACTCTGCAAGTGGTATTAAAGTAGAAAAGTAGGAAAAGACTTCAATTTGGACACAACTTCTTCTTCCCAAGACTAAAATTGTCATTTGTAGCAATTTAATGACTCAGAAGACTGGGAAATTCTTGAGGAACTGTTGTAGCAGACTTCAGTCTGTCATCCTTTATCTGTGAAAACAGAATATATTCTTGATACATTCTTGAAGTGATTTATAGATAAGTGCATTAAATCAGTGGACAAGAGGACCAAGCAGACCAGGGATGCATGTTTTCCTTAGAGACCATTCTAGATTCAGGACTGAGGCAGCCATATTCTTATTTTATTTGATGCTTTATTAAAACTTCAGTATGTACTTTATTATTTACCAGTTTGTGAAAATGTTTCTTATACACAACAGCAACAGAGCACGTTTGGTTTAACTCCGGTCATTCATGGTCCGTAGGATGATGAAAATGAGAAATAGAGATGACCTGTGTACAAGTTTTCCTCCTAATCTAAACTCTGTACTTAGAGGAGTTTCTGGGCATTATTTGTTTTCATGTAACTTTCTCTGAATGTGTGTGCATGTACGTTTATGTGTGTGTGTATACACATATCAATTCAGTTCAATACTTCACTTGTGGCCTCATTCACACTTTAAAGGTTTCGATATTTTGGTCAAAATGTGGGAAAAGTATTATCTGAAGAGCATTAAAGACATGAAAGGAGGCAATTATATCATTAATATTTTCACAGCCCTGTCTAGTGAGATTCTAATTTGTGTTTTGTCCAAAATGCTGGGTGAGCATATGCGTATGAAATGAACAGTACACTTGCCTTGTGTTTTCGTGTGATCTGGAGCACATATCTTCTGCATATGCGATAGTAAACCTTTCCCTTCTATGTGGTAATGGCAATCGTTAGCACCTATTTGTGTTCTGGAAGATTTGGCTCAGACTGTGCTTGTGTTTCCTGTGAATGTGGAGTGAGACATTTATGTGTAGGGGTTAGCATCCTTCAGTACTTGGAACTGTTTTTATGTTCATAGACTTACATTTTGTAAGGTATCATTTAAAGAAACCCCCAAATAAATACAAAACGAATTGAATATGTCTTTAATAGCACTTCAGAAACTGGTTTCTTTGATACAGCTGCATACTTGTTAAAAAGAAAGAGCACAAACCCTCTATAATTAAACCATTGTGTTCTATTATTGCAATAACTCCACAGAAATCATCACTACCAGCTGCTGATGTGTTTGGGATTGGTCTGTAATTGAGTTCACATTCTTCATTTGTATTTATTACACGCTGCTAAACTTGCAGTGTGTTTTATGTACCACTCTGCTTTTCCTCTGCTGTTCCATGAATGTCTATTCCGTGAACAGAGAACGATGCCGCTGCTTTCTTTCAGGCTGCTGAGCATCCCTCCTCAAAGCCACCTCTTCTCCAAATCCATCCCCCCACCCCTTCCCTGCTGCTGAGCAGCCACCAGCCGGGGTTCAGCACTTCTGGCTCCCCTGCCCATCTGTGCAGCTGAAAACCAGTCAGAAAGCTGCTGAGACTGATGACCTCGTGGCATCTTCCTGACCCCTGCACAGAAAATGCTTAGCATTGCTGTGGAAAGGATTATTTCTTCAGATGAGTTAGGCAGCTGTATAATTCCATCAGCAGAGATTATAAACCCTAAGAGCTTGAGGCCAGCATTCTTAAGGATATATTTAAGTGTAGGAGCAAGAGTAACTAGATATCTGCTTCTTTAAAAAAGTTTCCTCTTCGACATAAAATTGATGTAAAATGGGTTAAGACTGGCAGTGTACCAGAATCTGCTATCAGCAATTTTTTCTTAATAGGCAGTGCTTCATTTCACAACCACACTCTGATTTGAAGAGTATTTAATACTAATTTGTGTCAATTTTTATGCATAAATAACTATGAAAAGCAGTTTTAAAGCTGAAAGACTGAATATTCATGAGAAATGCACTGTCAGTCATACATTTGACTGCAAAATTTACTCTTTGCCATTTTCCAGTGGTTAAGGAGTGTAGGTCATTTGATACTGTTACTGTTTGCGCAACTAAATGGTCCATTCAGCTAACTTAAAAAGTTCTGTAGCAAAATTCACAAGCAGGAAAGCAGAAAATGCCTCAGAGTAAGTACAGAATGTAGTGCTTGGCTAGGCTGCAGCTCTGTGCCACTCCTGTAATCCGTTTGAATTCACTGAAATCACTTGGGTGAAGCTGAGAACAGAACCCACCTCTTCTTTTTTAAACTCCCAATTGTGAAGGATGGTTTGCGGTGTCCAAAATCCTCGTGATCTTTACTGATCCTTGAAATTTTACTGTTTCTCTACCATTTTTGGTGCATGCATATGATGCAGTTAATTGTGAGCTAAAGCCTTATTTTTTTTTTTCTTAATTTCACGTGAAACTTCTTTTCAAGGTTGACAGCAGTAGTTCTGGTTTCAAAAAAAAACAAACCTATTATCATGAAGCTTGGATATGCTTGTGCCTTGAGCAGGGAGAAAATGGCAACGTGGTGTGTTGTGTTGCCTCAGAAGCAGCATGAAAAGCTGACTGTACCTGTGAGTTGACTTTTGTTCTGTGTGTTCTTCTCAAGATCTTATGAGGGAAACTGTTACTCTTTTCTCATCACTGCATAAGTGATCTGAAGGAGTTGAGAAGGTGCCTTAGAACTCTGGTGAGCTGTGAAAGTGGTAGTTACACTTTTTTTTTTTTAAACTGCTGAATGCATTTTGGGCAGACAAGGATGAATGTGCCTTTAGATCCTGTAGCTGGGAAAGCTTAGGGAGACAAGTATATGTTTCATTACAGAGGTGTGGGGTTAGCATGATGTCAGCTTCTCTTGGTATAAACCACAGGGGTCTGCAAAAGGTATCACACAGCCTTATTCTGCAACTGCAGTCACACTGTGCAGGTCAGAGAGATTGGGGCACAGAGGTTTTATGCACAGTTTTACAATTCATTTAGGAGGCATTTAATAATGCTTATGCATTACCTACCCCTAGGCTGGGTACATCATCATCGTGCATCCAGCTGGACACGTTACAAAGCCAGAAGTGCACCACCACAGAAGGTTCTAAAAGGCTAGAAACAGAGAGGAATACTACAAGTAGACACTGGAATAGTGAGGAGATGTTCATGTTTTCTTGTGCTTGGGGATTGCCAGCTCTTGTGCTGCGTGGAAAATGCCCTTAAGATGTGCCAGCTCTGTTGTGCCCCCTTGACCCTGAGGGCTGCTTCCTAGGGGCCCAGTTGACTATCTCCTTGAAGAACTGGAAGTTAGTTTTCCAAAATTCAGGATCCTGACTTTACTCTTGGCCTGACACATATCCCTCAGGACTGCAAGTTCCACAAGATTACTGCAGCCCAGGCCACCTTCAATGGACTTCAGTGGTGTCTTGGCAGTGCTGGGTTAGCGATTGGATTTGATAATCCTAAATGCCTTTTCCAATCTAAAAAACTCTACGATTCTATGGAATTTCTCTTAGAAGTCACTAGGCATCATTCTTACCAGAGCTCTTTTGAAATTTTCAGCCAGTGCCAGGTGCAGCAGCAGATGTGTTTGTAGAGGAAGTTCTCCAGCCATCAACAGATTTGATGAACTGCTGAATAAATACTGGGCAGAACTTCAAAACCATGTTATGGAATTCAGAAGATACACAGGACTCAGGAAGGGCAACTAAATTTCGGAAGACAGCCCAGATCATTAAAGATTCTCACAGTCAGAGTCAAAATTCACTCCTTCAGACCTTGTGTTGAGACCAGTTCTCTGAAATTCAGGAATATGACCAATGTGAGATGAAGAAAATAGACAGAAACACTGTAAGCCATCAGCATCCTTGAAGGACTTTTTTTAATCTATACTGATGGCCATTTCATTTCAACAAAAACAAAACCATTTTTTTCGTGACCCATATTCTGAAACACTAGTTGTTCACTTTTTTTATGGACTCTTTTCAAGCATAGAGGTAGTTCACTTACAAACTTCACATCAAATTAAACTGAATTACTGGTGAAATGCAGAGTGGCAAAATTTAGGTAGTTTTCTGAAAATACTTTTAATTATACATATTTTGCCTAATAACTTTGTCTTGGGTTCCACAAACAAATGCTACTGTATTGAGTCAGAATGATCTACAAAGAACTCTTAGATGATGCACTGTAGCTGGTCCAGCTATATGTGTATACAAGTCATTATAGCATCGACTACAATCTCTTTTTAGAGGTGGGTTTATACTTTCTAGGATGAATGGAAAATTATTTTTGTGGGCACCAGAGAAGATCTCAATAACTACCATAAGGCTTTCTCTGCTTTATGCAGAAGATGCAGGGCCTGTTCTGACTACATAAGAAGAGAAAAGGTTATTGGAAACTGTTGTAGCAAACGTTTTAAAAACAAATTTCTTGGCACATTTTCTTTGTCGAGAAATCTGAACTGATGAGAAATGACACAGAAACTGCAGAAATTTTGCATGAAAGTCTAATGTAGTCTTACCTGGTTGAACTAGTACAGAGTTCTTGGTTACAACAGTAAGCAAAATAGTATTTTGTATTTTTCAGTGTATTATTTGCATTAGAAATCATAAACTACGTAGGAAAAGCAGATTTGTGTATTTGAACAAAAAATTAATTCTGCTTTAAATTTGAGATGAGAATGCTACTCTGTTTGAAAAGTAATTTTTTTGGTGTGTTTTTCTTTAATGAGCATCCATTCCCAATGGCCAGTGATTCTATACTGAAACAGACATCTCATGGAGAAACCACCAAAAAAAAAAAGGAGTGCCCAGGCTGAGAAAAACCATTCCCAATACTTGTAGAGTACTATTAAATGGATGAGAGATGGTCCATTGTCTACTTAATTACATTCAATACAACAGTGGAACTCTGCTAGAAACGGTTGTACTAAACACAAATTGTTTGAACTTTGACAATGTGCTAGCAGCTTATAATTTTATTTTTGAAAAGCTACCATCTGTATGCAGATATAAGGAAAATGAGAACACATTTGCTCATATCCAGTAATGTAAATCAGTTCATGATTTTCAAGGAAGTATGCTATAGAGGAGATAGCTGTCAAGACCAAATGCTATGCAGCCACGTTTTCAATCACTTCCCTAGAAGAACAGTTTGAGACCTACAGAAGACACCACATTGTATAAATCCTGAATATGTAGCATTGCTGAAGCAAGTCTTCACGGGATGGCTATCTAAGTATTCTTCATCTGAAATGGTCTTAATAAGTTTCCTATTACAGGAAGTTATCTTTTTGACAGCTGACCTGTTGCATATATTTTCACATGAAGCTTTTTTATTTTCCTTCTTTTTTAGCCTTTTCTCTTCACTGACTTCCCATCTTTTGAGTAATGTGTAGTACTTTTGCTTCTTGGAAGTCAGAGGAAATGTAGAGATAGAACTGATGTAAAAGACTGGGAGAGTAAGATTGAGCTGCAGGTTGCTAGAGTTGACTCAGCTGATATAGACTGATAGACAGATGAATATATAGAAAGATGTATGCAGCTGAGTATTCTTGCAGAACTTCAAGGCCAACATTTGACTTCTGTTAAACACTGTGAAGTTGAGTAATCATGAACTGTAAGAAAAACTTGTTCGGAAAGGACAAAAAGAGCTTTTGAATAATTACACAGATGAAAACACAGAATGGTTCTGTTTTATCGTGATTGAGAAATAGGAGCAACCCTACAGTTTCCAGGAACTTGTTTACTATGTTTTGTACTTGAGGAGTCCAGTTTTTGATTTCATATCCAAATTGTTGCAGATACATCTGAGACAGAGAAGCAAACTGTGTTCTTGGAAGCACTGATCAAACCCATATCAACTTCACTGACAAGAACAAGAGAAACACTTACTTTAGGATTCTGCTGTATCACTCAGATCCTACTTCCTATACAGACTCCTATGAGGCTCTTATAAACACTTGTAACCTTGGAACACTCATAGATCGTAACACTTGTGGATGCCCCTTCCCTGGAAGTGTTCAAGGCCAGGTGGGATGGGGCTCTGAGCAATGTGGCCTAGTGGAAGGTGTCCCTGCCCATGGCAAGGGGGTTGGAACTAGGTCGTCTTTAAGGTCCCTTCCAACCCAGGATGTATGATTCTGTGATTTGCTTGCTGCTGTGTAAGCACAGATGGTCAGTAACTGAATGAAATGCCAGCTAAAAAACAATAGTGTTTGAAAATTTTAGTTAAAATGTTGTCATAAATGTGCACCTGAAAAGTTAATGACAGCTGCACAACTAATACCACTCTCTCCTAACTTCTGAATGATCAGTGGTATTTTTCTGAAGTCATTTTATTTGTGCTACACATTATTTTTATTATCACCACATGCTCTATTATAGAATATAAATAGCAACTACTATTCCAATTGCACAATGTTTTCTGTTACATTCTAATTTTTTACAAATGCCACAATCTTCTCAAATGCTCTGCATTTACTGTCTTGTCAGATGGTAGCATTTGTAAATGTAAAGTGTTTGTGAATTGTGTTGAGATCGGTACGTAAATTGTGGGACTGTGGAAAAAATATGAATGTGACACTGATGTTCTTTTGTTTTTTAACTGTCTTATTTTAGAAAGAAAGGTCCAATTAAAAAAAAAATTAGTTGAGCTATCAGCTTTGCAGTTGGTGCCACAATTTGGTCTTTGGGAGGGAAAAATACAAAACTGTTCATAGCAATTATTCTAATTTTGTTGAGTTAGTGGCATAAAAAAATTGCCTGAAGCAGTGCAGTTCTTGTTCTTGTTGGTGGAATGTGCAGATTTAAGGAGAAAGTTATTAGAAATGTGGTTCCCTCAAGATTTTGAGATTGAAAAGAGATGAAATGTCTGTCTGTCTGTTACAAAGGAAATGCCCCGTGTCAGTTTTGGTTTTCTTTATGCCTACCTTAAAAAAAGCAAGATTTGACATGCCCTAGTTCTATCTCCAGAAGCAGCACATTTAGCCAGAAAGAGTAAATGCTGCTCCAGTGGAGTAAAACTCGTGTAGAACTGCTGATTAATAGGTAAAGAAAGTGCAGTCCCGTGTGCTGGACAGGGAAGCATGGTTCCCCATCATCACCACCACTGTCCAGCACAATTCCAACAACTCTGTTATAAGCAGGTATTTTTACAGAATTTCTAGTGTTTTCCACATCACAGTCTCTAGATACTGCTTGAGGAAGACTTTAGAAATAGGCTCCATTTTCAGAAGAAGCAGCGAATATTCCATTAAGTTATTTGTATCACAGTACAACTAAAACATGCTATGGAAAACATCAACCCCTCATGCAAAACCTTGTTGTTGAACATAACAAAATATAATCCTTCACTCAAAAAAACCCACTATGATTTAAAAAGATGTAACATGAGAAGAAAAAAGAAAAATTATTGTTATTCGGAGGCTAGGCAGCTTAGGTACAAAGACAATAATTTGCTGTTTAAATTTCATTTTTTTACTATCAAGCTATTACCTTGTACTCTGTAGAAATGCTTTTAATATGTTCTGATTGAGACCAAGAAGTATTGCAAATTTTCTCTTATAGGCAAGCTTCATTACCTTATAGTTTGGAAACTTGCAGAAATATCATTTATCTGAACTTTGCAGGACAACTGAGTGAACAAAATGTTGGTCCTTAATTTACACTTTTGAAATACATTGCATCAATGCACACAGAAACATAAATACTGATAAACTTTCAGCCAGTACCTCTAAATAGATGACTTTATTGTGGAATCTTATTTTTCCAATGGAAACATTTTTTTCTTCATTCAGAATGTTATTTTTCCTTTAGAAATTTTATGCCTTTGCTTTAGAAAAATATGTCGCTTAATCTGCAGTTCAGCTTCTGGTTATTTTCCAGGTAAATAATCGAGTATTTAGAAAGCAAAGGAAAAACAATCCTTAGGACAGTATAAGAGTGCAAAGAGCTTGGTGAGCTTGGAGCAACCTGAGGCCTCAATGATAAATCTCCATTCAAAAGATATACATTTCAGAAATGTTTTCTTAAATCTTTGCAGTAACTCTGTATGACCACCTTAGTGTTAGTAAAAATGTTACAGTGCTAGTGCCAGAGGCAGGCTAATAAATCCAGGTTAGATCCCCTCTTCAGTCTTAAATTATCCAGATGCTATTGTGAATAGTTGACACATTTTCCTTGATCCTGCTTGGGGCAAGGGACAGCTGAGGTGATTCAAATAGCTTTAAAGGAGACATTTCATAATGTCCCAGAGCTCTGGGTTGTAATTTTTTCCAACTTTCAGTCTGTCCAGCATCTGTTTAATTTCAAGGGAAAACCAGAATCTTCTGTTTTTCTTCTTTAAAATTTTTTTTCACTCAAATACGGGTTAATCTTTTTTTGACCTGGGAAATTTCTGTCAGAGTTACGAGTTCACTAACTCGTAGTTACCATTTTTTCAGTTGATGTGCAAATAACATCTATAGTTACAATCTCTCACTGGTTAATGTAACCTACAATAGATTTTGATTCACATTAGGACTGTTCTATATATTCTGTATATATTTTTCATTTGTTTCCTGCAGAATATAAATCAGTGATAGTAAGGCTTAGGCAATTGGAACATTACTAGAGAGAAAATCTGTGTGTCCATCTGACTAAAAAATAATCTGTCCCTACCTGCTTTCGCTGACCATGGTTTTGTTATTGCTGTTAATAGGACCAAAACAAGTCCTGAATGCTCCATCATGTCAGTCTCTGTGTGTGTGTGTATAAATATATATAAAGACCAAGTGAATGTATTTTATTTAAGCGTTTTGGCAGTATATGAGCAATATCAGTCAGAAATAATACAGTAAAGAAGCATGATTATCCATTCAGATCATTCAGTTACTCAAAACCAATCCCTGAAGTTGCTGTCACATAAAGCCTGACCTTTTGGCTCCTGGTGCAAGCCAGGGCTGCAAAAGCTCCAGTGCTGCTCTCCTGCAAAACAAGTCTAGTCAAGGAGTGTAGTATGGTGGCTCTGCCAGCTTCCTTTGGCTTTGGCTCTTGTTTTTGCAGTGATGACTCCCTCTCTTAAAATCTTCCAGTTGTGGGTGGTAGTTCACTTGTCTGTTGTTCCTTAGTGAGAGCCTTTCTGTCAGCTTAGAAGAAATGTGTGCAGTGGGCCATTGTCTAAGGATTTTCCTTCTCCCCTCTCTGTCACTGTTGTCAGTGGTTCCCACCATGTAGACCCTATTCTGGGAACTTGTACTCTTTTTTTCTTATTACTCATGTCTAAGCATCTTATTACATCTTCCCTCTCAGCATGTCCAAGTCCCATGAAATTTGGTAATCCCAAAGAGCTTTTTTTTTTAGTTTTTTGGCCTTCATGAAATGCCTGAGCAATGGTTAACCTGCTCTGTACAAGTGTAAGCCTCTGATGACTGCTTTGAAGCAAGTCCTGAAGCAAGCCCTCACTGTTTATCAAATGGCCTTCAGTCAATCTGCACGAGTAATGCTTCCAGTGATGATTTTATAGCTCGACTTTCTCACCCATTTAGCTTCTCCTGGCACAACTAACAGCATCTGTTTTTCTGTATTCTCTGTTCTTTTCTGCAAAGCATTTACACACTCTGTATTCTGAAGTTGCTCAGAAAGGCCTGCTTCTGAAATAGTCCAGCCAGCAGTCACTGAGGTGTTTTAACTTGAATACAAGTTTAAAACGTCAAACCACTTTATTTTTTAATAAAATGTTTAATGAAATATTCAGGCTACTCTTTGAGCAGCTGTAGTCTTGGATAACTTTAGTGTTGTTGCAATTCTTTGATTTTCTGTTGAGAAAAACATATTTTTCATGGACAATATGAGTTAAACTGCATACAATCTATGTAATGTGTGTGTGGGAGGTTTTTTTACTACGTAAATCTTTGCTTTAGTTAAAAAAATAACAGTTATTCAGAATAATCTTTACAAACCACTGCTGTTTCTAGCAACCTTTTTCAGTTGAAAATAAAACCGTTTAAAACACTGTTTTGGAATTCTTAAAGCACATGACTAAATAATTTTCATTCCTTTAAACAATTTTGATTAGTAAACCTGAAATTTTTAAATTAATTATTTGATTTTTTGTTCAAATAGGACAGTTAAGGGGAATCCATATTAAGCCTATCTTTACTTTTCAAAGTATGTGAAAATACTGTTTCCATTTCCCTAAAATAAAACACTTTTTTTTTGATCTGAAATTGCTACTGCAACCAAGAGCTGGATTTGACTTAACTTTATTTTTTTTCTTTTTATTTTCATTCTGTTGATCTGATTTCTCTCCCAGATTGTGAGGAACTGTCTTTAGTATTTGGAAGACTTCACACTTATGACATTCATAACAATAATTAACTCAGAAGAATAATTTTTTTAAAAAAAAATCTCTGTGCTGAAATGCTTTGAATGTTTGTATTTTAAAAGCCTTTTCTTTCCAGTATGTACTTAACCAAACTTCCTTAATCGTATTTCTTAGCATCAATGCCTGCATGTACTCTCCCTTTTTTTCCATGTTGTCATCAGATTCTTAGCTCTGTGAAATAGGCAGTGTGATGCAGAGATGGTACTGATAATTTGCACGCTAATTTATATGATAATTTACGTGGTTTTTTGGCACAGTAAGTCTTGTTCTGAACATGGCTGGAAGACCTACATAACACCTATCAGATGCCTAGTTGTTATCTCAAGAAAACTAAAAAATCAACAGCAGAACAACAAAAAAGCTCAGTACAAAATGCCTGTAATACAATTTCTTTTTAAGCATTAGAGCCTGTTTCTTAATAGTCAGTATCAGTCTAACAATGTAGATGTCTTGTTTTCAGTTAAAGAGAAACATCTGCCTACACCTGTGCATCATTTTTCTACAGAAAATGAGTCCCAGCGCATTCTCATAAAATCAAACAAAAATTTTTGGGGGGGTTGCTGATTTGCTGGTGTCAGAAAAATTAGCACCAATGAAGTTACTGGAGAGAGTAAACACACAAGTGCGAAGCAGATGAGTTGGAGGTGACTTTTGTCCTGTGCAGAACTTCTTTAAGTTCTGCGTCTCACTCTGGGTCTCACTGCAGCTGGGTCTCACTCTCTACAGACTGAACAGAAAGGACAGGTGCACATGTTGTTCTTCCAGGCTGCGCTTGTGTGGTCAAGGTGACACAGTGGCAATCACCTGCATGTAAAAAAGGAGAGTGCAAGGCATTGGATTTCAAGTTTTTTTAAAAAAGTAACAGGCATTGACCCAAAGAGAGGAAGCTGTGTGTTTTCCTGTAGTGGTGGTGGTGGTCTTAGGATTGCACAATGCCCTCGAGTAAGTGTTGTTGTGTGAGAGAGTTTTCCCCTTTGCAGGCTGTAGGACCTGGAGGCATAGTGAGAACGAAAGGTAGTGACTGTAAAGATGTCATGAAGAGAACTAAACACCTCTGAGGGTTCTCAGAGAACACAAGCAGAAATGTCAGGAGACTACACTGGGGTTTGCATTTTGTTTCCCTTAACTACTGGTGTTCAGATATTGATCAGTGGAATAAAGTTATTGAGCAGCTGGGGACACCCTGTCCAGAATTTATGAAGAAGCTGCAGCCGACAGTACGGAACTACGTTGAGAACAGACCCAAGTATGCTGGCCTCACTTTCCCCAAACTTTTCCCAGACTCTCTCTTCCCAGCTGACTCGGAACACAACAAACTCAAAGGTATGTCTGAAAAGGGATGTGGTTCACATGCAACGGCTACAGTGCAATGAAGGATTTTTCCAATTTTTCTTCTCTCTAGTTGCACTCCCATTTAATGCAGTTAATTGCAGGGACAAATGACTGCATGAGTTTTGTTCAGCTGAAAGGCTTTTGGAAATGATTTTTGGAGATCCTGGTGCTTGGGCAGCCAAGGGAACTTAATCACTGAAGCATTGAGCTTATCCCCATGGTGTTCCATGTGATGATTCTGTAACATGAGGAACTGAGATGTTCCTGTATTCTTATTCTTAAACTTGTGATACAAAGGAGCAGTAAAACTTCTATTGGAAGATCTCAGACTTTGCACTGTTTTGTTTCAGGTGTAAGATACCAGATCAGCCAGATGCCTGCCCCATAGCTCTACCTTCACTAGAAAATAGAAAGATATTAGTAACGTCAGCCAAAATGATGTAACTGAGGTTTAATATCCACTATGAGTGGATTTCTTCTTTGGAACAAATGCTGTGGGTCAGTTAGCATATGTGAATGAGAAAACTTAATTACAGTGTGACTACATATGTCCTGTATAAGAAAAGTTACAATGATTTTAATCATACATTGAAGTCCTTTTTAACTGAACAGGGCATTGACCTTCAATTAGAAAGAGCGATTAATGTGTGCTTAGTGTAGAAAGGATTTCCTGTCACAGCTCTAAACCCCCTGCAAACTTGTGCTGTGTATCAGTTGTGCACCACTCGGGTACTTGGAGCCACCTCCTACAGTGGCATGTAACAGTTTTCAATTGCTTGCAATTTGCATGTCATTACATGGCCCAGAATTTTCTTCCAATTAACAACTATTTCATAGCCAAGCTGCTGTCTTGGCTCTGGGAGCAAAGTGAAAGGTCTGAGCAGATGCTTTTGGATACGCAGAATTTCATACTCCATCTACAACACAATTGAATAATGGAATTTTTCTGGGTTTGCAGTTAATGAATAGAAATGACTGTCAAACAGTGCTGTTATCTTTTGGAAACAGAAAGTACATACATTTAGACATAATGAATGCCAGTTTTTAAGGTATAGTCACAGAACAAGAAACAGTACATTAGAAAAAAAACCTGCTTGTGCAGCATTGTATCATCCCATGCTCTGCCCAAATATTTCACCATAATGTAATGTTAGTGGTTTAATTAGATCTCACTTTTACTCACCCATGTGGGATGAGATACCTAATAATATTTTTGCACTTATTGCTCTTTACAATTATTTTAATTTCACTGTCTTTTTCATTTACACAGCAAATAATTTTGAGCATCAGAGTTTGGGACACATGTATCATAATAAGAGAAATATATGTTGTCAAAATTTTTTTGCATGGGTTTAGGAAGTATTGTATTTGTTACAAACTCCAGATAGTAAAAAAACATTTGTGTCATACAAGGATGAGTTTGTGACCTGACAGGCAAAATGGGATATATTATCACATAAAATAAATCAATGCTGCGACTTAAAACTCAATGTGTATAGATATATAGATATATATACTCACACACACACACATATATATAGATATGTAGTGGAGGAGGATGTGTCCCACTAATTTAAACTTTGTTATGCAGGACAAACAAGACTTAAGCAATTCCAAGGCACTTCCGTACCACTGTGTGTTGATCCAAGGCTACAGATTTAAGTTATTGCTTCTAATGGAGTACCCTAAGATTAGCCTAGTATCTATACTTTAAAATATGTAATTTTAATGGATGAAAAAAGCTAGCTGAAAAATTTTAGAACATGCAGAGAAGGTTAGATGTTTTTCTGAGCCAGTGTAAGAGTACCTGTAGGTATCAGGCTTTGATTTGGTAATGCCATGATTTTAAACTTCATTATGCGAACTTTGGTTCTCAGATCCCGGTAATAATCACAAATACATCAAGACATTTTTCTTGGGTATGTTATTCATTCCTCTACATGGAATGTGCCTGCATGTAAAATCTCACTGCAACTTGTTAGGGAACTTACAGTGCACAGCCCTGATGTTGGCACCTTCCTGAAGAATCCAACCTGAAATGATTACTGAAGAACATTTGCTGTAAGAAGGCAAGGGTGCAGAAGTACATACAAACAGTCTCTAAAAGGGTCGTGCCATTGTTATTTTCCCAACCCAATTAACCCTCCTCTGGAGGCAGTGATTATATTGTACTAACACTGTTTCTCTGATTTCATTGTTCTAGCCAGCCAAGCCAGGGACCTTTTATCAAAGATGCTGGTCATTGATCCGGCCAAGAGAATATCAGTAGATGAAGCCTTACAGCATCCATACATTAATGTGTGGTATGACCCAGCAGAAGTGGAGGCGGTAAGTGAGGCGGGACTCTCTACTTCAGGCTGCTAAATGCAATTGTGATTCAGAGATTCCTGCTGCTTTACAGCAGCATGATAAGGAGTATGCAATAAAGAAACGATGTTGTGACTGTGGTGATCTTGGGATTTATGTGAAATGAGATCTGTAGGGACAGGATATCTTTCTTTTTAGATTAACTGATAATAGATGGGAGAAGCAAAAACACTTCAAGCATATGAAGCCATTTTTTGCTTTCTTCTGGACAAGATGAAGAAAGGATTTTGAACCCAGTATCTCATCTGTTTTTTATAGTTATAGAACTCAATCTGGCAGAAGATACTATCTTTCTCTCTAAACCTTTCCTTGTGGAAAATAGCAAACATCACTTCCTATGTTTGTGTTCAAGGATATATGTGGAGAGGAGGAGAATGAAACAAAACAATACAAAATCCTGAAGGCAGCATTGAGAAAAATCTTAGCAGACATAAATTCTTTCTTAAAATGAAGCAGGGATTCATTTGTTTTCCTGGGCTACAGTTCAATGTACAGTATCATGTACATTGTATGCAAACAGAAATGTAATTTTTCTTATAATCCTGTCATGCTCTAGACACTTCTCTGTACACCTTGGTGAGACCAGTGTTGACAGGAATAAGTGCAATCTGTCAGCACATCAATGACATGGTATAATAGGTATAGGTATAAATACAGAGGTGCTCTATAATACTGTGCATGAAATGTAGAAAAACAGAGCTCAGTATTTCAACAGGTTCAGAAATCTTAACCACAATAGGAATTGAAGACCTTGCAAAATGAAATCACTGCTGTTTAGTGATGTGTTCCAGTTAAGTCTGTGTTCTTGAAAGTGTAGTAAACTTCAAAACTAAATAGAATGCACAAACCCCCACCAAATTTAAAGCACATGGGATTTTTGCAGAGGATGTTACTTATCAGTGCTTTATAGGGCTTGGTTCTGCTATTTAGAGAATCTTAGTTTGTGTCCTCTTTAGTTTTCTTGAAGAAAAAAGTTTGTAAGTCTAAAGATTTGATACCCTGCAATATTTTACCCCCGGTACATACATTTTATTTTCACATCCCTTTGGAATTGCCAGACATCTCATTTCATTGCCAGACACTTTTATTGTATTTCCTTGCATTTCTTAACTCAGTTTTATGAACCACTCTTGATGTCAGAGCTGAGAATTGGCTCCCTCTATAGGTATGCTTTGCCTGTGAATTTAACTTCTGATGGAGAACAGGAAGGGAATTTGGGGACAGTCGATATCTTGTTGTAATGATTTGCCCAGTTTCCAAATGTATGCTCTTAGTTGTACTTCAGATTGAAGTAGAGGTTGAATTTTTGCCCTGCATTTCATTGCATTTATTGCAGTAAATAACTACAGAAGATCAAACTCTCATTGCTTCCATAGTACCTCAAAGAACAGAGGACATCCTATGAGGAAGGAACAGCTCCTTTAAATGTTCAAGTGCTCAGTGTTGTCCCAGTTATTTGTAGTTTGCATCTTTGTCTATATTGCTTCTTTTTAGATAACCCTCTGTTCTCCTTGCCCACCTGATTCTTTGCACAGTTATTGTGTAGCTAATATGAGCTCAGCATGAGCATCCCCAGCTGCTTTCTGTCTGTCTTAACTTCTAAGTTTTCTCTTCCAAAATGTGCTATATCTTGTCAATAACATACTACAGGCTCATATGAATACTTTCGTCATGCTTTGGCAGTGAAGTGTTATTGAATTGCTTTGTCACAAATCACTTTGTGGTACAGACATCTTTCTTCTCTTGGGATCAAAGCAGGTCAAAAACCAGGAAGGTTTATGTCATGTGCAGTGTCTAAACAGAAGAACATGGGATTAATATTCGATGTATTTTGTCAGAGTGCTGGGAATTCTAGAAAGAGCCTGGCTTCACTTAGCGCTCATTATTTTGCCAGCCTCATTTTTGGAGGGAAAGTTAAATTGGAGGACTTTCTTTTCGTAGTTAACAGTTTATTAAATGATAAATATCCATCTGTTCACGCTGACACACCTTCAGTGGTTAGCTGTGAATCATTTACTAATTATTTTCTGAAGAAAACCCGACTCAGTTGGATTTTCTTTGCCTCTTGATTTAGCTGTTGAAGTGCTGTCAGTCAGTGTTTTCCATCAGTGTTGTCTCCATGATGGAATAAGTTTCTCAAACAGATTCATGGGAGATTAGTGGCTTTCTGTTCTTCCTCAGAAGAGTGTCCTGAGGTTCTGGGACTGCTACTAACTGGCAGTGCGTCTAGAAAGAGAAGATGTTGTTACAGTGGAAAGAAACCTTTACTTGTGCATTCGTGTTCCAATTTGGCACTTCTGGCTGAACACTTGATGTCTGACTGGCTGTTTACAAGGCAGCAAGGTACCTGTTGTGGTAAACTTGTTTGGTCGTAACAAAAGTGATTTAGAGCTTCAAGCATGAGGTAATTTGTTTCCTCTTAGAAAAAGCTGTGTTGATGTGCACAATAGGTTTTGTCCATCTATCTGTGACCTTGGACCAGGAAACCTAGGAAAACATCCAGAAACCTCTTGGAGTATCTTCTAGCAGTTACATCCAATGTCTTAAATTATTACAATTTTCTGGAGTAGTTAATATTATGCTGTAAACCCAGGCTCTGCATTGTGCAACTTTCTTTGTTATACTTCAGTGTTACTTGTTGCAATCTTGTATTAAAAAACAAATTGGATAAAGAATTGAATTGATATCACAAGAGTCTTTCCATGTCTCTCCAATAAATACTCTGCTGAAATATCTGCCTTGTTACAGTTGCAGAAGAGTCAGGATCAAATTCAGTAAAAACATTCCCTAATGCCATGCATTAGGTATGCCATGGGCAAGGGGGAAATGACTGTCATCTCCTGTATTTTTGTTAGCTCTTGCCAACTTTATAGCAGGGAGTAGGTACTCATCTAAAAATATCCAACAAATGAGCTGTTTGAGAGGCAGACACTTTTGCTGATTCACTTAATAATCTGATTGTGAATTTGTCTTTAATGAACAAAACCACAGAAGTTATAACAGGGTACAGCTGCACAAAGAGGTAGTATTTGAATGACGTGTCAAAACCTCACAATGGTTATCTGGCTCACTAATGTTAGATTTGCAGCATGATGAGGCTCTGTGAAGTGACCCTCACAGACTGCCCTGCAAGTGTGCAGCCAGGCAACCTGACAAGAGAGCAACAGGAAAATTAGTGATGGAGGTGCTGCTTTTGGTCACTTGCATTGTGCTTAACCACCTACTATTTTTCCTGGTTACCCCACTGGAATTTAGAAGCCTGCAGTGACTTACCCCTGCCCATGTTCATTGCACTTTTTTTTATTGTATCACTTACACAGAGTGAAGTGTTTCATCATGTAGCTAAAGGTTTGGTAGAGGGATGTTTTGGGGTTTTTTAAGTTTTCCTCCCATATTGTAACATGAGGCAGGATTCCTTCCGCTGTCAATAGCCCTGTACAGTAGGGATAACACAGAAATAAGGATATGGAGGTATTAAACAAGATGACATTTTCAGTGAGTGTAGAACTGGGGAGGAGGGGGAGTTAGTTAACTCCACCTGTCTAGGTAGATTATTCCATCTCCCCAGTAAATGGCTTCATCAAAAGCAGCCAGGCATCTGTTGAACACTGTCCACTTCGTTGAGAGGCCTAGGAGGACAGGTAAGTGAGAGCATTTAATGTGACAGGAATTTTGAAGTGAGCTGTTGCAATGTCATTAAATGTCAGTGTGTGCTGGAGTAGGCAGTGAAGAGCACTGAAGTCAGCTCAGGGAATAAGCAGAGAATTTGGTGTCAAAGTTTAACCTGGAGGTAACAACCCTCTATGTTTGCCCAGGTTTACAGCATTATAAATGTGAGGAAAACAGATTAAATAGCCCTGTCCAGACTAGTGAGACAGTTACAGTCCCTTTTTATAAGTCTATTAAAAGTTTATGATCTTTTAGAGACTGAGTGGGGGCAATAAAACTATTATGTCTCCTAATGGGCAAACACTGTGCACAAATGGGAAGTGGTAGGAATGCAATACCCTTTCCCCTGCAATGTGTAACAGCATTAAACTCTTCTGGTTGGCCTTAAATGCCATGTTATGATTCCCTGATACAGATGGGAAGACAGTATGTTATTAGATGTGGGACTTGCCGTTCACTCATAGCAGGCTACACAAACAGTGCTGTGAGTCTCCCACAGACTTCTGTATAAAAACAAACCACATCCAAAGCCCTGCATAGCTCTGAAGCAGTCATTACATCGACATTTAGAACCCTTACACAGTTTTTAAGCTTACCTGTGGACTGAGTGGGCGAGCTTGATTTTGGGTTTAGAGGAAACTCTTATGTCTAACATACATAGTTAGCCAGCTTCTTTTGAGCACATTCAGCCTGCTGCAGTATCTTTGATAATGAAGTCACAGTGTTAGGTTCTCCAGAGAACACGTCATTGGTCTGCAGTTATTTTGAAGCACTCTTTTAACTCTCTGCTGAAGAGCGTTACAGTTAAGATAATTTCTGTATTCAACCAAGAAAAATATCTGTTTTTAAAAAAATTATTAAATGCAGATAATGTATGTTTATAATTCTGTGGAATTCCCAAGATTTTAGGAACTGTTGAAATCTGTTGTCAATCTTCACACCTAATTTATATGTAGGAAAACTAGAGTTCAAAGGGTGAAAGTATTATTTACTACTATTACACAGCAAATCTATTGTAAAATCAGAATAGGAACATATAGACCTTACTTCTGTGTATTATATTTCATTTAAAGATTCCTTCTTCCTGCAAGTTACGTGCAGAAACTATCTCAGATCCACTTTTAAACAGATATTTATTACTTTCATATTATGATATTTAGCAGCATTTGTGCTATTATCATGACTAAATGAGACACACGATACCTTTTCTCCCTCAAATTGCTTTTGTTTTATTTTTAGGAAGGAAGTTTCCAGTGTTTCTTGTGTCTACATAGAGACTATCCTGTTTATTGTAGGTAATCTCAGTATCTCCCTGATGACACATTGACTTCTGTTTTCCTGTCTGAAAACCCTGTGCTTGAGACAATGTTTTAATTTACGTAGCTACCTTTTTTTTGAAGTTGCTATACCTTCTTGCTCTTCATTGAGATGAACTTTGAATAAATTCCAAATCTGATTTTTAATTTTTCGTATCTTTCCTAATGGTTTTGTGATGCTGTCTATATGCAGGTCACTGGCTTTTTATCCCAAAATGTTTGAATTGTGGACAGAATAGATTCCTAGACACCTGCTTTAGCGTAGTAAAGAAGTTCTTCTTCCTTTTGTTGTTGATGTATTTGAAGAAACTCTTCTTGTTATCCTTAGCCAGATTTAATTCCAGACATCCTTAGCCAGATTTAATTCCAAATAGGCCTTGGCCTTCCTTGTTGCATTTCTGCATATTCTGACAACATCTCTATATTCATTGCAAGTGGTCTGTCCATGCTACCACCTCGTCTATCTCCTGTTTATCTCTGAGTTTTGACAGGAGTTCCTTGTTGAAAATACTCAAACAGCTGGGTGATGCCATTGTGAGGCCTCTCTCAATGATTTTTGAATGGTTTGGGGAATCTGGAGAGGTCCCAGTTGGCTGGGAACTGGCTAATGTTGCCACAATTTTCAGGAAGGGCAAGAAGCTGGACCTCAGAAACTATAGGCCAGTTTCACTTCAGTGACTGGTAAAATTATGGAAAAGGTTATTCTGAGACATACTGAAAAACACCTTAAGGACAACGCAGTTATTGGTCACAATCAGCATGGCTTCATGAGGGAAAAGTCCTGTTTGTCAAACGTACTTTCCTTTTACAACCCTTTAACCTACCTAGTTGATCAAAGGAATCCAGGTGATGTAATGTTTTTGGATTTCAGTAATGCTTTTGAGACTGTCTTTCACTGTATCCTTCTGGACAAAATGTCCAGCACACAGCTGGATAAACACATCATGCAATGGGTGAGCAGTCGGCTCATGGGTTGGGCACAAAGGGTAATAGTAAGCAGTAGGGTGTCATCAGATTGGTGACCTGTCACTAGTGGGGTTCCATGGGCATCCCCTGTGGGGCCTCTGAGGAGTGGCTGAGGTCACTTGGCTTGTTCAGCCTGGAGAAGTGGAACCTGAGGGGAGACCTCATATGACTGTCTACCACTTCCTCATGAGAGCAAGAGGAGGGGCAGGCGCAGATCTCTTCTTTCTGGTGACCAGTGACAGGACCTGAGGGGATGGCCTGAAGTCATGTGAGGGGAGGTTTAGGTTGGATATTAGAAAAAGGTTTTTCACCCACCAGGTAACTGGGCACCTGGAACAGGGTACCCAGGGAAGTGGTCACAGCAATAAGCCTGCAAGAGTTCAAGAAGAATTTGGACAATACTCTCAGGCACATGGTGTAACTCCTGGGGATGGCCATGTGCAGGGCCAGGAGTTGCACATTGATGATCCTTGTGGGTCCCTTCAACTCAGGATATTCTATGGTTTTCTGATTCTATGATTCCATCAACGCAGGTGTCCTGCCCTTTTTGCTCAATTTCTTGCCCATGAGGATGCACTGTTCTTGAACCTGGGGGAAGTGATCCTTGAATATTAACCAGCTCTCTTGAACCCCTCTTCCCTCTAGGTTATGTTCCCATGGGATTCTTCCAAGAAGGTGCCTGAAGAGGCCAAAGTTAGCTCTTCTGAAGTCCAGGGCTGTGGTCTTACTCATTGCTCTGGTTCCTCCTCACAGGATACTGAACTCCACAATCTCATGATCATTGTATCCAAGACTGCCTCCAACCTTCACATCTCCAACCAGGCCTTCTTTGTTTGTTAGTATGAGGTCCAGCAGAACAGTTGTGCTGGTTGTTTTCTAGGATTGCATTGGCTTGAGCTGCCTGGTCTCCAGTCTAATTTCTTTCATATTCTTGGCATTAAAAATAATTTTGGAGAGATACCCACTTATCTGTAGCAAAGTGATATTCTTACACAAGATAACGACTGCTTTATATTCCTCCCCTTGGTTTTTTAATTACAGTATTTCATAAAAAGTTAACCAAGTATTGTTTGGCCAAAAATATTTGCTTGCACATTTCTGGTAGATGCTATCTTAGAAGAATTTTTGCTGTTTAAATCCTAAACAATTGCCCCTAATCTTGCACATTTTTTCTTCATCTATAAATTATTTCATTTTGGAACCTTTTGAGTATATGTGTAATCTCATACTGATTCCTACTTGGGAAAAATATTGTTCCATTCCATGGAAACAAATCTAGTAGCAAAATTTGCCATAGATAATGATATGATGTTTTCTGTTAAGTGGTTTCAAAATTTGTCTTAGATTTTACTGTACTTGCAGTTATTGCTTGTTATCTGATATCCATTAGAAGAGATT
Organism: Manacus candei; assembly: GCF_025592945.1. NCBI lineage: Eukaryota > Metazoa > Chordata > Aves > Passeriformes > Pipridae > Manacus > Manacus candei. The sequence goes on along the minus strand of NW_026138076.1, from coordinate 44,300,537 downwards.
CCAACAGAAAGATCATATGTTAAAAATATTCCTTTTAAACATTTCTCTATGTTGGCAGAATTTTACAACAGTGATAGATTTTGTGGGGTTTTATTCACTGTAACTCATGCTGCTTCCATTATTGGTTTTATTGTCATAGGATTTGTATTTCACTGGAGTATTTCTGCATCTAGGACCACCCACAAGGGACTGAGTTGTGAATTATCATTCCTTTCTCTGTGCATTCCAATCTGTGTGTTACCTTCTGTTAATGCTCTTCCCTATATTGCTTATGAAGAGAACTTGTGTTATGGTTCTCAGTCTGAGGTCCAGGACAGAAACTGCTGTGGTATTGTGTTAGATCTGGATAAACCATCCATGACCAGCTGTTGAATACAATTGGTTCAAATTAATTTCAAGTTTCATAGTTTGTCAGAAGAAAATACAAGAAATCATCCACCTCTTATTTTACCTGTGAGTACTGAGCATCCACTAGGATGGAGAGGTGCTTCTGGACAGCTCTGTGGCCTTGGCAAACAAACACTTAAAGAAGGTGTCACCTTCACTACACGACAAAACCAAGGCTGTGAGGTTGTGCATCTTTTCTGGTATTCTCTTCTCTTGCTCAGCTCTGAGTGTATAGATGTTGTATCTAAAGTCTTCAATGATCTGCCACGGGGGGGGTTTTTTAGCAGTCAGTTATAGGGCTTGCTTTTCTACATAGAGGTTGATGGTGCACATCTGTTCTCCCACAAAAGAAGCATGCAACTCTGCTTGGTATACAAGTATGGATATTCCCTCAAGTCAGCAACATCTATCCTTTTATAGATGATTAACTATGGAAGCTGAAAACAGCTTCTACAGCAATCTTTGTTAATGTCAGTGAGGAGTAGTGGTTAGAGAAGAAAGAGGCATTTCTTTTCTTCTTTTTCTTTTTCAAACCAAACTAAATCTTTTTCCAGCTTCTTTGCTGTATCTTCAACCTGTTCAGTCATCTGCATGTAGCCAAGTAATCTTGACTCCTGCTGCATGGTATCCTTACAGTCCAGCTGTTCAGAAACAGCTCAGTCCCCAGTTTCTGTGATGCACACCATGTGTGGAGCTTTCTAAAAGTCTCTGCAAAGACTCAAAGGAACAAATGGGCTCAGAGGCATCTCTTCTTCCATATCCATAGCTGAGATCATGCCTAACCCACTGTGGAGTCCCTTGGCATTACAGGGTGAAATCTAAAGCACTTGATATCTTCCTTTCTAGGTAAAGAAACTATCAGACCTCTGGTGACAAGCGCACTGGTGTACTTTGTCTTGCACCACAGAAATAAATACAAAAATGGTATCAGTAACACAACCTAGGTTGTGGCAAAACACAAGGGAATTTTTATATTCACCTGTTATGAGGATCTAAGCCATTTAACAAAATGTTTAACCTCACACCATTAATTTTTACAGCCTCCAGTCCCTCTTCTATTTGAATATTGCTAATTCTATTCCTGCCTTTTATGCTACTCCAACTACTGTTCTGGACCCTGCGATTCCAGGAACAGATGCAGACTCAAGCCTTGCTCTGTCAAGCTTTCTAAAAACAGCTCATCCCAACGTCTCCACTGTGCTGGCACTAGCTCTGCAGAGGCAGGGACAGAGATGGCAGGATTTATTCGAGTGTGAGCTTCAGCATCCAAGTGTGATCCTCAGCCCATTCCACTTGCTTTCTAGCAGTGACATACAAACCAATCTGTGTTGCTTTGGGAAAGTGAGAATACATCAGCCTCAATGTATGTTTTGCTTTTTTCTCTAGTGAAAAGTTTTTCCTTCCTCGATATTAGAAAGGTATTTAACAAATCCAGTAGTCTCTTGCTGTTTATATGTCACATAAACCCCCTGTCTTTTGTGTGTTTTGTTTTTTGGTTTGTTTTTTTTTGATTGGTTTTGCTTATTTGTTTGTTTGTTTGTTTTGCTGCTTTTCTTTTTTTTCAGAAGGTCCATTTTCTTTTGGAGTTTTTGTAATTTTTATTATATTCAGTGAATATTACATTTGTTTCAAAAATATTTTAAGAATCAATTTGTAAAATGGAAAAGCCAGTAACCACTGAAACAACAAGGGGTGTTTTTTTAACATCTACAAGAAAAAGAAAATTCATTCCTTTGCTTACCCATCCAAAAATAGATTCTATTCTTTGTTATTGTTGCCAGTGCAGTTCCTTACAAATCAGTCTGGTTTGGGGAGAAAATGGCTGCCTTAAACTGAAGCTAGATGCTGCCACCCATAGGATTGATCCTAACCCGGCCTTTATTTAATGCTTTTCCTGAAACCTGTAAAAACTAAAACATGTAACTCTCAGTTGGCATGTGCTATATGAATGATGTATAATATTGCCTATAACACTACAGCTACATCCACATAGAAAGTTAATGATTACAAATACAGACATTTTTTAAGGCATTTGACTTAGGTAGCAAAGTCAGTTTAGGCTAACCTTTGCACCAAGTCTGAAATCAGGTGCTCAGGAGGACCCCGGGATGGCAGCTGCTCTGATTGCTCCTTTGTTGTGACAATAGTTGTGTATTGTCCTTAAAAACCTCCCTTCCTCCCTCTAATTTTAGAAATTCGTTTAAAAAACCCCTGCAAAACAAATGAGTTAGCAGAAAACGGGTGGTCAGCCTCGAGGGGATTTTGTATTAAGCTTTGTGGTTCTCATTAGGATTAATGAGAATTGTGGGAAAATAGATTCTTGAAGTTGTTGTGGTATTCTCAGCTCATCTCTGTGCCTTGAATCAATGAAAAGATAAGGGGTCATTTCCTTGTATCAGGGAATTTTGATGGGAAAGCTTCACTTCTCCCAGTGTAAGAGCATTGGCCTGGCCTGTCAGCAGAGAGAGCATTCCCTTATGCTCTGCAAAGGTTTTTGAGGTTATAGATGCTGCCTCTGTGAAGAGGAGGAATTTATTCATGTCATTATTATGCTGAATATTTGTTACCCTTGGCTCTGGCATTCCTACCGAGAGCCATGTTGTATAGTTGTGGGTTCTGCTAATTCACAAATAAGGGTCTGCAGTACAAACACAGGTAGAGCAGTCAAATGCTGTGCAGGTGCAGCTTCTGACATCCTGCAGTGTGTGAAGTAGAGTTGGGTTGTTCTCCCTTGTTTGTCTTCAAAATAGGAGCTTGGTAACAAGTGAGATTATTCTGAGTTCTCTCCCTGGAAAATGCCTTTGTTTCCAGAATGTATTAATCAAGGAAATATTACTGCTGATTTTCTTGTTGCCTATTAGCCAATTACGCCTGCTTAAGACGTAGTTGAGATAAATTAGAAGAGACATAAGCCAAAGATTTTCTGGTTGTGTGAACTGAGAACAGGTATATACATCTGATCACTTATTCCTTTTGGTTCTGTAATTTTGTTTGAGAATTGAAGTACTGAAGGAATCCATACTCTTACTCCTGTCTGGGGGAGAAATACAAGCTTTTTTATGGGAGTATAAAAGAGTGTTTATACTTGGTAGGAGCGATTTTACTCACAGCCTACACTTTTTGTAAGCCCCTTCCTGAAGTGTTTAGAAAGAAAGGTACTTGCAGGATATTCTTGTCCAACTTGGTTTACCTGTTTTCTTTCCACCTGACGGAGAAGCAGTGGTTCTGTCACTGTGATTCAGTTCCAGCTCAGCCAAATGCCTCCCCTCCTGCTCCTATAAATTCCTAGCCCTCCAATTTCCTTGTCTTGGCCAGCTTTCTCTGCTTTCCTTAGTAGGAAATGCATGCCACAGGGCTGGCTGGGGGGCTGAGCAGGAGCCCAGTAGGCTCAGCTGGAAGAGTAGAGCTTCCTTACTACATCCCACTGGTCAGTGGTGAGGCTCACCTGCACTCTTGTAGCATTCAACTCCTCAATAACACTGTCAGCAGAAACACAGAATCCCCATGGGGGTTGCATGATCTTGGTTGCATCTGCCTTAAGCTTCAGGGCACACTGGAAAGGACCAAGAAAGGTTGTTTTGCTGAATAAAAGAACAGCTGCATTGGTTTTGGTCTCAGAGAGTTGTGTCTTACCTTGCTGATGTAGCAAAACTCTTCTGAGACCTGGCACTCACTTTAACTCATGACATGTGTTTCACATTCCCTCTCAGCACGTTCTCAGGTATGAGACTTGGCCATCCAGGACTTCACCAAATTCCCCCACCTTTAGCCCTGATACATCTATCACTCTGCAGAAACTTCTCTCGTTTTCAGTGGACTTGTCCAGTTCAGCTGTCATGTAGTTTTCCTGGTCTATACTGTGACACTGAGCTATTACTTTTTCAGTTGTATCTGTAGCATGCAAATAGCTTAGTGGACTGATGGAGTGAGAGTCCTGAGAGCAAATTTCTAACTTCAGAGAACAGCTTGGTAAGTGTGCATTTAGTAGGAGGATGTTTTGAAAGGGACACAATGGCCAAGTGCCCAAGGTGAAAGTCAGAGGAAATACATATGAGTGAGAAAAGTGTTGTAGATCTTGCTTCAGTCTTCATTAGATAATTTTACCTTGCATGATGAAGCTTCTTGGTAGAAGAAAGGAGGGGAGAGTCCTCTGCTTTTCTCGGCTGCTATGTTTGGCAGCTAACATCAGGAGAGGCAATGAACATGTGGCTCAGAAAGCAAAGTTACTTAAAATACATAGGCTGGAAAGCTTGGGAATTTGGAACGTGGATCAGAAACTGTGGCAGGGAGATTTAATTCAAAATTAGAGTTACTCTGAGAGGTTCATATAGCAGCGCATCTAAAGAGCAACTTAAAAATTAATATAGTAATGGTACTACTAATTAATCAAGATTGGTATTTGTTTGGTATTCTGTCAGTAATTTTCTGCTGGTGCATACAGTTTCTGGGCTGAGTACAAGCACAATGGCAGTTTTATTTCAACTGCAACTATGCCTCTTATTTAAAAGAGGAAAACAGAGAAGTAATTGATTTCTTCTACAAAAAGAGTTGGATTCCAAAAGTGTTAATTCTTTTAATATTCAAATGTGTTTCGTGTGTTTTTGCATATACAGGATGGATTATGAAGAGGGAGAAGAGACATTATCTTTAATTAAGTAATTACTCCTAATTTCCAATATAACAGACAGTTGACTAAATAACTTTGTTTCTTTTCTGCAGCCTCCTCCACAGATATATGATAAACAGCTGGATGAAAGGGAACATACAATTGAGGAATGGAAAGGTAATTGCAGTAAAGGCATGGGAAGGGGTATTTCAGTGGCAAAATGCCACATCCCACCACCCAGCGTGTCTGTGTTAGAATTCCTCAGACATAAAGAATTGACACTAGCCTTACTGGTGCTTTGATAGCAAAAATATAAGGAATGTCCTGAGGACTATCATTATGTACACAGGTTAATGTTAACAGAGGAAGTGTGGATTCCAGTGCTTCACTGAAATCTAAGGATATCATCTGGAGAACAGACTAATGTTTGGCAGGACAATGCATCAGAATTTTAGCCCCAGTAAAAAGCGTTGTGTTATTGTGCTGCTTCATTTCTAGACAGTGCAGCGTTAAACAATTCTTGTGCTCTAGTTTAATCCCATTTATCTCAATTCAGCTCCAAAAAGAGATGAGGGGAATGGAAGAGGGAGGTCTTAGGCAAGTAGAGCAGTTGGAGTTGTGAAGGGTGCTCTTGGGAGGGCTACAACACTGTGTGATGGTTGTTTTTTTCCTGGTTACAGGTGCCAGTCCCTGCTTGTAACTCTTACAATTCTCTCTTCCAGAACTCATCTACAAAGAAGTAATGAATTCTGAAGAAAAGACTAAAAATGGTGTAGTAAAAGGACAGCCTTCTCCTTCAGGTACTCGGCCCCATTGAATAACTGATGTGATTTCTGTACTGACAAAAAGACAATGGAGATAGCTGAAGCACTTGTGCTACATTTACCATTATGTAGACCAGTTAAAAAGTTTTTATGAAATTCAATGCTTCTAATGAGTTGACCTTGATTAATTGTGCTCCAGCATCATGTTAATACTTAAAAACTGGCCTTCTTGCTATTTGAGGCATAGTTGTTCTGGTATTTTCTGTGGAAAGATCTGTGATTACAGATGATACTCCTGTAAGTGGGGAAGTTTATCTCACACTAATATTTTTATACTGCTTAAGGATGCATAACTGAACTAATAATCTGGTGGTTGATATGATAAAAAATGAGGATGTTATCAGGTATCCATCTATTGGACATGCAAGACTGCACACATGATCCCCACTCCAGTCACATGTAAGTGTCTGGTACCTGGTCTGGTAGTTTATCCTTTCAGAAGGCTGATAAAATCAGGATAGCTTGCTGACAAGCTTTGTTGACAGTTCAATGAGAAGGGAAAGTTGTCTCAACGACTGATTCTTAAAATCTTGTCGCAAAAAAAATCACAACTAAGTTTTTTCTGAGGAAAATTCACATCAGCAGTTCTTTTCACAGAAATGCAAACTGTGACTGCCAGTACACAGAAATACATATTTGTGAAGGCATGCTTCCACTGGCAGACTCAAAGTGACCAGATTTTGAGCACAGTTTTCCAGTAGTGTTTGCATGTAAAACCAGCTCTTCAGAGCTTGTCCTCAAATTAAAATAATTTAATTCAGTTAATTCTGCGTACGTTCAGACATAAGGCTTTTTTCATTCTCATTTTTCACTTGCTGCTGAACTTAGTTAATGTTAGAACAAGAAGGTATCATTAGTAATTGACAGGACAAAGGGAAACAAGGCAACAATGGAGGGAGTTAATAGAGTGCTGGATGGTGATATTGGAGCACTAGCACTGCACCTGGATTTTGACATCGATGAAGTAATATATTGGAAACAATCCATTGTGTTCTTGCCAAGTAGCAAACAAAGTACAGGACTTGCAGATTTAATTTACTGAACTATGGTAACATCACTGAAAAGTAATCTGGAGCCTAAGCAGTATTTCATTCTTAAATCTTTCTCCCCTGCAGCACTGTGGTTGCAGGGGATTGATTTATGATCAAGAAACATTGTAGTTGCTTGTTTCAAGAATTAACTATCCAGGGATTTCATTATGTATTCCATATTCTGTTTTTTCTATGTGGAAGGTTTTTATTGTTTATGTAAAACATTTTCAAACATATAAAGTTGTCATTTCTTACCTGTATTTCTTCTACTGTTTTTGGATAGTTAGGCACCAACAAGTTTAGCCCCTATTTAAAAACTCATCTCAGATGAGGCTGTTTTGTGAAACAGTAGATTTCCTGTTTTTCTTCACTTTGTGTGCCTGACTCAAATATTCAACTGAATGAAATACTGAAAGAATGAGGCAAAACACGAATTCTGAGCATAAGGAAAATGAGAGGCTCTACACACACATTACTCACTGGTTAGTGTTCTTGGCAAGAATTCAGGAAGCTAAGATTTGGCACTCTGTCAATAATCATAGCAAGCAAGCTGGAGATTAGTTTCCACGATTACTTGATCAGAGTTTTTGGGGAAACAGCTGAAGCTGACAGCACCAGGGATAATAATTGCCCATTGATGCAGCTACTTAAGGTGCCTGTGTATCAGGGTGTCAATCCCTTGTTCTGTGAAGAATTGGTTAGTATAACATACAAGCTTGAAATGTGGAGCTTGGGGGAGAAACTCAAGTACCCCCCATGTTTATGTCCAGTGAACAAAATCAACAGTGTCTAAAATTGCTCCCAGATACTATTTCTGCCTGTCCAAAAGATCTCTCAGTGTTTATTTTTAAAAAAAGCTTTTTTCCTAAGTCTTTTTTGCTGCAGTTCTTGTCCTATCTCCAGAGAACTTGGAGAACAAATTCATCCATCATTCTTTCTGTCAGCTTTTAGCTCACGTAAATTCTGTCATCATCACATCCCTAATCAGTCTTCCTTCCTTTGAACTTCACTACCTGCATCTTTCAGTCTTTCAAAATTACTGCTTTTTTCTACACTTTATCTAGACTTCTATCTTTCAGAGCTCACCATGTCCAAACCTATTTAAGGCATTAGTAGTGCTGAATTGAGTGGAAAAATTTGTGTGTAGGTGGGTATATATGTGTGACATAGATATGTGAGCAACATGTGCATGTCCACATGCACACATAAACAAGGAATTCAATCTTAGATGGTAATTTCTGCATTTCTGTTCTTTGTCACAGAATTGCTGAATGTTTTTGTTTTATTTATAAATTTGGATGCTGTACACTTTACTGACATGCTGACTACTCAAAGGGTCTATGCCATATCATTACTAGGCTGGGAGAATAGAAATGGTTAGAATAAAAAGTTTTCTCAGTGGAACTTAATTGCAACAATACATGCGAGAAATAGCCACGAATCAACCTCCAGGACTGTTGACTAATTCACAACCTTATAACATGAAAACATACACCTTTTATACACCTATAACCTCTCCAAAATACACACACTATTTGGCTATCACACATGCTTATGTGAATCTTCTGTTGAGGTCTCCTTCTGGGTTCCACAGAAGATGTATTATTTATTTTAAGCTCTACCAAGAAGTGCAGTAGAACTTTTCACTAGCAGTCTTGGGACTCTTCTGCTCTGTCATTTCTGAAGCAGAGAAGCAAAGGATATAAGCTGTTTTTTGTGAAAAATAGGGGAGGAATTTACAAACACCATTTTCTGTTTGGTTAATGCATTTTTTAAAAGTGTTTCTGGCTGGTATTATCAAACAGCAGGTATTCTCATTAAATGAAAAAAATTAATACAAGGGTGGAGATTATTTAGAATTAAACTTAAATTCTGTCCATACTAACTAACCTCCTCTCACACTCTCCTCTAACCTTCACTACCCAGCTGTAGTTTCATACCTAACATTTTCAACTCTCTTCTCATTTCTGGATATTAGCACAGCTTATTCTTAGTATTCCCTTTCTAGATGAAAATTGACCTTGTATTCTACCTTTCCTGGCTTTCAGTTGCTGTCTGATTTGGTCAGTTCTGTTGCTATCACCCAGAAACTACCAGATACCTTTACTAGACCTCTTCTGTCATGTGCAGAATCTAAATTAAGCAGCTGGACTTGCCAAGCATTGCAACATTCGATATCAATAGTTACTATTTACACGATTTATGAGAAGCTGAGCAAATCTCCAAGACAGGCATAGGGTGTTATTTTTTTGGAAACAGCAAAATCTGCAGTTATCTTTTCAGTTATTTCACCCCCAAATCTGTACCACTTTACAGCTGAAGTCTTGGAGGCACTTCCATTGGTGCTTGTTAAATATGCTTCATAAGAGCCCTCTGAGGAAGGAATTCCTGCTTTGCAGCAGGGAAGCTGATGTGTGGCTTGTAACAGTAGCTGTCAAGTCAAGGGCAGAGCCAGGAACAGATCCCAGGAGCTGTTTCTCACCTGCTCTAACCTTCAGCTCTTTTCTTTAATCCTGCAGCCAGTGAGAAGCTTCCTCTCAAACAGCAGATTCATAAATGAGGCTCTTTTTCATCTTTTGAATGCACCTCTGTCATTTCTGTGCCGTCTCACCTGGCACCCATCCCTTCAGGAACAAGCTACTGTAGCACCAGGCAGGTGCTGAGAATAGGAAATGAAGCATTCCTTACTGTCTAGGGCAGCTTTTGGTTGGGTTTCTGAGTGTTAGTGCATAAGTGCTACTTTGTGCTGCTGAATTCTTTAATTCTGTCATTTACGTTTAGTGTGGTTTCATTTGGTTTTGTGGATATTTTTTGAGTCTGGGAGCTTTGGGCCTGCAACAGCAACTATCATGTCTGTGTGTTGTGTCATGTGGAATTGTGCTGAAAGCTAGGAATAACCATAAAAATGCAATTTCCAGAAACTTATGGGCTGAATTCATGCTTGCTGAAAAAAACATAGCTAGGTTTATTGAATTCAGTGGTGCTGAATCAGACAGAGTGTAACAAAATCTTCACCTGTACAATTTCTGCAGTTATTTCTTCAGTTATTTTGCCTAGCTAAGTGGATTGTACATTCATCAAAGAAAGTTGCACAGCAACAGTTTGGTCAAACATCTATTGAACCTACCAGAATTCTTTCCATTTGATTCCTGAGACAGTATCCATGACTTAATGGTAGTCTTCTGTCCAGCACAGTAAACATTTAGAAAGGTAATATACTGTTTAGTCATTAATATAGATAAATTCAGTCATATTTTCACTACACATAGATGCAGTTGTCTTGATTGATTAGTATTTTAATAGAATGTCACATGATTAGATAACATGTAAACATGAAGTAACAGTATTGTACTGGATGCTGAGATATATGTAATGAGTACCTGAATGATGTACATGTACTTAACTCTCTGAAAAACAAGTCTTCTGCCAGAAAATACAGATGATTGCTGTCTGCAGTCACCAGCCAGATGTCATTAAGATTGCTCTGTCTTTTTGCAGCACCTATTAAATTAACTATTTTATTTTCCCAATGTATCAGGAGAGTAAATTAATGTAAGGTTAGTTCTGATGCCATAATGTCTTTGTACTACTACAAGAGCAGAAAGCAGTTCCGATCTGGAGCTTTGAATATTAGTGTTACGAGCTGTAACTTTTCAAAACAGGCTGTTGAGGGAGAGATTTCCTGGTAAAATATTTAATATTATCCAATGCCTAAATTTTGTATGGCCCATTTTCTGCTAATGTTTGCCACTGTTTAAAATGGCCCGTGTACTTACATGCCTGTTGCCACAGGGTAAGTATCCTTTGCTTTTTCAAAACACGACACATTCCGGGGTTTCGGGTTTAATCACGTTGGTGTTCGTTTTCGTAGCACAGGTGCAGCAGTGAACAGCAGTGAAAGCCTCCCTCCATCCTCATCTGTCAATGACATCTCATCCATGTCCACGGATCAAACCCTGGCGTCTGACACGGACAGCAGCCTGGAAGCTTCTGCGGGACCCCTCGGTTGTTGCAGGTGACTAGCCGCCTGCCTGCGAAACCCAGCGTTCTTCAGAGGATGATGTCATTTAGGAGGAAAAATTGATGGGAGTTAAGAGATGAAAAGAATGAGAAATAGTAAACACAAAGATTTAAACGAAACAAACAAACGAAAAAATCTTTTCAGCCTGCTTCTCCTACAGAGTTATGTAATGCAGCTAAGCTCAAGTGTATATTTAACTTATAGTTGCTCTGCTTTGGTCTTCTTCCAGTGATGCTTACCAGGGGGGTAAAAAAAAAAAAAAAAAGGAACTGAAAAATCCTTTTTTTAACCCCCTCCCCACAAGATGTAAAATGAATGGCTGCAAAACCAGCAACCTGCAACTGTCCTTTTCACACTGGCATGACAAGGTGTGCAGTAGCCACTCTCAAACATACGAGTGTACATCTGCCTTCACTCTCTGTTCTGTCGTCTGCCCAGTGAGGCAGACAGAGATATACATGCATTTTTCTCCATATAGGAATAGCACATACCCACACGTGCCAAGAGAATTCTGGCAGTGTATGCAGCTGTGTGCCCACAGGAACACACACATCTGCATACGTACTTAGTGTGCACCCCACAACCATAAATGGCCCATTTCAGGTGAACTGCATAACTACACATTTGTGATATTACCAGTGTATATTCTATTTGTTTGTTCATTGATGAGGTTGCATATCATGTATGAGGACTTGTGGAAGTGTAAATAACCACATAGAACTGTGTCTCCCTCAGACACTTGAAGATGTAGCACCAAAATTTCTGCTGAGAGTTGTATATATATTTTGAAATAATAAGCAGTTTTACTGAAGGAAGAAGCCACAGAGCTTCATAGAAAAATGTTAGTTTGTGAATGTTAAGACTTGTTGTTCTGATTTTTAGAGCAGACACACCAAGCTGAGACCAGGTTAGAAGGAAGCACATGTATCTTTGCAAGCTACAGGGAACAAGAATGAAGGTTTTTTTATGCATGTCTAAACCCAGAAAGATTTATCTCAGTAAGCAACTTTTCCTGTCACTGTTAAGTGAGTTATCATCTTAGGTCATAGATAGGCTCGCTATTATGAATTACAGGTATGTTTGTAAGTTAGAGGGTTGGGGAATGAGCAGATTGTGATATATGATTATGAAAAGGACGTGCAACAGCTTGTTTTTATTTTATGTCTAGGTCTTTACTAGGTTAGATAGAGAAAGGATATTTGCGGCCCACTCTCCCTCAGTGTATGTTTGTGGCTTAGAGGTTGTTTTCCCTTTAAATCATTTGCTATCAGGGACCTCTGCTACTAAGAGAACAGACCTTCTCCAGGTGCTTTTGGCTGTTCATTTGCTCATGACAAATCATCAGGCTCCCCAGGAATTTTTAGCAGCTGTGTTACATGGAAAAGAACCACGGAGCGCATGGGTCTAGTATTCCTATTTTCTAAGTAATAGCAAAGGTTACCATTCAGCTGGTGCTCTGGATGAAAGGGATGCAATCAGGGGTCTTAGGCAGTTTTGACAAGTTCCAAAGAACCCAACAGTGACCGAATATCAAATTGAATTTACCAGGTAATAATCCACAGGGTTTCCAATGGTAAGTAACAGCAAGTGTTTTTACCAGAGAATGACAAGAGTTTGTGCAAAATTTCATAACAATTGAATATTTTTCCTGCCAAAACAGCAATTAGCATTCTCCACTGCAAGGTCATTGTTACCTGAGTTGGAAATTAAGTAAAATCTGAATCATCTGTCCTGTTACCAAAGTGTGCCATGTAAACTGAAATGAGCTAAATTGTACTCTAATACTTTTCCAAATGTCAGAGAGAGAAACTGTTTAGAATATGTTAGTGGATATTTTAAATCCACTAGTTCTTATGTATTCAAAATTCTACCAAAATAGGATTGTTCTATTGGGTGGCTTACCAGCCTGCCATTCTGTGGTAGGAGAAAAAATTGAGTATCAAGTCAGATTTTGTTTAAAGGGAAGAAAGGAAGAAAAGATTTCTCCCCAGGATGGGGAGAAGGAGAGGTAAAAATTAAGTGGATATCAAATAATTTCAGATTTGATAAGTCTGAGCTGTATCAGAATTGCTATAGGAAGTGGTTTTTTCTCCCTGGTTGTATTTTTGGTAGATTTTTATTGAAATTTTTTTGAGAATAAAATTAGGTTGATCATGTTCTAAAAACTCAGAGCAGTAATTTTTAAAGCAATAATTTACTACTGCTAAATATATTTAGCAATATTCTCTCTTAAGCCATGAAACATCAAGTCATTATTGAGTGCTGTAACTCTCACTTCAAAGCCAATGATCATAAAAATATTAAAAGGTAACAGCAAAGCTCTGTAGGTATGTAGGCAATAACACCAAGGGTGACTTCTTAGCAATAATGAAATGTATCACCTCCAGATTTAACTAATCATAGATATATATTAATAATATTCAGGTAACTAATATCTGCTTTACATTCCTTAGTGTGCACCATTTGAGTGTGTTATTTAAACAAAACTCAACCAAGTATCTCAAAGAGGCAAAGCTGTAGTAAGGAACTGCAAACACACCACCAATGTAAACCGTAGAAACTTGGAGTAGCCACAGTTCATTGCCAGCGGTATTATGGAGATATGACACAGGCAACAGCAGAGAAACCATTTGCAGTAGATGGATACTTGTAGATCTCTCATGTTTCACCTACTGAAGCCAAAAAACATACTCTTGGTCCCATGGTATAATTCAGTCTTGTTTGGGTTCATGAAGGCTGGGTGGAGAACCATAGAAAATGTCCTTTGGTCGGTGCTGAATGAACCCACATCACAGGAGTTCCAGAGCTTTATTCCCAGCAGCCCTGATTCTGCTAAGCACCAGTGCTTGTTCAAACACTTGATGGAAACTATAGGGATGCATACATAATTTTAACTAGCACGTGCTTTTGTCCTTTGCTCAGCAATGGCTGACATCAGCATGTGCTTAAGTGCCTTGCTGAAATGGGGCCTAAAAGAATTACTGCATCTCTTTTTGTCCTCAAATTAGTCTCCTTTATGGGAAGCTCTGTCTAGGGGAGGAGACTTGGAGCTGTCCACATTGGACACTAGAAAAAAAGCCATCAATGAAGAAAAGCATTAGTTCTTTACAATTCTGGTCCTTGTATGTCCAAACTGAAGTAGTGACCATCAAGCAGGAATAGCATCCTTTGTTTTGCTTTGTGCCAGGGATTTGGTGCTGTCAAGCTGATACAGTATAACAGTGCAGGTACTTTTGAATTAAAGATTATAGTGATGATGTTCTGAGGCTGTCTTAAGGGAAACAAATTTTATTTTCTGATTCTAGAAGTTTTGATACCCTTCTCTTCAAGTGTGTTCCCCTTTACTCCAACATTTTGTTCAGCTTGAAAATAATAAATGCTTTTCTTATTTTTGCCATTGATCTTTAAAATCTACTTCTGTTTAAAATGTTACTAAATGTGGTACTTGAGCAACAATTTTCACTTAATTCTCTGAGGTTTACAGTTGTAAGCATGATTGCCACCACTCCAGAGACGAAGGAAATTGGGAAGCAAGAGATCTATGACAGATGTTCCAAGGTATTTAGGCACTAAGGAGGCAATCAGAAAGCCTGTGCCAGAAGTGGCATCGTCCTGAAGGGCAGCTGGACACCTTGGTATTTTTGAAAATATGCCCAAGAGCCTATTGATATCTTAAGTGCCTGAAATTTTGTCCCAAGTGGCTTACTTGAGCCATGTATGTAGCTATGAGCTGGGTGAGGAGAATGGCAGAAGCATTTTAACTATCAATGGCTGCTCAGAGCACTAGCTGCAAGAAATACCATTGAGAAGGTATAGAGGAAAGTTGCTGCAAAACATTCCTGCTTTATTTTCAGGTGGAGTACTTCTGGATAGATGAGAAACAAAAAGAAAGGAAAAAGTCAGAATGGCTCGTAAAAGACCCTTTGTCCATTTTCTTTTGCATTGCTGAGTTTAAATGAGGATGAGGTATTGATTTGTTACAAGTTGATGCAAGATTATACATGTTTTCAATCCATAATTTTTGGTAATTTTTGAAAACAGTCTTCAGATACTGACTTGGTAACTGGAATAGTATGTTGTGAGTTTTGACTATATTCCATTAAATTGTAATGTATCTTTAGAGAGTTCAGATATTTGAGTTGGTCGCACACTGATTTATGGGAATTGCATTGTGGTTGATGATCCCCCCCTATTATCTAGAATTCCATGACATGCATAGATTTAGGAATCTTAGCAAGATGCATTACATGAAACGGAGCTTAAACTGGAGTGCAAGTGTGGTAATGTGTTTAAAAAAACCAACCAACCAAAAGCTGCAGAAAGCCTGAACAGGTTTTCCAAGCCCTAATGCACTGATGGTTTTCCTCTGGAAATCCCCAGTTCCTGCCCAACATTGGCTGCCAGGGGTGACACAAGCTAGATGATCATGTCACTATGTCGCTCTTCCAAACTTATAACCAATTTGGTTTTGTCTTCACATATGTTGCTTTACCTTCTAACTTTGGGCTAATGCTAGTGAAGAAATTAGACCTGTTGCAGTGCCTTTAGGGAGTTTTCTAAAGTAGTGCTACTTAACTGATTCAGATTGTATTATATATTTGGCAGTGAGCACCAGTGGTTTCTTTTCCAATTCTTTTCCGTATTTTCTCATGAAAAATGTGCTAATAGCAAATTTTAGAACTACCTGATAAAGTCATTTTCAGCAAATCTCCGAAATTTTTTATTAAAGAAAAAAAGGTGTTTTGAGTATTCTGAAATTATTGTGAAATGTGATTGGAATATTTTAATTCAAAATAACTTCTAATAATGAGTGTTAGCTTATTTATATTACAAACTTTATAGTATTTCAAAAGATCAAAAATTTCTTTCATTTCAGGTATATTTATATTTCTTTCTTCATGCTTATTGAGATTTTAAAATTTTGTGTGAATTCAAACATGCAAAACCAACCAAACAAAAAAGACATTTTGCAACAAACTCTGTGCTTCCAGGGAGAGCAATACAAAAGAACACCTGCAGGGAAGAATTAGAGGGTATTTTTAATAGTCTGGCAAAAAAAAAAGTCTGAGTTAATGGTTCATTTTCTGTTTAGGCTCTTATTTTTCTTTGCTTCTGTATGTGTCTGTAGGAAAGAGAGGGTGTACATAGGGATGTGATTTTCAGAACCTCTGTTCTACTCAGTGTGAATAAAGAGAGTAGTTGTAATATAACCACACATCTTCAAGAATCTGATGGCTGTGCTTATTTGAACTTCCACCACTTTGCAAAGGACACAGTGAATTGCAAGCTCAAGGTGATCTTTTTCACACACACACAAAGAAAATTGTTGTGCAGTAGGTTTGAATATTATACAAATATGTAATGTCTTAATTAGTAAGATGCTTGGGGGAGGCAGGGGAATGGTGAATGTGTCATCTTCACTGATAAGCTGGAAAACAGACCTGTCCAGTGGAATTTAGTGGAATTCTCTTGATGTATTAGGAACTTGCCAATGTGGTCTGATTTTTTTTTTCTTTTTTTGTTGTTGGTTTGGTTTTTTTTTAATTAACTATTGATTGCAAGAGGTGAAATGTTTAACTTAATGCATGTTCAGGCTCATTGACCCATGGCAAGTTTGAGTTTTAAAGAGGGTTTGATTTGACAAAAGAATGTTGAAAAACTTCAACTGAGGCTAATGGTGCCTTTTTACTTGAGAGGGAAAAGCTGAAAAGCACATATTGAAGTAAGACACAGTCAATTTGGGAAATAAATGTATCCCTACCATGCTTATCATTTCAGACAGGTCTCTTTTGCTAATTTTCACTGAACAGGGCCATTCTTGTCTTCTGGAAAGCAAGATATTTATAATGTAAATAGTTGTATTGATTTTTTTTCCCTTCCTCTGTAACTAATATGTAATAATCCAACATGCTATTTCTGTTAAAATCTTTTACAATAAGGCCGCTGTATGCCTAAATATGGTTGACCTCTGACCTTCTCCTAAGTCAGTCACATGCTGATAAAGGAGGGTGCTGGAAGTTTCAGTGTACATATAGAATCATGTATATTTAGTAAATTGGGTAAGTGGGACTTATGGCCAGTATACATTAAGCCACAACAGTAACAAAGCTCCAGATCTTAACTAGCAAAAACAACTGTTCACCTTGCCATGTCCATCCTGTAATAAGATCTAAGTTGCACCTGCCTGTAGTTCTGCATGATCAGACTTCAAAGTATAACTAACAAGATCTGTAATGTATCAGTGTTGATAAACGTAGTTGTAAAAAAAAAAAAAAAAAAAGAAAAGAAAAAAAAAAGAAAAAAAAAAGAAAACCAAAAAAACTCGACCAACAAAAGAAAATCAACAGCAGCTCAGTATCAAGACTGGAAGATGAGACATGTCCGATTTTGTTGCACAGTTATAGCTGAAGAGAACAACCGATGTCAGTCAGCAGAAATGGACTACAGTAAGAGATTTGTTAAGGAACCAACATTATTTCCATATTGTTTTGTTCTTACCCTGTTTACTTTGACCATCTGTTGTTCCCTGTTCCACAGGGGACAACAGGGCCTCAGTGATCAGTGTTTTATGGGTCAATGTCACATTAATGATTTCCAATTTCTGTTTGTTTAGCAATTACTGAACTAAGATGGGACTCTCATGTTCTCCCATGTGTCCAAAGGAATCCTGTCAGAGCTTCCTCATGAGGATACTCTTCTCACTGCTGTCTTGACTCCTGTCAGTTGAATGACTTTGCAGTGTTCCCAGTAAACAGCACAACGCAGCAAATATAATGACTGAGGGCTTAATTGCGGGCACGTTGTGGATCTGTACTTTCACTGGGGCTCAAAGTCATGCAGGGACAGGACTCAGTTGAAACATGGTATGTACTCTATGCATGACGCCTATATTACACCTTTATGACCTTATAGTGGTAAAACTGCTGATCTTTACGGATGTGGATTTGGACCATCTTTTTTTTCGGAGGAAAATTGTAGTGAACCTCCGTCCTTATCCCACAAACCACTTGCTCCTATCCAGAGCAGCTAAATGGAAGTTAAAATGGTGCAAGGGCCTTCTGGGGGCCGTGCACAGGGGTGAATTTCATGCTGTTTGAATGTGATCTTGCCAAAAAGCCTGTATGTCTAGCAGGGGAGACTGTGACTGTCCTATAAGGAGTGTTTGTGTTGTTTACTTTAAAACAAGCTTTGCTAATTAAAGTAGTGTATTCCGGAGTCCTATTTGAATGGCATGAAGGGTATCAATGAAGAAGATACAAAGTATGCTCCTACAGCTCTCCTGGCTTCTTGTTTCTTTTCCTTCAGCCCTCTCTAGGGGACACAGATAAAGCTGTAAACATGTGGACGTTGCCAGGATTACTAAATTCGGTAATTCAGCGCCTTCTGATGGGCTTCATTTAAGAAGCATTTACAGCACTACATAAATATAAAGGTATCTTAAGACACACGAGATTCAGACTTTTTGTCTTTAAGTAGCTTCAGAGTCTGTTCCTCTGGTTGACTGAGTAAAAAATATTGGGGGTGGGGGGAGAATGACCACATGACTGGATAGAATGAAGGAAATCTGTCAAGTAAAAGCTAGTCCTTCTACCATCTCTCTCTCCATTAAAAAAATTTTAAACAAAATCAAGCCAAAAACAACAAACCCATTAAAAAAACCAAACAAAAAATCATAACCCCCAAACCACCATGCCAACTGCAGAGTTACTGTTTGGAGACTCATTTTTCACAAAGTTGAACACACTTCACTCTAGGTGAAAAAAAGAACAAATAGGAGAGAGGTGCTATCTTTTTGGGAAACATTGCTGGTTTTTTTCAATTCTTGCACAAGCTATCTATGTCCATAATATTTCCCAGCAAGTCAAAGCATAGTACACAAAGGACATTTTTATATTTGGATTTATCATGTGTAGGGATGAAAATTAAAATCACAATCAGCCTTCTGTCAAAACAATTTGAAGGGGGGACCTATAGAAAAGAATGAATTAAAGCACTTGTAAGCACTGTAAGAAAAAGAAATTCTTAAAGTTGTTTGTACTTAAATGTCATTTTAAGCATACTACACACAGCTGACTTGCTAAAAAAAAGATTTGCTAAAAAAAAGCAAGTTTTGTTTGCTCTGACTAGCTAAAAAAAAAAAAAAGACAATTTTCAAGGTCTTTTTTTCTCCCAGCTTGTATATGCAGAGATTGGCCAAGCTACAACATATAATAGAAACCTCTGATTTCCAGTGGCTAGAGAATTTTGACTTTTTGATTCTTATCGTAAAATAAGGGGACCCATTTCTTATAGGGACCAGCTTTTTAGTTTTATGGGGTACCTTTTGAGAGAGTTGAAGAGTCCTCTTTTTTGAGAGGTTTGCCTTTTTCAGGAGTCAAAATGTGTGATTCGTGTCACTAAACATGCGGTACACATAATTTAATCCAGATCTGAAGCTGTATCTGGGATTTAGCTTCCACGTAACCCAGAGTCCTAAATTCCAGAAAATCCGAAGTTGTATATGAACAGGAATGTCTCCTGCAATGCTCCTTGATATTCAAGGGGAAGTACCTTTCACAGCATCATAGCAGCTTTGGAATTTTTCTTCAGTCAGCTTGTGTGCTGGCCTGAACATCTCCTGCGTGGTGAGAGGCCGGACGTGTGGGACGCTGATGAGCTGCAGCGGATCAATGGACTCGTCTGTGCGGAAGGAGATCCGGGTGCCTCTGCAAAACTCCCTCTCTGCTGGAGGCAAAATAATGGGATGAAGGTCAGTGAACAACCTTGCGCTCAAGCTGATGAACATTTCCTATGGTGCTGTGAGGCCTGTTTGGATGCACTGAGTCCAGCCCACAGGCCCCTCACAGTACCTATGGCTGTTGTAATCCCTGTGTGGGACTCGCTTTCTAGTTTGGTGACAGAGTTCAAGTTTTGCTTCTCCTGTGGAACCTTCTGCTGAAGGCTGTTCAGGGTTTACTGTTTCTATGTTTGTTCTGGTACTTAGAAAGCAACAATTCTGCAGGCTTCGTTCACTGCCCTGTGGCTGGGGTTCAAGTACATGTAGATAGAGACTGGCATTATGTTGCTTTTCAACACGCTTTCCCAACCTCTCTGTTAACGGTACAGCTTGGAGCCTGAACTGCAAAACTGCTCTGCCTCCAAGAAAACATGATTGTCAGTAAGGAGCCAGGGAGGAAATTAATTAATTAATTAAATTAATACCAATTTCCTATGTATTTGTCTTATTTTGAAATTGACTGCTGGGAAGCAGTAAGTGTTGTTTGTCTCTTGATGCTTCCATATGATGTTCTGTCCACATTCCTGGAGTACTTATATATGAAATAGAAATTAGGGTGCTTGATAAAAGAGCTCTCTTTCTGAATATGTCTATTTAATGGATAGACTGGGGCTTTTGTTAAGTAAGTCCCATTATGGGGAACGGCTGGCTGTTGCTGTCTGGAAGATTTTAGCCTTTCTTGCATCATAAGCTTGGCACTAACAATGGGGGCATTTAACATTCCTCCAGGCTAAATTTAAAATGTGTGAAATTATTCCCGTCTCTACTTCATATCTGTCATTGGAGAATAAGGGAAATTATCTTTGATACTTACAAACTTACGAGGCAGGAATTACAAAGAAGTAACTGCTGCACCAAATACTCCTTCGTTTTCCAGAACAATTGATGGTTTAAAGTGTGGATGAGGTAAAAAGCTGTACAATGACCCCTTTCTGCTGTTAGCCCTAGCTAGGTAAAGACATGTCTGATGTTACAAAATTAAGTTGTTAAGAAAAAGAAATTGATGGCAGATGCTATGAAAACATCTTTAAGTCCTGATTTGCCATCAACAAATGTTCAGAAACATTACCTCTGGAATTTTTTATCTTGGAAAATATGTTTATGCCCATACTTTGAAAGATCTATCCTCAGAATTATCTAGATGATATTCAACCTTTTTAGTTCAGTTGCACCATCTTAGAAGGAAAAGGATATGTTTAAAATGTCTCATCAGAATGTTAAATCACAGCTAGAATAAAGGTTCATTTTTTGGTTTTTTTTTTTGTTTGGTTTGTTTTGTTGGGTTTTTTTGTTGTGTGGGTGTTTTTTAATATGAGTAATTACCAAAAAAAGTGCCCTAATAGTAAAAGTCCTGGAGGTATGTTATCACAGGGTGCTGTTAAATGTGCCCTCCCCACAACTGTTTTCCAGAGGGAGCAGTCTGTCTTTCAGGGAAAGATTTGTGGATGTAGGTGCTCAGGGAGAATGGAGACACTTAACATCAGCCTCAATTCAGACTTAACAGGGTTTGAGCACAGAAAAATTCAGAGTATGTCCAGAAGCTCCCTTCAGTAAAATTGAAAGTAAAATTGAAACATGTCACTGAGTGGACTGAAGGATGAAGCTCTGGTTTTAAAATCAATGAACATTATGAGAAACACTCCAGGAGTCAAACCTAATACTACTGCATTTCAGAGCTCCAAGCAGCCAAAACACTGTCCAAATTCTTTTTCAAAAGCCTAATTCCATGTAACAGGCCAGAATGCATACCCGTGTTCTCACAGCAGGAATACCCCGAAATTTTTAGTGTATGTCTGTCTGAAATGTCAGTTAGCTGAAGGATGATAATGATTCTTTGCATAAAGGAAAACGCTTATTTTTGGCCATGTGCAGACCTCCCATCTTTTTTTCATCAGAAAGGAGAAAAAATAACATCTGGAACAACTCTACAACACAATACCATGCTGCTGGCTGCAGGTGGGTCGGTGGGAGAATGCTGGTCAGCACAGTTGTACTCACCAATTTCAGCTTTCTGATATTGTGTCACAAGCGCAAGGCAGGGCTAGTGAACATGGCAATAAAATTACTGCATGTATTGCTAAATTAATTCATTTGCCAACATTGTCACGTGATTTCTGAAATATACGAAGGAAGTTTTAATTTCCTTTTTTTGGCCATAATTACTAGCATGAACAAATTGACAGCATGACCATGCTGTCTGTCAGTTTTATTGTAGGTTTTCTAGGCGTTTAGCACAAAGGTAAACACATGTGCTGCAAGAATTCACTACCACTGTTATGTAGCACAAAATCCAGCATGACTGTGATTGTACATCAAATTTGCACAGCGTTGTGACCAATTCATGGGATCATCCAGTAAGTGGGGAGGAAAAAAAAATTAAAAAATCAGAGTGTGCAGTGCAAAGAGGTTTTTTTTTTAAACCAGGAAGACAGTCCTGGTTATCCCAGCTTCTGCTCCGTGTTAGGTCAGATCCCTTACCTCAGGTTAATTCTGCGGTCATCTTGCTCCTCTGAATGTGGTGTTGCAGAGCTGTAGCAACACGGCAGCCCTGGAATTTTTCTTCACTCAGGTTGTGTGACACAGACAGAGCTCCCTTCAGCAAGGAGCATGCACGGTACAGGTGAAGAGTGACACCTAAAGGCAGAAATGTGCTCAAGGCTCCGGCAAGGGCAACATTCAGCCAACGCTTCAGCCTGTAAATCATCTGCTTGTTGTATTTCTTCTCCAGCCAGACTGACTCGAGACACTTCATCGTGTTGTCTGGAGCGTTTCTTGGATGCTCCAGAATTATGGACAAAGCATAATTCTACGTTGTCAGTAAGTTTTTGTTATTTTTCTTGGTTTTCCAATAATGAATGTCTGTAAATGGCTCCCTGTAGCACAGGGGATAACAAGAAATATGGTCAAGTGAACAGAACTGAGGGGTAGATGACAGTGGTGCTAAGCCAATTGGGTATGTGGGTACTTTTGGCCACCATCTATCTCTTCAAAACTACTTGGAGTTCTGGATGTAAAAGACCACAAAGAATTTAGATGATTACCTTTTATGACTTTTCACCTGTCTGGTCTGTGACCAACTTGAAATTTTATGGTGACAAATTCTTCCAACAGAGCACGCAAAGATACATCCAAATACATGTTAGTGTGTTTATCTTCCCTTTAGAGAGCTCAGCCTTTAGACAGTGGTACAATTGGCCAACACTATCATATTGGGAAATTGCTTTCAAATCTCTGCTCTATCTGTTGTGTTGTTTTTTTTCATTTTTATGTCCACTTTAATGGAAAGGCATTCTCTGAACCATACCATAGGTATGCCTTCCTTCAATTTCTGTTAATATTATAAACAAGATCACAGATTCAGGAAATGGTTTGGGTTGGAAAGGACCTTAAAGATCACCTAGTGACCAACCCCCCAGCCATGGGCAGGGCCATCTTCCACTAGACCAGGTTGTTCAGAGCCCCATCCAGCTTGGCTTTGAACACTCACAGGGATGAGGCATCCACAACCTCTCTGAGCAACCTGTGCCAGTGCCTCACCACCCTCACAATTTCTTCCTAATATCTAATCTAAACCTGCCCTTTTTCAGTTTAAAGCCATTCCCCCTTGTCCTGTCACAATACTACCTTGTAAAAAGCCCATCTCCAGCTCTTTTGTAGCCCCTTTGGGTACTGGAAGGTGCTATAAGGTCTCCCTGGAGCCTTCTCTTCTCCACACTGAACAGCCCCAATTCTCTCAGCTTGTCCTCACACAGGATGTGCTCTAACCCTCTGATCATCTTCACGGCCTCCTCTGGACCCACTCCAACAGGTCCATGTCTTTTCTGTGCTGAGGACTCCCATGCTGGATGCAGTACTCCAGGTGGGGTCTCACCAGTACCACCAAACTACAGAAATCAACCTTGTCATATATTAATTAGTCCTTACCTCTATAACAAATTCTTTAGCAGTGGAGGCAGTCAGAAGTGGCAGACTGAAAGAAATCATACATGACCACTGTGAGTAATACTGTTTTAGGCTAAACTTTCATTTAGCTCTGTACAACTGAAGCTGATGCTCCCACACAGAGCAAACATTATGACATTTAAAAAACCATGCATCTTGCCAAGTGATACAGCTTTTAATCTTCTGTTTTATGCTCTAGTGCCTTTATTTATTAGGGGATACTCCATCAGCTCAGGAAATGAGTTCTCTTAAAGATAATAGCATTCAGTAATTATCACATCTCTCATTTCCCTATGTCAGAGAAGCCATTTAAAATGATGATCACATCCAAATTCCTGCTACATTGCCTGTAAGAGGTGTATGACAAGTAAAGAAAAAAATGTTACTGAATCAACATTGCAATCTTGCTATGAGGAGCTAATGAGTTTGCATTTCATAGTGAAGTGCATGCAAGGAATTCATATTTTCATTGATTTGCTGTCATAGGTGATACACAGTTAATATACAGAGAACAACTACATAATATAGTAAATGCACACAAGAGCACTTTGGTTTTTTTGTTCACAGAAGAGCATTAGGAGGAAGAACAGTCAGAGCAACAACAACATGGAAACTAAATCAAAAATTGCAATTAATTCAACAAGCTAAATGGAAAATACTTCCTTACCAAATTTTTAGTAAAACAGAATCCAGTAAGGCCTGTCTCAGGTGGTGAGTTTCTGTCAGGTGTTTCTTTAAGTGCTGTGTGTGTGTAAGTCATATCACAATGCTTAAAATGTTTGAAGGCAAGTTAGGAAAGTAAATGACATTGCATATAGGCAGCAGTTCATTTCAATTAATGTGGTGTTTGGAGAAAATATCCCTGGAAACATTTTGGCACAATAGCTTTTTTTTTTTTTCCTTACAACATAACACTGAAATATGGGTGTAGACTTGCCCCCAGGTTACTGCAATGCTGAGGAAATTTTATGTTCTCTTCCTTCCATTCTTTTTAACTATTGAAGAGTACAATTGCTTCAGTAGTATTAACAAACTAATCTACCAGAGTGGGAGTTTTTTTGCAATTACTCAAGTGTTTATGTGAGAATGCATTGGATGTTTTTAGCAGTTTTTATGTTGAAAGAAAATACAGCAGGTTGTTAAGACTGAAGGACAATCATTTCAGTCAAGTTGTGCTAATAAACTGAAAATAAACACTAATGAACTGACATGCTACTTGACTGCTGAGCAGCTGGTTGAAACAGCTCTGAAACTATAAGCAATTTGGTTGTTGATGCTGTGTTCAGCATTTTTAGCTGATGAATAAACATCTGACAGCCGTGCTGGCTGTCATCACTCTTCTAGGAAATACCAAGTTAAATGAGCACAATAGAACAAAACAACACCCAGTAATTGTAAACAGTCTCCCTGTAGGCAAATGGTTGTTCATAATATCAAATCAGAACTTCACCTTCAGCTCAGGTCAAAAGTTGGTTAAATAGCACATGTCCTTTTGGAGCGTTAGGCCTTTGTAACCATGTGTGAGACTACCCCTAAAACACCTACCCATATGAATGCACATCATGGGTAGGGAAAACTGGAAAGCTGGGGATGGCCAATGCGTTGTCCCACCGTCTTCTAATTCTGTGTAGGGCTCTGAGAACAATTGTTGTTTTGGGGGTTGTGGCCTTTGATGTCAAATAATTCAAGTTGTAGGTTTTGCTTCAGTTGGCACACGATGTTTTCCCTGAGGTTCAGTAATGTGAACCAGAATGTTTATTGTCACACAGATTAAGAACTAGCCTATGGTTTGCCTGTGGGAGCCCTTCTCTAACTAACTCATATAGTTCTGACCTACCCATTGAGAGAGTTTCAAACTTAAAAGACTAAGGCGGGCAGCTCCTAAGGCTGAGAAAGAAAATTACTATTCCTCAGCTGAGCAGGTCTTAAAATAGCAAACAAAAGAACTAATGTAATGGGGATAAAAGTATGGGAGGTGTACTTTTATCCTATAAAATACTGTTTAAAGTTTAACACTTTCTCTCTGTGTTCTTGATACACTAAAAACTCATCCTTCCCTTTCAGGACAAAAATGTTGTAGGAGCAGAGTTCATTGGTGTGATGCATTAGTCTCCTACTCATCTCAGTCATAGATGCCAGAGCATCATAGAGTTAAAACCTCAATGAGAAAGGGAAATTCAGGTACTTGCTGCAGTCATTTCTGCACCTCAGACCTCATGTGTACATTCTGCTATACTAACACCACTCACACAGGTCCAAGGTTGTATCCCTTCTTCAAGCAAAAACTCTTCCTTCATTGTCTGAGGAGATTTGGCTGAACAGGGGCAGAACCAAGGTCAAGCCTTATATACAGATGGAGGTGGAGAAAGAAACTGCTTAACTGCTGAGATTAAATGTAATTATTTTCTGTAAAATAACTAAAATAGCGGCTCAAGTGGTTTTGGCTCATTTTTCTATTTTACTGATAGTGACTGATTTTTTCAGGTGTGAGAAGGAGTTAAACGCACAGTTTCTCTTCAGCAGTGTGGTGTAAGAGTCTGGCAGCTCCATCCCCTTCTCTGCTTCCTGAACCACCAACCACCACCAGACTTTTCAGAAAAGTATAGTCATTTCAGAAAATTACTTACCTGTGTCCTCTATCCTGGACTAATTATATTTTTTCAGAAGGAAGAACCAAAAAGACACAAGACTTAAAAATTTCTTTGCATGAATAACTACTGTGTGTATGTGATTGAAAATAAAAGCAAGTCTTTAAAATCATAGAATCCTAGTGTGGACTGCTTCATGCACTTTCACCTCTCAAGCCCTGCTTTTCAAGAGCACTATCAAATGCAGTGCAGTCATGTTGGGCAATTGCTCTCTGGACGACAGTGAAGCAAATAAAAAATACTTTGCCTTGCAATTTAGATATACTGGATATAGTTAGTTTCTGTATTGTGGTAATACTCTGGCTTGTGGTGGTAAATATTTGACATGATACAATATTTTTAGCCACTTCCTTGACAAGATAATTGAAGATTGAATAATACGCTGAAGTAGAAAACAATTTACTGCCAAGGTTAATTCTATTTTGTTTCTTTTCTAATACTTTGGTATTGAGGAATGGTATAAAAATGTTCCCTGTGCTTACTTTAGTGCTTTGATTACAACTGTTTTTTAAACTGATGAAATCCATTTACAACCAGAACTCACTTTGGTTTTCCTCCAAATACTGTGCATAAATACTTCTTATACAAAGCTGTAATATTTATTTAATGAAAGATTGAATTGGAATGGAAATAGGAAGATACTCTCAGTTTTAAAAAAAATTAAATGCTTTTCATGTTTTATCTTGGCCATTTGTTATTTTGCAGCTTTGGTTAGTATACTAGACATGAATGAAATATCTAACATTTCCAACAGCATTCTGAAGTTTCAACACCACCAGGACATCAAATCAAATTCTAAGGAGGGAAATATGAAACTCATTCTATATTGACATTAGTTACATCACTTTTTTAGTCAAAGATAGATCAGTTGGCACAAACAGCACAACCACAGTGTGTCCTGTTGCTTTAATAACTAATATTTTATATGTGACATATACATATATATACATATATTTAGGCTGTCAGGATGTCGATTTTGGTACCTGTGGTGTGCTCATACTTCATGTGTTACTGTCTGTGATTCCTCACTTGTCTTAGTAGAAGTGCTACAAATCAGGACTGGCCATCTGTGAGCACACCTTAAACAAGTTGCAAATTCAGTCTCCTATATTTACAGCTAAACTTCCCAAGATGGCTACAGCACCACTCAAAATTATGTGCAGAAAAACAATCATACCCCTCTTCCCCACCTGCTTTTCTCAGAAATACAAAATTATCAAAGGTGTTGCAAATAACAGCACTAAGATGTTCATTAAAATGCTTTTGTTATGCTGATCGTGCAAATTTTTATTATCCTGCACACAGTCTGAATTAAAATTTGCCTGGACCTCCTGGTATTTAAGAATCTGTGAAGTCGGATATCAACTCATTATAAATTATAAAGAGATAGCTTGCATGCCTACAAAATGAAGAAACAGAGGTAAGAGATTTATTATTAACTCATTTATGGATGCTAAAGCACGCAAGAGCTAGCAAGAGACTGCAGGTAAATTTAACTACAAAGGAAGTAAAAGATGGTGCAGAAGAAATACATGTATTAAAATATTTTGTGTGAATAATACCAGAATTTCAGCCACACCTCTCTGTTTATTTAAATAGCATTATAGGACCATGGTGTTTTTCCAGAAAACTGTCTGTTCTGGTGTGTGGAAGGAGATGGAGGTTTTGGTCACAGCATTCATGGTAATGGTGTGCCAGCTGCCCCAAGGAAGTGCAGCTTCACTGCAAGTACTTGAAGCCTATTATATAAAATAAAAAACAGGCTTAGCACACAGGCATGCAGATGGCAAGATATTAAACTGAAAGATTAAATAGTATGCTAATTTCACGTGCCTTAGATTATCTGATTTTGTTCATTATTTGCTTTAACGATGAAAAAGATGAACACACTGAAAAGGGAGCTGCTTTGTTGTCTTCAGAGCAGAACAGATGTGCATCAGAT
The DNA here is from genome assembly GCF_025592945.1 of Manacus candei. Classification (NCBI taxonomy): domain Eukaryota; kingdom Metazoa; phylum Chordata; class Aves; order Passeriformes; family Pipridae; genus Manacus; species Manacus candei. The sequence goes on along the minus strand of NW_026138076.1, from coordinate 44,272,360 downwards.
GCTGCAGTCCTTTGTGTAAAGAAATACATTTCATTCTGCAGCATTGCCAAGATAAAATTAACAAAATCATTTGAGTTTCAGATTTCTTTTCTTGAAGATTTAAATACTTGATTTAAAGTATCTGTGGAACAGTCAGTGATTTGCAGTAAAGCATATTTCTGAGGCAGAATAGAGTGTCTACAGTGTTAAGCCAGTTACAAGTGGGCAAGAATATTAAAATACCTGCTTTCAGATACTGTTTTGCTAGCATTCTGTAATAGAAAGTTCTCCAGCAGTGTCATAAAAAATATCCTCTGAAACCCTTCTTGGGTAATAATTACACAACTAATGGTAGCATGGACGTCAGTCTGAGCTTTAGCAGGCATAGTTAATCAGTGCAGCTCCATTGCCTTCAGTGTATTTACGGCAGTATCAGTAAATTAACTTGCTTGAAACATCTCCCTTTGGAGAAAATCCACATTGCAGTCCATCTTCTAAAACAGAATAACTCTTGTTATGTTTCCTATGCTTCATACCATATTTGAACATCAGAGGTATTAGGTAGGAAGACATATTGGCATTGGAGTAGACTAATGCAATTAAAACAAACAAAAACTACTTTAAAATCACATTTTCTACGTATAAAATAAAGTGAATGCTGCACCACTGATGAAAGGACCTCCCAGCCAGACCAGGACAGAAAAGGGATGGAAAGAGATGAGCCAGTGGATGGAAATATACAGCATGTTTCAAGTCAAAAGATGAAACATCTCTGTAGAGAATTACAAACCCTGCAGCAGTAAGTATTCCTTGGGCACAGAAATGGCTAAGAAGGCAACCAAGAATGAAGTCATCTTGTCTACAGTCCTGGAGCAGGAGTGTGGTCATGCCACAGCATTCTAACTTCCCTAAATCCAGAAATGTTTAAGTCAGTTATCCAGTGAAATCTCCCGTACCATGCTAATTTGCACCAGGGAAGAAGACTGCAGGCACAGTGATGTAAGAGGAAACCCCTGCTGTAGGTTGGAGTGTGCCAAGAGGAAGTTAATGTGCACAGCTCAAATGACTGCTGATTTATTGATGGCTCATGTATGTAGTATTTTTTAAAAATTATCAAGATCTCAGTACAGGTTTGGTTTTTTGATTGGTTTTTTTGGTTTTGTTTTGGTTTTTTTCTTCCTCAAGAAAGACAAGGACAACTCTTAGCTACAAATGGTTTGAGAAGAAAGAAATACCTGCCCACACAGCAGAGTTTTGGAAGGAATTCCTCCATTTTTGCCTTTTCCAAATTACATTTAAAGACTGCTCTGGTCTTCCCTTGTTTTTTGTCTGTAAGTATTTTTCTTCTGAGGACCATTTTATGCATAGTGATACTCAAAGGCCTCCAATTTAAGGCCCAACAAGCAAAAAAACCTTGGTTTTTCTTAATTGCAATGTACATCTCCTTTTAGCTCCCGAATTTGGGTTGTCTACTCATGGAAGAGCAACCACAACATTTGACCTGGGTGTGCAGTCACTTTGTCTGCTTGAAACATTTCAAGGACCGAATAACCAAACTACACTTGTTTTGAACAAAATGAGCCATCCACAGGCTCATGTTTATTTATGCACACTAGTGATCAGACCACTTAAAAATTTACATGCAGAGAAGTCATAAATCAGAGGGCAGACTTCTCTAGTGAAATACTTCAGAAACTTTTGAGCTAATGTAGCTTCAATTCTCGGCCTTGTTCCACTAACCAGGTAAGTTTCTTGAACCCCTGACACCAGCTAGCCTACTGTCAAAAAGAAGATAGTTTATTCATATTAAAATCAAGTAATGCCATGTCTGCTTCTCTTTAGGAGAAAGAAAAATGACAACATAATAATGGAACTTGTCAGACTTTTTTTAGAGAAAATACAGTGCTCGTATTGGAATAAGGCAGCCATACCAGCAGGGAATACAAATCTTGGAGACTATTTTTAAAAATACTAATATGTTTCTCCAGGAACTGTGAAAATATAAGTTCTTCAAATTTTCAGTGATCTTCAGATAAATAATTTATGTTTTTACTCCCACTCTTACACAGCTTAAAAAATGTGGTTCTTTCCCTCTGGTGATTTCATATCTAATGTATTCCTGTGGTTATCTAGTAATGATCAGTTCATTGAGATTAAAATAAGAAATAAAAAATATACTCTTTCATATTTTGTTTCCTGCATGTGCAGAACATATGGTGAAGTTTGCTTGTTTAAATCTCTCCCTGATAAGCCTTGGAGACAATGGGTCTATTTAAAAGTTGTAAAGGAAACAATTGACGCCAAATAGTTTCCTGTAATAGAAAAGAGAATTCTCCCCAGTTGAATCCAGCAAAGGGTTTGGACCAGCATCTGATCCCATAGTATATGTTAATCCCCTTATCTTAAGCTTCATTTTATACTGTCACACAAACCAAGTAAGTTAGAGATAGATTTGGTCAGACTGGGTTTGGGTTTGAATATTTTTTCTTTTGAAAAACAAGAGATTAGTAACGGATGCTAAACACCCTCTATTTGTCTGCTGTTCTTGAAGTTGTCAGGGTACTTCTCTGTGGACTTTTGGTACTTGAAGGTCAGAAAATATGTTTTGAAAAAACATATGCCAATATTTTTCTCAGTAAATAATAGCAGTTTCCCAATTCTGAGCTCAGGTAGACTATGATATGTATCACAGGGGACTAAGTGTTATTTGGAGCTACACAATAGTATAATCCAAGTAATAAAAGCACTTTGTTTATGACAAATTCCTTTTTTTTTTCCATCTTTAATTGGTAATGTGGTTATGATTTGCATGCTGTATGATTTGAACATATCCCTTCAACATATTTTCATTTGTGATAAGGGTGCCTTTCCTAGGGCACTATTATTTTCTATTTCCATGCAATGGGATAAATTAGACAAATTACACAGAGATGTGGACAATGCAATCAAATACTAGCACAAGGAACAGAAAAAAATGACATGTTTTCCACTTAAACAGGAATTAAACACTTTTAAAAGCTTCAAGGGCTATCGTTTTAGAGTAAGATTATTCTTTGTACCAGCGGTAATAAAAGACAGACAATGTCTCACTGGTGGCTCTGTTTTGTCATGATTCAAATGTCATGGCACAGATTGTCTTGTCCAGACACAGAGCAGACACCTGAATGAGTAGATTCTCCTATTCCCAACTCTATGTGTATCATGGATGTGCCTGCCTCCAGAGGTGCTGCAAATGTGACTGACAAGCCCTGTGCCTCGAGCCTGTCTGTCTGACAGCTCCCTTACCTGCTCCTCAGACTGTGGCATCAACCCATGCTCTGACCCTACTGGGTTCTGCTCTCCTGTTGCAGGCTTTTCACCCAGCCCTCCCAGGCACATCTCCCTCCATGGGCCCTGGACACACAGCAGCTCAGCCCCAGAAACTCAGATTTCGGTGAAGTGCTCAGACCTTGCAATACATACCTAGTTTGTTCGCCGTGGATCCGGCCCCTTCAGCTCTTGCTTTCAATCTTTATGTCAGGACTAAACCAGGCAGAAGGAGCAGCTAAAGCCTGAATTTGCCTTACCTCTTCAGTGTGTATGTGCTGTCTCAGATGTGTGATACAAGAACACTTGGTGCTTTTGCTGGTGTACACTTCTGTCTCTGTTCACTGGTGATATTGTGCCGTGGCTGACTGGGGAAAGAGGATGCATCAAAGCACTTGTAGCTTTAAGGATGTTATGAAAAGGAAGGTACCACCACGTGCTGTTGCTTCGATTGACTCTGTGTTGCTGGTTCTCCTCTTAATGGATTCAGCCACAGTTGTGTGGGTAATGCTGATGACTGATTGGAATCGACATAATAAGATGCATTCCATGAGTGCAAAGTAGTTGGACTGTAATTAGTCATGTGATAAGGAAGTATACATGGTACATTTTATGCTTGGGTTCTTAAAAATACAAGCTGCCAAACAAAAAGAATGAGATACAGTTCCTTTGATTTTTAGGTGGCTCGTGTACCATTAGTTAGTGTCAAGCCAAAGAGTTGCAACCTCAGAACAACGGAAGTTACTCAAAAGATCAGAACATTCTTATGCTCTGACTGCACTTATACACACTAAATTTGCTTGCAAATGTGGCCTGAAATGCTCCTTGTGTGCAATGCCCTGTAATTTTTAAACATGCTGAGTAAAGATTTTACTTAAAAGCATAAACTAGTGGTTCCACCATAAGGAAGTATTTTACAAAGAAGCCCTTTGAAATTTAAATAAGAAAGTCTTCTACCTGACAATCTCCACAGTTGCAGGGAGAAAAGGGCATGTTTTAAATTAAAAAAAAATACAGGATATAGTATGAAAGGTAGTGAAAATAGATTAATAACTATTGCTATGTGTAGCCAGAGGAAAACCTTCCAGACACTAAGCAAGAGTCTGATTCCTTCTGGAATACCAGCTCTTCTGCAGGAAGAGTGTGGGACTGGAAGACAAAACTTCCAGTACTTTGCAAGAACTTTCCTGTGTAACCTCGAATATATCAAGTCATGTTTCAGCTTTTCCTTCTTTGAAATATGAATAATGTTACATTTCCATGTGTTGTGAGATTTAGCAAATCCATATAGCAACCTGCTTTGAAAGCTTCAAGAGGCAGGAGTTATAGATGCCAAAATATTACCAGCCATACATAAAAAGATATAATTAGGATTATAAACTCAGAATTTAAAATTAAGCAATTCATTAACATTTCACCCCAATTGTAAAGTGTTTCCTTCATGAGAATTAAACAATGACCCATCTCTAAGAAGTGAGAAGTTTTTCCAAGGGCGTGTTTCTATTGCAAACCCTTTTCTGTCTCTGCTTGTTCTAGAAGTAATTTATGGCCAGGGGATACTAAAGAAATTTCTCTTTGGGGCTAATGACTGTTAGAAAATCTGTTTATATTTGAAGTTGTGGAAATACATAGTACAAAAGCAACACGAAGACTGTCGATCATACTGCTCCATCTGCTTTACACTTCAAAAATAATTTCCAGTAAACAAAGCAGTGAAACATTATTAAGAGAAGCAGTGTGACACAGCTAAATGGAAGTTGGAAAGAAGTGTCCAACAATGCAAAAGCATGTACAGTTAAATCTTCCAATAAAATTAATCCACTTCAGTGGGCACAACTGTGTGAAAAGGTTGTTAACTTCTGGGGTGGAACTCATACCTTTAAGTTTGACAAAATAAGTTTGGTTTGACTAGGTAAAAAACTATCATAAGATATTCCAGAACATAGCATTTAAAAGCCCAGTTTTGTACCACTTTAAAAAGTATACTAAAATAATCCTTACGAAGAGAGAGGCAAGTCTTATGAACAAGACAGCTTTTCTGTCAAATAATTCACAAGTGTTTATGGCAAATATGAGTAGAAATGTAAATTACAATGGTTTATAGAGTAAGCAGGGGTCACAATAATTGTCACCTATGAAGCCAAATTATGGTCACTGTAACATTGGAGTAATTCTGCAGGTTTCAATGTAATTACTCTGGATCAACTCTGGTGGAACTCTTGTACAAAATGATGCCCTCAAGAGATTTACAGGCAGATAGAAGAGATTTCTTATGAGTATGGAAATAAATTCAAGCACTATTAAAGGGAGTACAATATTTTTAAAGCATTTGATATATTTTCTTACTTTTTGTTTTCTTCTGACCCTTAGTTCATTTAGTAGTTTGTACAGGGATTCTACTTTAATTCTGTGGCTCTCTCACTCTATTGCCCTGGAGCCTATCTTCAAATTTTTTTTTCCTGGTTTTCCAAAACTTTTAATGATTCAACAGACATGTTTGCATCAGCATCTCTTATTATTATTGCTTCATCCATAGATATTTTAATCTTCACTGAGATATTTCATGATCTTTAATGTCAGCCATTTGTTTACGTATGCTTTGCTATTACTAGGAAATACAACAACCCAGCTATTGCCTGTGGAATGATGGCACTGGGAACACAAAAGGCATAAAAAAAGTACTGAGCACAATTTTCAGGACCAGAGTTTGTTAAACTGTTGCTACAACCAGTGTGAATGCTATCACTGACATGCTGTCAATGTGAGTGAATGCTATCGTGACAGAAACTGCAAAAAAGTTTTACAGATGTCAACAATCAATGCCAAAAAAGTTCTGAAAAAAAAGTTGGGTTATGTTGACTTGGTATGCTAACTTTTACTGGTTTTGCTACCTTTTAATGAAAAGTCTGCAATTAATACATTCAGTTCCCATCCCCTCCAGTTAGGTTTAAGATCATGCATCTGAATACGCATGTATTTGCTAGTCAAAAATAGCAAACCTATGCAATCCTTAAAGATGAACATGAAAAACTTAGTTTCCAGTCATTTCTATAACCTTAAAGTGAGATTTGATTAAGCAGGAAAATTTACGTGTGTAGCCTTAGTAATTTCAACAGCTCAGGAAGTGTAATATAATAGTGCACAAGCTGTAAACGCTGGAACAACACATTAGATTGTTGCCTGTAGACATCCACCTACTGAAACTGTAATTGTGCAACTTTCATTGCATGAAATTAAAAACAAAAATAAAGGATGAGCCTCAAATTATAGAATTTACCAATAGATAAACAGAATTTCTTGTTGACGTGAGTACTGATGATCATGGCAAAATATGTGAACTGTCATTTGTACAATCAGCACCTTCTCTGTTTAAAGTGCTCTGTTTAAGAAGCTCTTCCTGTGTTTAGCAAAAGTTGTACTAGCACTTGCACATAGGATGATGCTAAGTTGTGTTGCAGCAAGAGGAATGAATTCATTGAAGATAACCACAATGCTTTGACATGTTGGAGAGCTAAAACAAAGGAATATTCAAAAGCCTCTCTGCCTGGCATTTAACATTTGGTCAACCGAGAGTCATCAATTATAGAAGTATAGAAATTACAGAATTATAGAAACACAATTTTGGAAAAGAAAAAAATCTCTCTTCTCGGTGCCCCTCTGGCCCCCTGGCAACTTGTCTAGACTTTGGTCTGTCCCTCCACACAGTCTAGCTTCTGTTGATGTGAGAGCCTTTTCTTCAAAACAGGCTGCAGTCTGGGACAGCCTTTGTGTATTTCTCAGCCTCGGTGACCCTTCATCTCATTTCAAATCTCAAATAAAAACAAGTTCTTTTCTGCTACTCTCCCTATACATTTTAATGTCTCTCTTCCGCTGCTCTGATTTAACTCTTGACTGTAATATTCCCAAACAAAACCTTCATTAAGATAGACTCCAAAGTTAAATGTAGAAAGAACCAGTTCGAACAAGTAGTTTCTGTCTGGGCAAGATTGTTCTCTACTGTATATTTACTACTATTTCAACCAGTCTGGTTTCAAGTATCTAAAGCTAATTAGCTTTGGTAAATTAGATTTTCTTGAAGATTGTCCTCAAGACCTGTAGGACTCGATGTAAGAAATACTTTCCTAGTAAAGACCCAATTTTTTTTTCTTTTTTTACCTGGTACTTATGTAACTATACTCCTAAATATATTTCAGGCCTCTTTTTCCGCACCTGTACCAGTATAGGGCCAACAAGCTCACTTCAAACTTCACTGGCATTAGCCTACAGATGGATTTCACTGGGGGGCCAAAAGAACTTCCTCCCACTGGCATTGAACCTCATCAAATGTTTGTAGGCAGTGTTCTCCCTATCCTTGATTGTCCTTTAGCCAAATGACATAAAATGACCAATAGTTCTAAAGGGATCTGTGAATCAAGCTGCCAAACTTCAGATATCACTTGTTCTGTACTTTTTGAAAATAAAGTCCCTGTCTGCGCACCAAAACTGGAAAATGCCCAAAATTAATTGTCACTTTTGAAAACCCCAGATAGTCACTGTACTGTCTTGATCTTTCTCAGAGATTTAATCTTTGTGGTAGCTGTTTCTCTTTGCTGTTTCTTTCTGAGCAGCTCACTCTTTGTGCACAATGTGCTATGTCTTTCTTTTAGTCAGTGATGTAAGAAGTTTCTAAAGTTATGACAATATTTTCCATATATTTGCATCCCTGTAAAATGCACAGTAGGTGGAGATGGAAATTATATTTTTCATTGATCCTAAGCTCCAAGTTTCCTTGTTGAAGATATTTAATTAAAAAAAAATAATCAAATAGTCTAATGAGATAATTGTTAAGGCATTCACATACATTTACAAGGCCAAGGAAAATTCTATCCCAAACAGATGCTCATTAGTAGAATGAAGAACGAGGAACTAAATCTTCTTTAGAGGAAACTAAATTACCATCAAATTTACAGTCTTTTAAGAGAGGTGACTCTCTGAAGAGGAGACTTTTGTATTCAGAGACATATTCTAGTACAAGTATACATTATTTCCTTGTTATGTGTATTGGGTTTTAACACATCTCTAAATTCCATTCATTCTGTTTACTTGAATTAATAATGTAACTTTGAAAAAAAATCGTATTCCTACAAAGAGTTTCTTCTGTACCCCATCTTCACATAAAGTAAAGAAGACAGAACATACAGTAACACAGGTTATAGCCACTATAAATTGAACTGAAGCATGGAAGCAGAGTTTTAGGATAAAATCTATTACAGATCATTAACATCTATAAAAACTCCTCTTATTTCAGTAAGACACTAAGCTGTAGAAAGAGGAGGTGGGCCCTTGCCATGGAATGTATAAATGTACAGAGCCTAAAATGAGCTCTTGTTGGAAACACAGATACCAAGATACCCAGTTCACCTTAAAATAAAAGTAGATAGTTATCAACTTAAAGAACTTGTATTACAAGAAAATTATATTTAAATTACATAACTAACAACATCTCAGGTTACTGTAGCCTCTTACAATGTAAATTAGTTCTACTCATCATCTTTATTTTTGTTATGACTTATACAAAGTCACTGACACTATTAAGTTATGGTAGACTCACTTTCATGCTGAGTCCTTAATACTTTAGTTAGGTATTTAGTTATGAAACAGTTATGCCAAACATTTCTTATTTTTTCTAAAGCAACTGTTTCAACAATTTATTTATTTATTTATTTATTTAAAATAGAAATTAGTCTTTCAGAATATCAGTCTGAAAAAGTTCATTTTCACGTAGCCTGAATTCAGGGACACACATGTCGGGCAGTATTCTTTGCAACTAAAAGTACTTTTCCTATCGTCTTGTCTCCACACAGCAGGGAGCTACTGCAGAAACCCCAGAGGAACCCCGAGAGGCTCCAGCCCCAATGCACAAGTGGGGTTCCCACAGTGGATTTCACATCCATGAGGGAAAAAGAAGCCTTATTTAAAAAAAAAATAAAAATCAACTTTTCATATCATCAAGTGGAACTTTTCCTCACCATGGTTTGTCTCACAGGCTCCAAACAATGGGCCGTATTTGAAAGCTTTGTCATTACGGCTTTTGTTTAAGTTTGAGGACCAAGACTGCCAAGGATGGGGAGCAGCCAGAAGTAAGATTATCCCCGAGAAAACCAAACCAAACCAAACCAAACCAAACCAAACCAAACGCCTTTGGGGCCAAGAACAGACTGCCGTCACCAGGGCTGAAGTTCACCTCCGAGAGAATCAATTCGCAAGTGACTTTCGAGCGAGGGCGGGAAGGGGCCGGGGCCGGTCCGGGCGCTGCGGGAGCGGGCGGGGCCGGGCGTGTGTCAGCATCTGCCCCGCCGCCTCGGGGGCGGGAGGGAGGGAGAGTGGGAAAGCAGGAGGGCGCGGCGGTCGGGGGCGGTGGGCGGTGCGTGCCCGCTTCCCCTCGCTGCTGGCGGCCCCGAGGGGCAGCGACCGGCGGGGCGACGTGGAGCGGAGCGGGCAGCGGGAGGGCCGGGCCGGCGGGGCCGGGCGGCCGCGGTGGGTACCGGGGCGCTCGGAGGGGCGGCTGCTGGCGGCGGGCCGGCCGTGCACAGCGGGAAGGAGGGATGGAAGCGGGGAGGAGGGAGGGAGGGAGGGAGGCAGGGAGCGAGCCGCGGGGCGGGCAGCGCCGCCGCTCCCGCCCCCTCCGCGACGGGGCTGGCGGCCGGCGGGGCAGGAGATGCTGCTCCGCGCTGCCTCCCTGCCTGCCCGCGCTCCCTGGCAGGCGCCGAGCACAGCCTTGCTACGGGGGAGGGCGAAGCTTCGGGCTCTCTCGGGCTCCTGGGCTCCCCGCCGCCGCCCTCCGTGCGCCATCGGCGGCTCTGGAGTGGCGGTAGGTCCGCGGCTCCCGCAGAGCCCGGCGCGGCCGCCCTGAGGTCGGGGGGGAGCCTGGCGGCGGCCTCCAGCGAGGGGGTCTGTCCCGGAGGCCGGGACGGATGGATGGATGGATGGATGGCCGCCGGTGGGTGTGTGACCGCCTGGCCCCGCTTCTCGTAGGACGGCGGGGGTGCCGGCGGAGAGGTGCGGGAGAGAGAGAGAGAGAAAGGCCGCAGGGAGCCCTGGGTGGTGGTGGTGCTCCCGCTGGATCGCCCGCCCGGGTCCCCGAGGGTCCGCCTGGGCTCTCGGCAGCAGCGGGACACACTTCTGCCGGCGGAGAAGGGCTCGGCTTTGCTTGCGCCAGCCAAACAAAGCAGCCCCTCCACCCCTCGGACATCTTAACAGAGGGAAAAAACTTTTTTCCTTATTAACCTTTTTGGAGGAGCAGAACCGAAGTATAAATCTGTTGGCCGGTGATGAGAAATAGCGTAGGTTTCATTGGCTTTTTATCTCCCAGCAATCGACACCTCCGCAGACCGCAGGATAATCTCTCTCATATTCTAGATTGTGTCATTCTCTTTAAATTGCGTGTTTAAAACAACAAAGGCAGTGACTTCATAGGGAACCGCCAGGAGCTGTTCTGTACCCCTCCTGTTTACTGGGGAAACATTTGGGAACCGGTTTGGTTTTGTAGGTAGGATCAGAAGTAAATGTAGGACATGGAAACTGTAAGGTTGGTTGCTGGTAATCTGTGTCTAGCCATCTTATTAAGGTGTGAGTTTTGGAGAAGGGAATATGAAAGCCTTTGCATGTGGAACTAGCCGGGGCAGTAACCGAGATCAGTTCATGAAGCCTTTTCAGGGAAGAGAACGTGTTTTATGAAACTGTACAGTGAAATTGGGTCAGAATACACAGACATTTTCCTGGGGGCTTAACCTCATGTGAGAAGGCAATCATTGTATATGTATGTTCCGAGGTGTCATGACTCTCGGGTCATTTGTTTGGGCTCAGGTTAGTGAAATGATGACCTTTAATACCCAAAGTAATGTTTCCAGAGCAGGACTGCTTCCTGTGTTCGAATTAAACATCAGGCCTCTGACTGAACTCTGCCTGTGCAATTCTGTGTTTGGAAGACCAGAAATCTGTTCTAAAGATATTTCTTCAAGACTTAAAATCAATGAGGATAGAGAAACAAATAGGAAAACAACTTAAATAATTTGGTTCTTGTGCAAGAAATCCTGATGAGGAAAGAGTAAATCTAGTTATAGGATCTTTTGGTAGTGCAGTTACAACAGAATTTGCTACCACTCCTAGTGCTATCAAACGTACCTATCTATTCAGCTTTCACATTGAGCATATGTGTTTCACTTGGTGTGTCTTTTTGCCAACAAGCAAAAACTTTCCCTGAGTTTTAAAATGTAAGTAACAATTTAAGGAAAGAAGTGAATGACAGCAAGAGAGAGAAAAATATGCACTCTAACTTTTAGAGATATTTTATTACTCCTTTTTAACCTAACAGTCCTGTCTGGTGACTGGAAAAACACATGACTTATATTTCTTCCATACTGGGACTTTTCTTTTGCCTGTACATGATAAAAAAATTGAACCTTCTTTACATGAGGGTTTTTGTAGTGATTTGTTTCTCTTCAGAGTGTGGTTGGTTGTTGGTTTTTCAAGTTAAAGGTGCAATAAAAGTAAAGACTTTTGAACATACCAGATGTAAAAGGAGACAGGCTGTATCACAGGGTGTTGTTATAACAGCTTAATTTAAAAAAAAAAATCTCTCCATTCTGAGACTGTTGTCGAGTGGAATTGAAGGCTGTGGGAACCACAGGCTCAGGGGCACTTGAGTGGATGGAAGAGCAGGTATGGAACAAGGAAGTATCTGTGAGAAGGATGAGCTGAATGTTAAGGGATAAGTGAGTGCTCAGCATGTATTTTCACCAGGATAAGAGAGCCTCTGGAGAGGATGTGATCCAGTAGTCTATTCGTGGCTTCACAGGCCCTTGAAAGTAAAAACAGGCTGTGTGGATAAGTGGTAAATAACCCCTGCAACTGGTCATCACGAGCCTGTGATAACTTGTATGTAGCATTGTAACTTGTGCATAGCATTGTCATTTTCGATGCCTTGAAGGGAAGTAGTGAAGAAGCCTAGGAAAGGGAGGAGATTGCATTCCTGCAAGTGGGAAGTTACCAAGGCACAAATGTTGCATTTGCTTGTTCCAGTGGGAAGAAAATTGTTGTGTTCCTTCGGGTTTTTTTTCTTTCCTTTATGGTGGGATCTTTTTCTGCTGTATGGGTCTTATAGAGTGAGTATCACAGAGAAGGGCTGCATTTTTCTAAAATGCTGTCTTTTATCTGTTTACTTTTCAAAGAGCACAGCAGAGCAAATATTTTTATTTTTACATGTGGAGCAGAAATTATTTTGGCACAAAGCTATTTTTCTCCCAACCAAATGGAGGTATGAACAATAATAATTAGTGGTTGTATAGTACAATAAATCTTCAAAGTGCCTTCAAATCTTAATCAGCAAACCTTAATGGCATGCTATTCCTGCAAGAGAGGTAAGTAATTAGACAGATAAAATGAGACTGGGCAGACTCTTAAATGACGTTTATTGTTGAAGTGCCAGTCAGTTTGACAAAGCTCTTCTTTATCACTGAAGTCTCTGAATACTGCTGTATGTTAAATGGCTTCAAATATTTATATGTTAAAATACATGACAGTATGGCCCAGAAGGCCTTGTTCAAAGTTCTTCACAGTTCAGCAGACCTTACACTCAAGAGTCTCTCTAGTGGTTGTTCCAAGACTTATTAACTTGAACAAGAGTAAGGTCAACTCTTTAAGGGGAGTGATTTTCTTTTGAAGAGCTTTCCAGCTTACTTGTGTGACGAGCCTAGAACCTGTAGTCTACTGATGGTAAAACTCAAAGTGAGTTCACCAGGAGTCTGTTAAACCTAAGAACATGTAAGTATTGATCTGGCTGCTGCATTTTGGACCCTTGAGAGGGAGTGTTGGTTATCAGCCCAACAGTCTGTCAGTCACCCTTTTTTTGTCTCTGCTTACAGAAAAATTGACTGGAGTTTTGCTGTTTTAAAATGAGCTAGTTAGTGGGACGAAGAGATTGAAAAGCAAGTCTTGGGGTACTGTGTCATGGTGCAGAAAGTATTTGTAAGCAGTTGCCCTGGGCTGTTGCTTACCATGGGACAAGCGTGGATGGAAGGCTATGAATACCAGAGGAAGTTAATGTTGTATGTCGCCAGTTAACTATTAATGAAATCTGTGCATCTGTAAAGAAGGGTGGAACTTCAGAAAGAAGTGTTTCCCAGCCCCACCTCCTCCTGAAGTACAGAGAATGAAGCTGGCATTTACAGATGGGAAGGGCAGAAGGCGACTCTTTGGTGCCGTTTTCATTTTGTCCTGGCTTCTCTTTCTCCTGGACCAGTTAAATACCTGTTGAGGAACTAGGCCTATTCTTTGTGCATCATTATCTATTAAAATGCTTTCATAAAAGGCAATTAATTGAGTAGGCCGCCTTGGGACAATGATATGCCTTGTGAATTTGAAATCCAATTGCCAGGATAGAGATCTACTCCAGTTATGACTCTGTGTAGGAAGATTGACAGAGGTGAGAAGGCTTTGTTCTCAGGGTTTCATCTGTTGTTCTTTATCTTTTATGTGTAAATTTAATGAACCACAGAAATGTCTGCATGTAATATGTCAAGAATTAAAGGAGACCCAGTATTAAAACTGATTTTTGATCGCTGGTATTTATTTGGAATAATGTAGTTTTGCAGGACATTGAGTGTTATTAAGGATTTGTAGATGATAGGGTAATGTCAGATTTAGGACTAGATGTTGTGTCAGCTCATGGTTCCTGCTTTAGTCAGACCTTAAATTAGGTAATATAGGGTCCTTGGAAAAGAAAGGGAAGGTTTATCTCCTGTTTTGTAGCTAAAAGTTAAGCGGGGGGGGAAGAATTGACTGACCTGAGAATGATGAAAATTTAAGTGCACAAATTTGGAACTGAACACAAACTTCTTCATGAATTAATCTGACACTGTCTAAAACCCCCACTTTTTTTAGTAGACTTTGAGACTTTTAATTTGTCTGTGCTTCAACTTTGTCAGGGGTAGGATATGGTTTGCTGGAGATTCATAGTTTCTTTATCCTTCTCTGGATAAAGATTTTTTGTTTGTTTCTTGAAAATTGTCTTATTAAAGAGTCCTTGTATCTGTGGGAGAAATATGGGAGAGAACATCCCGTAGAGCTTGCTGAAATTTTTGAAAGTGAATCTGAAAATGGTTTCCATGTGGTATTGGCATCTTCTCTGACTGTGTGTATGTTGTGTAGGTACTTGGTTTCAGGCACATGTGGAGAGATACCTCAGAAGTGGTGTATGTGAAGTCTGTTTTATTTAGAAAAAAAAATCCCGGGCTGAAAGGCTACTTGGGTGACTTCTCTTAAACAACACTGTTGCAACTTGTATTTGTGCTGTAAGCTTAAAATTGATGCTGAATTTATTAGGAAACACTCCTATTTAACTCTATTTCTCAAGTAAAAGAACTTAAGCAGAGTCTCTCTCCTGGAAATATGCTTTAGTTCCTTGCTACATAATTTGTCGAGGGTAGAATGCTGTTAGATCATATAAATACCTCATTTTTTGAAGGTAGAATGTGCTTTTCATCATAACGAATGCTAAACTCTAACTGGATAAATCAGTGGAAATACCAGGTTCTCCTGTGTTTAATATCCAGTTTCACAACAGCAATAAAAGCTGTTTTGGCTATATCTGTATATGTGTGTAGGTGCAGCTGATGTTCTCCAGCAGCCAGATGACAGTAGTCTTCCATGCACATTCCAGGATGTCCCTGTGTATTGGAATCTTAGCACCATGGTGTGTGCTGTATAAAACTGACTGTACTAGTTCATTGTAATAGCACAGTTATGCCAGTGTCTTGGAAATTGTTGCACTTTTTGTCAACTTAAAACGCTATTTTAGAATAGATGTTGAAAGTCATAAAAGTTTGTTAGTGGAAATAATTTTTATAGTAAAGTTACATGCTTGGAGATGTAAGCTTCTCTGAGTCTGGTGTCTATTCTATAGTCTATCTTTATTCATGTAATAGCCAGTGTTGTGCTTGTGTAGTCGGCAGGTTCTCAAAACCTGTCAGAGAAAAAACCTGAGGAACTGAGTGCAAAGGTTTTCTAAGTTATTACTGAGTATGGACAGAACATGGCTTATCTCATCATCTCAGGCCTTGTAGACACTCTCATTTGCAGCTCCCTGTTTGAGCAGGGGAATTGGTTCCCAGTGATTAACTTTATGTTTCAGATGAGGATTTTTTCCTTTTTAGTATTAATTTCTTTAGCATCTCAACAGTGTGCATATATTGTACCGTGTTTTCACATTATAGATGTGAATGGCTACACAGGGATCATAAAAAACCACCCCACTAAACCTGTGACACAGGTGCTTCCAGGGATTTCTTAAGGTCACCAGAGAAAAGTAATGGGACTTGACTCATAAAACTATGTTGCAAAGCAGTTTTTCAGAGACCCCGTAGAACATTTCTGTTGAAATAAATATTAACTACAAAACTCAAACTTGCAAGCAACCTTATTTGGTGTTAAATGTGTTCCATCTTCCTTGATGGGACTGTTGACTTTTTCTGCTAGCCACTTCTATATATTGTAATTTTAAAAGATTACATGGACTAAAAAGAGAGCTAAATTGGAGTTCGAAACTTCAATTGTTAGAAATAGTTGTGCTTCCTAGCAAAGTCATGCCTGGTTTAAATGATGAAAGATTTGGACTTGCATATTGCCTTGAGGAACAGAGGGGCAAAAAAGTGGAGCATTTTGATTTTTAACTATACATAAATAGTCAAACTTTATATAACTTTTTTACCTAGTTTGCTCATCAGAGCATCGATACTGTAAAGCATCTTGCTCATTTTTCTTCTCTCACCATAATTCATCAAGTGCAACAATATATTATGGCCACTTCTCTCTTCACATAATTTAGTGTTTCAACAAAAAGAAAACTTAGAGAAGGGAAGTGGAGCGATAGTTTTGCCTTTTAGTATCCTTACTGTAAAATCAGTAAGTGGAAAATCCCCTCCTAGTGCTTAGGATTATGGTCAGTGAAATAATAGCTCTCTTTTCCCAAGTCAAGGCAAAGTTGTATTTTCCTTCAGTGAATTAATGTGGGAGTTTGAGTCCCAGGCAAGCAAATGGTTGATATGGCTGTACAAGTGCCACTTTAATTCTTTGCTTTTTAATGTCAGTGAGTAACAGCACACGTGTTACTTTGAGAGACATCTCTGCAGTGTACGTCGCTGACTGGACAATTGTGTGGTTAGGTTTATGGGGAGTTATCCCTCCAGCAGCCTAATTAAAGACTGTGTGTAACTTCCTTAAATGGGGTGTTTCAACAGGTGATAAATACTGCTTTCTCCTTCAGAGGTTTCTCTTATGGTATTTCTTTCAAGTGCCTTAGTGTGTTTTAACTATTTTTCAATGATTGAGGTGTATTTTTTTGTTTGTTCTTCTGAAGCTGGCTTGCTTTCATCTTCTGTAAGTCTCAAAATTGGACTTTTTCACATTACTTTGATATTTAGGAAATAAGAGAGTACTGCCTATATGCATGCATTAATCAGAAATTCTTTTGTCCATATGCTCTTTCTACAATTTTCAGTAAAGGATTTGTCTTGGATAGGTTTCTAGGAGGATAGAGATTCTGTCCAACCTTCATAGACTCTGTCTTTTAGAGCTTTTGTGTATCTTCAGTCATCTTTTCTCTGTTCTTAGACCAGTGGCCTTGACTTTGAAGGAATTTCCTCTTAACCATTTGAGAAGAGCTTCAGAAACACTTGAAGAAAAATTCAGCTTATTAATCAGTGCTAGAAAATAGTACAAAAAGTGGCAGCAAAAAAAAAATAGCACATCTAATGAATCCACCGAAATATTAAAAAAAAAAAGTTGCAGTCTGGGGAAAATGAAGATTTTGATGATATTTTTCCATAAAAATAACTTTGATGTTTTTGCGTGCTGGTGTTTGGCATCTGAGTTGATACACCCTGAAGAACGATGAGGATCTCCCTGCTAACTTCACTGGAAATCTGAGTAGGATGCAAGTAGAAAACAAATGTTATTGCCATCCTTATTGATATGTAACATGAAAATAGACAATGCAGCATATGTCTCTAAATGAAAAAACTGTTCTGTAGAGGAATAGCAGTTGTGAGCTGTTAAATGGCTTGTATCTGAAAAAGAAAGAAATTATTTTACAAGGTAGCTAGAATACCTACACAGCACCTGGAAAACTTGGACCTATAAGGTCTAGCTTGTGAAAATGGTGTTAGAAAATCAATATTTTTTGGCAGAGAGAACAGTTTGGGCAAAAAGGGAGGTGGAGAAGGGAAGGGAGGGAGAAGAAAAAGGTTGGGCTTATTCAAGGTGTGCTGGGACACCTTCAGTTCCCTCTAGTTAGGTTTATGGGCTTTACCAGAATGTCCTTATCTTATGAACTGGTGGTGGAGGCTCCTGTGAGCAGAGGTTTCTTCCTCATAAAGGTAGGGATGAATTTTCAGACCTTCAAAGCTGCAGGTACTTTCGGTGTTCCCAGCTTAGTGGTCATGTTTAAGGCCTTCGAGGGTTAATAATTATCTGTTGTGTATTGTGGTATTTTATTTGTTTGTTTTCTTGGGGTTTTGTAGGGTTTTTAGAACTGTTTGCCTTCTTACCCCTTTTTATGTATAAGGTTCAACTCTGAAAATCAGACATTTGCCTGGGAAGTCTGCTATAATGATCCATTTAATAAGAACTGCAAGAAATATACACAATAAATTTTTGAGGAAATGCCAAAACTTTAGGCTTAGGTTTCCTGAAAGAAGTTTCTTCTGATACTATTTATCTGACAAATATACATGCTTAGTAAAACAAGCTAATATTCAAGAACCTTAAATTTGTACAGCTTAATCTTTCATTGTGCCCTGTCATTGAATCCCTTGAATGACCTTAATAAAGAATTTGAAGATTATCTGATTATAAAGATTTGCTAGCTGGCAGTGCTGAAAATTTGTTTCATCAGCTATATAGACTCATTTATTGAGTGGCTTTGCAGTGAGGTTATCACATGTATGGAACAGCCAAATCAGCCTGGAGCTTTAAGCACGTGGGCTAACACGTAAAACTGAATTACTGAAATAGCTGTGTAGAACTCCTCTATGTCAAATTAAAATGTGTGTGCTCACCATGATGGGCACAAGACTTGGATGTTTGAGAAGTGTGATGCATTCTATAAATTAGTGTTTGGTTTTTTTTTTTTTATTCTTGTTTGTTTTCAGAGGATTTTTGATACCATTGTATCACATTAGCACTAGTGTTTGTTTTAATCTATTGTCAAACAGTTTTAGTAAGAACAGTGTTTCCCAGAATTCTATCCTCTGTGTATTTGAGAATAAACTATGTAAAGGAAGAAAACCTTAAGCCTACTTTTTGTCGTTTTGTCACAAAATCCTAAGGAAAATCCTAACAATGTTTTAATAGTATTTTATTTGCATGCAGTGTCTCCAGTGGAGAAAATATTTAGTATGCTGGAAGATTGTTTGGATTTGTTGGAAGAAAACATTTTCTGTTATTTTTGGTAGCTGCAGACATTTGCTGGTGGTTGACAATAGTCAGGCGACTTTGAGGCATGACTGCATCCTTCAAGACCTTCAGCATGTTCTTCTCTAGTGAAATTTGAGAAATAAGTTACTGTTTTCACAGCAAACAAAAGTGAACTGCTTAATTGCATCTACGTTACTGGAGCAAAATGTCATGTGGAGTGAAAGTGAAAATGTGTTCAGAAAGGGATTAGACAAGTGAACAGAGATCATTAGTGACTATTAGATTTGACTGTGCAGCTCTACCCTTTAGCTCAGGAACTCAGCAAACTGCTGATTGCCAGGAAAGGGGATTGGAGAGGAAGCCTGATACAGTACAGTACTTCTTGTATTGAACATTGCTTAGGTTTCTAAATACCAAAAGAAATGAGAAGCTCTTCCAGATTGAGAACTTCTTTAACCCTTTTTTTAACCAAAAAAAAAACCAAAAAAGAAGAAGCCTAATAAGAAATCTTTTGTGTTCTACTTTTGAAGCTTGTGTGTGTCCACGTGAGCTGACTTGCTGTTCAGAGAAAACCTTTAGAAGTCTAAGGAATCCAAGCTCTGGGAACTACTGTACTGTCCATGAAAGTCTGTATTACAGCAGTGTGTTGGTTGCACTTTGGTCAGTGCTCTGGATTAGAGGCATCTGCAGTGGTCATGGCTGTACCTAAAAGAAGGGAGAAGTTTCTACCTAGCTGAAGAAATGTAAATGTTTAGCTATCTGGTTCAAGCTGAAGTGCCTTGCTTGTTTTTTCATCCTTCTGTCATGGAATCTTTATTCCCCTCTCTTCAGACTGCTTATGGAGGGATTAAATGGTGGATGGTCAAGTAATGAAGGGAATTAATTTTTATACATACAACTCTAGAGCAAAAATGGTTGCTCAGGGAGAGGGGAGAAAAAGACAGGAACATCTTGGTGATATCACAAAGTTTCAGTTGTAGTATTAGTTGTTGAGGAGGAAAGTGAAAATATACTACTTGATAAAATGGTAAAATAGATTATATAAGTAATTGTCATTCTAAATGCTATCACATGAAAGAGCACAACAAAAATCAACTTGTGGAGACATAAGTAGTTGGATTACTTCTGCAGATGAGAAACACGTTGCTTAAGAAATGAAAGACATTCTGCAATGACAAGAGGCATTCTTTTTGTTCTTGCTTGCCTCAACATCAGATTGTACTCTGTTGATACCAGCATGTGTGCTGGTGTGCTGTGTGTGCTTTTTGGCCTTGCATACTGAAATAGGCCTTTTTCAATGCCAAGCCATTAGTTTTGTGGTATTGTCAGATACTGGTAGAATTTTTGTCTTTAACTACACAGCATCAGAGAGCAGAATAGAATCAGCAAATTGAATTTAACGTGGTATGTGAAATTTCCCTGGTGCTTGCACAGTGCAGAATATAGTTTGCAACGTTATAGAAAATATTTTTGTGCTTGACATAAACTGAACTCTTTGATATACACGTTAATTGTCACCGAGTCTGTCCCACCCATTGCCTTTGCTTTGAGAATATTAAAGAACTGAAGACCACAGAATTTAACTTTTCACCGTGATATGAACTGCTGGTTGGGAAGTCTGCTGCTGATGGAAAATCTGTTTGTTCTGCTTCCCTCTTCAGTGGTTTTAGAAAAATGGAAGAGAAACTACTGCCTGTCTAGACTTTAATAATTTATATATATATATAAGTATATATATATATATTTACTTTTTATGTACACAACATTCATTTCAAGGCTTACGATGTATTTTCAATGACAGGCTATAAATGCCAGTTAAAAAACCCTACTGACAAACAACACAACACAGTGGTTGTGCTAGGAAGGAATACACATCTAATAAGAGCAATTGCTTTTTATAATAATTTTGTATCCCCAAGGTATAATGTCTTTAAACTGTTTTCAAAGAATTTATGGAACTCAGAATTTTCTCTGTGACAAAAGCTCTAATTAGTGGCCAAGAGGCTCTTGGATATATAGATCAACTGTAAATTGTATATGACTTCTGAGTGGGGAAAGTTTGGGTTTCCTTTTCCTTCCTTTTTCCCACCCCTGCCTCTATCAATTGGAGAAACTGGGGTTTTTTATTGCCTGTTTGTAGACTGATGGTGTAAAATAAGGGCGAAGTCTTACACCTGCTTTTACAGAAGTAATTATTGTAGATGATCACTAAAAAAAAAAAAAAAAAAAAAAACCTGCCAGCTAACTTAACCTTCAGTTAATTTTTTTGCCAAAACTCAGAATTTTAATCTATACCTTTTAAAATGCAGCCCGTGAATGGTCCTATGCATTTATTTCCCCCTAAATGACTGATATAATATTCAGCCTCTAGATATGAGGATGAAAAAGAGTCAGTAGTGTAAAACCAAATCATCAAAGCACTCAAAACAATTATTTGAGGAAAAAGTGCTTTTATTCTGTAATTGATTAGTAATGATCCACAGGATGCCTAAGTTTTGCCATCTTAGCCTCCATAATGATTCTTTAATTTATTATTATTATTGTGTGAAAGTTACCAATGCTCCTGACTGCTACTTTGTCTCTAAGTTGGGTATTTCTTCCTTGGCTGAAACAGTATATATATGCTTTATTGCAAGCACACTTTCTTCTTTCTCAACTGTCTGATGAGGTCCTGGTTCCAGCTTCTGTGCTTCTGCACAGTGAGGAGTCTGGATAGCTCTTCCCACTGTGGACTAAGAATACATTACGTTCTCCTGTCTCTGAGATTTAAATCTCAAGATTGCAGAATGTTGTTCCTTCCCTCCTTTTCTTTTTGTTTCTCCTTGCCTCCTTTCTTTAATACCAGACTGGGTATTTCTGTAAGTGGTGAACACCTGATACTTCTCACTGATTGTTAGTGCTGTTTTTTCTCAGGTAAATGTGTATGCAGGATGAGATAAACCAGTACAACTGGTCCAGTTTGATAAACTATCATTCAAATTCAGTATTTTGTAAGCAAAGTTTATAAGGGAGTGCATGGTAGTGAAACAACACGTATCAAATTTGAAAATGTTTTTACACTTGATAGAACATTAGAAAGTTTTGAAATCTGTTTCAGATTACTGCTCAAGTGTTGTTTGAAGCATTACATTTATGAATTTTCCATGTGCTGGGTCAATGAATAATCTCTTTCACATCTTTTCCAAAGTATTTATTTAGGAATGGAAGATCAGAATAAGAGTTGAAGAGGTTCATCCCATCTCTTTTCTGACACAGATTTGTGAAATTTTTTTCATAAAAGCAGAACTTTCTCTTAGAAGTTTATGTCATTTATATACTGAAAATGAAAATAATTTTTTTTAAACCATATCCCTTTTTTTTTAAGTTTTCAGGACTAAAATTGAAGTACGATATTCAGGACCAGAAGAAAATTTGGATTGTTGTAAAAGTTCTAGACAGGCATGGAAAGGATGGAAGTTGGTGTATTGTTTGCAGACTGTATTGTATAGGATGAGCTCTCAGGTTTTGAAGGGAGGAAATTTTTTTTTTGAGGTGTTTGTTTGTTGTTTCAGTTTGTTTTAGGTGGTTATAGTTAGTGTTTTCTTGGGTCTCCATGTAATAACTGTTGCAAAGTCTAGCTGCTGTACATGAAATTATCAAAGTGATTAAGAAGGCAGCAAAATATGATACATTCCTTAACTGGTCTAACTCTCTGTGGTCCACCTGCATCAATAAAAGATTCAAGTGCTGTTATATTATCCTTCTATTTTTCTTTCACTTAATCCCTCACTAGGGCAGTGGGTTCAGAGATTGGTTCTGTTGCAGTACAGTAAGTATAATTTGTACATAGGCATTATCTGTGTATGTCCTCAGTCTGTCTAGCTTTCCATTACTATTCATAGGAATGTTTTTAAGAGGGATGATGCTGTGACTCGCTTTTCTTTCATAGTTTCTAGGCCTGTAGAGGAAAAGTTTCTGCTAGTTTGCCTTTGTTGTGCAGCCCAAGGGTGTAATATGGCTCTTTGTCCTGTCGTCTACTAATATGAATGTTTATCATCCAGACAAAGCAAAACTTCCCTGAACTCTTATTTTTTTGGTGATAGCAGGCTTGGTGTTATGTCATGGGAGGAGGTGCTGCTAGCTTGTTTTTCCTGTTTTGTTGGC
Organism: Manacus candei; assembly: GCF_025592945.1. Taxonomy (NCBI): domain Eukaryota; kingdom Metazoa; phylum Chordata; class Aves; order Passeriformes; family Pipridae; genus Manacus; species Manacus candei. The sequence goes on along the minus strand of NW_026138076.1, from coordinate 44,249,482 downwards.
AATGCCATCTTCCTTAGCTTGTTCTGTCCTGTAATCTCTCCAAGTACCAAAATATTATGGTGTGCTATAATAGTGATAATGATCAGATGGAGTTCTTTCTCCATTCTGGTGTGTGAAGTTAAATCAAGTCTGTTATATCATGGCTATCTGTCTGTCTTTACTATAGATCAGGAAGTCTGTTTTGTGTGGAAGGTCTACTGAGGAGTTGTATAAATCACTCTTGCAGATTTTTCATGTTGCTATCAGTTGATACTGAAGCTTATGTTTGTTGTGATGAGGGTCTTTCTTACACTCCAAATCCCATCCTTGGCTCAGAAACCATAAGTTTGGTAAGCATTCAAGGCTGAGCAGCAGTAACAGGTAGATTAATCCTTTGTGGAGGATTCCCATCTAACAGGAAAAGGACTAATAATCACATCACCTTTGAGGGCAGCTAAGACATGGAAAATATCATGGCTGTAGGACTGAATAAATTATGTGTAACCACTGAATTTAAGATGAATCATAAATTGGGTGTGTGTTAGAAATTTGTTCAAGGGGCAGTGTAGTCAATTTAACAATTGTTCAGTTGTAAACATGTACTGAATCATGCAGTATATAATTATATATTTTTCTGAAGTGTGGTGAGCAGAGTGACAGGCTGAGGGACTCAGGTTAACTGGTCAGGTTCTGATTAACTTGTATGATTTTGCTACAAAGCCATATGTGCTGTGTCAACTCATGTTTTGGAGCAAGATCGTGATTTCCTAACCATAGGCATTCCAAGTCTTCAAGTGGCTTTGTCTACTAATTAATCTGGAGTTAAACCCTCCTAATTGCAGGATTTAAACAAGATGGTATAAGCTGCTTGGGAAGGTTTTGGCCTCCATAAACGGCTCATTTAAAAAAACAAGCATCCAGGACCAAAAATCTTCATGTCTTGTGTGAAATCTTTGAACTGATAGCTGTCTCTGTACATGCTGCTAAATTAGTTGGTGATAGTTGTCACACAGGCTGTACTGTTCTCAGTACTTGGTCTACACCACATCTAAAGAGTTTAGTGGGCAAACAATAGGTAGATTTTGATGTGTGTTATCAGTTGAAGGAAAAGGATCAGCTATGGATAGTTGGATAAAGAAAATCTGCTTTAAAAAAAAAGGCAGTATTTTTTCAATAGCTGCAAGATAGTGGCAAGTAGTGTGCTTAGAGTCCTTGATAATGATAGATTTAACAGAGAAGCTAAAGAACTTGAGAAATACTGCAGTATGAAAATACCAGCAGCAGATGACTGAGAATTTGGGAAATCCTATAATGAACCAGTAGGGAATAATATCCTTCCTGTAAAGCTTGTCTTCCATTTTCTGGGCCATGGGTCTGTTTCATAGCATGGAAGTGTACATGGCATGTTTTCTGCACTCTCTCAGATTTTTGTGTGTCCTGCAAATTGATTACTGGTTGGGAGTGTGTAAGCAGAGAACATGCACAGCTTTAGTCTTAAATTAATATCTGTATGCGTGAGTGTGGAGGGAAGTGCAGAAAGAAGGGATCTGAAATCTGAGAGGATGAATGATCACCTTAGTTGTCACAGTTTCTGTGCTTGGGACAAGCAGGTGTTAGGCAGAAGAAGAAATCTCCATGTTTGCACTGTATGACTCAGAGCTCTGTTATCTTCTCTATTATCCCATTGGGTTATTTTCATTAATGATTTCACCAAATACTTTTTCATATAGTTCATGTCTGGACCTTTCTGCTAGATCACCTAAATGACATTCTTAGTTCCTGGGTGAAAAAAATGAGATGTATCCTGTTCAAGGACGATGCTAATGAATTTCCAACAGTCTTATCTTCAGCTCAACATCACTTCAGGAAAGGGAAACATCTTTGATATCACTTGAGCAGCAGTTAAGTACTTTCAAGAAGTAGCAGTTAAATAGGTAACTTTTTCTCTGGAATGTTAGTCGCTTTTGGAGAGAAGAACTTGCTGTGAAGTCTCTTGTGAGGACAGGGCTATAAACAGATGATGGATGCCTTTGAAGTGCTTCTCAGGAAATGGTTCTACCCTTTGAGACTTGTTAGTGCTACACTTGCAGTACGGCACCTGTAGAGCGAAGAACTGGTTTCTGGACAGATGGAGGTCTGTATTAGAGTTGCAGCCCATCTGCTGGTACCCCATCTGTTTTTTACAGAATCTTATTTAAATCTGCCTTGGCCAAATCCTTTAATAGGCTCTAGGGACCCTCTAACAGGGCTTTCAGGTAGTTCCTGCTGACTTTCCAAAACAGATCAGTGTTCCGGCCGTTTGTCCTTCAGGGTTTTTTACAAGTCTGTTTGTCCTTCGGGGTTTTTATCTTGTCCTTAAGCAGAAACTTAAAACAAAAGGGAATTGTTTAGTCTATATGCAATATATACATGCACACAAATGAGCATACACATTTTATATAGCTGGATGGTAACATAATACATGCATATGTATATGCATATGTGTGGGGACACTACACACTCTTTATCAAAGAGCGAGCACTGTAAAAAGCACGTCCTTCCTGAGGGCCAATGGAAAGTTCAGAGAGCCAGGTATGTAAACTCACTTGCCAGTGCTTCTCATTTCCTTAGAATCAGGTTGCCCTAATTTGAAGCAGGAGCTTATTGCTTATTGTTCCATGGACAAGTCAAATCCAACCAGCTGGCTGTTCACAGCTGTACCATTTCCTCGAAGTGTTTATGTTTCCTGATCGGGTGTCAGTATGAGAAATAGAGTACAATCAGGTATCTCAGTTATGAAGAGGTAGATCTCTAGAGGTTGGTTCTGCCTTGGAAATGTATGAAGTTGCTATATAAAGTTAGTCACTGATTTCCCCCTGCTTAAGTTGTTTTAGCATAAATTTTCGTGAAGATTTTCACACCTAATAGGAGGATAATGTATCATAGACAATTTAAGTTACATTTGGCACGTGTAAAAATTATAAATCTTACATCTCATACTACCATGTCTGAGTAGAGAAAAGCTCTCTGAGAACAAAATTACTTTTTTTTTTTCCTGCTACAGAAGAGTGAAGAAAATGCAGTACTCTTGATAATTTGCTACTGTGCTTGAATTAGCTTGTATTTCAAGCTAATTCAGATAAGTAGAGCAAGGATCTCTCACCTTATGCCTTGGTCCTTAAGACATAGCTTTTCTTGTGTGTACACTTCTTGACAGCTGAAATGTAGGCCTATGTTCCATCTTGTCTGTTTTTCAGGGTAGAAATTCAGACTTTCACAATAAGAATTAGTCATCACTTGTGTGAATAATGGCTTTACACCCAGACAGGTGAGTTCACAGATAAGATATCCATGGTGTCATCTATCTGCAGACCTTGCAATGTTCTGTTCCTTATGCCATATCTTTTTTATTTTTTTCACCAGAAATGAACCAAAGAAATCCTAACTGAGCAGGCAACACATTTTTTCTGCTGCAAATCCTGTGTTTCTGTGTTGCCTGTGTTGTAGAGCCTATGTAGTCGCTTCAAGAAGTCTACATTTCCAGGGAGTTGGGAATATTACTTTTTTGAGCACCAAAGACTGCAGAAATGGTGCACAATAGACCCTCCTGATGGATAGTGCCCTCAGGCATCCTGAAGTTTGAGTATACTTCTTCCCCAGCTGTAGGGCTCCCTCAGAATTATTCCTGACAATTACCAGAAACTAAACCATCATTTAGGATCATGTCTGAGAAGAGTGTTGTATTTGGGAGATGGTCTATCTCCATCAGTAATTATTTAGACTCTCATCAACTGTTTCCACCAAGTCACAAGCAGAAAAAATGTGTATGAGGATGTAGTTCAGTTTGGGGCATTGGGTAAGAAAGCCATTGGAGCATTCGTAGCAACTGATTAGCTGAAGACAATACTGGCTAGGTGGTTAACTTTTATTATTGTATTTTTTATTATAATTTTCATGGCGAAAACCAAGCGAACATGCAAGTGCAGTAATTAGAAATATTGCTAAATGGGGTGATCCATGTGGGAGTTTGTTAGCTTCCATATTAAACTAAATGATTACTTAAACAAAAATCCTTGTGTTGTAGTAGTGCAGCTTCTTTACCTGAATACGTGTAAGGTAAAGCAGCGCTGGAGGAACCAGATACAGGTAGATGTCATTGTCAGACTTGGTTCTGTTACTCAGCCAGTTTTATTTCTCTTATTGAGTATTGTTTCCTTCCCAGGCAGGACACATGAAATAGCTTTTAGTCTGAACCATACTCTGAATACCAGACATGCATTTTGGTTGAGTACACAAGTCATGCTCCCTGCTAGCAGCTCGCTTTCCTGTGATCAGTGTGTAAGGGTGCTGCTTTCAAACCAAGAACACAACAGAACTGTTTCTGAAACTAGTGCATTTTCTCAAGTGCCATACATGAGGTTGTTCTAACTGTGGAGAGACTACTTGGGTGCCATAGTGAGGTATCTCTTCTGCTAATTTCTTTTTCCAAAATGTCTAATAGTCAAACATGTGAGGCTGACAAAGATTGTTATGCTCAAATCCACCTTTCTCCCCCAGGAGGAAAAAGTCTCAAAACCCAAGTGAACCATGTAGTTTACTCACCATAATGACAACAAAAGCCATTTGTTGAAGGATTAGATATGAATATATAAATTTAAAATATGGCTTCGAAGTAACATATGGTAGGGACAATCTTTGTACTTGTTAAGAGTATGTTGACTTCTAAGTTACTTACAAATATACTACAAACCTAACACTTTTCCTTATTACTAAAGTTGGTGGGTATTAATGATTTCCCCTCCCTCCCCCTGTATTAACACATTAACCTAGTATTTCTAGACCTGTCTGGAAGACTTTCTAGTGCCACATTGAAGAAAATAAAGAATTCTTACTGTCTTGGCTTAATTTCTTGCTGATCTAGTTGTGCTGCCTTCGTTATACTGGTTATTACGTTACTGCAGGGGCTGTCTTACCAAGAAGAGGCATTTATAAAGCAAAATACCTTTCTCTGTTACTGAGACTGAAAGGATTAACATCTGACAGAATGTGAACCTTTCTGTACTAGAGAATTTATCCAGTGTAGTAAAAGTTGTATCACTTCGTTACCACAGAAGGGGCCTTAAACTAAGCTTTTCAAAATCTACTCTGGAGTAAGTTTATCCATTAGTGAAGTTATCTGCTGTGCAGTACTGACTTTATGAGTACCTGTTAAATCAGTGGAACTTACTTGTAGAGTCACTGAATTTCCAGTCTGTGGTAATTTATATCTTGGTGCTAAAATATTTGAGTATTATTCTTCTCAAACATTGTGGATCGATTATAAAGAAAATAATATTGTAGTGAATGGAAAAGTAGTCACTGTACAATTGCCACTGCTTATTTGACTTGCTCACCAGAGCCTCAGTGTCTTATTTGTAGATAGTTGTAGAATGCCACAGATGGTGGGAAGTAGTACTTAATGACTTAGAATAATGCTTCCTAGTGACTCCATGTATTTAAATCATGTGCCTGCTACTATTTCTGTTCCCCTGACAATAGATTTGATTCCCTCTTCAGCAGCGCTGAGAGCTGCAAGTAAGGACAGACTTCAGTCATGACCTTTCTATAGTATGTGAGGAATGTGTAGCTCTTGCATGCAACAATGGAATAACTGCTGGACTAAAGCTGGAGGTGCCATTCTTACTGCCTTTTATCTGATAGACAGTATATCATCACTCCATAATGGAATTATGTTGTCAATAGTAAGATGTGGTTTGCTTCTGATTATTTCAGGTCATTAGAAGAGTTTCATCTGTGAATTTGTGTAAATAAGGATGTTATTGGTTCATCCTCTATTTGAAAATGTTACTATTGCCAAGCTAGTTTGTAGACCTGAAATTTTTGCTTTTCGTTTCTAAAGCTTGCCTTAGTCACAGGTCCTCTGTTCCTACTTAGCAATTAAAATGAAAGTTGCAAGTATGAGAAATGCATCAAGGAGACATGCCTCTCCAAGGTGGAGCAGATCAACAGCAAAATAAGGGAGTTGCCCAAGAATCTTACACCGACAATTAAACAAAGAGAGGGATACAAGAGTCATGCTGCGATTTATGTGGATTAAGCTTACTTTGTAGTGATAATTATATACTCTTCTGAATAAAATTTTAATATCAAATGTGAAACATCAGCTACCCTCATGTATAAAAAAGCATTCTACAGTTGCCTAGAAAACATGACTTTCATGATCATTATATACATTTTGGACTGGATTTACTAGTTTGCCTTACACGAAGCTTCAGATAAACAAGTTTATCTGGTTCTGGTGATAGAGAGACAGAAGAGCAAGGGAGGAAGTCAGCACTAACCCTTGCTTGTCTTCCATTGGGAGTTCAGTCCAGTGCCAAAAGCTGGTTTCTTTCCACCTTCCAGGAAAGAAGGCAAGTACTTTTGAGTAAAATAAACACTGCTTGTCCTGGAGGTGCGAGGCAAGATTCTCAGTATGTCACATTCTTCTGTCTTTCAGATATGGGAATGTAAGACTGATTTAAGGCTTTGAAAGGAGAAATGCCAACATCTCATCTGTTCATCTGTGTATGCTCAAATAAAAGGCCAACATTTATATTTCTGGGAGCGTTCTCACATTCTTTGTGTTTTACCACACATTTGAGCAAGTTTCTGTTCCTTACTTAGGAGGTTTGAGCTCAACCAGCAGGCTATCAGTTTGAAGAGGAAATGCAATTTTCAAGAAATTTTCTTGATTATAGTTAGAGAATTTGCCCAGGAGCATGAGACTGTTTTGCTGACATTTCATCCTGTCTGCCTGCAGGAGAGAAAAAGAGGAGAACATTGAAGGAAAAATGTGAGTGGAAGAAGCTAATCTCTTCCACAGTGGGAGGGGAGGGCAAAAGTGCTTGGCTTGTAATACTAATCTCTGCTGACCTCTCCAAAATGAAGGAGAAAGGAATAGTGTTATTATCAGGAAGCAGGTTGAATGAAAAGCACCATGAAAGTGTGGGTTTTTTCACAAAAACTTTGGTTCACCTGATTTCTGGGCATGTCTTTAGAGACTTAAAAAAGAGGTGGGAGATGAGATTTGGATCTTGTGGGGATTTTTGTCCCTTCTTTGTGTCTATTGGACAAATGAAAAAAATAGTTATGACACAAGGGTTTGTTTCCTTATCCTTCAAGAGAGTAATTGAGAATAATGTGCAGTAATTGACTTGAGAGCAAGATTCTAAAAAAAAATAAATAATTCTTTAAACATAGTTGACTTGATTAGCTTGTGTATGTGCCTTGATTGCGTGCTTGACTTGTCTATTTGCAAATAATGCCTTATTTTCTGGACTGTCTATGCAAATTAGACCTGCAGGTATAGGAAACCACATTTTATGTGTGTATTTGAAAATAAGGTTTCAAAGACTACTGAAGCACAAGCTTTCTAACTTGGCTCCAGGGTTCTGCACTTAAGTGCAGTTTCAGCAACAGTATTATAGGGGATAAAGTAATTGGTAGATGTAGTCCAGGTCTTGTTCGGGGGTGTAAGATGTGGGTCAATGTAAATAAATTGAATAGATGCCAGGATTCTGAAATTAGAGGGCATGATAATGACTTAAGATGCTTAGGTTCTGAAGTGGGAGAGACCAGACTTTCGAAACTGTTCAGGTCTAACTCCAGTTCAGTGTCACTGTGGCTTGTGCATGTTGAGTACTTTCAGAAAGCACTTCAAGCTCAGTGAGTGCTGAATGAAAGTGTCAGTGTTCTATTTTCAGGCTGCTAATCATGGCCTGAGAAAGGTGAATTTTAAGAGGCTCTCTTGGACAGAATTGTCTTGTTAAAGGTTCTTCTGCTTCAGGCATTGCCATCTACAGGGAAGAGGCCTAGAAGGGGCTCTTGGCTTATCTGCTAAGAGAAAAGTGTTCCTTGGAAACTGCCACTTTTTACCTAAGTATACCTGTGGAGCAAAGGGGCAATATTGCCTGTATTTGGGACAAATAAAGTCAGGTAACAGTGTTTTCCATGGAAGAAATAAGGTGGGCTTTTTCACGCAGAAAGTATTTTGGAGGTATATAGAGCCTTCCTGCTATCTCTTCTCTGTTTTAAATTTTGTTGAAGGATAAAAATGAATACCAGAGCATTTTATGCGATTATCTAGAGATTCTAACAGTGTTTTTATATTCTAGATTTTTTTTTCCACTACCTCTAGCATATCTAAAAACAGAGTGTGTGCCTAGAGCAGCTGCCCTCCATCTTTCTTGGCAGCATATTCTGATGAGATATCAAGTATAGGATTCAAATATGGGGGATTGCAGGCATTTCAGTTAGCTGATGTTGTTAAAACATAGCTTTTGACTGAAAGTTTTCACTCTGAAGTTACAATGTGGGGAAAAATGCTGATGCACAAGGTAAGGAAAAGGGCAAAGGATATGTGTTACTGATACCAAAGCATGAATTTGTCCAGCATCTGCTAAGTTGAAGCAGTGTAATCTTTTGACTTTCAGTCTGGTTTTGGAAAGTTTTTGACAAAAATGTCTGCTATTACAGTCTTTATTAATCACAGTTATAGCAATAGCTTGTTAATATTTTGGCTGGCAACAGTTCAGTAAAATTTAGAAAGAATAGACCATTAAAATTTTCCTAATTCTTGGTTGCTCTTAGAGACCTTCAATTTCAAATTTTAAATGTGCAAGGAAAAATGGTGGTGATTGTGGGAAATGAGAATTTTGAGCATTTAACTTCTGTTTTGCATACATAATTTAAAAGTGTTTTGGAGACTTTGCAAGTTGTAGACAAAAAGTATATCTCTTGCAAATGTGCTTTCCTTTGTACTTTGGACAGAGCAAGTGGGAGGCCACCTCATGTGCCATGTTGGTACTGTTTGCGTATTCCATGGGTGTTGAGCTCTTAACGTTGGTTGCTGGGACTTTAAAGTGCAGGGGCAAGGAGTTTACTGAGCTTGATTTACAGGCAAGAGACAGAAGTACCCATCCCACTCATCGGGGAGTGTGTGAGTTGTCTGTCTTAGAGGGAGGAGCTGTCAGCTGCTCCTCATGAGGCACATAGGCTTTTTAAAGGAAGTACCTGAGATATGGGAGAGGCCTCTGGCTTAAGCAGCACTTTTTCCTGTAACTGCACTGCCTGCATGGCTTAAGGCTGAGTTGTGTGGAGGGTGAGAAATCACGTGCAGAGCTTGTTGATACAAATGATTTACGCCTGAATTTACTCTCTTGTCCTGGAGTGTAAAAGCTGCCTCCACATGACGTGATTCCTTTCCTGCGGAAAGAGTGCTTCTGTTGGTCTGGGAGTAAATTCTGTCCCAGAGAAAGCAACCTTCCAGCTTCATGTCTGTGCATCTCCACTGTTAAATATTTTCATTTGTCCACTGTCTTCTGACACTATGTTTTGCTCTGTGCTGTGTGAGTGTCCCTGTTTGGATGTTCAGTGGCTCTGATCATGCCTGGGTTTTGGGTGTACGGGTAATCCATGCCCTAACAGTTCATGTGGAGTTCATATCACCACCTAACCCTTTGGTGTTCCTCTTGACCATGACTACATCTGGACTTCTCACCTCGTGAGGCAAGGTGCAGAAACAGGATGGGTTTCACTTTGTAAGCTTCCCGATCCCATTTCCAGCAAAGTGTTGGTGTGGCTTTGTACTAAGATGCCATCATAATGCTGTCCTAAGAAAAAGGGAAGTGGACTCGTCCTTGATGCACCTTTCAGTGTTCTTTAATCTGTCCATTCTCATTACAAGGAGTGAAAGAAGCAGGGCACAGGATTCCATCAGGGAGAGGAACATTGCAAGAAAAATGGCCTGTTGGAATATGACTAAGAGTCCATTGAGAACTCTGCCAGTGCATCTAGATTTCTTTACCAGTAAACCTGAAACACTGAAAAACACAGGGACTGCCAGGAGCATCTTTGGATATTTGAAACAGACTCACTTGTACTGTTTGTACAAGAGAAGAGCCTTTGTTTTACTTGCAGTTTTGAATTCTGTGCGCCTTCCTGAAATCTGCTCACCCTCTCTCCTTGGATTGCCTCCTCTTTGCTCAGTTGAAATCAGCTGAAAGTTTACCCCCAGCAGAGATAATTTGTCTTTATTCTGTCTTTCCTGCATTTCAAGAGGTTGCTGTTCTTAGTCTGTTGTCCCCTGTTGGTATCACCCAGCTTCTTTTTTTGGAGTTCTTATACATAGGAGTTTAAATACACATTTTAAATGATGATATATATTTTAGATGGAATGTTTTACAACTGTATAGCTGCTGACATAACTGCAATTAGATGAGAAGATAGGCAGTCTATAGTTTTGATATGGTATTCTACAAAAACTTTATGTGTTTTTCTCTCACAAAAATTACTTGATACTGTCCTTATGTTGCAATTTATGCAAATGCTCGGGTGTTGCACAAACCCAAAAGCTTTTGTATTTATTAAGCATTTAAGTTTCTGTATTCACAAGGGACCAGGTACTACTGAAGATTCCCAGAATCTAAGAAGACAGCGAATTTGGAAAAATTATGCATTGCTAACATTAGCATTCCTAAAAATTTCTTGTGAAATTTCTTGTGAAAATTCCTTGTGAAAAAAATCTGACACAAACAAACGTGGGGAAAAATATGTATTGTGCGAGGCACTTCCACTGTCAGCTCCATCGTGTTAAATTGGTTCCAGGTGGGCTGTACAGGTGGAGAAATCTGACCAGGGATTTGCCCCTCAACAGCTTTATCCCAGCTTGCTTCAGTCAGTTCCTTGGTGAGAGAAGGGTTTTTTGTGAAAGGTTCTTTAATCTTTACAGCCAGTGGTGTGGCCCATTCAATGCTGGGACAGACAAGCACTGCAGCTTAAAGATACTTTCCAGGCAGAAAAGTTACAGAGTTTCAGAGAAAGTTACTAAAAAGTTACTGAAACAGATTCGTTTCAATAAGAGTCCCACTCAAATCCCAGTTTGTGCCGTTTTTCACGTGGCTCCGTTTGTAACTACTGTTTTTTGATGGATTCTCCTTGGGCTTTCAAAATCAGTTTAAAGTGTTTTGGGTTTGGTGTGTTGTGTGTTTGATTATTTCTCAAACTACTGCTGTCTGTAATATGCAAGCAGATGTTGTTGCTTTTACTGCTGCAGCTGAGGCCTGGGTGGCTGGGTGGATACTCAGAGGCTTCTTACTGTGATCGAGAAATTTTTTTGTGTAGGATTCTTTTACTGTGGATGTAATGTTTTTGGGAGCCTCAGCAGACATGCTTTTGGTTTCTCTTGTGTTGTTAAATGGGGAATTGGCTTATATCTGCTACAGAACAGTCCACACTATTTAATCACAGCTGAAAGGATTTGGGATTTTGCAGGATGGGGAAAAGGGGAGTGACAAAGAAGGATTTTGGAGCGGATTGTTGTTGATGGCATTATGATCAGCATACTCCTTTAGAATATTTAGCACAAAAATTTTTCATTTGCAGTTCATGTATTTTTGGTCCCTAGGACAAGATGAGATCTTTTAATCTGAATAATCCAGACAGTGTGATTCTAGATATACATACTGAAATTTCAGACTGTGCCATGAAATCACAGAATTCCCTGGTACAGATGATAGACCAGATACTCACTCTGTACCAGGTGTAGGTGAATCCCATGCTGACTAGAAACACATTTATCTCCGGTTTTTCATCCATTTATAAGAAGTCTGTATGGGTTTTCCATACAGACATATTCATTTTGAATGGCTTATTTATTTTTCTCTTTGGGAATTCAGATTTCATCTTTCTTTTAAATGTATTCTGGATCTGCTTTGCCTTGCAGATCTTTTGGTGATGACTTTTGAACATTAATTGTTGAAAATAGATCTGGCTTACTAATAGGCAGAATAATTGAATGCTGGAAACTGGCAAGTTGTGAAATAAGGGAAAATAAACTGTGCTGAAAAGCAGCCAGCAATATGTAATTTTTCAATACTGTAGTTAGAAATTCTAGCTGAAAAGGCTCTGGGTAGTTACTTCAGCAAGTATCTTCAAAGCTCATGTTTTCAGATAGAAACAGCAGCATATTCAGCCTTTTATGTTGCCATCACGTGTATAAACCTGGTTATATGTAAGTAAAAACACATGGAAGGCACGAAACTGCCTAGACATTTGGGAAACTAAATATAGGTAGTCAGCCTGTCCTTCTTGCAAATCGTTAGGTGAATATCCATGAGTGTACATCTGAGCCAGGATTGCATGCTGATGGGGAGGCTCTGGCTGGAGATTTAAAGGAAGAGGGAGGAGCCTCCAGCAGTACCATTGGGTCATGAAAGCTGTTGATGCCAGTTACTGATCTCCAGGCAATAAGCATTGCCTATGGGACTGTCTTTTCCATTTCCAGCAGCAACTTTGGAGCCTTTGAGAAATAACAAACTCACCCTGTGAAAATATATTCCTAACAACAGCTTAAACCTGTCAAAATAATGTTAAAAACTGATTTATTTTAATGAATCTGTAACTACTAAGCAGTCAGTCATTTTTATAAACAGAGCAAACTCTTACCCATAGCATATGGACTAATGCCAGCTTGTTGAGTTTACTGATTTAGAGCCTGCAGTATTATTATGGATGGTTGTTGTCTTAACCCAAGTTTTATATCTTCATGGTAGCAGGTAATCAAAGTTCTTCATTGCCATGGAGAATATTTTTTATTATTTATATTTGATGGGTTCTATTAATGTTAGAGAATTTTTGTGACTGAGAATTGAAAATGGGCTATTACTACTTGGAACAGTGCATGCAAGAAGAAGATAACTCTTATGTAGTCTTAAATCAATCTGTTTTGTTTCCCAGGTAACATGCATGTGTCACTGGCAGAGGCTCTGGAGGTTCGGGGGGGACCCTTGCAGGAAGAGGAAATATGGGCTATTTTGAATCAAAGTGCAGAGAGCCTTCAAGAACTATTCAGAAAAGGTAAGCATTTTTAAAGACTGATGCGTACAGAACTGGAAACATCTTGGTTATGTGTAGGTGCCATATAAGTAAACTGCCTTGTCCTTCCTGGGCTCTAAACCCAGATAACAACTTGCTCCTAGGTTGTCTTTGGGTAAGTACCTAGCTGCACCCCAGCCCAAAGGATGTTTTCACCTCATGTTCTGTCAGAACCTGTGGCACATCCAGTTTCATATAGTGATAACTTTACTTTGGTAGGAATCTACGACAGAGTTTTTGCATTATTTTAGACTCACTGAAATGAGATGGAAACATTAACAAAAAAAAGTGATGAATAAGTCTGAGACCATTGGAGCACTTTGGTACTGAAGGGGATGTAGAAATAGGTACAGTACAGTGCAGTTGTGACCAGTCTGCTCTGAAGAAGTGTAGCCTCAAGTAAGACAAAGGTGAGCAACAGAAAACTTGACCAGAGGAGGTATCATTCCCCAGAATTCAAGTAGCAACACTTATATAGCTACTGAGAGAAATGTGGTGTCATCTTGTACTTCAGAAGAGTGGAAGTCAGTATTTCTCCTACACTCCCCCAATTTAGTAGGCTCTAAGCTGAGCATTGGCCATATTGCTAATAATGTACATTTTAGCACTAAGTCTGAGTATGGAGCTATTCTTCTTCCTTATGTTTTCCTTTCTTTTCTTTAACATTTGTAAATCCTTAAGGCCCTTCCTTCCCTTTTTTGCTTTTTATAGCAATAAAAGCTTAACTCAGATACTGAACTTCAGTAGCATCTTTAACCTGGTCTCAGATAACATATGTTCCCATGATGCATCTTAGTATTTCAGCATATTTATGGGAGTCATCTCTTTGTATAAAAACATGCATATGTAAGCTTAATCAGTTTTATTTATGAAAAATCAAATGGCTCACACTCTGAAAATATTCACTGTTTTGCCACATTGCTCTGCAGGGGTCACATCTTTGTTATTGAGGGCAAAATATTTTGTACTTTTTGCATGTATTTGATTTAGAATTTCATCAAGATTCAACATCTAAGTTGGTTTGGGTTCGTTTTTTTTTTTTTTAAGATTTGGTTTAGATGATCTGTCAAATCAGACACTATATCTGTCTTATGCATTGCACAACCTGTGAAAGTAATCTCTGTTGGATACTTCACAGACTCCAAAGAAGGCAGATGTGAGCAGAAGCTGCTATATGGTGCTTGATTTCTGATTGAGTTTGACTTAGCATTATAAATATTAATTTTATCAACTTATTCAAAATATTTCTTGGTAGGTGAATTATGGGTGGGTTTGATATCCTATGCAAATTTACCTTTTTCCCTTTACCAGCGAGCTCACAGCCCATGTGTGGTAAGAAGTGTTCTCTGTTAGGAATGCTGAGTTTATTGTTGCAGTTTAATCAACTGTCCTGTCCTGCTGCTTCTCATACTGCAAGAAGGGGAAACCTGGCATCTTCTTTCTCTCTCTTTCACTCTTTATTGTCTCTTGGAGACAATCAGAAGAATTACTTCTTTTGAGAGGGCAGGCTGTTAAAACCTTGATTAAAGAGAGATCTTGAATGATTAGAGGTTTACTCTTGTAAACTTTACAGGAACTGACACATGGAGCTCCATCTTGTAATCCACCTGCAAGATCATAGTTGTATGAGTATATAATAGTGAAACCACTTAATTTAGACCACTTTATACTAGGTCTAAATTCTTTCCAAGGAAGTCTCCACTGAAAATAAGGGCTCACCCTTTCTTGTCCTGAGAGTAACTCAGAGAAGAGTTATCACAATAACTATGAAGACTGCATGCAAGCATTGGCAACGAGAACACAGCCCTCCTTCAGAAGGACAAGTCCTGAAAGATGTGAGCACAAAAGGGAAATCTGCCTCAGGACTTCTGATGTGTGCTTTTTAAGGCAGGAGAATGTTTGCCAGCCAAGACTGGCTAAGGTGGCAGAAGCTTCTGATCTCACTTCCTATCAGTGAAGACCAAAACACACATTCAGATAAAATCAGTGCCAGAAGAATCTGTCTCTTCTTGGAGATGAAGCTGTTTTATTGAGTTGTTTTTCTGCTAGTTCAGCAAACTATTTTCAGTGGCATGCTATTAATTAACCTGGGATATAGCCTGTGGTAAAAGGCACGTCAAGAGACACTCAAATGAAAGAGCTTTACTGTGTAACTAAGGTTGATAAAGGCAATCTAATTCCTCCCAGCAAGATTTGGATAACCAGGCAGTCTTTAATGAAGATTTGCCTTCACAAAGGAAGCAATCTAGAAACCTTTTTTGGTCATCTTGAATATTGCTTCTATGCTGGCTTGTAAAGATGCATTATGGATGTGCAGGAACAGAGAATGCAAAGGTTCCTGTTGGCTTGTCTGACTCAAATTTTTTTCATTATTTATGGAAGACTTGTAGCAAAGAGATTTCCTAGAGAAATCTTGGTTTCCTTGGTCAAATTTCAGACCCATTTCTTCCATGCATATGGTGTGAAAGAACTACAGTGGAAGTGCAGGTGTATAGCTCTGAAGTCCCTGCTCATGCAATTCTGTAACAAATTTTAAGCTTTGATGACTGTTTTGTACACTAAGTTTCTTTAAAAAAAATAAAATAAGGCATGTTGTTCAACAGTCTGTGCTCCAGCTGTTTTGTAATGAGGTGGATAAAAAGGCCGTGGAAATCATCAACTCTTAAATTGCCATCTGTTGGCAGCCTCCCCACACCAGCCCAGCAACCACACACACTTAAAGGGATTACCAGCCCAAGTAACCATTTATTTGTGTATCTAATCCTAGTAGAGTTTTGGTAGTTTGTTTGAAGTTGGGAATCTTGCTATTACTCTGTCAACTGAGAACCTGTTCTTCAATTAATTTCTTTTTTTAAACTGGTTTCTGGAAATTAGGGAAAAATTCCCAAAACAAGCTTCTGTTGCAGATTTGATGACTTCTTGATATATAAAAGCTCTGTGTGTCTTTTAGTGAGTCTAGCTTCTTATCCATCAAACCACTTAGTAAAAGAAGCACAGAATGAAAATCCATGTCTTACGTGGTTAATTCTATATCACACCATGTCTAATTCAGTGACTGATACAGAAGTGTTCATATTTTCATCCCTATTAATATTTACAATTCTAACAGATGTTGAACTCCTTAAAAATATTTCACAAATTTATTTCAATCATTATAAGCAGTGAAAGCTTAGATGGAAATGCCCAGTTGCTGATCAGTGATTTAGAAGATCAGCTCTGGTAGCTGTTCTGTCAGCATATTATAAGCTGTTAAATGAAGGAGAAACACAATCTAGGACTCAGTTGCAGATCTGACATCAGTTTTAGTGGTAATGTTGAGATTAATCTGGAGATTTGAAAAGGCCGATACCAGACCTGCCCTTCTCTTACATCTGTTTAATTATCTGCAATAACTATTTTGTTGTTGAAAGGGTGTATCAGCTGTTTCAGACATGCTGTATCTTGCACTCAGTACTCCATGAGGTCAAAGGAAGAAGTCTTTGAAGTAATCTCAAATGTGAGTGTATAAGCGTAAGGGGAGTGCTGTGCTGTGCTCACTGCTGCTGAGAGTTATAAAACAAGCGTCCCTCTAATTTGGTAGGTTTAACTAGAAAAAGATTTATCAAAACTTGAAAGTGGAAAAGACTTCATCTTGCTTAGGCCACTCCTATGCTAAAGTGTGTACTGAGGATTCTGAAAATAGTTGGACCTTATGTTTGGAGACACGTATCTAAAGGAAGGAGGAAGAGAAGGAGAAAAATGTGTCTGATATTAGAAAGACGTGTTGAGCAGAGAAAGACACTTGGCAAGTTGACTGTCTTGCAAATTTGTATGTGGGAAATGATTTATGTAAAGAGAAGTTACATCATCAAAAAGTGGATGTGAAGAAGGAAGACTGTGGTTTTTGGGGACCTGTAAATCTTGTTGACATACTATTGTACCTGCTTAGCTTGAGCAAGTCTAATGAAAAAAAGGAAGGTAAAGTGTGAACTGTGTTGATGGGACTAATGGTGGGTCCCAAATAATCACAGATGTAGTTGGGATGGAGGAGGAAGTAGATTGCTTTGATTGACAAGAGGGAAAACGCACTAGGAAGGCGAAAAAACCAAATCATCATTTTCCACCCAGTCCTTGCTGGCAGGCATTAAATGATGGCTTTTCCCCCTTACCAATATCTGTTAAGGAATGGTTTTACTTTTTCTCACCTCCTGGTAGTATTTGATCTTTTGGTTGCTGAGAAGGAAAGAGACTGGGCTTTTGTAATTTTGTTGGGTTTTTAAAAATTCATTACTTTATATTCCTTATCCCTTCCTCCATCCTCCACTCTTCACCCTGCACCAAATGAGGCTCAGTTACTACTGGTGCTCTTTCCAGAACTCTCTACTGGATGTTGTCAGCATAACAACAAAGTCTAATGTGGTGTTATGCTGACTGGGAAGCAACTTGGGAACAATGTGTGTGATCTCAGGATTTAATAGTTCACCCTGTTTCTTGCTCCAGAGTTCTCAGGACAGTGTTCAGTTAGTCCCTCAGTGTTTCCCCTTGTGCTGCTGGTTTCCATCCCTTTGTGCCCAAGGCAGAGGGAGCAGAAGTGCTCAGTGCTGCTTCCCCTGCACACCAGGCGTGCAGGGACATGCTGCACCAGCCCAAAGGAATGTAGGATTTACAGCATAAGTGGTCCCTTGTGCTGGCATAATCCTGGCATGGCTAGGGATGTGTCAGTGGTCTGCCTGCCTCCAGCCTGGCCTGAGCATACAAATTTTCAGGTTCCTTTGCTCTAGGACAAATCTTACTTGTCTCAGTGAGGGCTGTAGAATGAAGCAAGATGTCTGCTGGAAACCTTGTGTATATTTTTGAGTTGTTCTGTGCTTTTTTAAGATACTCGTTTTGTGTTCTGAGAGAAGTGAAATGTGCATCCCTGCTGACCATTTTTGCCAATGGCTGTGGCCTAAGAGAGAAGCAGGGAAAAGACAGAACTGAAGGAGCTCCAATTGTGAATGTAGTTTGGGAATTCAAAATTACCTGCCATCAATATAGTAAAATAGATCCATATATTGTAAAACAGATGAATTTCAAATATCCTATATTAATTTAATGTCTCTTATAATGTGGTGGGTCTTTTTATCTTTGGCTACTTGTATCCTGTTAAAGCATGTAAAGAATTTTTTTTTCCTTTCATTTGTTTGGCAGATGCTCTGTAGCTGAAGATTATTTCTGTTTTTATTGCATTTAAAGCCAGTTCACTGTCTCACTTTTAGTAAGACCACACTATTTATCTCTGTCTTGGCACTGCTTGTTTTAAACTGTGCTCTCACAAGTGTTTTGTTACCAAGTTGCATAGTTCTGGAGTTAACTCAGAAGGCTGGCTCTAGCACAGTTGAAAGCCTGTTGGATAGAGAATTGACCAGCAACCATATCCTGAATTCCAGTGCTTTTAGAAAAATGGGTTTTAAACTTTTTCTTTTCTTTTTTTTTTTTTTTTCCCCTGTATTTTCAGGAGTGTGTTTCTCTTACTGCTCTGGTAAATTATCCTGAAAACATGTTAAAGGGTAGTAGTGTTACTGAAAAATATTTTCTTAAGTTAAATCTATCTGGTTGGAACTTTGAGACAGTTATTTTGGTTTACAATGCATGCCTTAAGGGAGGAAGTGAAGAATGAGTTATTCTACTCTCCTTTGGAACGGTAGGATAGATTCCCAAAGTTTGATAGTATGATCTGCTATATTAGTTACAAGCTAATAATAAGGAATTTAAGAAAATGTTGACAAAACAAGTCTGGCAAAGTCAGCTCTTTTTCTGTAATTAATCACATTCATTTTACATTACTTCAGGTCATGAAGATTGAGTGTGGGTGGATCAATAAATTCAGACTCTATCTGTAGGGAACAGATGCACACTCCTGAGTTTGTTGAAATTAGTATTGGGAAGACTTCAGACTAAATGTGGGGATTTTTAAAATTGTTCTTAAAACTAAATCAAATTTTTATCTCATTAACTCTTTTTTCAGAATATGAAGAGTTTTTATGTGTTTAAAGTATTTGTCATACAAAATGTGAAATTAGGTTAAAGCCTCCACATTACTTAAGGTTCCTGAGTTGGGACTTATAAGAAAACTTACCATATTTTAAGGTGTTGCTTGTTTGGATTATTTTTGTATCAGTGGTGTATACACACAGGGTTATATTTGAAAGTCAATGGCTAGCTATGGTCATCTTCCTAAAACTGTTTTGTAGCTTTGCTTTTCTTGTGTTCATATAATTGGATAGGTCTGTTCACCTTTACATTTCTTTTGTTTAACATCACAACTTACTACCACAACAGTGAGCAGCAGTTGTTCTGCTTTGTTTCAGAGGAAATGGGGTTACAAAATTGAAGGACTTACCTGGTAGATCCTTTTACATCTGATACCTGCAAGCTGTAATTTAATACATTTCCTAGGAGATTAGAAATATTCTAGATTACAAGATAATTGAGCAGTCTAGGAATCAGCACTGTAGGAACATCCTGAGCCGATTGGAGAGTGGAAAATGTTGTTAATGGTGGAGCTGAAGGAGGATATTATTGTTCTGCTGTTGTTGCTTACTATGTAGAAGGAAAAGAAGGACTTGGCATTCAAATGTGTGTTTTCTCATATCTTTGATATATCATGTAGCAGAAGACAGAGCAATTGCCTCTTTGCCTATGGACAAATGAAAGTTAACTTTTATTTTTATTTGGCTAAGAGCTTGTGCCTCCTTCATTGAAACTGAGCTGATTCATGTTCGAAGTGTAGAAAAAAATATTTGGACTTAAGGAAATGGTCTCTCCTTTTCCTGCCTTAATTCTAGGTACATTTGAGGGTTTAATACCTTCTCCTGTGGGTGCAGCCTGGCCCCTAGCCCCTTCCTATTTTTTTTAGGGGAAGTCTGTGGCCAGGAGTTTCACAACAGTATTATCTGACATCAAAAACCTAGCTGGCAAATTGCCTATTCAGGGTGTAGGAAGTTTTCTTGGTCACTTTTGGTCCTGCTATTTCGGTGCTTGTTTTGCTGTTTTCAACTATGTATTCACAGGTTTTGAATGGGCAATCTTACTAAGGTTTCAGGTTTTCTTTGCTCACTTCTACTGCTCCTAGAATCATTCTTTCCTTTTTCACATTTGTAATATTTTTTCACTTTAGACTAAAAAGGACCCAAAACCATTTCTGTTTTGTCTAGTTCTGTCTGCCACTGTAATAAGCAGCATTTCATCTCTACTTATTTTGTCTTCTCTCTTCAAACCATTGCTGCAGCAGTAGCGCTATGTTAGTTTAAGAGTAAACCCCATTCCTATGATAGGAATTAGCTTTAATGACATGTGCACTACAAAAAATAGGCAATTTGTATGTCAGCTGTAACATAAATGAAATAACTTGAGGACAGGAGAGCTTGTGAGTATTTTAGCAGGCTCTCCCTGAGCTTGCTGGTATGAGCAACAGCAAAGTAGAGTCAAAAAAGATAGGTGTTACTCCTCAGTGTGATTAAAATTGAGGTGGTTGTTGTGGTTATGAAACACCACAGGTGGAAAAGGAAGTGTGAGTCTCTTCCACTAATAATATATATGCTGATAGTAAAATAAAATCAAGCAAGGGCATCAAACTACATAGATTTAATTTCAGGGTGTTTTTTTTTTTTTTTACTTTTCAACTACAGCTGATCCTACTGCTCTGGGATTCATCATTTCTCCGTGGTCTCTCCTGCTGCTTCCATCTGGCAGTGTATCATTTACTGATGAAAATGTCTCCCAGCAAGACCTGCGAGCCTTCACAGCACCGGAGGTTCTGCAGAACCATTCGCTGTCATCTCTGTCAGACGTTGAGAAGGTACAGTACCTCTTCCTCGCCAGACAGCTGTTGTGTGTTGCTGCTGATCCCTTCACAAAGGAGCTTTAAACTGTCTTTTTTGTGTCCCTGTGGTTTGTGATTTGTATGTGTAGTTTGTTCTGTGAGGGGGAGGGATCCTCCTGCTTCGTTTTTGTTCATAAAACTAGGGTAGTGGTTATGGTTGTATGCAGTTATGAAGAACAGTCTCTACAGGTCCCAGTCACATATATGCTACTGAGAGTCATATTTGGGCAGTGGCTGCACAGAATAACTGACCTTAAAACTAGTCTTAAACAACACTTCACCTTCTTTTTGTAAAACATTTCAGTGACATCACCAATTGTAATTTTCAGAATTTTTTTTTTTTTTAAAAATGCATCTGAGAGGTAAGCAAAGGAGTTACTCACGCAGTCCAGGGCTTTGACAAAAGGAATATTCCTGCACTGATCTCAAAAGAAAACGTTTGTTTTAATTAACGTAAGTGCTCCTCAGTTACATGCAAAATTACTCCTTTCCACCTTTCTTTTTTAGCTCTTCCCCAAGGGGAGATGTTCAGACAGGTTAGGTTTGTATATGTGGTCTCCTCCAGGTCATTGATAGGCACAGTCAAAATGACAGGCTTCTCAGATGTTTTAACAAGAATTTGTTGCAAATGGTGACACTTTCTCTGGAAAACCATTCCCTTGGCTTAGTCAAAGATATTTAGAAGTGGGAGTAAAAAAGGAAGTGGAGCTCTGTTTGTATCTCCTTGGCTTCTCTGGATCAATAATCCTTGGAGAGGGAAGCTAACCACAGCCAGTTTTGTAATCTGGGAACAATTATGACATTTGGCAGTCTTCCTCCAGGAAGAACAGCAACATGCTCTTACTCCAGAGGAAAGTGGTATTGGCATCGATAGCTGTTGTGTGCATAAGGACTATTAAAACATGTTTTTCTGTGTTGAATATTTTGTGTTTGCAGCTTTTTTTCTTCTAACCTTGTATAGAGTCAATTTTCTTTAGGACTCTATTACTGAATAGCTACTGAAAATTGGTTTCCTCAGTTACTCTCAAGCCCTTTAGAGATCCCTCTTGCCCCCCAATATTGTCAAAATTAATGGTATCATAAAATATATTTATAATTTTATCTATGAGAAAACTATAAACAATTGGCAACCTAGGTTGAAAGGTTTAATAGAGAAGTAAAAATGACACTGACATAAATGCAAATTTGGGTTCTGTTATGTAGGATGCAGCTGCCAAGTTCTTTGGTCATACTGTTGGAATTGTTTATCTTCTTTCAAGAGGGACAACACTTTTGAAGATAGTAATGTTACCTCTAGTGCCAACTCCGAAGTTAATGTACAAAACAGGCCTTTAAAAATGCAGGAAAAAGTTTTGAAGTGACAAGTTTGTGACCTTCTTCAGAGCTGATTGCATTCTTTGTTCTATGCCAGTATTCAGTATGCTACTTCTTTCTTTTTGAAATAAATAGAGGGCTGTTACTGTTAAAAACCATGCTGTGATGTTTCTTGATCTTTAGGAAGGAATTACACAGAGGGACCTCTGTGGCCTGTTAGCTCCAACACAGAGCACATCAATTGGCAATGACCAGATAGTGGCATTCTGTGCATGTGCAATGCTAATTAATCCTCTCTGATGATGGTGCTGTGAATTTCTTTCCTGGTATCAGTATAACTCTGCTTGCTGGATGCGAGCTGATTTGCTTACTTGCTTATATAGAAGAAGAAAGCTCCCTAAAACATTACTTTGTACAAAAACTTTTGTCCTTTTATGGCTTTATAAGTTGAAGTTATTAGGGCTGATAAATAAGTTATATGTGCATCCCTCTTTTTTTGACTGCTTCCTCTTGCATTCATATTAAACTGAGTATTGGGTGGTACACACTGGTTGCTTGCAAGAAATGTGTTGACTTCATGTTTCTTAGATCTTGTTTTGCTGACTGTGGTAACTTTTAACATATTTAGACCTTTTTTTTTCCTTGTTCTGTAACAACTGGCTGTAGTTCACTGAATTAATTTACTGGAAATCTTTGGTGTTTTCCTTTTTGGTTATTCTTCTAAAAGTTGCTGAAGGCAGAAAAATGCCTTGTTTTCAAGGCCTTTTAACAGACAGTGACAGAGTTGCATTTGTGTTTTGAGTTAGGACTGTGCTCGCTAAGACAAATTAACAGTGTATTCAACAATAAATATTAGAAAAAAAAAGATAGGAAATTAGTAGCCTTTTGATTCTAAAACACAGTCAATTTGAATCCCAAATAAATCTGAGGTAACTGCAAGCTTATTGGAAATGAAATAACCAAGCCACTCTAAATTACAATGGAAGATTAATTTTGGAAATGAGTTTGATGTTGATTTATTTTGTAAAATATTAAAAGTATCATAGTAAAAAAGTTAACTAGAATTTTTGAATAAATGCTTTTATTTTGAAAGTTGTTTTTAGGTAGATTAGTAGTTTAGGCTTAGTTTAGGTTTAGTTTATGTTTTAGTTTAGGGGTCTGACTTCAAGTCTTGGTTTTGGAAATATCTTTTGTATCTTTTGTTATGTTGAAGCTCAGAATCATAGAGTGGTAGTATATCCTGAGTTGAAAGACACTCATGAGGATTGTCAAGTCCAAATCTAGATTCCAAAGAGGGCAACCTAAAAGTGAAATAATGTATCTGACTGTTGTTCAAACGCTTATTGAACGCTGACAGACTTAGGACCATGACCATGTCTCTAATTAGAATTAACATGACCATGTCTCTAATTAGAATTATAGACACTTTAATTGCTGTTCTTGCACTGTTGGGGGACAGATGGAGTTGTGGAGTTTATATCCAGTATATCTGGATATGTATGGAAGACTTTCTAGTATTTCAGTTGAAAGGGTAATGGGTAATAAACCAGTTTTCTCAGTATTTGAAAGATAATGTTTCTGTTTGAATGGGGCAGTGATATTACCTGAGAACCCTTCGATGCATGCCTCTGACTACTGACCTAACCTGTACTTTGCATGTAGCAGAGAGACCTTATACATTGTTGGCCTCTGGGAGAGGAGGCTGGTGGGTGAGCCTGTGTTAGCTACACAATGCTGGCTACCTATTTGTGTCTAGGATAAAGCAGTGTGTCACCTGCACCTGTGTACTGCGCTGTGTACATTGCATCTACACCTGTGTGTATTGCTGCAATCCTGCCTGAACATGTCATGGGCAACAAAATTTGCCTCCTTGTTTTCCCTTCTTGAGGGGAAATCGAGCACAGTCTCAGAGAAATTCTCTGCAGGTTTGCTCCGGCTTTATCACAAAGAAAAGCATTGTTTCTCTGTTTTTTTTTTCTCTACCTGAATATCCTTCTTGCAAATCTGTGTGGGCTCATTGCTCCATCTTCAGTGGGACTGAATCACAGCAGTAAGGAAGAGTGTGCCAGCAGTATCTGGTGTATCGCTGCCTTAGACTGATGGAAACCTTTCTGTCCTGTGCTGACTCATACTCTGTGCTAGGCAGAGACCATCCCACAAGATTTTAGCGGCAGAAATGTCGTATGGGAGTGCTTCTCTGAGTACGTTGAATTTCTGTTTTATATGAATAAAGCCTGTTGAATTTACAAGAACAATTTTAATGACATTTTTTTTCTAAGTATATTTAGTAATTGCTTCTTTACCCTGCCACACAGCTGTGTGTTGCTCTCGAATACATAAAAAGGAAACTTTTTTCTGGTTTATGGTGGAAATCTAAAAATACATGATACTTGTGTTTGGGATTAATTCCCTATAGACTGCAGTAATAGTATGATGACTTGCAAGCAATCTTGTTATCTTGTTGTCATGGTTTGAGATTTCTCAAAAATCCTAATTCCCTAGTCTAAGCCCCCTCCCACATCTCAACCTAATGTGAGTTGGGTTTTTCAGACAAAACACACCAGACTCCAAATGGGGGAAAGGGAATATATTACAATGACTGTACAAAGAAATACTACAATACATTATATACATGATCACAACTATCTCAAACCATGACACTTGTCTAAAAAGAGAAATATTTGTGTTACTCTTTTTCTGAGTTTTGAGAATATATTTTGTTGTCTTGAATAGGGTAAGAGCCTCCTCAATACAGAAAATTCACTTGTATGACCTTAAGCTATTTCTACATGTGTGATTTTTAACAACTCTACAAATTTAGTATGGGAAGAAGAAAATTTTTATAATTTCTATGTTCTCTTGGGTCCATTCATTACCTTTTGTACACTCAGTTTACACCTGAGTTTTTAAAATCTGTATGTGAAGCACCTGAGTCAGCACAGATCTTGTAAATTTATATATCTAGAACTTAAGATGGTTTGCTTTTAGTTGGTGAAGAAGGTGACTTTAGTGAACATTTAATTTATCACTGTCCCTGTAACTGTTGTTCATTGCCTTCAGAATTATTTAATAAACTTGTTGCTTTAGGTAGCATAAATATTACTAATAGCTTGGTAGAAAGAACCATCACTAGTGTATGTTACTTATACAGTCCAGAAAAAACTACTTTTTTTTCCCCCAACTTACTTACCTGTTTTGTTTTGGCACTCACCTACAGTGACAGCCTATGCTTGTGCTCTTAATTCTGCAATATTTGAAGGTTTTATTCCCTGTACTGATGGGCTTAATATGTTAAAGATATATTAATGTAATTAATGTTGATATTAACTGTTAATTATACATGTAATGATTAATGTATTTGTATCTTAAAATATCAGTAATAGTTACTTCTTTATATGTTTATATTCTTGTGTTCATTCCTTTTTTTCCTTTGATCCCAATCTTTGGGATCTCCTGATGATAGTAGCCCACTGTTTGAGTCATCCTAAGGTCTGCCTTGCCTTCAGAGTAAAGTTTTGAGGATCCTTGGACACAACCATATAGTCTATCTCACACCAGGCTGATCACATGGATTACATGAGTCTGTGGCTTCAATGTGAAATGAAAGCTTGAAATGAAACAGAGAAGACAGAGGCACTGGTTAGATGCAGTATGTTCTGCAGCAGTAGAATTTTCTTTTCTGACCCTCATGGTAAAGGATTTGAAAGACAACTGAGCTTAAAATACCAGAGATATATTTATAGGCAAAATGATGTTAAGTTAGTTGCTCTCCTTTAAAGTTGTGCTTTGCGTTTCCAGTTGTGTTCAATGAGCTGACGAATGTCTTGTGTCTTATGACAGGTCCACATTTATTCTCTTGGTATGGCACTCTTTTGGGGAGCTGACCACGAAGTTCCTCAAAGTCAGGTAAGTTTAGGTTTGGTTTTATTTAATAGTGCAACTTCAGACTTGATAGTTTGACTGACTGCATCAGAGTTAGCACAGCATTGGAGTTAACATAGCATCTCGTAATGAGACAGTGAAGAGAACTTCACAGGATTTTACAGAATGGTTAGGGTTGCAAGGGGCCACAGTGAGTCATCTGGTCCAAGCACCCTGCTTGAGCAGGGTCATCCCAGAGCACACGGCACAGGGTTGTGTCCAGACAGTTCTTGAATATCTCCAGTCAGGGAGATTCCACAGCCTCTATGAGCAATCTGTTCCAGTGTGTGGTCACCTGCACAGCAAAGAGGTTTTCTGTCCTGTGAAGTGTGTAAGGATGATGGTGGTGTTGTCTTGCAGGAAGAAGGTGCTGATAGTACATTTATCTTGGTTTCCATGAAGATATATCTGAGCTAGTCTGTCCTGTAGTGCCATAGGCTGAAAGAACAGTTGAGGCTGCTGACAAAGGAGAAAATAATTAGTTTTGGTTTAGGCTTATATAAAAACAAATATTGAAATAACATTGTTGTTTTACACATAATAAAACACTTGTTCTCTATGCTACCGTAAGTTCTGTGAATCTGGACTTGGCACATACAGATACTTAGGTTTCACAATAGCCAAGAAAGGGTATGAATTGTTTGGAACAGGGAGTAGACTCTTGCTATTGACTTGTCAGTCAATGCAGACAGAGTTGCAGACTGCTTAGAGCTGGGTGTTATTGCTCAATGGGGTTATTTTACACACCCAGCAGAACTCCTAGACTGTCTTTCCACAACTGACTGAAGATAATGTGATTCATCATCTTCCTGGATGCTCCTTCCCTGCCCCCAATTAAACTTTTAGAAGTAAATGTCTAAAAGAATGAAAAGAAAATGAAATACATTTGAAAAAGCGCATAATGATGGACTTGGAACTGCAGGATTGTGCAGCTCAAGGAGAGAATAAATTTGTGGTTCATATTTGAGTTTGATCCTGCTAGTTGGTGTTGTGTGTAAAGATAAGGAAGGAAGTTTGGAAAGGCTCTTCCACAATTTAAGGGTCTGGTTCCTAATACTTTCTGTAACAGAGTGGTAGTTGGGTTCTCAGTTGTACTTATTTGGAAGTAGCTGCCTGAAGGTGAAAATAAAACAGTCTGAAGCTCTGACTGTTTAGGGGTACCTATTCATAATGCTTACCGTGCCTGTCCCAAAAGCCCCAGTAATTTCTTAGACAGCAATCCACTTTCTTTAATGTCCTGTCTTGTAGGACAAGAAAGGAACAGTATTTAGCAGTAGTGGGAGAGGGACTTAAAGTAGGTAGAGGTGTTGAGCAGAAAGTAGGCATTAATTTTAGTCCCGGATTTGTTCCTTTCTTTGGTGTTAGAGTGTAGCAACAGCTTCTCAGTAATGCAGTGGGAAGGCACACTCTACCTGTTCATAGAACAGTATTTTCCCAAAGATGGTGTGGTGAGGTATGCCTGGAAAGAATTTACCTTTGGGATATTCTCATGTGGTGCCTCTGCCCTGTGGAGTCAGTGGAGGCAAAAGGACAGTCTTGTGTATGGCATTACTTTTAAATGTTAATGTGCATGTAAAGGTTTTGCTGGTTTTTAATACATTTTCTATATTTGTCTGCCTGTGTTAGTTAATGAGCTGCTTCTCTACTGAGAGTGCAATTGAATACGGGAGTGATTTTTTTATGATTAGTTAGAAGTGATAGATGGGAAAAGCCTATGTTAATTAAATCAGGGTGGTCCAGAGCATTTTATTTTTTTATGGTACACCTTAAGAGTACTCATGCAGGGAAGATTGGAAGACTGTAATTATTTGAAGTGCTCTGTGATGCAAAAAGCATGACAATGCTTGTACTTTGTGGGTAACCACCCAGTTTGGGAGAGCTGCAGATCAGAAAGCTCAAGTCCCAAGTGCCTGCAGCATCTGAGAACAAGTGTTATCGCCGACTGCTGCATACCCTGAGGAGGGATATTCCACGTTCAGTGTGCTGCATTAACTGAATGGGTAGAATAGAAATAAATCTAGATTTACTTTTTTTTTTTTAACTGAATGGGTGTTGTCCTGCAGTTATGAAGCTCTGCTTCCTTAACCAATGGCTTTGTTATTTTATTCCTTACTTTTTGTTGGTATTGTTTCATGATGTCTCTGGAATTTGGAAATGCTAACACATCTGCTGCAAAATATTGGTGAGGTGAGGAACTACACAATATGAGCATAGAGGGTTGTACAAAATGATTGTAGTGCGAATTGAATTTTATACTTGTGACTGGCTGGCAAAATGTTCAAAACCAAGGGAGAAAACTTGCTCTGAATCTGACCTTGCAGATCAGGCAGCTTGTTTGGGCTAGAATGTTGTGAGTGTGAATGAGTCTAGATGCTGAATGCCTGTCTCCTGTTCTACAGCCACTATTTTTTCACCACCTAGATGGGGACTCTCAAATCAACACTCAGTTAACGTTGGCAATAAGTCTCATGAATAGTTATTTTATGTTGTTGAATGTCTTTGGTTTCTGAGTGTTCAACAAGTCACTGTTCATACTGATTTTTCCTGTTTCTCCTGTTCTTGTTTGTCACTAGCCTATCAAACTTGGAGACCATCTCAACAGCATCCTCCTCGGCATGTGTGAAGATGTCATTTATGCCCGTGTATCCGTACGGACTGTTCTGGATGCTTGCAGTGCCCACATAAGGAACAGTAACTGTGCCCCTTCTTTTTCGTATGTGAAACAGTTGGTCAGACTGGTTCTGGGAAGCCTGTCTGGGGTAAGTCTGTGTCAGTGTTGGAGAAATAATAGAGATGAGCAGGAAGAGAGCAGAAGTGCTAACTCACAGTCACTCTGCAGTCATTCTTTGTCTTGTTTTGATATGTTGCAGTTTTGAGAAGGGTCAAAAGAGCTGCTTCTCTCCCCATGTTACAAGTTTGTGCACTTGACAATTCCTCCTGAAACATGCATTCACGAGTTTCTGAGGAAGATAATTTTGTGAACTGTGTCTTCATTAAAAAAATATGAGGAGACACAGAACAAGATGATGAACTCTAGAGCAAGCCTTAGACTTGTTGCTACTTGAAATGCTTCAAAAATGATTGCTGTGAGTTTTCTTTATCTTAGTTATGTTTGCCTTTTGGAGAGTTGCTTATTAACAGAAAGAAGGACTCTTTAGGCAGTGTGCCAGTTCTCTTGCACTTCTACTCAGCTCCTGGATATGAGAATTGTGGAGGATTTTATTGTCTAATGATGACCAATCTGTCAAACTGTTTTTAGAAGTCAAAGAAGCTACATGAACTCATCTTGCAAAGTTACTATTCCTGAAAGACAACTTCTGTCTTCACCTAAATCATTACATTACAGCATAACTTCAGAATAGTTAAATTGTTTCAAGTTATAAAGGAAGACCATAAGTTGTCATAGAATCAAAGAATAGTTTGGGTTGGAAGGGACCTTAAAGATCATCCAGTTCCAGCCTCCCTGCCATGGTCAGGGACACCTTGTACTAGACCAGGTGCTCAGAGCTCCATCCAGCCTGGCCCTGAACACTTTCAGGGGTAGGGCATCCACAGTTTTCATGAGCAGCCTGTTCCGGTGCTTCACCATCCTCTCAGTAAAGAATTTCTTCCTCATATCTAATCTAAATCTACTCTCTTTCAGTTTGAAGCCATTCCTCTTTCTCCTGTCACTATAGGCCTTGTAAAAAGCTTCTCTCCATCTTTCTTGTAGACTCCCTTCAGGAAGGCCACAATTAGGTCACCCCTAAGCCTTCTCTTCTTCAGGCTGAACAGACCCAATTCTCTCTGCCTTTCCTCATAGGAGAGGTACCCCATCCCTCTAATCAACTTCATGTCCCTCCTCTGGACTTGCTCCAACAGATCCCTGTTCTTCCTGTGCTGGGGACCCCAGAGCTGGATGCAGCATTCCAGGTGGGGTCTCACCAGAGTGGAGTAGAGGGGCAGAATCCTCGCCCTGCTGGCCATGCTGCTTTTTATTGGCTTTCTGGGCTGTGAGTGCACATTGCTGGATCATGTCCAGTCTCCCACCCACCAGCACCCTCAAGTTCCCTTGGCAGGGCTACTCTTAATCTGTTCATCCCCCAGCCTGGATAGATACTGGGGTTGCCACGACCCGAGTGCAGCACCTTGCACTTGGCCTTGTTTAAACCTCATGAGATTCCCATTAACCTACTTTTTGAGCTTGTCCAGATCCCTCTGGATGATATCCCATCCTTCAGGTGTGTCCACTGCTCCACTGAGCTTGGTGTCATCTGCAAATTTGCTGAGGATGCACTTGATCCCTTCATCTTTGTCATTAATGATGGTATTAAATAACTCTGGTTCCAGTGCAGAGCCCTGAGGGACACCACTTGTCACTGATGCCCATTGATACTCTGAACCACTGACCCTCTGGATGTGACTGTCCAACCACTTTCTTATCTATCTAACAGCCCACCCATCGAATCCATCTCCCTCCAATTTGGAGAAGGATGTTGTGGGGGACCGTGTCAAAGGCTTTATAGAATTCCAGGTAAATGACATTTATAGCCCTTCCCTTGTCCGCTGATATAGTCACCCCATCATAGAAGGCCACTGGGTTGGCCAGGCAGGACTTGCCCTTGGTTGAAGCCATGATGGCTGTCGCAAATCACCTCCCTGTCCTCCTTGTGCCTTAGCATAGCTCCTAGGAGGACCTGTTCCATGATCTTCCCAGGCACAGAGGTGAGACTGAGAGGTCAGTAGTTCTCAGGATCTTCCTTTCTACTCTTTTTAAAGATGGGCACAATAAATTGGCAATATTGTCAGATTATTCTCTGACCATTACTTGCTTTCCTTGCGTTCTGTTTATAATTAAAACAAATGCTGAGCAGTTTGTTATTGCTGAAGTGATAGCCTGTGATGGTCCTGAATGTTATCTGGTTTTATATCATCCAATTTTTTATCTCGCAGGGGTTATGCCAGTGTAAAAATTTTGGTGTCTAGAGAGGCAACGCTAAAATCAGGTGAAAAACTTTGATTTGGTGATGCTTCCTTTCTTAAAAAAATTATGATCTGATTGTTCGATAGTTTCTTCATAAATGTGGTTTGGAAATGCTTGCAGAATGTGAGAGGTCCCTGCATTTGTCTAATATTTGGCAGCAACTGATTAAGCCAGGCCTCCAGAAATATTGCTGAGCCTGAGCTCCACAAAGCATTGTCTAGTCCCTGAGGTTATGTCTCCTCGCTGTGATGTCTGAAGTCTTGTTTAGTTGCCAAGTGGAGCTGATCTGTAATTCAGTAAAATAAAGGGCTACAGGGCCTTAATCAGTGATTCTGTTAAAATAAAGATCCTTAAATCAGGCCAGAAGCTATAGAAACAGCTACTGTGGAAAGTGAGTCATTTTTCTCCAAGTTCTTCATGGCTCTTTCTGCTTAGCAAATTTTCTACCTTTCCTCCCCTTATTCTTGTCAGCAGGCTTTCAGTGGGAATCTGGGGTTAGTGTGACAAACTAATCTAGACTGGCCTGCCAGAGACAGCTGCAGTGGTCCCAAATGCTTGTACTGAAATCCAGTGGGGAGCTGAATCCAGCAAGTGTGTTCCCGTCTCCCTATACCATGTTGATAACGAAGGAGCTGGGCTACTGGTGGTTACCCAGTGCTGAAGCTTTGCTAATTTCCTCTGCCAGTAACCTTTTAATTCATAACATGTCACTGCATTGGCTTTTGCAAGGAGGCCAAAAAAAAATAGCTGAATAGAACTGAGTTGACAGAACAATGACATAGCTGTGCTGCTGTGTTTTTCTGCACCTCAGCTAGCCATCCCTGCTGGTTTTAATGTTCTGTATGTGTCCTGGAATTTAAGTTAATGAGAAAAACATATAAATTTGTTTTTTCAGAAGCAGAGTGAAACTTGCTATTCCAAGATTGGTTTGCCTCTAATCTTGATTTGCCTTATCAAAGGCTTGAGAGGTCTTAGCTCTGTAACTGGTCATTTGGTGGTCTGTGAAGTACAGCTGAGAGGTCCCTTTTGAATATTTTCATTTTCCATGTTAATGTGATTCGTAAAGGGCAATACAGCACAAGGCTGATTCAGTCTGTTTAATGTTAACTGAGTTGCATTGTAACTGTAATGGATAGAAGTCTGCTTGATTCCTCCTTCCCTTCTCCCAGCTAAGCTGCTGTCCCAAATTGTGCTCCTGCCATATTGAAAGATCTCACTAAGAATGTTTTGTTGTAGCAAATAAGACCTTTTTTCAATGATTGTACATGTGAAATAGCTTTTCTTAGGGAAGTAGTGATTTTTTTTTTAAAAAGTAAGGAGTAATTAAGCCTGAAAGGAAAGGAATGGGCCTGAGTGGCTAATGAGACTTCTCACAAATGTGTGCATGGGATTTTACATGTGCAATAAATTGGGGGGGGGGGGTACAAGACTACTTCCTGTTCCACAGAAAGCTCCTCAGGCCAATCACAAGTTCTAGTCATGTTGCAGTCATGGAAGATGGTTTTTGTGTGTTGCTGTCCCTTCAGTTTGCTGTAGAGATGGAATGTATTGAAGTTACATGCTTGTGAACTTAATTTATTCTTAGTGGAAAAAAGGTAGACCAAACATGTAGTAAAATAATGCACAAACTATTCAAATATGGATAATTCTAGGGGATATTCTCACTGATGAACTTTTTTTTACGAAAAGGTTTGAACTGCCATTCTGCACTTGAACTTAACTGTTTGACACTGACTAGTGTTGTTCATTTACATAAACGATGCTTGTTTCATGTTAACATGAGCTCTTACAGTATTTAACTTTGTGTTACTGCCTTTTTTTGCAGATGGATCAACTGTCTTGCAATGGAGATAGAAAATTGCAGCCAGACAGGAGCCAGGCTATTCGGGAGAGGCTGAGGGGAAAAGGGCTTCCCACAGGTAAGTGCTTCGTTGCAGTAAGGGTTATGGCTAAAAAAAAATACAGCCTTCTGGAAGACCAAATTTGGGTAGATTTTGTGACCAAAGAAATGGAATAGAGGAGGACTTGCTTACATTCACAGAACTCTGATGGTTCAGTGTCTAGCTAAGTGTTGGTGATGGTGACAGGGGAATGATTGTTTCCAGAAAAGACTTGGCTTTTTTCAGTTCACTTGTGGTAGTGAGAAAAGGTTTTAAAGGTTCTTGGCCAGAAGTTTTGTTTGTGGAGAAGGGAAATCTTCAGCTGAAGGTCAGTCAGCTGGAGGGACAGGAAGCAGCTTTTCTTTGTTCCCTCTTTCCTATGGACTCTGCTTTTTCTTCATAGCTCTAATTGCACAAAGCCTCTTTTCCAGATTCCGAGGCAGCTCTGGTCTCTTTGCCCTGCACACAAAGCTTTTTTGCTGCCTCCTCTTTTTCTTCTGAAGAGAGATATTATATGTTCCATCACAGTTCTGCTGTGCTTTGATGGTGGATATGGAGGCCAGGTAGGGTTGTACTGTTACTTCAGGGGAGTAAGGAAAGACGACAGTGGCAGGACAGGGAGGAGGCAAACAGTTGCTGTTGCCACTGTTGAGGAAAAAGGATAAAGTGACGTAGGATGACAGCTGATGCTGGCCGTGACTTGTCACTGTGTAAGGTCACAGATGTTGTTGTTTAAGGTCAGTGGCAGCATCAGCAGCATCAGCTCTGTGCTAGGCTTTTCAGACAAGAGGATGTATTCTTCCAAAAGACTGGTCTCAAATTTTTCTGGAAGAACTGTGGGGCTGGGCAGGAGCATTTTATAGGTCATCATCTTGGACCGCTCTTAAGTCGCTGTGATGCAGACGGTGACATGTTATATTCAGGTGAGACCACTTTTGCCCTAAAAGGTTCATTTTTTCAAAATGGGAGTATTTTGGTGCCAGCATGCGACATCACCCACAAATACTCACCACTGTAAGTTGTCAGGGACAGAGGGTTTTCATCTGCCTCACATCATCTTACTGCCTCTTTACCACTAGTAAACTTGGAACATCTATGTTGGTGGTGTGCTTGAGTTGCTCCTCTGTTTAGTTTTGTGTCAAGCAACAGTGCAGTGAATTGCAGGAACTGAAATAATCCACAGAGTTGTGACAATGTGAACTGCAAAGGTTAGACACAAGTCTGGCAAGGCATTGGTGGTCTTCCTTTGTTGATTCTTTTTTGAGATGAGTCCTAGATTAGGTTACTGTTTGATATAAAAACCTTATGTCAGTGATTGCCAGCCCTTCCAGTACATGACTATGTGTTTAGGAACAGTTTCTGGTACAAGCTGTTGCTTCATTTTCTGGCACAAATTCACTGTTCTGGCTGCTTTCTCAGGGGCTTTGTTTTCTTACTGGCTTTTTTTTTCTTCTTTTCCAGAATATTTCTGCAACAATAGGGAGCTCTGTAGGAACACAGGATCTACCTAGTTAATTTTATTTGTAAACTATGTAATGTCTACCTTTTCTGAATTTCTTAAGCTCTTTCTTAAAATTAATTCTTACCCTGGTTTCCACCAATTTTAAGGGTTGAACCAGAACCTTATTGTTCTGGTTGTTAAATTGTTAGTTTATTCTTTAACTCTATTCTTCCCAGTCTCCAGTGTTGCCAGATTCATAGTTTCTTTACACACTTCTGTTCTTTTGTCAGTACTACCCTATTCCATATGTTTTTTGAGAACTTTATTTGAGCACAATACCTTACTATCTCAAGCTTTGTCATTTCCATACTCCCTTTCCATCATCTATTCTGCTTTTTATTCCATGATCGTAATAAACCATGTTTTGGTGACAATCAAAATATTTGTTAAGTTTTGGAGATGTGCAGGGTTGTCTAAGTCTGTTTTCACTGCATTAGCAAACCCTGATTATTCTTTCCTTTGTTGTTTCTAGTTTCGTTTTCTCTGCACAGTCTTTTGCTGGTTTGCTTTTCATTTTCTTAGAAAATCTTTAACTTCTTTTTTCAAATGTTTGTCTGGTTTGAGGGGTGTTGTTTCTTTGTTCTTTTGTTTTCCTACCTGCAACTTTGCTTAAACCTTTTAGCAGATTTTTATTTCTCCAGAAGTAATGTTTGTCCCCCACTCCTTCAGTATATCTCAACAAAAAAGCTTTTATTGTAGGTTGTACTAAACTTTGGAGATTGTTGTAGTATCTCCAGCCACTATCTCCATGGCTGTCTGGTTCAGTGCTAGGGTGAATAACATCCCTGTAATGTCTGAAACTTTCTCTGAGACGTATGTCTTTAAGTTAAAGGAAATAAGACTAGATGATCCAGTTGCTGGTTTTTTATTGTATTCTCTGACTTGAAAAAGAAAGTCACAGCTAGGATATTCTTTCCTCTTATCCTTACTTTTTTTGAATCACTTTTATGTATGACTCCTGAAATGTTTGAGAGTAGTTGATTTATATTTTAATTACAAAAATGTTCAGTTAGGATGCAGTGTCTGAATCTCTGAAGGGCTGTGGAGCTGAATGTGTGTCTTGGTGCTATGTGCTCACTTGCCTTCTGGCTCTGCCTAGGATTTCCAGGTGCCAAGCAGAAAAGGTTCCCTGCATTGTATGTGCCTGTGAAATTACTGGGTTGGGGAAGAACAAGCAAAACTAGGGATTCTTGGAGACTGAGGAGTCCACTTGGCCCAGCTGTTATCAATCAGTGAATTCAACACAGGGTTTTAAACAGCCTTGGTCAAAATCACTCAGTTTCTGAAAGGCCTCTCTTTTTTAGGGAACAGCACATTACTCAAATAATATTTTTGAAATGAGTGAACTTGATAACCCCCAGACTACAGAGTTGGCTGTAGAGATGGGGGGGCAGAGAGTCCCCATCCTCTAACACCTGTTCCTCTTAAACTGATTAAAATTGCATGCGTGTGTAGAGTGTTACAGATAATGTGTGGCACCCCACGGAATAAATATTTGTGCCTCACTGTTCCACTGCAAACATTACATTGTCTGCATTGCTCCAAGTCTGGTCTGTTACGAGTCTTTTTTTTTCAGAAGAGAAGATAAATGGAGGTCACTCATTCCTTTATATTTTAAGCTCTGCCAGTCCTGCTTCCACTCAACCTCTTCCAATTTCTCTATATCAAATTCACTACCTGTGTAAGTCATTCTTTTTCTCCCTTTCCTTAGAAGGTTTACAACCTTCTTAACTTCTCCAAAACCTATCCCAATTCTACATCTGTTATCAGTCATGTTTCCTGGTATGTCTTAATAGCATCATCTTACTTCTTTTTATTTTGATCTTAGATATGTTCCTTGATCTCCACTTTGCTGAAACCTCAGGGAATTGTAAAATACAAACCAGTACCTCTCACATAACCAAACCAGTTCCAGCTGTTTTCATTTCCATTTTTATGCTGATGTTATGTATACTGAGACATGTATTTGAAAGTTGGTGAGGACCCAGTGAAATGGGTGTCTGATATTTATGAGGCAGCTCACATTTGATTTAGGGCAGTTTAATGCTTGTTATTTCTTTTTCTGCAATGGTGTGCTGGTTTGCTGGTGCAAATTCTGTCAATGGTAGCATGGATCAGCTGCCCTGAGGGCACTGCTTTAAATTTCTGGGAAAGCGAGCTGTAGAATGTAATGCTAATTATTGTACTGATTGATAATCTCATAGATTGAGGAGCCACAAGTAGAAGGCCAGGTGAGAGTTTAAGAAAAATGTAATGGTAAAAGAAAAGAAACCAAAAGAGCTTCAGCTCAGAAAAGCATGGAGTCCTTTTTCCTTCAGTTATCACCGTGCTGTTCTTCTGCTGTTTGCAGCTGAAATAAACACCTCTCACTGCATTTGCCAAATGGCAAACATTTAGAAAGGTAGGAAGCTATCAGACAGGATTATGGTTTTGAGTGAACTGCCTTTCTAATAAGTTAAAGTTATGTCAGTTATCTTTTATCCAAGTGTTTGGGTTTAACTACCTCTTAGGAGACATTTTGGTCAAGTTTAGCACTGAGACAATTGGAGAGGGCAAGGGGGGTGCACATAAGGATGTGTCTGACTTTACTAGTTATTTTACTGATGTATTTAAGGAAATAAAGGTGGTGAGCAGAAGGCTTTTCTGGAGAGGAAAGAAGACTGGTCTGATACTTACTGAGGTGAAGTTCTGTTGAGTCGTGAAAATCTTAAAGAGAATTCACAATGAATCAAATAGCTGTCTTTTGGGGAAAAAAGCAACATTGGGGTATGGTGTTTATTGTCAGCTTAGGGGTATCAGTGTGATACACTGAGCAGGTAACTTAAGACAGCTGATAAATCAAGCTAAGTTCATGAATATAGAGATGGTTCAGTAAGAGAGATGTGCTTCTAATTGGAGAGTAGCCAGCTAATACCTTAGATATTTGGAGTCTTTGGAAATTGCTATGATTCTTGCCTTAATTGAATTTCATTATTTTTAGGATCAGTTTTCCACACAGTATTAATCCACAGTTATCATCACCGGGGCTTTATTGTTGACTTAGGATAAACGTTTCGAAATATTTTTCTACCTCATCTGTTTCAATCAAATTTTTTGCTCTTCTTAGGTGACAAGGTTGGATATTTACAGCTATTCATTTCCATCTTTATGTCTTGAAGATAATTATTAAATTCATGAATAGCTTTTTGTTAATGTTCTCCCCAGTTAAATTTATGTTTTGTCTCTTTCGTGACTCATTTTCTGTGGCTATCTTGGTGAATGAGTTTTATGGCAGGGCTGACTGCAGAAATAATTTATTCTAAATTAATATTACAGAATGTTTGCTTTTAGTCAGGTCATACTTGGAACACAGTGTTTAGGAACTGACTTAGCCAGCAGAAGTAGAAGCAGTAAGACCTGTCATGAGTCATCTGAACCAAGGAGTGTTATTTAATTTTTGTACTCAAAACACTTTAGGCCTTAAGAGTCTTTACATCAAGAATTATTTGTGGAAGTTACTTGACTAGCTTGATAAAATTCTTCTGATGTGATGAAAGAGTAAATAAGTGCTAAACTCTTTCGAATGTAAAGCAAGAGTTAATTCACTGGGTTACTCTTCACCACGAACTATCCTTCAAAAGGTTGTGTAGCCTATTTAAAGCCCAGTTGAAATCTCCATAACTTGTACTTGCCTGGCAGCCCTCTTCCCAGCCATCTAATAATTGAAATCTTGCACCTTGTGTGTTTATTTGCAAAGTTCACCTTAACTGTGCACAACAGGAAATATTTGGAAATAGAGATCAAAATTGTTGATGTTGATCAACTCCCTGTTTCATGAGACTATATACGCTATCAGATGCAGCAAAAATAGTAAGTGCTCTAAACTGAATAAAAGATGCTGAGGCTCAGTGAAGTTGATTTTAATTTTAACAAGAAATGCTAGTGCTTACTTACTGTTCTTCATGATGTCAATTACCAATGTAGCTGTCCAGAAAAAACTCTGACAAAAAAAAAATGTACCCTTTTGCTTTTGATCTAGGGAAATTGATTGTGGATTCTATTTTAGTTCCTGTTCTAGGTGAAAATGCAGCTTCTAGTCTATAAAGAAGCAGTTTATGGTGATGATCTCCATGTGTGAACTGAAGTAGCTTATGCATTATGTTGCTAAATCCAAGCACACAGATTTAAGCTATCAAAAGCTACAGCACAAACTTAGTTCCATTGACTTGAAAATTACCTCATCTGGAAATAGTCTTTTTTTTTTTCTTTTATTTCCCCTGTCTCCTCAGTACTAGAAAAAAAAGAATTGAGTAGGTGGAGAATAACTTCCAGAGTTCAGCAAAACCAAATGAAAGCCAGATGAAGGTTTCTTGTTGAATAAAAAAAAAAAATTACTTTTTTGCACTCCAAAAACTATGCCTGTTTTCTTCCAGTAAGTGTTTCTGTTTGCATCTAGCAGTACTGGTGGTTTGCCTTGGTAGAAATCTTTTAAATTTAAATATAGTAGCTACTGCTATATGGAGTTTCTAGCCTGGGAGTGTTGGAAATGCTGTTACAGTGGTGCTGAGGACAAACTTAGAACTCTGAAGACAAAACAAGAGTGGACTCAAAGATCAGTGAGGAAACCAAACCAGAGATGTCAAAGGCTGTCTCTGAGCAGAAAAGCAGCTGCATCACTGAGCTTCTCCTGGGATGTGCAGAAATCCAGGGAGGGAATAGCTAGGTGGACCTTTTGCCTACCTGGTTGAGAAACATACCCCCAAAAATTGACCCGTAAACATGAGGGGGAAAAAGCAATGGTTGCCTGAGGAAGGGAAGAGGTAAAATGTTGCATTTATGAATTATGAAGTGCTACTTGGCAAGGATCACTACCACTGTTCTGAACAAAATGCCTGGTTTCCGGAGCTATTTGGTGGTTTTTGATAGAAGAACTGTGTCAGTCCAAAGCAGAATGCAAATTGTTATACAGGATTTATAAGTTGGTCATTACTTCCAGTGCTTTCAGCAGTCCTTGTGTCCAGTTCATTTCTTTCTTCACAAAGAATGCATTGTTTAGGAGTACTTCTGTCTGAAACTTGGATTTTTCTCAGCTATTTAGAAAGTAAAAGAAACAAGGAGGTGCCATTCCTAGCAGTCAACCCACAGGCCACATCTGGCTCTGTTGTCTTCTGTTTGGCTCTTAGCCTGCCCCAAAGGGATTGCAAACCCAACTCCTCCACCAGCTACCCACTCATGTTTGAGAAACTAACCACGTTGTCTTGGGAGAAAGAGTTTTTTCTGTTGCTTTGTTTTCTGCACAAAGATGGTGTGGGAGATGTTTTTTAAACTCCTGTATAATAATTTCCTGTCTTCAGACTTTCCAGTCTTGTGCTTGTGTGCTTTCATGCACATGTGGGCAATCTCTCTCTGCCTTCCCAGCCCCCATCTCTTCCTAACCACCCCACACTCTCGTGTGTGTGTATGTACATATATCCACAAGTTGAAATTTGTAATAGAGATGAAAAAGATATTCCATTTTGTGCAAAGAGAAGAAAGAGGAACCAGAAAGACTTTAAAGAAAGTTGAGCTGCGTTTATTCAGTAAAAACAGATACAGTATGTGGAGGTAGTAACTGTGTTTGCTTTTACATAGTATTTGATTAATTGCCTTTGTGATCAAGCTGGTACACAAATAATTGCAGATAGACTGGATTTAGTCTTTAGTTTCCTCTTGCTCAGAGGAAAATCAACCAGATTACTGTCAGTGTAAGTGAAAGATGGTCTGTGAATGACACTGGTGTAAAGAGGGTATAGTTGCATTCATAGCTGAAGACACCAAAGGAAGAAGGAAGCAGATCTATGGTTCTTTAGCAGATGGAACATCTGGCAGTTGAAGGCGTGTGTGGAAAACTAGATTTTCATTTTAGCGCCACAAGGGAATTTAATTGTGGAGTCCTAGTGATTAATTGCTATTTTTATTGTATATATTCCCTCACTGTATATAATATACTTTGGAATCATGCAGTTACTATAATTGCATTTGAATTATTTACAGTAATTATAAATAATTACACTAATGTAACATCAAGTAGAGGATAAACACCCAAGGGCGATATGTGAAATCAAGAACCCATACACTCAGACGAGCAAGAAGAGTTTAGTTCAACAGAGAAGTAACTGAGGAGGGGGAAAGTATGCCTTTTGAAGTTACTTATGTGCTGTAGCATTTTAGT
Source organism: Manacus candei (assembly GCF_025592945.1). Lineage (NCBI taxonomy): Eukaryota > Metazoa > Chordata > Aves > Passeriformes > Pipridae > Manacus > Manacus candei. The sequence goes on along the minus strand of NW_026138076.1, from coordinate 44,208,997 downwards.
TGCTGATGGCTCCTTCTGTCACCATCACTGACAAGTAGGGAAGCATTTCTCTGTCCTGTTATACATGTGGGTGACTGAAGCATGGAGTAGCTCTGTGTGGTCTCAGGCGAAATACTTAGTGTCTTTAGTGGGGCCAAGGTACTTGGGAGAGGTCTCCAGAGTTTCCATTGAAAATACAAGCCTCCTTTTTTTTAAAGAAAGATCATAACATGAGTCTACCCATGCATTATAATTCAAAGCCATACAAGTTCCATTATGCAGTCAGGTTCATTTGATCATTAGCTGGATCTTTATTTTCTATATGTAGATTTTTGCTGGTAGTTCTTCCCTTTATTTTTCCACTCATTTCATCATAAAAACCACAGGAAGAAAAGTTGAAGGATAAACTACATATTGGCTTAAAGCATTTGGATTAGAGTATGCCATTCAACTGAAAATCCATGTGTTAAAGAAGGGTGTATTATTCCAGTCTGCTCTGTTTTGAAAGTGTACTGTTAGATGAAAGGTAGACATATGAGCCTTGTGCTGAAAGAGACTTACTGCAGTCACTTAAGACCCTTGATCTAATTAATGATGAGGTAGTGTGTTGAGGAAGTCCAAGATAAAAAAAAGGGAAAATACCTTAACAGTTGATTTTGTGACTTTCAAAGTCTGTAATAGTACTTCAAAAAAGTAAGAAGGGATGAGGACAGATTTATGTCACTAAAAATAGAACAAATTGGCTTGGACTGGTTGCTGGTTGCCTAATCCAATTTTACTGCTTGTATCTGCAATTGAGTTGCTTCTGTACTGAGAAGTCTTGTCCTTTATCCTTGGCCTCTGCTTTCTGGTGCCAAGAGCAGCATGCATTTTTGACTGGTATAAAGTACAGATCTCAGAGTGCTGCTTTGTTTCAGTTTGCCCTCTCAAGATGCCCAACTTGAGCAGGCTGTGCATCCCTTGCCCCAAAATCACTTCTTTAACCTTCTCTGAGGATGATTTTTTAAACAGCTCATGTTGGCACTGTGAGTCAGTTTGGGCAGAGCTTGTTGAAATGCTGTTATGCAGAGAGGGGTGGGGTTTTGCAAAGGTGGGAAGAATTGCCGAGACTGGTGAAATGTGGGAGTGGGGAGAGTAACAAAGGAATGATGAAAGATGTCCTAGAGAATTTTGCAGTCTCAAGACTGAATACTAAGGCCAGCTGTAGATTCCTTTTGGTACTATGTTAAAATCTTATGCTGGCTACATAAGTCAATGTGGATATGAGTTAGACCTGGAGAGTGGAAGAGCAGTGTGGCAGTGTAATGCCTCCTGCTCTGCTTCCTGGTGGGACAGCTCACCTCCTGTCTCATCATGCAGTTAGCTGGTTGAGTGGCAAAGCTGTAGCAGTGAATACTTTCCTAGTCACTGCTGATGAGATAATGTTCATGGTGTTTGCTTTTCCTCCTGAGGAAGCCCCAGGTGGGTGGATGACTTGGACTTGGGGAATAATAGACGGCATTTCTTGCGTGTCAAGGCAAAGGAATTTGTGTCTTTTGCACCTCTGCATGAACTGGAAATAGTTTCTGTTACATCTGGTCTGAATGCTCCAAGTCCATGGAAACTACAGCTTTGGTGAGGAGGATGCTATAGCACTCTCAAGCACTCTCACTGAGAGCTGAGCTCTTCCACTGCAGTTCTCACCAGCACACAACAGATAGTTTTATGTCTCTGGGCTTGCTGTGGTGAGGATACCCACTGGTACTAAAATACAGCTGTGACTCTTTTCATTGGATGTGGTTGGATTAATTGCAGCAAGATAATGCTTCAATGTGAGGAGGCCTAAATGATCTTTTGAACCAGGAATGTTCTGAGTCATGACCGATGATGTACTGAGTAATCCTGAATGTATATCCTTGGTAGTATATTGGAGTTGCAGCTGTCTGCTTATTTTGGGCTTTTTTTTCTGCTTTGTTTGCCCTTGTTTTGTTCAATAAGGTTTCAGCATGTAAATACTTTCAGTGTTGCAGAAATGGTTGTTTGTTTTGGTTTTTTTTTAAATTTAAAAAAATATGTGAAAACTCTGTAGAGGAGGTTGTTTTGGTTTTATTCTGCCTAGAATTATCTTGGAACTCTCATCTCTGGGGAGGATTCTTGGAGCTCCTTTGGATTTGTGTTTTTGGTGATTATCTATAAAACTAAACTGCAGTGTTTAGTTTTTTGTCTCACAAATGAGTGAGTTAGAATCCTGTATAGGAATGTTTGTCCTTGGTGCATGCACATGAATGTGAAGTATGTGTTTGTGGAATGGATAATGTGCTGCTGCTTTAGATGGATAGTGGGAACTTCACAATGAACAGCTATTTTTAAAAGGCTTTTTTGTGTGTGTGAATATTATAGGTAGTTCACCAGCCTTAGGAGGATGTACAGTCTGAGAATAAGATAATAACATAATATTTACCTGACCACAAAGATAATTATGTTTAGTTTAGGATTAAAGCTATATTTGTAAAATGTATGTGTCAGATCCTTTTAGAAGATGAATTCATTCTCATCGGCAAAGTGGTTTTTTTTAATTGTCTTGGCTAGAGCGTGTGGGAACTGTGTAGTTTCTTACAGGACAATCTGAACCTGAACATTTTGCTGTCATGTATTTTGTTGGTAAGAATGAAGAAGTTGCTTGGTTGCATTTGGCTTTAGTCTTGCTTATTTTGATTGCTACTTAAATATCAAAGAAGTAGAAACTGAAAACTAGCAGCTCAGCCCAGCCCCTCTTCAAGTAGAGTATCAGAGTTGAAAGTTGTTTACACTTTTAAAAGCAGAAAGCTTTTAAAGCATTACTGACTACATTTACGAACATCCCTAAAACATTCTTTGAAATTCAGTTTGAAAGGATAACACTCTAGATAAAGATCATCAGGAGCCTGTTGTGCTGAGGGGGACAGTTCATTTCAGTCGACTTTGGAAGAGCAGCAGAAAGCACTATATAGCCGTTTTTTAAAGCAATAGATACAGCACAGTAACTTACTTTGAATGACTGCTTGCTTTTGCAGTATCTGCTGCTTCTTAGAGGATGAACATGGGAATATCACTGTATGGAGGGAGCTAGCTTTAAGGAAAATATCACATGCCATACTGACTCCACCTGGGTGAGCAGGCATTGCTTAGGCAACACAGCACAGAATATTTTTAGTTGGTTTTTCTATTCGAGACTATCACTGATAAAGTGGAGATTGCCACACTGATGCAGTGTGTATCCTGCAAATTGGAAAGTTTAGAATCCATAAGAATTTTTTCAGTGCACTTGATCAGTTGGAGATATGAGTAGATTATTGCCTATGTGATATCTACAACAGACGTGGGATTTTTGCCACTCTAATAATGAAGAAGCATTAAAAAATTTTAGTTTGCTAGCAGTTGGGTAGTCTTTAGGTTTTCTGTGAGATATTACTCTTATGGTTATAATCATAATCCTTTAACTTTGACCTCAGAAAGACTTAAGAACGTGAAAGGTAAACTTGCAGATTATCTGTTAATATTAAGAAATTTGATTATACTTACTGATGTTTGTAATTAGTTTTGTAAAATCAGGCTAAAATTTTATACCTGAGACATACATGATCATTAAAACTTCTCGATGACCATGAAATTATATTCTTCAGAGACTACATATTTCATTGGTATTATTCCACCTCTGACAGTTTCTTTTATTCTGGAAATAATTTATTAGTAAGGGAGAGGGAGAAGAGAGACTGTTCCTAAGTATTGGTGGATCTGTTTATTGATGAAAATGGAAGCTGCAGGTCCGTAGAGTCACTTTGATCTTGGAAGCTTGATTGGTTTTGTTTTAGGAATATTCTTTATCTGGAGATACTGTCATCACCAAAAATAGTCATTAGAGGAAGATCCAGGATTCTTATCATTCCTAAGTACACAATCATTCTTTTCTTACTACTGACGCTATTTCAAGGAATCTGTAAATCTATAGAACAAACCTGGACTTGTTATTGAAAACTGTAGGCGGTGTATTTGGGTGTGACAGGAATGGCTGATTTCAGTTTGATTATTAAGTAGTATTTTTGATGATAATCCAGACTATTTTAAAAATAGAACTAATGAGAAAACAGCTTCCAGCATGTATGTGATAGCTTGGAGTTTTTCTGTGTTAATACTGAATTATAGTAGGCCTTACATTTTTCTTGAGCACTTCAGAAATAAAAGAAATAAAATGCTCATCATATGAAGTAGTTGGAGTTCTGTCTTTGTTGACTGAGGCAGCCCTTTAAGTATATTTTGGATGACAAAATCAACACTAAAGTGTGTATTCAGTATACAGTTGTGTTGGACTACTGTGTATTAAGCAGAAAATTACATGTATGAAATGTCTCCTTATTCCAGGAAAAACATCGGCGACTGATGCACCTGATGAACACAGAGGTCACTTCTCTCAGCAGACCACACTTAACAAAGGACTTAGCAAGTCTATGGGATTTCTGTCCATTAGAGGAACACAAGACGAAGAAGAGTTTTTCCAGGGCATTTCTGCAGATTATAACTCAGGACAAGAAGATGTTTTCTGTCCTCACAGATGTAAAACCAGTGAGTTTGAGAAAAAAGGTCACCTTCATACAGATGTCCCTCCCAAAAGGAAAATATGGGCTTCTTCCACAGATTTGCTTTGCACTACTGACAAGGCAGCTGAGAGGAACCATGCTGGAGGCTCTCACAGGCACAGCCATCAGTGTGAAACATTTACAGTACGGACTTCTACTACTACTAGAAACAAGGAAGCAAGGTACTCTGATGGGAGCATAGCACTGGATGTCTTCGGACCACAAAAACTGGACCAAACGCGCCATGTGCCTGAGACATCAACTTCTGCAGCAATATCAAGTGCCTTTGACAGGATAAGAGAGAGACAGAAGAAGTTGCAGCTTCTGAGGGAAGCTATGAATGTAGAAGGTTGGTGAAGCTTTTTGATTTTCTAAATATTCCAGTCATCAAAAAAAGTGTTCATTGTGATAAAATTGAGTTCTCTTGTATCAGCTCTTGAAACTGCAGAGATCTTTGCTTGGTCTTTTTCACATAGTTGAAATCACTGAAGCATCTGTTGCCAATGAAGATAAATGTGCTAGCCCAGGTTGTTTACTCAGTTAGAATAGTTGATCTCTGTAAGTCAACCAGTATCAAGTTGATCAATTAAAATTAGAAAGAAAAACAAGTTGGTAACAGCCAGTTGTCAAATAATTTTCCTTGAAGGAAGATCCTCATCTCCAGCTATTAGCAATGAACTTATGCTCCAGAGGAAAGGCAGAATTTCATCTCCAGATCTCTCAGTTTTTGTGCTGTATAATTCCAGACTTAAGCCCTTAAATATGAATTTTTTAGAGGCCTCATGTTCAGGTCTTTACTTCAGTGGGAATACTTGACAACAAGTTCCATCAGTTCATGACAAGAATGCATGGGGAAAAAACAAGTCTTTGTAGTTGTTCTGTGAAACAACTTTCTTTTTTACAAGTTTTTTTTAATAAGTTCTGTGGAACTTATAAAATTATCTTTATGCATAACCCTGTAAGTGGAACTGCATGTTTTGTTTGTTTTGTAAATGTGATGTGATTTGCAGGGGTTGTAAGTTTGAGACAGTTGGATAGAAGCTAACAGCAGAGTTGGATCCTGCTTGTGCTGAGCAAAAAAGCATAACTTGGTCATGTAAGGTATATGGTATAAGAGCTGTATGTACAGAATTAAGTCAGTCATTTATTCAAAAATCCATACGCTTGAAAGCCCATGCCTGCCTGCCTGTTGTGTGTCAGAAGTAACTGTGTGAAAACACACCCTGCTTTGGCCTCCTTTTTCTGCCTGAGGTGTAAACACCTCCTTATTAAGGAGAGATGATAAAGCCTTTTGTCAAGGTTGAATTTCTAAAAATGCCTACTCATGCCCTTTGTGGCCACCTTGGGAGATGCTTGTACTGCAATTAGCATGGCAAGCCAGTTCTTTCCTGTGCATGTGAGCCTTTTGCTCCAGAAAGGAGGAGTGTTACTGGAGTGGCATAGGCAGTTTAAAAAGCTGCTGTGATTTCTGTGCAGCTGGAGTTCTTTAGTGCTGTCAAATTAGCATCTTCCGATGAGAGTTATGTTATAATGTGAAGGAATGAACGAAGGTGAAAGCAGCACTGTGGAGATAACATTGTTTATCTCTATAGGAGATGTCTGAGGTATAGGGGAAGGTTAGTTGGGTTTTGGTATAAGAGTCTGAAATCAAAGGGGACCATCTCAAGTATGTGAGTCAACTGGGATAGCTGGAGATAGGCAGCTGACAAAGTTTAGGAGGAGACCACTCCCAGTATTGGGAAAGCTCAATAACCTTGTTGTTCAGGAGTGCAGCTTTGTGCAGGTTTGTGTTGCACAAGAGCAAAACCAAAAGTGTGGCCAAACCCATTGATGAGCAATGGGTTTATCATTCTCATTCAAGCAGATTGGGAGATGGCAGAAAACAAAACATGCCCGTGCCTTGCAAACTGAGATAGGTCAGGTGTATGAAACTACTGGATTCATAAAGGGAATGGGTGAAAGTGCAGTCAAAGTAAACTGGGAACTGGGATTTAATAGTCACAGAAGCTGAGTGACAAATGGGTACACGGAAGATTGAGGCAATAGCTAATGACTCATTGCCCATCCTTCTGAATTCACAGTCACTACTTGATAGAAAAAAACAAAGATACTTTTGCAGCAGATAGCTGGGTTTCAGAGTTTTTTCTACTTTCAAGGAAGGTACATGTGTTTCGCTCTTGAATTGAAGTTAGGAGTGCATACTTTACTATTTTATTTTAGGCTCTCCATTGCTGGGGTGGTTTTGGTCAGTTAACTACTTAAAGAAAAGTCTGGGACCAGAACCTAGTTGTGAATATGAACTTTTAATGAGAGGCAGTTTAAAGTATATTTTAGTAAGATGGATGACAAATACTTTTTCACATAGAAGTTAGTTGCTCTTATGTTTTATAGGGCTTGAGAAGCCTGACTGGAAGTATCTGTTCTGCCTTAGTGAGCAGATTCATGAAAGTCTTAATACATGAAGTCTGTTAGTCTGTTAAGACTTCTTTCCCTTTCATTTTCCTTTTTTTGTTCCGTGTTTTACCATTCCTTATCTCACATTTTCTTTACAACAGACAAGTCCCTTGAGATCTTTCATAAAGAGTCATTTGCTAGTTTCATCTGTCAAAGAAATGAACAATACAGTTTTGAGTGTTTTTGTGCATTGCTGTTGTATGCAGTTTTGAAGCACTTAGTAGGTGGAAAGATAGGTCCCCGTGTCAGTGTCAAGTGTGTGTGGAATTGCTCTTCTGACATAAACCCAGCCTAACTGAGAGATATGAGCAACTGTGTGGAAAGCTGTGGTGTAAAATATGTCAACTGTCTTGATAAAGGTAGTGGCAGTTTCTTGGACAGTGCTTGTGATGCAAGAGTATCCTACTACCTACAGCTGGTGGTCACATAGCAGATAGGGGGGCACCAATAGAAGCAGTGGAAAGAAGTCCACAGAAAATGACAGCAAATACTGTTCTTTCTCTGTGTCTACAGCATGACTTCAAACAAAAGGGGTAAGGAAAGGAAAAACGGAGAAGGAGAATAAGTTATTTTGTAAGACCACGTAGTTTGGAGTGAGGGTTCAGTTCAGTTTGGAGGGGGAGGAATGAGCAAGGAGTCATGGTAAACAGGGTTATTTATGGTTGGCTGTAGTAGAAAGGACACAATCAGCCTTCTTTTTCGGAGGTCTGGGGGATATTTCCAGTTCACTTGAGCCCAGGTCTAGGTCACAGTTAAACCTGTGTAAATTGTATTAAGCCTCTGCTTTTGGCCGTAGGTTGTTTTTCTGTTTTGGAATTTGAAGTGACATTGGACTCTCTGTGGGTTGAACTTGGCCAGATAAAACTTCCCTCAAACTACAAAGGAATTTAAGTGACATGTGGCTTATTTTTCTTTAACTTATTTTGGGTTTAAGCTGGCAAACTTTTTTGTTATTTGTAAAACCTTAAGGAGCTGACTGCCTTGGAAAAAGAAAATGTTCTTATGCACAGGCTCTGGTTTGCCAAGCTTTCACTCAGAACAGATTTTTACAATCCAAATTATAAACTCATGAAAAAGCAGAGTTTATAGTGGAAAGAATGACAGAGCTTTAATTACAGCTGTGCTGTAGTACTTTGTAGTGAGCTGCAGACCATCTGAAGTGCACTATAATCTGCTGTCAGAACATCTCAGATTTAGCCTCGCAAGCCTTCCAAAGACAGTGTCATTGCAACTGCCTTGCTCTTGAACTTGCTGTTTTATATTAATCTGCTGTACAGTTTCAGGCTTGAGGTTGTTTATCTCTTGTCTGTTGAAGATGATTGTTTATGGTTAGGTGCTACTTAGCCAGATAGAGGCAAGGGAAAACCTGCTATTTGATTTCAGGTATAGACAATTCTGATCACTAAGAACAGACTCCAAAAGCATGTGTTAATCTTGCCAGGAGACGGGGGAGTAAGTTCTGCATCTTTGCTGTTTTGTTCACTCTTGCTTTGTTATGGAGGTTTTGTGAGATTAGACAGAATTATTTAGAGCTGTGAAGTTGTTAAGTGTTAAACCCAAGCAGTTTACCTTACCAGGAGAGCAGATTTTGTTTTTGTTGTTCTTTTGAAACTTGGGAATTGTTGCTTGGCACCGGCTGATAGTGTCCTGTTTCAGAGAGAAAATAACATTCTACCGTTTTCATTTTGCAAGCCTGCCTTGTCCCTCAAGAGCGTGAAAGTGTCATCTGTTCTCCCTTGCTCCAGCTTTCTTTGCCTTCTCCCCCACAAAACTGATTCCTTGTTTATCTCAGACCTACCTCCAAATGGCACAATAGTAAGGCCTTGTATGGTGGCCTTGTAAGAATCTCTCCTTTTGCTTAGGCAGCTCCCTCTACCCTTGTTTTGAGTGTATGCATAATTCAAAGTGAATGGGTTTATATGTTGAGTGAATGAGTATCTTTTTTTTTTTTTTTTTAAATTCAGATTTGTTTATGAGGATGTTGTAAATGAGATGCACGAGGTAGCAAGACATAAAGATTGCCTGTGTCCTGGTGGGATACAGGAGCACAGAACCAGTTAGGAGACTAGTAATGTAGTTGGCTGTGGGTTGAAATAGCAGACAGGGTGGAAAAAGATTTCAGGATACCAAAAAAGCTGATCTTGCTGAAGCTCTGGGATGCTGAATCCAGGAATGGGGGTAGTTTGGTAAAATTCTTAAGCCTTTGTTAAATGTTTTTGCAGTTGGGAACCAGGTGAATTCTAGAGCCTCAAGTTGTGTTTATTCCTCTTTTTACCTTTATTTTTTTCCCACTGAAATTATTAAGTCCTCAGGTTTTGGGTTTTTTTGTCCACTTATTGCTCTTGGTTCATACAGTCAGGAAGAAGAGGCAGTAATATTCCATTTTTCTAGAGGTGGGTCTCTGCCTCCTAAGTCTTCTGTGTGTTTTTCTTACAAAACCATTTTCATTAGCTACTTTGAAGACTCATCTGAACCCCATTTATAAAACTCCCATATTATGATAGCCTGTGTTTAGCTGGGAAAGTTACAGCTAAGGATACTCTAAATGCTTGGGTTTGAAAAACTCTCTTAGTTTGAAGTTGCATCTTTGAACAAGGAAAATTTCTGCAGGTAATCAGGCACCTGTTGGTAGCAAATTTATTCCAGCAAATTAAGCCCCAGAGATTTGAACTTGGGAGCCTCTGAAGAAGTGGGTTAAATGGAAGATTGGATTTAGGGCAGAAAAAGGAGTAGCAGCTTTACAAACTTACCACTGTAAATTCAATGAAGTGTGCATACCTTCTTTTTTGTCTTGAATTGAATGTACTCAGTTCATGTGTGGGCCATGGGAGTCATCCTCAATGGTACATCTGTTTGCATGTGAAAGCAAAGGAAGGTGCAGTTTGCACATGTCTCGGGATCATTGTGCTGCAGTATGATTTAAATTCAGTGGTGGCACAATGGATTCTCATGTGGTTGGTATGCCTGGTAAAGATAAGGTTCAGGTTGAACAGTATTCAGAAAACATACTAAGGAATCTAAAAGTTACTATTTCAGTTGGAAAACTTCAGTTGTTAATTTTACTGGGGTTACAGCAATTGGCTTTTCAGGGAAAAAGAAAGATGTTTGTGGGATTTCTCTAAAATATAAGTACTCTGGCATCAGCCACTATTATTTTGTTCTGAATTACATAGCTTAACATCAGGTAGTAAAACAGCTCTGACAGTTCTATAATTGCACAGCAGAATGGCATCCATTTTATCTCATCTGTTGAGCTTGCAGCAGCTCACACAGTCTGGGATTGTCAATTTTTAGTCAATTTTATCAGTTGGATAGAACATTTCAATTAAAACAAGCAAACAACTTTATGGTACAAACTCTCAGTTTGTACCTGTGTTCGTTTACATACCTTACCCTGGATGGCATGATCCAGATCCAGAAAAGAAGGGTGTCTTTCTGAGGACAGGACCCTGAGTTCTTTCCAAACCCTGGAGTTGTTGTGGTTAATCTTGCTGTTTTCCTTTTCAGCCTAGCACTAGAGGTGTGTGTTTTCTGCAGTTTTACAAGGCTGCTTTTCTCTCTATAGATTAGATCCTGCTAGGCCCTCTGCATCAGATGTCCATTAGGCTCCCTGGGGATTTGCCTGGATAGCTGGTGACTTGGGCTGCATGTGGAATACAGCTTTTTCATTTAGAACATGGGTGGTGGAAACCTTGGAGGTTAAAATGCTCCCCTGAGAGGCTTAATGGATCTGTTTCCTTTGACAGTTGTTGGATGTGAATCCTTACCAGGGGTTTGATCTGGATCTCTTGTGTTCTTCCTGTTAAACCTATGCAGCCTTGCGTAATTCAAGCTTTCTTATATGAAAAGAGGAAAAGGAAAATTGATTAAACTCTTGGGAAAGCATCAAGTCTTAGCCTCTCCTAAACAATAGTTAATGTGTTGTAAATGGTATTATGGTACACTCTCCTGTAATAGAGACACCCACCAGTAAACCTCAAAGGACACACACAAGAGCTCCCTCCCTGTCATGAAACTGCCGGTTTAGTTCTTCCACCTTCTCCGTGCAGCCAGTAATAATTCTGTAATGATGTGTATTTGAAAACCTGGCTATCTAATGTGACTCGTGTTCAGGATAATGAAATTCCAAGCTAAATGTAGTTCTCTGATTTCTGTTGAAGTTGGCTGAGGTGAGGCTTTCTGTAAATTACTTGTCTGGGCTTGCATGTCTCGCCTTGCGTAAATACTGTGTTTTGTTACTTTGTGCTGCATGAGGTGCCTGTGGGGTTGTGCTCTGCTGCTTTTGATAGGGAGTTTGAATAAAAACACCACTGCAGCACTAAGCAGCACAGAAACAGATTCTTCAAGTTGTAATGCTTCATTTACCTTTGCATTGTGGTGCTACCACGTGTTAACTTAGATTATTAGTACAAGTTTGATATATTTATTTTGAGTTACAGACTCTTAAAGCATGCTTAAACTCAGGTTTCATTTTCCACTGAAGTACGAAATGGTTCAAAGTACAGTAAGAGACTGTAATCTAAATACTGAAGTGTTAAGAAGGGTAACTGATAGAATTGGTTTTGCTACAATGTGTTTGATGTTTATGGAAGTTAAATCAATTCTGAAGTCTCTCTTCAGTCACCAGAAATTGAAGAAAACCCAAACAAACAAGAAACCAAGAGGACAAACCAAGGCCATTCAAAATTCCCAGGGAAAATTTCAAATATGGGAGACAGGTTGTTTTGTTGTTGTCTTTACCTTTTGTTGATATTGTCTTGCAGCTTCTTCCCAGCCAGACGGGTTAGAAGTTTGTCCTCATTTTTGAAAATTCTGTATCAAAAGCTTAACTTTAATTTGATCCCAGAATTGTAACTTTGTGACCCTTGAAAAAGCCAGTTCTTAATTAGAAGTTTAGCTTGGACGTGATCCAAGTGCCTTTTTTGAAGTTAAATCCTAATATAATATGTTAGAATTGAGGAGAACTTGCTGGAGGAGACGAGAGAGCATAAATTATTTGGGTAACTTTGTGAGCATTATAGATAAAATAGTCTCAATATTTACATTTTAATTGAGTATTTGCAGGTCTACAGTGCATATTCTGTTCATGCCCTAGAAAAGATTGTTTGGTTAAGAGGAAGTACAGTGTTGGGGGGATGTGTAGGAGGTGTACATAGACATAGACCAGCAACAAACTGGAAGGCAGTTACCAAAGAGAAGATGCCCCAGCAGCAAACAGTTCACATCTGTATATATTTTCTCTACACTGAGCAAAGTGAAGAAAAATCTAGAGCATTTACGTGGAATTTCAGGATGTAGCTTCCAAATTGCCTATAAACTTTGCTCGATAGTCATCAGTGCAACCCTGCATGGAAAGGTTGTACAATGCCTCCAGCAGATGAGAAGAATATGTTTGCTTGCATTACTGAGTTAAGTTGTATGGTCTTGGTTAGGGAGAAGGGTGTGACAAGACAGGAGTGTGGTCCTCTCCTTGTGAATGCTGGGATAATAGGTTTGAGCCTAGTTGGGACTTCGGTGGAGGTCTGTGAAGACAGTGAGATAAACAGTGATTGGAAATCTTTATTTATGTTTCTTGGCTCATGGACTTGCTCCTTGGCCTACAGCAGGACAGCAGCTCCTGCTAACAGGGAGTCAGGGGAAGTCAAACACCCTGCAGAGTCACGTATCACACCACCATGTACAAACACTTGTCTCATGTTTTAGCTGCCTATTTCTGTTTTACCACATTACTTTTTTTTTTTTTCTCCCCAAAATTTTAATGTCTTGGAGAACCAGAACGTAACCATAATTTCTGTGCAATTTGAGAAGCCTAGGCTGCTGACTAAGTGGAAAAAAATAAATCTGTTTAAAGTCTCATGTCATATTTTATTGTTCCCTTTCCATCATCTTGCTTCAAAGTCAGTTCAGTAGACTTGAAAAACCTACAGCTAATAAAACTACTGGGAAACAAGAGATCTGGTTCTAGTTAAATGTTTTGGTATTGTAGGCCCAGTATCATGTTTGGATTGATGCCTCACTTATAGGGCTGGGAGCAGTTTAAAAATAAATCTCCAAAAGCTACCCACTGAATTTGGTTTTTATTTCCCTTGTTAGGCAAGTAATTGCTAGACTGGGGGTAGATTTCTTTGTTGTAAAATCCAGAATGCTGAAAGTAGCCATTGTGAAAGATTGAAGCAACCTCACTGCTCCCACACCCCTCCACCAGTGAATTCTCTTCATCTTGCTGTAGATTAGTTTGCATATATGCAAACCATATTGCTCATTTCTGAGAGTAATGTGAAATGTTAATTGGGTTTTATGCTGCTAAACTGTGCAACTGGGGTGGGCTGCTGGGAGCTGTTGGTTTCATGGGTTCATTGGCAACTTTGCTTGCTTTTCCCAGTTTTCTTAAAGAATCCCTGCACAGCTCAAGTGAGCTGATCCTGGCTGTTGAGAAGGAAGGTTTTGAAAACAGATAGTCCAATGTGAACATGAACGAGTCTTCAGTCTTGTTCTACTGCATTATCTTATATCTTTTAATGCTTTTTTCCTATTTGGAATTTTCCCTGCTTCTGTATGAAGTCTGAGTAATATTGTTGACTAACTTGTTCTCTGACCTAACACAAGTTATGCTGCAGGTTTATTGTTCTCTCAGAATTTTTCACCAGGCGTTTTGTTTTCTGGATGTGGGAAGTTGGAACTTCCAATTTCCTTTTTGCAGCCTCCAGGCATACCTGCTCATGTATTCCCCATTTTGTATTCTTGCATTGTATGTTCCTTGCTATAGTGACTCACACTTGTTTTCACAGCAGTTACATGTGTTTTTCTCTTTATCATCACTTCTGTTTTCAAAAACATGAACTGTAGTCAGACCAGAAGCAACCTTCAACAGAGAAAGACACCAGAAGTTTTCTCTGACTTTGACAGTGAAGCATTGGTATTCTGAAGATTGCTTTGTGTTCTGCTTTTATGCACATTTTTTGCTTGTTTGTTGGCTTGTGCCAAAGTTCTGGGAGATTGTTGCAAATGTCAAGTACATGCCCCCTTCTGTGGAATCCTGTGCTCCAGTATGTTATTTTAATAATCCCCTGAGAGTAGGAAGTGAGACTGCTGTATTGATTTCTCATCACATCAGTTTAGCTGTTCTGGTTAATTAAATATCCTCTAGGGGTTTACTAATTGATTGTTAATCATATTTTGTGGATGTCAAAGATGAGCTGAATATTAATTTTCCAGTGCCTGCTTTGTCTGTGTGGATATTTTTCTTTTTTACATCATGAAGAAACCAGGCACCAAGTTATGGTAGTTGCTTTACACACTGGAGGTGCACGTGAAATGTTTATATCAGTTTTGTTTGCAGGAGGGATCAGTTTTCATCTTGGGTTTTGTTGGGGTTTTTAAAATATTAGTTTTAACTTCTAAGTGATGATGAGAGAGAAGTTCAGAGGAGGTGGCTCTGTTAGGATAGCCAAGAGGGGCCTGGCAGACCACAGAACCCTCAGACTACAGGAACAGGATGGAACTGCACAGCAGTGTTTGCTTTTAGACTCCATGGCCACAGATGGGCATTTTAACATGTTTTGAAAATATATTTAAAAATTTCAAACGTTCATTTGTGTTTGGTTTTTGCATTTCTGATACCCTGATTTAAACTTTCAGAGCCTTTGAGAAGGTACAAGTCTTATCACAGCGACGTTTATAGTACTTCAAGTGAAAGTCCATCTGTTATTTCTTCAGAACCAGATTTCAGGCAAGGTAAGACCTATGTTTAAAAAAGGGAAAAAAAACCCCACCAAACCAACCAAACAGACAAACAAAAAACCTAAAGAAAAAAGTTCAAGATGAAAAACAGACCCCAAAAGTATCAAGTTCAGTCTTTAGTAGGAGGCTTGATAATTACCACTGATACAAAGTTGTAAGATGATGTAATTACAACATTGTGTACAGATCAGCATAATTGTCAGTCTGTTCAGAAATGACTTTGACATTTAGCACTCTGGGAGGGAACTTGGTAGGAAAAGCTGGAAATGGTTAACTTTTTACTAGAGTGGTTTTTTTAAACTTCATGCTGTCTTCAGAGGCACAAAACCGATCAAGTTATAAGTGTACAATGACAGTAAATTTCAAAAGCTTTGGGACATACATGGTTTAATTATTTTTATATCAGTGAGTTTTGCTATGAGGGTTAAGTTTGTTGATAGTTTATATGCCAAGGATTTCAGTGTAATGCAAAAGTACTATGTATAGTACAGGCTGTTAGTATGATAAATTTAAGTAATTTCTATTAAATCAGTGGCTTGAAAAAGCAGTAAATGGTACAAAGTGTTGTTCGCTGATATATGGCAGGAAAAACCATCTTGGTGAATCATTATAAGTAATGGAGGCAAATCATGTCGTGAAAAATTAGTAAAGAAAACAATAGATAGGCAGCTAGAGTATAGCTGCACTGTATGTATTCTGTATGTACAGAATGCCAGCACAGCCTCCCTGTACTGACTGCTCTCTCAACCTTCTTTGGGGTTGTCTATCCTTCTGCTTACTGAGCCAGAAGCATAAGGAGCAGTAACAAGTATTGAGGCTCCTGTAATGCATTTCCCTTCACTTGCCATTTAGAACAGACTGCTTAGGTGTTCCAGTCCAAAGTCAACAACTCCTAAGTTTTACAGGCAAGATAAAGCTACTTTCTGGCTACCAGTAGTAGTATTTCTGAACTCAGTGAAATGACTGTCAAAAAGACCTATTTCGAAGTAAGTGCAGCTGTAATGTGTTCTGCAAGAGCTCTCCTGCCAGCTCTGTTTATTGGGGCTACAGTACAAGAGCAGTAGTTTGCAAAATCAAGCTCTAAGTGTAGCATCTCAGGTGCTGCTACAGGAAGATATGTCAGCAAAGAAGGTAACTACTATGAAGAGAATGGCAGGTTAGTATATTGCCAAAAGAAAAAATAATTTTTTTTTATGAATTATGATCAGGAGTGAGAATCCAGGGATAAAAATCAGGAGTTCAGTGCCTGGTTTCTTACCTCCCTTCTTGTGAACTGGATGCATAATGAGTTAGCTGCTCTCTTTCTGTTCTGGAGTGGTTTCTTATGATGTCTCTGCCATGTATGTATGTATATGTCTCAACTCATGGCTGATGAGGAAATGTGTTACCTTGGGAAGGTGTCTTTGCAATTGGATGTGGGGTTTTTTTTAATTGTGATTTCTTTTAGGCTTTCCTTAGTATTCTTCTTTAAAGGACCATCAGCTATCTTTGTTGGGGGAAAACTGTAAGATAGCTTTGAAAACTGAAATGAACTTCGTAATACTGGTTTGTTTGATACTGTAATGCCATTGTGCAGAACACATGAATTTGATTCCTTCTAAGTAATCTCATATGACTGAAAAGTCCTTGATTTTTAGATGGGATTACTCTGTGTACTTTCTTGTCAGTCAGGTATTAATTTGTCTTTTGGTTTGTTAGTGAGAAGAAATGAAGGCTTCAAGAGAGATGATGCCAGTGGTGTGTTATCAGGTGCTGATGATATCTCCACATCAAGTCAAGCTAATTCTCAGAGAGCAAGGTAAACTCCGTGAAAACAGTATGTCTTGAAGTGCTCTGTCTTTATCAAAGAACCTATTCTAAATCTGCAAGTAAAGTTTTTCACTCCCATCCCAGCTTCTGCTTAAGGTTAAAAAAATGGCACTTTGTACTGGCATGAAAATAGAACTATATATTGCATTCTGAAGTAAAAGTCTCATGATGCACTGTGATGTAGAGGTAAGTTAGGAGTCCAGATTCAGTTCCCATATTTATTGGAGACTGGGTTGAACTCTTATCAAATTGTTATATCTGTCAGAAGAGCAGGGGCTACGGTCTGCTTGGAAATATTTAATTATTTTTTTATTGTACTTTTCTAAAATAAATGTTTAGAAAGTATTGATATTAATACAGATTAACTTGCATTTCTTTCATTTAATAAGGCAATTATAATGTTTATTTCTTTGAAATAAGTCAAAAACTATAAATTTGGTTGGCTATTCTGAAGAACTCTTACTTTATGTTTTTGTGTTTGAATTAATTTTTTTTAACACCTCAGCACTGATTAGACAGGCCAATTCAGTAATAGTTTATGCTTTTTGGAAATTACTTTGCTGTGCTGTGTATTCAAATATTACATCTTTTGAGGTTTTATTTTTTCAAGTGCTGTTCATCCCTACAGCTTTAAAAAGTAGGTTCTGCTTTGAACATCACCTTAATACAGCACCTTTTTACAGCAGAAGCATATGTTGCCATACCTGTTATGTTTTGAGAGTGGTTTTATTCTAAAGCTTTGAGAATTTTTATTGACACTGACCTTTGGATGGAAAATTTTCTTCTGGTCCCTGCAAGATACCTAATTGGAATATTATATCAAAATGATGCAAGTTATTTTTGTTGTAAGGAAAAAAAAATAAAGACACATTTCTTTCCTTCCCTTCTTCCCTCTTCCTTCATCACATTACAACAATGGGCAGCTTTTTGCTTTGTATGCTGTAGACCAAGAGAAAGATTGCTGCTGTGCTCGATATTAGGATATTTTTGGCATAAGCTGGAGGGGAATGCTGTTCTATTCTATTAAAGAAACCTGGAGATGTCTGAAGATTGGAGCTGTGTTGGGTGATATGTCAAGACTGATGAATATGTCCTCCACATTCTTTTAACACCTAGGGTAATGTGCTGTGAATGGGACTTAGAACCATGCTTTGAACATGGAGATGAAAGTAAATGAGTGTCTGCTTCTTGCACTGTATTGTGTGCCATAAATGGATCTGAGTAAGGCAGGGTCTCAAATGAACTGAATCTCACTGCAGGTGAACAAGGGAACAGTTACTTGGAAATCTTGCAGCTTTCAGTTATCTGATGCATTGGTTTATGCTTATTGGTTTTCTTACTACTTGCACTTTGCCTGAGAAATGCAAAGTAATCTAGAAATGTACATATTGGCATTTTTTGCAGGGAAGAAGTATTTAGGCATTGCTTAACTAAGTCCATACTGGTTTGTTGTCAGGAATATGGGATCTACCTGTGTAACGTCATATATGTTAATCTGCAGTGTCCAAGCAGTCTTAGAAATCCATCCTGCCTTCACATAAGAGGATTTTGGTTAATATGTGTGCTTTTAGGGCAGACTTTCAAGGGGGTGGGATATTGGTTTATAACCTGTGTAACCCTGTTCAAGAACTGTAAATTTCTACTTGGTGTTTTATGCTGTCTTAGCACCACTCTAAAATGACAAGGCAGACTGTTACTACTGTGTGTACAGAATGAGCATATAGCTTTCATAACTTATGTATCATAGTTGGGGTTTTTTTTCCCTTTTGATGAAAACTCCCAAGTCAACCTTCATTCTGCTTTGCCTTGAACCCAGGAAATAGCCCATTCAGCACTGTAACTGTGCTTCAAAATAAAACAGCAGTAATTTGTGGATGCTTATAGAGAACTTTTGTTTCTATTTACAAAATGTTTCAGAAACAGAAAGTAGTATGTGGTATGTAAATGAGTCACATTGTAAATGAGTTGTTGCTGTAAATGAATTGGACCTATTATGCGAGTGAAAATGGCAAGGTAAAACAGTACAGGGTTTCTCATGGTTCGTTTCACATTATTTTTTATTACTATGTTGAGACTGGTACCTTTAATGGACATAATTTGTATACATGAGAAATCTAGAAGGAAAATCTTGATTTGCAACTGTAGCATAGACTTACCTGTTGTGTTTAGTAATAGAATGAATTTTACATTTATGTAACTATACAGTCTTATCTTTAAAATAATAATAATATTTTTTTGAATCTCCTGTTTCTACTTGTTCTTTTCTCTGTGCTTGTGCTAAAAGATACCACTCTGCACTTGCACAGAAATGTCATGGTACAGTACCACAGATAGTTCTTTACTGATTTTCATAACTGTTTCCCCATTTTCATAAGGTGAATAAGTTTTTTATTAACCTAAGTACCAGAGTAGTATGTATATCCAATACCAAAAAAGTGAGGGCGAAGGCTTGATTTTACTAACCTTTTTTTTAGACCTGTTCAGAAACAGAAAAGCAGCCAAAGCAGAATTCAGTCCTGTAGTAATAGTTATATAATACCTATTAATTATGTGATCTGAAGAGAAAACAGTGTGCTCTCTCTGTCTTACTACAGCAACTATTAAAACTTTCCAGTGCTAACAAGTGTAAAAGGAATGCAATCCAATAGGGTAGTTAGCTAAGCAGGGAATTTCTAAGAAAGTAACTTAGTATTTTTATCCAGAACTTTGCATGTTGCTGCTTTAAAATGCCCTGTCTTGGAACAGACTGTGTTTTTTATAACTTAAAACCCCTCGGCTCTCAAAGTAAAACTAGTGATAACAAGTAGTTCCAAGGAGCAGATTCTCAGAGTTTACATGCTTTGGCTGCTCATATAATTCCAAGATTTGGGGAAGTATATGCAGCTTAATCCATTTCTTAAATTCCTTCAGCACTTTGGAGCATGTTTTGGTGTTTTACTCTCTGTTAGAGAGATATCATCTGTACTTCAGTACATACTAATTTTTCTGATCCTGTGATATGTTCTTAGTCAGTCTGTGTAATTATCCATGGAATTATCCTTATAAAGTTGAGTTGTAAATCAAATAGGGGGATTTGTATTTGAGGGAGTCTTTTTTAAAAAAAAAAAAGAGAGCAGTGAAGCTGTTCAGTTATCAGCCAGAGCAGCTTGTGCTGTTTGGGAGAGGTGACCTGTTCTTAAATTAGCAGAAGCCATAGATGTTCAGTAGTACAACCAGAGTATATTCAAACCCTTCTCGTGGTCTGTGACTGTTGTTATCCTTTAAACTTCTTGGAGTACATTCCTTGTGGCAATGGCTTGTCTCTTGTTTCCTCTTTGCTTCTTATATTCCTTATCTTTTTCCTTTTTTTCCCCTTTTTTTTTCTTTTGTTTTCTTTTTCTTCCTTTACTGTTTCTTCCTTTTTCTCTCTAGGAGCAGCAGCTGACATGGATCTCTTCCTTCTGTTGCCTTTTCCTTCCAGTAGACTTCATTTTTCATATCCTTCCTACCTTACCAAAAGACATCCATCCTTTCTCAGTCCATTCCTGACCTTTCCACTGCACTAATCATTAGAGAATGCCTACCTGCTTCCCTTCTTCCAACTTCCTTCTCTGATCCAATACCTGCTAATTTCTTGGTAAGTACACTAGGGGAAGAGTTAATTCTCTTCCATTTTTTAAAGGCATCAGCCTTCCAGGTGACTGCTCCCCTACCATCTTCAGGTTAATAAGTAACTGTGAGGTTCTCATTTACAGTCAGACACTGCTGAAAATACAGAGTAGCAACCAACTACTTGTCTGATGAAGCACCACACAAAACACACTCTTATGATGTTATCTACTAGGAATGTAATTTAGACTTTTTTGTTGTTGTTGTTGGAGTAACAATACTTGCATATTCCGAACTTCACGAAAGAGCTCTACCCATATATGTCAACAGTATTTCCTTGTCTTGGAACCCAAAGAGTGAATTGTGCTGTAACCCCCCCATAGAAAACTGGCAGTCTGACCAAGCCAGAGTAAATTTTGCTTACCCAGGATGCCGAAGGATGCAGATTTATGGTTGGTGACAGTGCTAAGTTAGGAAGAATTTTAAACCATTAGGTTTTTGAGCTTCCTCCACGGACACCCCACACCCACTCCAATTTTCAGAGAAACTAACACATGTCAACAAAGATGATAAAAGCAACCTAAGGACAAAAACTTTTCATTGCCTCTATTACACAGAGCTGTATGTTATTAAAAAGGCAAGATTTCTTTTCTGCAGTAGATGTTTTCACAGTAGCAAGCATTTTCAGATAGAACCAGTTGCAACATGTCTGTCGTTTTCTTATAGCCTTTGATAATTCATAGATATTTATGTTCAGAAAGTGTTTGTTTTTGTTTTATTTCAGAGCCCATCCTTAGACCTTGATCTGAAGGGCTCTTGTGGGTGTATTTAACTTGGTTCATTGTCAATATTCCCATATATGTCAATCCTAATAGGTTTCTTCATGGTGAAAAGCTAAGCATGTGCACATGTCTTAGCAGGTCTGAGACCTTTCCTCATTACTTTGTCCTTTTAGGTGCACGTGATTAAGTCTGTTGTAGAAAGAAACAGAGGAGGGAGAAGGGAAACAATGCTGTGAAAGCCCTGCACAATGGAAAGAACAGTGGGCTTACATTAATACATTTTTCTCTAATTACTTTGTGTCTTCCCTGAAATTTCATTTGAAATTCATTTAAGCATCATTCTCTTCTTGTATATTTCTTATTTTAATGCTGGTTTTATATGCTAACCAATGACACCTGACTATTAAAAAATAAAGAGAAGGTGGTGCACTGTTCATAATACTGGTATTCATTAGTAACTTTGTAACAAGATGAAAATAGAATTTGAAATCATATCCACCAAGCATAGAAAGCTGTACTGTCTGGGCAGGTTTATTAACTGATTTCTCATTCATCAATCATATCTTTTAGGTTCTTCTGAAAACTAGGTGTATACATAAATTGAAAAGTAGGTTATATAAATGGAATGTCTTTAAGTCTGTAGATTACCTTACTATAAAGGACTGTATATCAGTATCACTGTATATCAGTATCAGTATTTAGGACTTACTCTAAATTTATCTGTATTTCTCAACTTAAATGCAATGATATGCAGGCTTCTAAACATTTTCTTTGCTTTTTCATGTTTTTTATTGCTCAGTTTAGATGTATGGTAAACACTGAGCTTAGAATTGCTTGGATTTCTCTGTTCTTCTCATTTCTTAACCACCTTTTTCATTTTTCAAATTAAAAAATGGCTTTTGTTCACCCAAAATGGGACATGAAATTCTTTCCTTCCACAGAGAATAAAACTGATAGGATTTTTGGGATCCATAGCTGTTGAGAAAAGAACTTGAGGATAGATTGCTGTGTTTTTCTGGAATACTGATGCGGTTTTTGTTAGCTTTTTTCTTGTCTTTTCCTTCAGATTATCAATTTAGACTCTAAATTAGTCTTTGTGGTGACTGTGTATCAATCAGGCTGTTGTTGGGAATTTAAAAGAAAAGGAACTATTTTAAGCAAAATAAGATTATGAAAACATTAGAGGATGATATTTAGAATAATTAAGTATGTAGAATGTTAATGCATATGAAATATTTATGTAAATATTTCAGGCTATACTTCTGCTCAGGAGAAATCAGAGAATAAATAGCAGGCCCATACAAACATAGAAAGTGTTCGGAGCAATATAAAGGACACTATCATTTCAGTTTATTTCTTTAACAATATATTTTTGAGCATGCCTTTTTCACAGTCCCTGCTTGAACACAGAAATTAAGATGTTTTTAAAGCATTGATATTTTTCTTCCTCCTGTGTGCCTCACTGGTTTTGTGCTGATTCACTGGGTTGGTAGTGTCAAGTATTTTTTCCACTGCAGCTGAGCCTTTATTTTAATATGAATAAATGACAGGCAGCTCTAGGAACTTGGCATGTTTGCTCAATTTCTATATTGATGCACAGGGCTAACCTCCTGGCTGCTTAATAAATGTGTTCCATGTTCTGTTTGATAACTAGTTTTTGTGTTCCGTGTTTCCACTTGGGAATGTGCTTAAAGCAGCAGAATGTCTTAGGCATACCTATTAATGTCTGTCATCCCCTCTGACTATCCTATAGGCAACATGAAGCACCATTTGAAGGCAAACTAATAAGTCAAGAAGTGATGTTGAAGCGTCAGGAAGAAGAAATGATGCAACTGCAGGCTAGAATGGCTCTCAGGCAGTCTCGACCTAACCTCTACCCAGGAGATGCAATTAGGTCCTCAGTGCTCGACATCACCAGAGATCCACTGAGAGAAATAGCCCTGGAAACAGCCATGACACAAAGAAAACTGAGGGTAATGCCCTGATCTCAGGTGAACTCTTATTTTCATCCAAACAGAGCAGTGGCTTGACTGAAACTCTAGTATGTGGGACTCATGAACTGGGTCCTGTAATAAATAATCATCAGCAATTAAATACTAGGTGTTTGTTGTTGCCCTGATGGGAAAGGACTACTCTCACAGGGTGAAGTTATGAGATTTTTTGGCATTAGTGGCTGCAGAGCCTAAAGTGGTATCAAGAGATGCTAAAACAGGCAACAAGGCTTGACAGTTGTATCAATTAAACAATATAGCGTCCTAACAAAGGTAAGGTGTAGATTTTCTTCTGTATTCTGTGGTGTTTTCAGCCACTTCATTTGCATTTCTCTTAGTGGAATGTGGATCTGTCCCACCAGCATCAAAGGTTATTAAATGAACAAATTGGGAAGGTAAAGAAAGAGAGAGAGGATTCATTTGGCCCTTAGGTTCACCCTGAATCCCCATGCAAACTCCCCTTTGCTTTCCCAGCCGTCTTGGCATGTGAACGAAATATAAGATTACAGAGAAAGAGGGAGACAGGTATATAGGTAAATAGAATGTCTGATGTGTAAAAGAGATGATGGCTTGATGCCCTCTGCTGCTACTTTCTGTGAACTGGATATTTTTTTCTTTTAATAAGGATAAGAAAACTTGAAACAAGACTCAGGGATTTGCTGCCCTAATACAGGGTAATAGCTCCTGTATCTGTCTCCAATCCATAGCATTCTGATGAGTTAGTTCATGTGGGCTTTAATTAACCAGGGTGGTTCCCCTCTCTGCCCCCCAAACCGTAAGAGGTTTATGTGCAAATGTTTTGCATTTGGTACACAGGAGGTAGTAGGCAGTTGCCAATGAAGGTTTTCCCTCAAAAGGTGAATCTTGGCCCACTTGTGGTATTGAAGTGGGTAGAGGACTTCCTATAACAGTTTGGACAGATAAACTCCTGTAGTTTATAGTGTGAATTATTAGAACATTTATTTGTCTACAGGCAGACAGAAATTGGCCAGGATATCTACTTGATAGATAGAACTAGGCTGAAACATTTCAGTCTTCAAGAGATGAGACTTGTGTGTCATAGGCAGAGATTTGTCAAGCTGGAATTGTCACCAGTGCGGAAAATCTTAGTGCTGTCAGACAGTTCCTTACCAAGATAAACTCAGATGGTCCCAGTATACAACCCATGTATTTTAAGGGAAGACAAATACTCCACCATTTGCTTTTTGTCCGGCAAAGGAAGGAAAATATACAGTGTAATAATGTCACCGACACTGTAACTTACCGGTGGTGTCTGGCACTCATGCTGGCAAAATCGTGTTATTTAGGCTTAGCACTTCAGTGAAGGAATTCAGTGCAATTTTCTAATTTCAGACTTCGGTTTCTCTTTTGCATTTGGAGTTAACTGTGCCTCAGCCTCTTGTTCCAGCAACGCAGTGTTCATTCATACTCTTTTGTGATTTGCAGAATTTCTTCGGCCCAGAGTTTGTGAAAATGACGATTGAGCCGTTCGTCTCCTTGGATCTACCAAAGTCTATCTTGGTAAGAAAGGGGCTGTTCAGCCATCTGAGGCAGGGGAAGTGTGTGAAACCAACAAATGTGGGTTTATCACAAGTGTGAATGTTGAGAGAATTTAATTTCACAAAATGCAGACTAAGAAAGGAAAGAGCGATGACACCAGGCGAAAAGTGAATGTGATGCTTCTAAGCGGGCAGAAGCTGGAGCTGACCTGTGATACCAAAACAATATGTAAAGATGTCTTTGATATGGTTGTTGCCCATATTGGCTTGGTGGAGCATCATTTCTTTGGACTGGCTACTTTAAGAGGTAAGAATAATGATTTGATGTATTTGACAGGTACAGAATAAGAGGAATTAGCTACATGGTTTTGAGAAAAGATGAGCAGAGACTGCCTCCCTCAGAGGACACAAAAGGGCTTTGGGTTCTGTTAGTACAGCTTAGGAATGCTGCAGCCTGTGGTGGAGGCAAACCCTTTGTGATGCAGAGGAGGGCTCCTGCTATAGAGGGAGATGCCTCTGTTACTCCTGAGCTATTAGTTTTTGCTATTAGTTGAATACTCTTTTTCTCACTGGGTAGAAGGTCATTCTGGGAAAACTAATCCAAGTTTCTTGTTGGCCTGTCTCACAGGCTGTTGAAGAATTGTAGCCTTTACAGTATTGGCATGACATAGAAGCTATTAGCAGCTCACAAGCTTACTCCATGACAGGCTGCTGGTACTCTTAAACACTTTTCAGAAATGTAAATTGGACAGAAATAGTAAGGGAAGAAAGGACTGACAGATTTTGGATTTCCTCTGGGATAAGAACTTGTACATTTAAAAAAAACCCCTAACTCCTATTATCCAAGAAGGTAACTTAATATTTTTTTTCCATATTGGTGTTTTCAGGATAACTATAAAATTATGTCTTCAGCCCCTATTCAGTATTCCCTATAATATATATTGTGCTTATAAGTCATTGCTAGTCAAGAGAAAACCTTCCTATTTAGAGTTATAAATATGGTTTTTATCCTCCAACTGGAAAATATATTTGGTTTTAATGTTTTTACCAATGTGCTTCCCTTTAACATTCATGGCAGACAATGAATTTTTCTTCGTTGATCCTGACATAAAGCTAAGTAAAGTAGCTCCAGAAGGATGGAAAGAAGAACCAAAGAAAAAGAACAAGCCTCCTGTCAACTTCACTCTGTTTTTTCGCATAAAGTTTTTTGTGGATGATGTCAGTCTGATACAGTGAGTGTATGAAATTCTTTTTTAGCCCCTTGAGCCCTAAATTTATGGACAGAAACTGGCTATTAATCAAATACTGGAAATTTGCTATAACAGGAAGAGTGCCAAAGATAGTGTGGGGGATTTTTTTCATGGTTTCTGTTTTATTTTCCTGTCCTAGGCATACGCTGACCTGTCACCAGTATTACCTACAGCTGCGAAAGGACATCCTAGAAGACAGGATGCACTGTGATGATGAGACAGCCTTGTTATTAGCATCCCTAGCTCTCCAAGCTGAGTATGGAGATTACCAGGCAGAGGTACATCATCCGTTTCACCTTTGAAACTGTGATCTTGCTGCTTATTAAAAGACTGTGATCTACCACACATGCTTTACAGCTCTGTGCTGGACTGGAAGCTCAGCTGATGTGCTGTTGGCAGGTTTTGCTGTGAGCAAGTGTTCTTTCAGTCTAACACAGGTTGTTGCAGACTTTAGTTCAACATCTGGGTGTTGAACCCCTTCTTTTCAGTGGAAGTAGAGTCAGACTTGAATATGAAGAAACAGATGTGAAGTTAAGCTCTGGGTCAGGGCTGAGATTCTGATTCCCTCCCGTTACTCAGAATCATTTGATCCTATGATTTGTAACGTACAATTCTTTGTCAAAATGAATGTTTATGCTTCATTTGTGCTCACAGGGTAGTATGTGGAGGTGCCATCACAAAAATGTTTCATGTTGTAGGTGCATGGCATGTCGTATTTCAGACTAGAACACTATGTCCCCGCGAGAGTGATGGAGAAGCTGGATCTGTCCTACATCAAGGAGGAGCTGCCAAAATTACACAGCGCTTACGTGGGTGCATCTGAAAAAGAGACTGAGTTAGAATTTCTGAAGGTAGGTGGGCAGCAATTTGCTTCCTTAATCTGTAACTTAAGAATTTCCTGTTTGGAATATGGGTGCATGGATAGCCAAAGCCCGAGAAAACAGCTCAGAGTCTGAGTAACACTGAAAGGAAGAAAGCTGAAAAGATTTTTTTTTTTTTTTGCAAAAGACACATCATAACAAGCAAAAAATAAATGGTAACAGATGGGAAGTTCTCTCACTTTTTTGCAATCAGTAGTCTTCATGTTTTAGCTCATGCTAGCTACAAGCAACTATTTATTCTTGTATTTACTCTGAAGGAAACTGTGTTAATGAGGCAGCACAACCTGCATTCCCCATATCTTTTGTGCTTTCTTTAGAGGAGAAAAAATATTTAAATTATGAAAACTTTTCTTACAGATAATACTGTTCATGGAAGCACTGCCAAGGAGAATTTCTTGTGTAGGTACTGTGTAAGGTGATAGGAAAACTATTATCACAGATACATTTGGGTTTTTCTAAAAGGACCATTGAGAAATCTAATTACAGTGTTTGCTGCTGTTGCTTTTGAGATAATAATTAGGTTCTGCCTTGATAGAATGACTGCAAATGAGTTGGTGGGTGAAGGTTTGTTGCTGAAACACCGAATAACCACTACACTGAAATTCCACAGTCACGCTGTACTTCCACAATCTCTTTGAGTACGCGAAGAGGCACTTGGCTGACTTGGCCCCTTCTGAGCCTGTTCATCATTTCACAGAAGTGTTCTTGTAACTTAATCATAGGAAACAAGAATAGGGGACTGGATCCTAGCTAAACCCAGCCTTACTGGGGGTGGGGGGAGCAATTAGATTCCCTCCTTTGATTTCATTACATCAGTCCCTTACAGCAGTAGTGAAAAGACAACAGAAACAAATGACTGGGAGTGCAAAGTGAGTGAAACTGCATCTTTTGGTGGTTAGGATACCTTAATGTGATCACAGAATTGCAATGTTAATTTAGTTCTGTGTTTTAAAAATGTGTCAATAACAAGTGCATCTGGCTAGTTACAGTTACTTGATAACAGTTGGTTTACTAAAATCTACACATACATACATACATGAAAATATTTTTAGTGAAAATATTTGTACAGAGGTATGAAAACTTGTATTGGCCTTAACTTCATACTCACAGAAGTTTCATTGCATTGATCTGTACAGTTGTGTCAGAGGCTTACAGAATATGGGGTTCACCTTCATCATGTGTTGCCTGAGAAGAGATCCCAAACAGGTATCCTTCTGGGAGTGTGCTGCAAAGGAGTTGTTATTTTTGAGGTTCACAATGGTGCCCGTACACCTGTACTACGCTTCCCATGGAGAGAGACAAAGAAAATATCCTTTAGTGTAAGTTGGCCTCTTTTCCTCTCTCTCTGTCTACACATCTGTGTTTGTGTCTCCCTTTACTGTGAGCCCTGTGTTCATTATTTTTGCAAATTTGGCTGCCATTCTAACAGCATAATCAGACTGCATTTTGTGTGGCTGTTGTATTATGGGATTGAAATGGGAGTTGTGATGTTTTAGAGATTTTTTTTCTTTCTATTAGCTTGCATTCCATGCTGTTGAGATTCCAGCCTCAGAACAGAGTTTAACACCTGTGTTTTGGCAAATCTGTATTGATGTGATATGCGGCTTCCCTGCCTTCTAAGGAAAGAGCTATTACAAGGATAGATCAAGGGCTACTCTAAGCTTGGGGAGAAGCTTTGCCCCTGTACTGCATTTCTGGGCAATCTGCCCATGCTGCTGTGTGGGGCATGGATGGTGAAGGAGCACCAAACTGAGAATCCTTGCTTTAGAGGACTGAGTACTGGAAAAAGCCAGTACTCAGTAGGAGTTATACTTGTGTTGCTTTTAAGTTGTTTTATTTCCAAGAGTAGTTAAGTTAAATGATAACAGATAATGGAGGCTGACACTTGATCTGGACAATACCAGCCAACTTCAGTGGGTGCATCATAATCTGGTGATCATGTGTCAGTTTTTAATGAGGCACTGAGCTTCGAGTGCTTACCTTTATGTAGGTATTGAAAACAGTAGTTCTAATTCTGGCTGATACCTTATTGAAAAGCTACAGCATGTTTCATATGATTTTAATTAGAATTGAGAAACTGAAGTTTAAAAATTACTAAAAAGGTAAATTCAAGACCTGAAACATTAACTGATAGATTTCATAATTAGATGGGCATCTAGTTCTTTTTCTCTTGAGTGGCAGCACCCCATGTGACTTCTTCAGGGGCTTTTGAAAACCCCATCCTGCAAGATGTAATAGGGCTGGTTGTCACTACTCAACACCAACAGTAACAGAGATGGATTAAATAATAATAAAGCACCATCTCAGCTAGCCCAGAAGTAGCTTTAAAGAGATACTTTGTAAATCTCAAATTACTTTCGACTCCTATTTTAACAGAAATATCTCCCATCAGTGCATCATTTGCCTCAGGAAAGTTTGAATGCTATAACTGTGCACAAGCAAATGCAAAATTGTGTGTAGGCTAAGAGAAATAATTGTCTTCAACTTTTTTCTTTCTCCATTGTGTAGAAGAAGAAAATAACTTTGCAGAACACATCAGATGGTATCAAGCATGCCTTTCAGACTGACAATAGTAAGACTTGCCAGTACCTTTTGCATCTCTGCTCTTCCCAGCATAAGTTCCAGCTACAGATGAGAACCAGGCAGAGCAATCAAGACACTCAGGACATTGGTAAGGACTGTGATACTGTGTTGGTCTTTAATAGCAATCTGTATGTATTTTTGTAAGGAGAAAAGCTGAACTTCAGTAATTCTGAGTGCTACATATGTGTAGCTCTACATTTGGAGGGTTTATACTATGGAGAGACTCTACTAGCTAAGTTTGTTTAGATTTTGTTTAGGGGGAGTTGGGAAAGGAATTGGGAGAACACAACAAAGCTGGCACAGCAACTCCTCTAAACTAAAAGGAATCTACAAATAGCTCACTAATAGTACTTTCCCCTTTGATTAATGGCCTTTTTTTTAAAGAAATAACATCAAGATATTTCGATAAAAGGACTTTTACCTTTTGCTTAATGTGAAAGGAATTGGTTTGATAGTGTGGAATTATGGATATAATGGTGTGATCCTGGGAGGACAGATAAAACTGGGAGCATTTCATGATGCTGCATCTTTAAGCTGTGGGTATAGCTCTCTTTATTCCACATAATGCTTCGTGGACCTACTTAGGAACAACATTGATACTATGTCCTTCGTAATTGCCACTTCCTTCATAATTTGTGAGTAAAATAGGAAATGTAAAGACATTCTTTTTAGATAGAAAATATTAACTGGAGAATGTAATCACTGAAAAAAAAAACCCTGTACTAATTTCTTCACTGTTTAGAGCAGAGCTCACTTGGCTGGCTGACCTTCAGCATGGTCTGGAAGTGCTACTTTGGTCAGTCTGTCTGCTCATTCTTTCTTTGTTCCGTTTTTATCTGTCTGCATTCCAGTTGCTGTTAATCCAGACTTCCACAAGTGTAGCTGGGATGGAGTTTGACCCCATTGCTGCAGATATTGCCATCTCTAATTTAAAAAAAAAAAAAAACAGAGAGAAGGGGTGGGTGTGGGAAAAGGCATGTGGCAACTATGCAGCCTTTTTTCTGTTCTCTTGGGCTCAGCCAACTTCAGGCCAAGAAATAGACCAAGTGACTTCAAGTCTTTATGCCATTCTCTGATTTAGTGTTTGCTTATCCTAAATTGCAGAGAAAAACCATACACAAGAGGCTTTCTTAGCTAGGCAAACTGGGTTGCTTTTAACAGATGGAGTATGTTATGCCGTGGGAGTCTGGGAAACAATAGTTTGCCTCTGTGCAGTGCAGATCACCTGGAATTCAGAGGTCTCAAATTCTGCCAATCATTCATAATCAGAAGCAAAAAAATCAGCATTATGGTTAATTCCATTACACTGGTTATTAAAAGTAAAAACAACTAAACCAAAAAATTTGCTTTTGTCATAACCTTACTGATCTGGGTTAACAACACAGTGAACACAAACATGTGCCTTGCAGTGTTCATGAGGTGGAGTAGCAGAGTACAGAAGATAATTGTTCTTTGGAAGATTATTTAGAAATACAGTATTGCAGTGTATTGCAAGACTCACTCTGATTTCAGTCAGTGAATGGGAAAAATATTTTGAGACAAGGAGCAAGGCCTGGCATGCATAGTGACAGTGAACAAATTTTCATGGAACATAACTGAGAATGGAGGCATAAGGCCTTTATAGCCCCTGTGAGGTACATGACATGTTTTTCACTTGTTGCACGTCCTCAGTGACCTGGGGGGAAACCATTTTAGTACATGTAAATATAATAGAAAGACTTAGACCTGGAAAATAGAAGGAAAATGCCTCTTGAATAATCTTTCTGCATGAATAGGAGGAGATGAGACACAAGTTTAAAAAAAAAAAAAAAAGAAAAAATACTAGCAGTTTTATGGTATATAAGAAATAAGATAAACTATAGCATGAGGAATGGTGGTTTCCTTTTTGCACAGCTTCTGTGGCCATGCAGTGAACAGAACCAAGCACTGAGTTTTAAGATGAGTGTTTAGGTTCCAGAAAGGGCATATGGAAAACCACAAAAATGAAGTGAGGGTTGAGTCAACCTTATGGAGAATTAGTTTTGAGCACATGAGAATTTTCAGTTATGGGGTTGGCAGAAGGTGTGAAAGTGTTCATCTGAAATCCATAGAAATTCAGTTTGATGTTTGCAGAGGGTAAATACAGTGTTAAGAGAAGAGATATTAGAATATTTTATTAAGGCATTCTTCCCCAGGATGGGAACACAGCAAGATCAGGTGTTATTGATGCTTTCTGTCAGAGTCAGGAAACTGGGATTTGTGGATTTCTGGTCTGATTGAGGAAAATCATTCTTTTGTACCTCATTTAGTCTGGTGGCTGTGGCTAGAGGAGGTGTTTGGTGTGGATAAGAAAGTGGCAGTTGTGTACTAATTCACCTTTAAAAAGGAGAAAAACGTACCTTCCACAACTAAATCTGCTCAATCTGTATGCCTGTTACTGTTACTAGTTACTGCTGAGTTAATTCCTGCCCTAGGTATAGGAGGAAGGAATGTCTTTTGGAATGGCAGGGCTAAGGTTGCATTGGCCAAATATGCTCTTTCCTAAATGCCAGAGTATTTACCATTAAAGCTAATGGATGATGTGTACCAAAAGTAATATTTTCCTTTTAAGTTACAGTGCAGCTTCCTAAAGCAACTTATTTCAGAAATGTTTGTACGGTTTAAAGAAAATACCAGTTAATCCTAAATCAAAAATATGTATGCAGCTGGGGATTGCCTTTCCTCAGACTTCCTTGTGAACCCATTCCAAGACATCAGTGAAGTTTATGAAGGGTTCAGGTGGCCTGATTTCCTTTAAAGTGTCTAACCAGCCAACAAGTTACCACAGCTTATCAAGTTTCTGTGTGAGAGCCAAGCCACAGGAACTTAACTGCTAGCCTTAGGAGGCAGTTAGGATAATGGAAATGAGCCCTGCTCAGCTTTGCTCTGAATTAAGATGGGGGTTAGACTAAGTTTTATTATCTTGCATTCGCTTTCAGCTAAGAACATCCACCCAGACAGTTCCCACGACTCAGCTGACAGTAATTTAATTACAGTCCAAAACCTGTCTCCCTCTGCTGCTTAAGGGAATCCTTGTTAATGTGTCAAAAAGTCTGGCAAACCCCAGTCAACACTTTCTGTTCTGTGCTAGAAGGCTTAGGATGTTTCTGGCAGGGAGGTTCTCAAGTGCACCTGAGTGAAGTGATGCTCTTTAACCAGGCAGAGATGCTGCCAAGCCCCCGTGACCTTGCAGCTGTACTGTAAATGTGCAGGGACTTGTGAAGAAAACTAAGCAATGAATAGATGGAAGTTTGGTAGGATGTGATACTGTGGAGATGGGGGAGCCCTATTTGTTCAAGTTTTGGAGAAGGCTTGTATGAGGAGGTTAAAGGAAGTGTAGTCTTCCAGGTCACTTGACCTGAGGGTATTATTTGTTTTGCAGAAAGAGATCATGTGCCTGTGTATAAGGCACAGCAGTTTAACAGGGAATGTGAGTCTTCATGCTAATAAAGGGATAAATATTCTGCTATTCTGTGTTTTTGGACTTTGGTATAGTAGACAATCAGGTTAGTGTAGTGTCAGGAACTTCAAACTTCGCTTCCTGAGCAAACTACGTGGTGGGTGTTAATATGTGTCTGATCATGGTACGTACTTCTAAGCATCTAGGGAAGATGTATTTTATGTTAGTTGTTTTAAAAGCATGCTTTACACAAGGAGGTCACACTAGCTCTACTGAATAACTTAAATTGTTTGGGGGTTATTTTTGTTTTTGTTTTTTTTTTTAATTTCCACAGAAAGGGCTTCATTTAGGAGCCTAAATCTTCATGCAGACTCTGTCAAAGGTTTCAACATGGGACGAGCCATCAGTACTGGCAGCCTGGCCAGCAGCACTTTGAACCGCCTCGCTGTTAGACCCCTGTCTGTTCAAGCAGAGATTCTGAAGAGACTGTCCTGCTCTGAGCTCTCACTCTTCCAGCCTCTTCCTGGCTCTTCAAGGGACAAGAATGAGAAGAGTCCGTGGGAGGAAAGGCCCAGAGTTATGAGCAAGTCGTTTCACGATCTGAGTCAGAGTCACATCTCTGTCTACCCCCAAAAGAAAAATATTATTACTGCTCTGGACTCTTCCCCTAAAAAAATAGAAGATATAATGGGAAGAGTCTTTCAGCAAATGCCAAAATTTGATACTGGATCAGCAGCAGGAGCACTAAAACCGAGCAAGTAAGAGTCTCTCTGACCACCCTGCAGTATCTTTGTGTACAGTCAATGTACATTTTGCATCAGTTTTGATTTATTATTCATACCATTATTTTATTACATTGATCCTTCCCTCTCCCAACTTCCTCTTCCCTCTGTCTGGTTCCCCTTCTCTCCTTCTCCCCTTTAAGTTCAAAATCTCATGCAGGTTTAAGTAGAAGCCCTGAAAGAAAGAAAAATGAATCAGACTCATCATCCATTGAAGATACCGGTCAAGCCTATGTTGTAGGTCAGCATGCAAAAAATGATATTACTGTATTTACTAACTAACCTCTAAAATTGCTTTGGGTGTAATGCTTTGATATATTTATTAACCAATGGTAATATTTTGATTTGAAAATGGGAACAGAGTATCACATGTTAAAGCAATCCAGGCGTCTTGCCTGTTGTTCTTGTGTAATTGTTGCAGTGAATCAAAAAAAATCCTCCTTTGGTCAACACCAGTCTGTACACAGGTGTGCAAGGTGTTGGTACTTAACAGTAAATGCTGTTGCAGAAAACATCTTCCATTTTGGCACTTCAGGGTGCCATTTGGTTGTATGGATCTTTTAATAATTTGCTAGTCTTCACAGTCTGCTTGTCAAGCTTGAACATTGTTAGTGTTCTCTGTGGAGAGGACGTAGGGAGTGAGTTTTTTGGAAGTGACTCAGTTCAGCTATAAGCTGGATGTTAGCTAGTACCTCTGAGTTAATCAACAGGGTTTTTTGGTCTGGTTTTTTTGTTCAGATGTAATGAATCAGGTACAATTTTTTTTGCAGTGCATTGGGTGTTGCACAAAAACACTTTTGTAGTGAGGTAAGCCAGATGTACTTACCTCGTTTTCTTGGCGAGGATTGGAGTGCACACAAGTAGTCTTACTAGGCAGTAAAAATACAGAGTTCACATTAAAAAAAAAAAAGAAAAAAAGATTCAGAGCAGCTAAGTAGACTTAAAACTAACATGTTGGGTTATTGAACATTAATTTTTAATACCTGTGTGTCATCAGTTTCTGGTTCTAGAAGGATCACTGTTATAACAATAGAAACTACAATGACTGAAATATTTGCAAGCTTATCTTGCTGTTCTGCTTTGCTGTGGTTACAGAACAGAAAAAGAGGAAAAAGGTTAGGTTTATGGGGATGGGGGTCAGTATAAACAAACTCAAAAAAAGGAAAAAAAAGCAAACAAAGCAGAGTGTAACATACCACATCTGCCCCCACGTGCTTTAAACCAGAATTGACTTGAGAACCATGTTTTTTCAGTACTGAGAACATAAACTTCTGAAGAGTGAGATGAGATACGCAGTTTCTGTAGTGACTGGTTGCTTTTAGTTTTACAGTTAATGTTAGCATGTGCTTACCCGTAATCTTCTGGGCAGCAGTTCTGATAAGGATATTAACTACATGTCAGAAAGTCCTGCTGAATCACACTGCCTGTGCTGGGGGATGTGCATTCTTTGTGTGATGAAACTCATCAGATAAAACTTTAGGGTTCATAGATTTGGAAAAGGCTGAGACTGTTTTCCTAAAAAGCTCGAATCACCTTACCTCATTTACTTTCATAACTTGGTGTATTTATTATTTTATTCTCTTTAAAGTAGGGCCAGATTTGCTTGGCATTGATCATTTCAAAGAAAATATGATCCTATATGCAAACCATTTTAAATAGAAATAGTTCAAGTTGCTTGTTTCTGCAGCAGCTTATTTGTTCCTTTACAAAATCTTACAGGACTCCTGTTGTGTTGGTTTATTAGGTTCAGCATATTCGTCCAATACTGTTAGAAAATTCAGTCTTTGACTTCATTGCTTAAAGTTCCATTAATTTTATATGAAGTTAATCATGGTTGTAAAGGCCAAACCTCTGTCCTTCCTTTAATTCATTGCCTTTGCATGAGCTGCCATCTATCTGAACCTTGAACTACAACCAAAGTACATGAGTAATTTGGATTTGCCAATGCAAAACTAGTTTTATGTTTATTCATTTTTAAAACAAGTAATCTGGTATTGTGAACGAGCCCATCTGTACTGTGTAAGTCTGTAATACTTCTTAATAGTTTCTGTATTTAAAAAAAATTGATAACAGCATCTAATATGTCCATTCATGTCACAGGTATTAGCATGAATACTTCAGAAAATCTGTCATCAGCAACGTTGAAAGAGAGCGGTAAGTGGATAAGTGCTATACCTGTAGAATTAAGTCAGTCAGTTTGTTTGTCACTTGTAAAATGCTTCATTGTTCCACATGTTCTGTTTCTTCTTTACCAATGTGTTTGCCTCCTCCCAACCTGAGCAGGGCACATAAACACAGATCTAAACACTTTGCTGAACTGAGAATAATAAATTTGAAGATTCTAGGACTCAGTTGTGTTGTCACTCCATGAGACTATGCCAGGTGCTTTTCTTAGGAGGAATAAAAGATTTTAACTGCTGAAGGTGGGAGCAAGTTATAAGGGTGGTAGAGGTTTTTTTCTGTATTTGGACATGACTTAGAAGACGAAAGTTGGACCCACTAGATCAAAACAGCTTTTCAGGTTATCAGAGAAGTGATCTTTTTTGATGGAAAAGAACTTCAAGGCAAACCTGAAGGGAAGTGTTCAGCTACTGTCTGATCACTAAATGTTGGCTTTACAGTTGACTCTCTGCAAACAACACAGAACAGAGTTGCCACACCAGAGAGAGAGATCACTTTGGTGAACTTGAAAAAGGATGAAAAATTGGGCTTAGGTAAGTGGCTTTAAAATTGTTGTTGACATGTATTTCTTGAAGCCAAAAACAAAATAAAGCTTTCTGGTCTGTATTTAAAGTATTTATTGTAGGACTGAGGAAAGCAGTGCAGACAGTAGCTGGATTTTGAAGGCATTTAACATGCTGAAGCCTGGACTATTTTGATAGTTATTGCTGGTGATGTATTGAGTGATGTTAAGCAAGTTTGTTTCTCAGTTTTTTCATATTGTAAATGTAGGATAATACTTACATTGTGAGCTAGTCGTCCTAGAAGTTAACCTTTAAAGTTTATTTCTGTGTTCAATATTGAATTTTGTCTGTGACACCTCACAACTGTGACAACTGAACAAAAAAAAAGACATAATAAAACCATTATGAGCTAATTGTGGAGTGTTTTTCTTACTCCTGTAATATCAGATGGAACACTAATTTGAGGTTTAAGGAGCCTGGGAGATGAGACATTTACATTCCATTCCTTCCTCTGCCACTGAGGTTTTTTTCATAAACCCACATAATTTTTCGCTGTATGAGTAATGAAAAATTTGGTGTCAGTATTGTGCTTTAGGAAGGCTTTCTAAAGTATCCTTAAGGACACTGTTCTGTCTGTCATTCAAAATAGGACTGTAGTGTAAATTTGAAGAGGGGGAAAAGGCCTACAAGACAGTAATACTTAGTGTTTACACTGCACTGTAACTTAAGAGTTGACCAAAAAGGAAGGAAATTTAGAAGAAATGCACTGTTTCTCTTCTTTCTCCCCCATGCAATTTGTGGTATTTTGCTGTTTTAGCTGGAATAGAGAAGACCTGATATTTTTTTTTTTTCTTCTTGAACTTCCTTCCCAGGTTTACCTGGTAGAATGAGCAAAAATAGATTAGAAGCCTCAAAAGAAAACAGGGAGTTGAAAAACTCAGATCTTAAGACCAGGGTCAAACATTTACATGAAACATCTAACAGGGGAGAAAACCAGAAATTTTTAAGTAATAGAAAATAAATTTCATCTGGTCAGTGAATGTGCATTTCATATCATCTGTTTGTACATGTCTCTCTTGCCAGAGTTGTCTTCTGTAGCCTTTGCTGGAGTGTCCTGGGCAACCAGGGAGACAAAGTCTGAATCAATTGCTCAAAACAGAGTATGAAATAAAGCTTAGTCAAAAAGCTTTGCTGTTTATTTTCATGTAGACTTAAATTTGAGATGTTTTGTTTTACTTTACATGTAGTAGAATGACTAAGGTTTTGTCTGCTCTGAAATATGGACTTGTATTGTTTTAAGCTGTGCTGTGATCACTGACACTGTGGCCTGCTTTGGACCTTTTTTCGTAGGCTTTCAAATAGTCGGTGGAGAGAAGACAGGGAAACTTGATCTGGGAATTTTTATTCATTCAGTTATTCCTGGAGGGCCAGCTGATTTGGAAGGATCTCTAAAACCAGGTGAATAGTGTAAATAGCAAGAGGTGTATACATGTAGGAAAAGGCCAAACCAATTCCACTATGGCTGTGGGTGTCACAATCCCTTACAATGTTGACCTTCAGTTACCTTCCAGATAACTTCTGAAAAACTAGTGATACCTCTTTGTTAAACTATAAAAAACCAAAAATCATTCAAATGTAAGTAAAAATGATAAAGCTTGAAGCAACAGAAAATTAAACTTACATATAAAGATAAGGGCTTTATTTTCTATTGTCTCTGTTACAGATGCTTTATAATTTAAAATTTTTAAAACTCAATATTCATACTTTGATTTTGGAAAAAGTGAATATAACAATATACTATACCCATAACTATAGCGTAGTAGGAAAAGGTACAAATCATAATATGGAAAGGTTTGGCTGGTTTAAAAACTGGAAATATTCATGACCAGTTCTTGTGGTTTGGTTTGGGATTTGGTTCCCTATTCCAGCATCACTTGAATTTTAGTAATTTTTAATCCGTGCATTATGTACAGGTTTTCAGATCTGTACTGCACATTCTCACTGATGAATAAAAATGTAGATGTTAGATTGTATCTAAACAAAGCCCTTTGTGCAGGACACCGACTAATATCCATAAACAGCACGAGTTTAGAAGGTGTCAGCCACCACGCAGCACTGGAAATTCTGGAGAACGCACCTGAAGATGTGACGCTTGTTATCTCTCAGCCCAAGGACAAGCTATCCAAAGGTACAGAACTGCAGTCACTTCTGTAAGCAAGCTAATCTGTGCTTGAAATTGTGTTCTGAGGCAGAATGATGAAGTAACCTTTGGTGAGGACACACCA
The DNA here is from genome assembly GCF_025592945.1 of Manacus candei. Taxonomy (NCBI): domain Eukaryota; kingdom Metazoa; phylum Chordata; class Aves; order Passeriformes; family Pipridae; genus Manacus; species Manacus candei. Next base: position 44,170,680 of record NW_026138076.1, on the reverse strand, counting down.
GTTGCAGTGTAAACAGAAAGTGTTCTGCATAATATGAAGGAGTAAAACCTTATGTGGTTGTAAGCTGAGAAATTCGTGTCATGCTGTAGATAAGATGTTACCAGCTTCTGATGTCTGTCTTGTCTCCTGGTTTTCAGCATCATCTAACACTGCTCATATCAGTAATGGAAGCAGGGGTTATTTGAGGAGGCCATCGTCGGTGCAGGACAATGAGGCAGAGTCCTCTTCCGAAGAGCACAACCGGTCCCGTGGTCACCAGAGGCCTGTTTCGGGGAGCTTGTCTGGCTTGTCAGGAGGCAAGCGAGATGGAAGCATGAGCTCCCAGGATTCCAGAACTGAGAGTGCCAGCCTGTCTCAGAGCCAGCCAACCAACTTCTTTGGCAAACATGCAAGTGGCAGAGCCCAGCAGGATCCTCAGCTTTACAGTGATTTCCAGCCTGGGGTTTCTAAAATGAACGAGAAGAGAAGATCCTCATCAGACAGTACTCGAGCGAAAAATAAAAGGCCTGGGGTAGTGGAGCCTGTGGAATATTCTGACCGAGGGGATTCTGACATGGATGAAGCAACTTACTCTGGCAGTCAGGAGCAACAGCCAGCTAAAAAGGCATAGTGGATTTCATATGAATATTTCCCATCAGGATGGTAGCGGTAGTGAACTAGCTGTCTCTGGGTGTCAGCAAGGTGAAAGGATGTGGGGGAAGAACAGCCTAGCCTAATGTGCAGCAAATCCTGATAGCTAATTTCTAATAGCTTGGTGATTTGGTTCAAAATAAATGGAGAAAATCACTTCAGTAACTTGAAACAACTTTCCAACTTTCCAATGTCACGAGATGGGCATGTACATTGGGATGAACATACAGTGCACTTGTTGAGGCTGTAGAAAACCTCCTTTCAATTTTATGTGTTTGTCCAATATGATCATAATCTAGTGACCATCCCTAGAGGTAAGTTTATTCACCTGGCAGATAAATGAAATTTTTCCTAGATTAAAATAGGAGTCATGCATTTGGAGTGAGTAGCAGTAGAACTCATTGTCTTTTGGGATTGATCTAATCTGTGGAAGACTGCTTGTGTAGTAAAGTTCAGCGAGCAGCCATGCTGTGAGCAGACAGCCTACTGCTTCACCTTTCCAAAAGTGCACAGTGGCAAGTACCGCAAATTAATTTTCAATTTACAGTGATTCCTCTTTTCAGCTGATGGAGGTTATTCAAGTAAGTTGTGGCACCTCCTGTGAATTAATCCAACAGGCTCTAGGCTGCTATAATACTGAAACTGTCGTTTTGGTGTTCTGTGACCAAGTCACTTTGACAATAAAGACTTGGTTGCTAAATGCCAAGCATATTTCTGTGCTAGTGACCCTTAAGAGTCTTACTAATTGGTACTTTGCCATGTGGACTCCTTCTGGCTGTGTCTGACTAAAACCCCCACCCTTTAGGGTCTTAGCTGTAAACATCTGTTCTAATGGCAAATCATTGTCTCTTTTTGTTTTGTTTGTTTCTTTTTTCTTTTTCCTTTTTTTTTTATAAAGGAATCTTTCTCAGCGACTACAGCAAACAAAGTGAATTCTAAAAGGGTTACTGCAGCACTTCTTAAACCTGGAGATATCTTTGAGGTTGAACTAGCCAAAAAAGATAACGGCTTGGGAATAAGTGTCACGGTACTGTTTGACAAGGTTTTTAGATGTTTTCTCTTTTTCTCTACTCCCAGCAACCCATTAAATTGCTAAATTACAAGGAAGCACAATACTTTCTGAAGTCACTGTTCAGTATATAGTTTTACTGATGTGTGATTAATCTTACCAAAGCTGAAAAGTAATACTATTTTATATCCCTTTTCTTGTCATCTGCCCTTTAAGTAATTCTTGTTTTTTATTCTATGGTGGAGCCCCAAAGTCCTTATAGACTCTTATCACAGATGCTGCTTTGTGAGTACAAAAAGAAAGATGGTCTTTGTCCCTTGCTACCTAATATTGTGGCAAATTTACAAGGAAAGAAATGAGCCCCTCTCTGACTGACACCGCAGGCAGTGGAAGTGGTAGTGTCATTTAAGAGTATCCATGCACGCTCACACACATATACTGTGTTCAGTGTTCTCCCTCTGCTGGATAAAAGGCAGAAAGCAAAACCTACTCAGATCCAAATGAGACCTGGCTGACACTGCTTTCTTGGAATACGAGACAAAAGTATATCTTTAAAGACTAATTTCTCTTCAGGCTATAAGACTTTGAAGGTGGTTTTATGTTTAGAGCCTGTCATACTGCAGAGTGGCACTTCAGGGAAGAAGAGAATAATTTGTATCTGAAATGCACACATTTTCCGCTACTTCTGTTCTTGTATTGAAAAATACATTTTGGTATTTTCATATTCAACTATTTTCACTGGTGGATTGGTCACCAGACTCTTCAAAGTCATGTTGCTTTGTCAAGCTTATAACTTGGAGGAACAAAGGTTCAGCAGGAATTCATTATTGAGCAGCATCAGGCCTGCTGTGTGCATTGGGTTTGTAAAAGATGTTAGAAGATACCAGCTGATGCAAAGATTTCCCTTAGAGAGTGACCAAGTGGTGTCTTTATGGACCTTTGTTTTTTCAGCCTCCATTCTTGCCCCTACCCTGCTGTCCTGTATGGTGGTGATGAGGAGAGGTGTGCAATTAACTGTTTTAAGTTTTCACATGTTTCACTATGTACTTTGAGAGTGAACATTAATACACTGTTGGTCTCCCTCTTCCCTCCAAGTTTGTGGAGCAGCAGTGAGCCAGAATCACACAGCGGTTTGGGATAGAAGGGACATTTAAAGATCATCTAGTCCAGCCCCTGGCAATCAGCAGAAAGGCTAAGGCCCTCCAAAAACAATGTCAGTTCAGTTTGAGCAGATTTTTTTCAGCTTAGACCTTCAAACTTGTCTGAGCTAGGAGAAAGCAGCACTCCTTAATTTCCTGTTGCATCAGAGAAGTTGTATTGGAGTAGGACACTGCATGGGTGTGCATCTTCTGCTTTGGCATGCTGTGCTCCTGCACATCTCTGAGCTTTGGTATGCATGCAAGCATGTGAAGTCTGACATAATGCAGACACATTTCTGCTGAAGGACATTTGTTTGTGTTGGGTGCATTTGCACTCTCATGCATTGTGTTTTTACAGTCTTCCCACCCCAACTTCATTTATAGTAAATTGCATGACTGCAAAGAACAGACTCGGTGTAACATTTTGGTTTTGATAGTTTACCTGGTTTTAATACGTGCCAGTAGCCCAAATGCTTCCTAAGTACAGTTTTCCTTGTATGACAGTGTTTAATTACTAAGAATTCTAATTGCAAAAAGACTAACAATCTTATTTTTACTTTCTGTTTAGGGTGGTGTAAATACTAGCATAAAGCATGGTGGTATTTATGTGAAAGCAATTATTCCCAAGGGAGCAGCTGAAGCAGATGGCAGAATAGAAAAAGGTAATATTTCCATTCTTTCACTTGGGACTCTTAATGTGAAAAAAGGGCAGGGAACTGTCTGTGGTAGACAGTTCAGTATCCTGTGGCCTGGATACAAACCCTCTTGTTTGCCTCCTGTCATTGTACCTTTTTCACTGGGAAGAAGAGCTGTTCTTCCAAGCTACTGCAGTTGTCATTTTAAATATTAAATTGATAATTCTGCAGATGAACATTAAAAAAATAGTGTAGAACAACTGCAGAACCAACAGTGCCGAGACTGTGGCATGGAAAAACAGGAGATAGCTGCGGGATTTTTATTTTCTAAAGCAGCTTGTGTTAACAGAGAATACTTCTCTGTTCTGACCATGGAGAGAGAGGGCTTTGTATTATTTGTGGCCTTCTTGCTTGGCATGCTTGGCAACTTGATACAGAAAATGCTGTAATTGTTATGGGTTGTCTCGTTTGTAAGCCAGACCACATTCCTTACTGAAGTGAGAATTCTCTCTGTAGACTTAAGATTTCTTTATTAGATAGAGTCTGTGACAGGTTGTCATTCTGTTGGTTAACACTAGTTTTGACATGGGATTATCCCACAGAATCATAGAATCATTTAGATTGGAAAAGACCTTTGAGTTCAACCATATAGTTTGTTTGCAGAGTTCTCTTCTTGACTCAGAGTATGGAGAGGAAGGAGAATTTGCTTAAATAACTGTCCTTATTAGCTGAGACTTGAAGCTTTCTGTGCATTGTATATGTTTTATAGGTGATGTTCTGCCTACTTTTTCTTAAATTATTAATCAATCATTTGTAGGTGACCGTGTGCTCTCTGTCAATGGGATTAGTTTGGAAGGTGCTACCCATAAGCAAGCTGTTGAAACTCTGAGAAACACTGGACAGGTAAGTGGCTACTGGTTCTGCTCCTATCTGTAGTAAAGTAGTTCTTCATGAGTGAAAAGAGACTGGAAATTCTCTCAAAAAGAGATTGGAATTCTCCCCAGTGCTGGTTACTTTAGATGTGCTTTTTCTTAGCCTCCCTGGCTTCCCAGCCCTCAGGTCTTGCTGCCCACCCTAGTGAAATTCTGACTCTGTGTGCAGGTGAGGTCTGTATAGAATTGGTTTCTCCTAGCTCATAGGTTTCATAGGAAGGAAACCCAGGTGCACAAGTTGGAAAGCTGGTGTAGCAGCATGCTACAGGTCTGCACCACTGAGGAGACAAGGGCCTTCGTATATGCAGCTGTGTTTGCATGCTACACTGGTAGATTTACCTGAGTCTTGGTCCTTTTGGATAGCACTTGATTCTGTCAATGGCATGTCCTCATTTAATAGTGCTATTTATGGTGGCTGCTTCATATGTGGAGGTGTGTGCATACCTGAAAAGAGCCAGTGAATGTACACATTCAGAACTGCTAAGGACTACTATTTGTATTCACTTCGTAAAATGCTCTTAACTTTACTCCCTGTACAAATGTGAAAATGATGCTATCTTTGACAATTCTTAACACTCTCACATCTTTATTGGAAGAAAACTCTTTCTTGCTCTGTGTTGGCAAGTATCTTGCAAGTCCACTAGTGTATTTTGGAGGTTGTCACTTAACAGCCCTTAAAATAAGGAACAAATGGAGGTTATATGGGGAGGGGAATGTCTATAAAATATGCTGCTGTAAAACAGCATAACTTACAAGTTAGAATAAAACACGTACTGTGGACTGTGCTATCTCCCTGACTGTTGCCATTTAACTGGAAAATGTTTCATCTCTTTAGGTGGTGCATCTGCTGTTGGAAAAAGGTCAGCTTTCAGGGGCCAAGGCTCACGCTCCAGTGACAACACAGTGCACACCTCTAAATCAGGTGGGGCAGTGTGAGCCACAGGAGAAACCAGCGGCAGAATCTACGAATGCCAAAGATTACAGCTTTGTCACTGCAGGTCAGGTCACATGGAACAATTGTCTTAGGCATCAAAGCATCCTTTAGTTTTCATAATATTTTTCTTCAATTCTTAGAACAACAGGAGATGGAGCTGGTAGGAATGTATACCAGGCCCCTGCACATAATGCAGCCTCTTCCTTTGTGCTGTTGCATTTCTTTTTGAGATTGCCTTTCATACCTTCATTACTTTGTTTAACTACTATTAGCTGTTCTCTCTCTCACTATTTCTTGTTGTTTCCCAATTTCATCGATCTTACACACCAAGTCTGTAGCAAGGTTGGAGTAAGAGGGGTGCTGCTGTATCTGATGCTGCTAAGGAGTGCCAAGGGATGGTTAAGCTACTTATACATAGATGAGAGCTTCTGTAGGTCCTGCAGTTCCTGTCTAGATGAAAGAAGACATCAAGAGCTACATGAAGAGACCAGAGGGATTTGTGTAGCTGACTAGAGGTTGACATATGTCAACCTCTTCTGCTGGTGACTTGTAGAAGTGAAGGGAAGCCTACCCAGATGGTGGAACCACTGCAGATACCTTTGGGTCTTCTTGCATGGAATTTATCCTGTCTGCCAGACCAGAAAGGTTGTGTCACTCTGGGCTTTAAAAGGCTCCTTAACAGACTTCCTGGTGAATAATATTCCAGAGACACTCTGCCTTTCTGTATATTGATGTTGTTAGGGCATGCAAGCAGACTGAGAAGTCATGATCAGCTTTTTTGTCCTCTTTACCTTGGAGGGATCTTTTAAATAACACTTTTCTTCAATAAAGTGAGAGAATCCCATGGGGGGAGATTGCCCATTGTCATGTCTGGAATAAGAGCACCAGACACTTTTTTTCATGGCCAGTGTGCTGTAGGAAATAATAAGTTAATGTTTCTTTTGCAGAGAACACATTTGAGGTGAAGCTGTTGAAGAATAGCTCAGGCCTTGGGTTCAGTTTCTGCCGTGAAGATAACCTTACCCCAGAGCAACTGGGATCAACTATTGTCAGGGTGAAAAAACTCTTCCCTGGACAGCCTGCTGCAGAAAGTGGGCAAATAGAGATTGGAGATGTCATTCTGAAAGTGAATGGGGCATCACTAAAGGGTTTATCCCAACAGGTTTGTATCTTTAGTAGTGAAAATCACGTTGTGGTAGGCTTGCAAGTCTTGTGGGGGCTGTGTCTGACTATGACTGTGGCCATAGGAAGTCATCTCTGCTCTGAGGGGAACGTCTCCAGAAGTCTCTCTTCTCCTTTGTCGGCCACCATCTGGAATACTACCAGACATTGATCCTTCGTTGTTGGTAAGGTGTATGGCATGTGATTAATTTTTTTTTTTAAATTATTTGCTATTTAAGGTTCATTTATTAGATCTGATGAGTGGGTTAGTTAAATGCAAGAGATGCAGATGGAAAAATGGAGAGGGTGCTCACAGAGATATGGTTCTTGAATTGAATCCCTTAGAAGTGCACTAAGCATTTTGTGAAAATGTGAAAGGAATGCATGGCTTTAATAATTTTTTCCTCCATTTTGTGTCTTAAGGGAAATTGGTTTAATACACTGTTTCTGTGGCAGAGATTTCTTTGCAGCCTAGTGATTTGAACTTGATATCAAACAGAAATTGGATATTTCTGTGATTCCGTGAAGGATATTGTGCAAAACACCAGTTTGTCTGGTGTTGATGCATGTAAAAACAGGAAAAAGGTTGCCATATTTACTTGAAATTGGAGATGTCCCAAAGAATATTTTCAATATGTTCCAATAAATAAATTGAAAGAACAGAAGAGCATTTTAGGATACTTCGAAGGAGTGGAAATTAAATGTGTTTCAGCAAAAGAGAATGTAGGGGACAATTTGCCTGAAAATCAGGCTTTCTATAATACAGGAAAGTGTAAAACTCATGGAGACAAGTCTTCAGTTTCAGTTCCCCAGGGAAGTGGTCACAGCACCAAGCCTGCCAGAGTTCAAGAAGTGTTTGGACAATACTCTCAGGCACATGATGTGATTCTTGGGGCTGTCCTGTGCAGGGCCAGAAGTTGGACTTCAGTGATTCTTGTGGGTCCCTTCCATCTCAGGATATTCTATGATTCTTTGATTCTAAGTTATTTTAATATTATTTTCAAACAATAAAAATAATTAAAGTCTGATGAGAGAAACGTAAATGTACAAATACAAATTTAAGTTAAAATTGAAGTAAGAGGTAAGCAACTAAAAAACCAAATAATACAAATAACTAGTCCTATAATAAACCTGTTTGTAGCATGGAATAACTTTTATAAAACAGTGCATATATTAAAAGAAGAGATGACAATTTTTGTTTATAACTTTATCACAGATTGATGTGTTAATGAACACAAGAATTTGGCCATAAAAGCCTAAATGAAGCTTTTAAATTTTGTCTGTCTGCTAGCTGACATCATTCTTGGGAATACATGGTTATTGGTAAAATTGTTCTTCATTCTCATGGGAGTTAATAACTGGGTTAACAATTGCCATTTGGCATGAATTATCTTAGTTTTTGTAGCATGTTGTGTAGCTTTTTGGTTGAAAGCCCCCTTGTTTCCTTCCTATGTGAGATTGGTTTGACTTCAGTTGCTCTGTAAGTGTCAGCATTGTGATCTAGTTGGAAGAGATTTCATGGTAGTTGCCTAGAGGACTGCTGGGCATAGCTTAAAGGCATCTATCAGTAGGCTTTCTAAGGCTAAAGCGAGGGGTATATTTGTCTTCTTATTTTCTGAATTTTCTGATTTTGAGCAGTATATATTTCAAAATTTTGCACACAGTGTCTTGGTCAAGTTGCACTGAACTTGGTGAAGCTGATATGTTTACACAACTCCGTAAACATCTAAATGAAAGTAGCCACTGACTACTTGGTTTTGGTAATTTTATGCAGCCTTTGAAACTTTCTTTTGTCATCAAAACTGGATTATGATGAATTAAATATTTTTGGTCTCTGTAGACACCCATCCATTCACCCCAACAAGTATTTCCAGAGGTCAGCAGAGAAGTTTCTGGTCCATCAAATGGAGAACAAGGTGATAGTTCAGATGAAAATGAAACTACTGATCTGAGCAAGAAAAGGCTAAAATCTCCCTCTAGAAGAGACAGCTACAGTGACAGCAGCAGAAGTGGTGATGAGGAGGTGATGGACTCAGCAGCAGAGGTGGGCCTTGGCTGGAGTTCTGCACTGTACCAGAGCTCAGGTGAAGCTGAGACACGGGCACAGAACCAGTATGAGGCACACAGTGGGCAGAAGGAGGCTGTTCGCACCATCCTGTATCCTGATCAAGAGATCCCTAGCAAGGCAGAGCTTGAGGACAGGTATGCTGTTGGTAATGATCCTCATAATACTCCAAAAATGTTTATAAAAACATTTTATTGGACCTATTCATGGAAACACTTTTTTGCTTTTTAGATCTGCATAAAGTCCATATTGGTCCATATATTAATTTATGAGTCACAGCCTTGTTGTACTTATTCTTGGTTTTTTTTTTTTCTATTTTATCTCTAGTAATATGCCATTGGATTTGCAAGAGATCCCAACCTGTAGAACTGTACCTGATGTTACCACATCCATTGTAATAAATGACTGTTATGCTACTCCTGCCTCTGAGCTGACTCCACACCTGGGAGGAATGGATTCATTACTCACCCAGCTGGAAAAAAATGCTGAAGAATATGAACCGGTAATTTCCTATTTCTGTCTTTCAGTACCATAGATTGTACTTCTGTGGTCAACTGGAAGTTGTTTCAGCCGTGATATTCAGAGTGACTGGATAGAAGTTGGGCACACTGATTTACAAATGAGATAGCTGCAGGTTATACTTGCACTGTCCTGGGCATGTGCCATGTAAATGGCACATGTAAAAGTGCCGTTTGTAACCAGTGAACTGCAGCTGCTCATGCAATGTCTGCAGGCATTTTCTTTCTGGGCACTGAGTTGGTGCCTTTCCCTCTGTGAATGTGGAGGCATCCATGTGTACATAGGTAGATGTGTATGTGTCTATTTCCTGCCTCATTTCATGCTGGAAACCTTGGCATTAAATATTTATCTACCTCTAAACCACATACTCAGGAAGCCGAAATGGCAGATATCTTGCTTCTGCACTTTTCGTTTTCTGGGTGATTGTTCAGATATCAGAGGATAAATTTGGGCAGCAGGGGCATCAGTAGACCCTCTTCTTTGCTGTATTTATAACTATGAATCTCAAAGACTTTCTGCTCTGCTGCAGAATGCAGCATATTTTTGAGGCTCTCCTGAGATAGCTTCTTGCCACCCCAGAAGTGTCTTGTGTATCAGAAGGGACTTTTGCTTCTATATCCTCACATAACCTATTCAAAGATTGAAAAAAAAAATTAAAATTGAGCCTTGATATGCCTCAGTTGTGAAGGTCTTTCAGGTTACAAAGCTATTCTAGCTTCTACTCCATTTTGACAAGAAACAAGTTGTATTTTTCTTAGTCCCTCCTTCCGAACTTTTTCTCAAACCTTCCTGATGCTCAGTGATTTTTTTTTTAACTGCAAATGAGGCAGATCCATATCTTTCAAATCAAAATTAATGCAAATTAAAACAGGCCAAACATGTCCATGTGTTCAGTTCCAAGATAAGCTATAGTATTGTATCTCACTATAGGAGATTGTTCACTTCACTGTAGAAATGTTCACTTATTTTGTTCTGAATACTTCCTGATGTGTTATTTAAAAACGCAGAGCCTTTTTTATATATGGAACTAGATGAAGGTAAAATAGGGTGGCAGTTTTGACATGGGCCTTCACAATTTTGTTTAAATCATAGGCCTTTGGCCCAAGGTTAACTCCACACAGAACATTATTTGGTTCTGTCATTTAAATCAGTAGGTAAATCAGTTGTCTGTTTCTAACTGTCTTAAATTCAGTAAAATGTTCATGTTACTTCTGACTGTCTGCATTGTAAAGTGCTGTTTTCTTCCCCTAGGAGGTAGAGCTCCGAGTCACTATGACAAAGTCAGAAAAGGGTAGTCTGGGTTTCACAGTGACCAAAGGTAATGATAATGTTGGCTGCTACATTCATGACATTGTTCAGGATCCTGCCAAAAGTGATGGGAGACTACGACCTGGAGACCGACTGATAAAAGTGAGAGAATTAATGTTTTCAGATGCATGAAAAGGACAACTTTGAGTCAAAAAAAAAAATCAAATGTAGTTAAGTAACAAAGGCATGCACCTTCTGAGAGGCATAATTTGATAGCAGTTGAGGAACAGCAGTAAATGCTTCCTCAGCAATGCTGTCTTACTTGGAACTTAACAAGGAGATCTCTGTTGCTTTTATTTTTGCAGGTTAATGACATTGATGTCACCAACATGAGCCATACTGATGCAGTAAACTTTCTCCGTGCTGCCCCAAGGACTGTCAGATTAGTGCTGGGGCGTGTTTTGGAGTTACCAAAGATGCCAGTGTTGCCTCATTTACTGCCTGATATTACACTAATGTGCCATAAGGAGGAGCTAGGTAACACACAATTACACTGCTTTTGGGCCTAAAGCAAAGTTATCCCCTTCAGTTACAAAGAAAACTTGATTTGGTTTTTTTCCTCCCTCTTTTCCTTCATAGGTTTGTTGTTATCAGGAGGTCATGACAGCCTTTATCAAGTTGTGTATATTAGTGACATTCTTCCCAAATCGGTTGCTGCCAGAGATGAGAGTCTCCATGTACTAGATATTATCCATTACATTAATGGAGTAAGCACACAGGGAATGACTCTGAAAGAAGCCAGAAGAATGCTGGAAACATACCTTCCAAAAGTGGTACTCAAAGCAACCAGGTGTGTTTTGGAAGCAAATGCTTCCCTGTAGGTTTTATTTTTCTTGCATGATTGTATGAGTATATGGGTAAAACATGTTCCCAATATGACAGGAAATTCACCCCAGTGATACCAGGTGGCATGTTATTGAGGGCTGATGCCACAGAGAGGATCTGTATGTTCACTGTTTTTTGCTGTAGCGGAGCAGAAGGGTACTTGGTACTTGCTGTGCTTTGTGTTTCTTGGGAACACAAGGCTGTGTCCAGCTATGAACTACAAGTGTTCAGACAAACCCCCTGCCCTTGGGTCACAACAACCCTCTGCAGCACTACAGGGTGGAGAAAGAGTGGCTGAAAGGTGGCCCAGTGGAAAAGGACCTGGGGGTGCTTGTTGACAGCAGCTGAATGTGAGCCAGCAGTGTGCCCGGGTGGCCAAGGCCAATGGCATCCTGGCCTGGATCAAAAAGTGTGTCCAGCAGGACCAGGGAAGTCATTGTACCTCTGTACTCAGCACTGGTGAGGCCACATCCCAAGTGCTGTGTCCAGTTCTGGGACCTCACTTCAAAAAACACATCGAGGTGCTGGAGTAAGTCCAGAGAAGGGCAATGGAGCTGCTGAAAGGTTTAGAGAATAAGTCCTGTGACAGGCAGCTGAGGGAGCTGGAGGTGTTCAGTCTGAAGAAAAGGAGACTCGGGGAAGCCCTTATCACTATCTACAACTACCTGAAAGGAGGTTATAGCAAGGTGGGGATTGGCCTCTTCTCCCAGGAAGCTAGTGACAGGACACAAGGCAATGGCCTCAAGCTGTGCCAGAGGAGATTCAGGTTGGACATCAGGAAGAATTTTTTCACTGAAAAGGTGGTTAAACATTGGAATGGGCTGCCCAGGGAGGTGGTGGAGTCACCATTCCTGAAAGCATTCAGAAAACGACTGGACATGGTACTTAGTGCAATGGTTTAGTTCACAAGGTGGTCAGTCAAAGGTTAGACTTGATGATCTTGGAGTACTCTTCCAACCTTAATGATTCTATGAAAATACCGTTTTCAAAATATGAAAATGGTTATACAAATACTCCTTTTTCTTAAAGCTGCTACTGAGATTTCTATAATCATAAAAATGAGATAAAATGTTGGTTTGTGCTTAAATAGTTCTACTGTCACATGGTTGTCGCAGCACACTGATGAATGTCAAAACCCTGTGGCACAACTAGTGTGCCACTGTGTTTTCACTGACCCCTGCTGTTCTTTTATGGCAACAGTGTAAAAAAAACTCTCTCTACATTACTCTGTTTCAATATTTACCTAAAACTGAAACATTCACTTCATTTTTTTTAAGTCTTCCAGCCGTGCCTGCTGTTCTTTGCTTCTTCTCTCCCTTTCTCCTTCCCACTGTGTTTTATCCCAGAAAGGGAAGGAGTTACAAAGTCCTGGGGCTGCAGGGTTGAATCTTTTTGTCAGAATCTAGAGGGAAAGTCTAATTCTTATGAACTCTTCTGTGCTCCCTGAAGTAGGAAATTACCTAGCTATCACTGTTTATTCTCTGTCATTGAATATCTTAAGTGTTCCAAAACTGTTATAATGGAAAGCATGATTAGCAATTTTACCAATAGTACTGTTTACATTGATATGTGATGATTACTGTGATTTATTTATTTATTTTTAATAAAGATTTCTGTAAATATTTCTTTTCTTAGAGATGGTCATGCAGTGCTCCCAAAATCCAAAAGCCCTGAAAACTCAAATCCATGGCCAGTTAAAGCTAATGGTAAGATTTGTGCTCTTTCTCATTGCAAGTGAAATGCACATGTTTATAAAAACGAAGGAACTGCTATGGGCCTTAAGATACTATCCTAGTCCAACTTACTGTGATCAGCTCCAACAGCTGTTTACTTGATCTTTCTTTTAAAAGCTATATGAAAAGAGATTCAACAATAGTCTCTTTACTTTATGATTCCGTTTCTCATGTAGTTTAGAAATTCTCTCTAGTATCAAGCCTAAGTCTTTCAAGGAGTTAAAAAAAAATCAGTTGATTATTGTAACTGTTATTAATAATAGCGATGATGTTGATGTTGTTTCCTCTGTTCAGGCATAAAAATACCAATTTGTTACATTGGAAAGGGCTTCAAGTTCCTTGTTCACTTTCTTAAACTCGGGGTCCTTGACCACCTGCACTTCTGTGCAGAGCAACTGCTTATGCAGTTATTTACCATTAACTTTTTTTTGAAATGTGACCCGTAGCATTTGACTTGATTCATTGTAGTCTTGTTTTTCATGCTTCCTTTAGTGTATCTTGATAACTTGGAGTACTGATCTCACCTAATGAAATTATTGCAACTCTAACAGTAGTGTTGTCCCCATATTTTCCAAGCATGCTACTCATTTTGTTTCAATAAACATAGTCAAGATATTCATTAGGAGCAAATCCTATAACCAAATCTTGAAAGATCCCACTTAAAACCCCCTTCCTGTAGATGACTTGTCATCTATAGGTCATGACAAGACATAAGGTTACTCTCAGTCTTCATTTATTTCATCTACTGGTTCCTTTATTTATAAAAGCATAAAATATATGAAGATCCAGAACTTCACTAATAGCTGGGTGTATAATATCTACTGCTTCCACTTGGTCTCATTTGTAATACTAGTAATGGTACCTCTGGGGTAGGCAGTGGTCTCTGACGTCATGGTGTCACTCTTTTCTTTACCAAGAAGGGAAGGGTACCTTTGAACAAAGACCCAGGTGTCAGATGATGTTTTTTAAAAAACATGTAATCATTGCCAGGTCACAGTGGGGTTGTATTTTGTACATTTCAAGGGAAAGGGAATCAACCCTGTTCCCAAAGGTGCATATTTCCACTGTACTTCGTTAAACTATTTATCAACATTTCTCTTTGCCTAGAGTTGCTTACTTGTATTAGCATTCAGGCTTTCTGATCCCATTAAATATAACATTCAAAAAGCATTATGGAGTATAATCAATCAGATATATGTTTGGCAGTGCTGAGAAACCAGGCAGGCAGAAATGCTACTCATGTCATAACATACTATTAAATACCTTGTTTCTTTCATAAAATAATTGATGGGGACTAATTTAGTTTCTGTGAAAAATTGCTGTGAGGTTGTTGTTTTTTACCCATTTTTGTTTAGGCTGTTCCTGTGGTGATCCCTGTGATAAAACAGTAAAGACAATTGATACTTACGGGCCTAAGGTAACTATTCCTCTGTTGTGCCTATTATTATTAACCAGAGAAAAGGATCTACTTTACACACTTTAAAAAAATAAATAAATTAATTAAACAATCCATTAATCAAAGTATGCAAACCCACTATTGTCAGTTGATACGAATAAGCAGTGATCATAATAAATACGCAAACCTTTTTTAATTGATCTGCTCTTTCTTTGGAACAGCTTTATTGAAAGACAAGTGGTAATATGAGAAGGATGCAAGGCTATGATCCAGAAAACTCCATTCAACCCACAGTTTATGCAGATGCTTGCATGTTACATTTGCTGGGTGGTTTTCTTTTTTCCTCCCCTCGTTTTTCCTGAGAAATGCTGTGTTGTGGGACCAAAAGTATTGAAGCCTGCATATGTTTTGTAGAGCTTATAATAATGTTAAATACTACTATGTGCTCTCTTGTAGAAGCTGCTTCTTCATCAACACGTACTCTTTTTCTCATAGTACTTTAAAATCTTTTTATTTGCTCTTTTCATATCAAATTTTAACACACCTAAAAGCTTCCCACCCATCACCCAGCTATCTCAGATAAACTCTGATTCATATTATATTGTTTTGTTGCTGAGAAGAGAACTTTTTAGTGGTTGGTTTCTGCTTCAACAAACTGCCAGACTCTTTAAGAGCTAGTTTGAACTATTCTTTTCTTTCTTAGATAAATGGCAATGGCATCCTAGGACCTTCTCAGGGAAATACAGAAAACAATATCCATCACACGAAGGGACTAATGAACCTCTCAGGACCAGGAGATGCACCTTCCCTAGGATTTACCAATCAGATATCAGATTTTTCTAAGCACATGGACAAATCAGGTAAGAGAAGGTGAGGTGGGGACAGCATTATTTTGTCTTTAGTGTGCAAGAGAATCACAACATTGTTGAATATGCTGAAATAAGTCAATGTTGGGCTGGCAGTCAATTTTGGAAGATCATCTCCAAGTTGTGTGCTTTGCTTTAGAGGATTAGTTGATGTTGAAAGTAGATTTATGGAAATTGGATTCTGTGTTAGAGAGAAATGAAGACAAGCCATGGTAACATCTAGAGATAATGCCATGGTGCCTGCCCTTTTAATTTTTTTCCCCCAAGCCATCCTATATTGGGAAAACTTGTAATTTTTTACTATTTTTCTTCAGGAACAGAGATTCCAGATGATGAGTATTACGATGAGGATGATCACAATGAAGTTGTCCAATATCTGTTGGATGTTGTAGATGAGGAAGCTCAGAACCTCCTAAATCGTAATAATGCAAATTCAGATGCTCAGAGTCTTCTGCATCTCAAGAAGGCTGCATCAGAAGATCATCTGCCAGGTAACATGAGCCATTAAAAAAGCATATCATTAACAGCAAAACACTTTTTGAAAGAAGGTGCCAAGTAAGTAGTTGATTTGTCCAGAGGGAGAGTTGACACTGAATTGATGTGTAAACTGAAAGTTTCCCAAGTTGAACACAGACAAATAGTTGCTGATTCAGATGCAACTTAATGAATCAGGTTCTGGTTTGATAAATCTGGTTGGATTTTGCTTTAAGTAGTCTGGGAAAATGAATCCCATTCTGCATTCTAAGATGTACCTTCCAAAATTATAATTATTTCAGCACTTTTGATGCACCTCAAGATCATTGGGTTATTGTCATTGGTTATTACATTGGAAATCGGGGATTACTGAGGTTCTGGCTGTGCCAGCTGAGGAATATCACTGGAGTTCCACCACTTCCAATTTCTTGTAGCTGGCATCTGTCCTTTGCAGCTGAAGGTGAATTGAATCCATAAGATACAGCAGTGGGGTGCTACCATAGCAGACAGATACAAGTCAAATTTTATCTGGCACATCCTAATTAGGTTTTGTTAATACAAAGAGTGAGTAGAATCCTGATTTAGATCTACTCTGGTAGATCTACTCTGGTCCAAAAGTAACTGAATTGCAGAAAAACTGTTGACATGAGAATATGATAACTTAGTAGTACCAGCCTGTCCATCTGTTTATGCTGTGACACAGATATTCTGTTAGCTGTGCAAACAGCTCATATACCATGAAAGCTGTTCCAGTTATAAAATAAAGGAGCCTAAAATCTGATTATCCTGTACAGTAAGAGCTCTTTTCCAACATGCTGGTAGCAAAGGGACTTAAAAAATGTTTCTTGGTTATTCTGGCACCTGTATTCCCTGTGTAGTGCCAGAGAGGTGTTAACAGGATTCACATCTGTGAGGGAGTGGCTCCTGGACATCTTTTGGTATGTTTATGCTGCATCTCCAGATTTTCTTATTCAATAGAGATGAATGGAAAGGTGACAGAAGATAAGTCTGAAGACACAGACTGTGATGGTTCATCTTTACCTGAAGATTTTTCAGAGGTAGGATGGCAAGAAGCTGTCAGACATTTGCCGATTTTGGTTTCTCAGACACCCTTTGAATTTATTTTCCTTACTGGAAATAACTTTACATGTCTTTTAAATGAGAACATCATTGTCAGTAGTAGCTTTAAATGGTGTACAAACATTTATTATTTAAATAGCAAATGATTGTCATAAATTAACTATATAAAAGAACAAAGCATATAGTTATTTTACGCTGTCATATAAAGTCCAGCAACTATTTTTTTCAAAAAGAATGGTAATAAACTACCTTGTTAATGTTACTTCAGGCATTTAATCTAAGATTTCACTGATTCCTGCTCAAAGAAGGGAAGCAGTCACAATGAATGCTGTGTAAACTTCACATATATTTGAAATTTCTTCTACTGTTTTTTGCTAGCATAAGTTCATTAGCTTGAATAGCTTCTATATGTTGTTTACCCTACAGTATTATGTGTCCTGTTTTACATCAATCACTAGATACCTAGATTTTGTCTCATGTTTCAAATCAGCAGAACTCTGTCTATCCAGCATATCCTCGCTGCTGCAGCTTTCTGTCCAGTTAGTAGAGCTGAAAATCAAATCAGGAACCTGGCTCTGTGTCAGTGTGCTCTAGGAGAGCCACGAGTAAAACTCTCCAAGTCTGGCTGTGGAAACTTGCAAGTTGGCCTGAGAAGTAAAAATTGTTTTGTGGCATTTTTCTTGAAAGAAGGATAGAAATGTCACCTTGTCTTTTGAGTCTTCATGTCTGTTGAGGAAGGTGCATATGGGAGTATGTGTCATTTAGAGGTCAAGCCCTGTTCTGTTCTGTATAGGAACTATGGCTTGACAGAAGGCAGTTTTCACTATCAAACTTATCTCATAAAGGGTTTTTAAGTATTAAAACCAAAAAAAGTCAAATTAAATGACTCTAACTTAGGTGGCTCTAGTGCTGCTGTGAGTCAGGATTGATTTTAGCATAGTTTTTTGGCCTTGTTACAGCACAGTATTTTTCCAAGTGCTTAGTGTTCTTGTCCTCTGTTATTTTGGGTTAATGAGATGTCTAAAAGAGGAAAGTCTTTCATTATGTGCTGCTTTGAACTTAGTACCCTTCAGAAATAGTCCGTGTAATTGTTAATTGTTTAAAGTTTGCACTGGGTGGATGTTGTAACTATGTCCTTTAATGTGTTTTGAAATATTTCTTCTACTAGCCAACGCATGTAAATGGTTGTGAAGACTATTGTGAAGCAAAAGCTGTGCCAGAAAGGTAAGATTTCTGTTCCAGTGTTGCTTGAAAGCAAACCTATGGAGTCTGAAACTCTGAAGTGGAATATGTTATAATAAGAGAAAAACAGCAACAACAACAAACCAACCCCAAACCAAAACAAACCTAGTAAAATATCTATGCAATGTCTTGTTGAATTTTCTCTGTCTATTCCTTATTTGAAAGGTTATAATTTGCCTGAATACTATTCAGCTTTGTGGTTTACTATGCCCTAGTTTTACTTGTTCTTTGATACATGGTTATAGCAAACCACTGGACTGTGTTCAGATGCCTCCAAATAACATAATTTGCATTGTACTGACTATTTGGTACTTGTATGTGAAGAAAACATTCAAACAATGTTGTCTTCAGTTCAAATCTGTATAAGATTCATTAGTGTTACTTCTTCTGGTTTTAGAGCACTGTAACTCACCTGTATACTTCCAATGGTTCCCACTGGGTGCCTGGGGCTTATTTATTTTACATGGAGTACTAAGGACATACCTGACCAAGTTACTATTTGTCCCTTTGAGCCACTTTGAACTGTATGAATTCCCAAGATTGTTTTTCTTTGTGAAATAATTTTAGTCCTTAGTCTTAGTGAAATTTTAGTCAAAGTTTTTATGCTTTTATGTTTTTAACTTTGTGGGAAGTTTTGGATTGAGACTTAGCACAAGCAGTGACATTATGACCTCCAATACTTTATACGTTTATCACCATCTTCAACAAAGCTAGAAAACTTCCAATTGAAAATAGATGTTCTAGTGTGTAGGTACTGAAGTATATGAATGATAAAAATCTGTTATTGGATGCTATTTAGTTGCTTAGCCTTTGGAAAGTTATTACTAGAGTCATGTATTCCCAACTCTTTTTCCACTGTTACTTTTTTTTAGGTCCCCTCTGAGGATATTAAAAAAAAAAAAGAAGTTAGGTTTTTGAGATCACTTGTATGGGTCTAGTCCAGAAATACTTGTAGCTATAATTTACTTTCTGGAGACTTTTTTTACTAGATTGCAAATGTGTTGGTTATTTCTAGGTGTTCTTTTTTACTTCCATACTTTGTTCTCTTACAGATCTCCTCCACAACCCTCCTTGAGCCAAGCAGATGACGATGAAATCACGTGGGGAAGTGATGAACTGCCGATTGAATCAGTCAGCCAGGAACGTGTAAATAAAGGCAAGAACATTTAGCAAATAATCAATAGAAAACTGAGGATCACATTAAATAGATGGAAGTGAATATTAAGGTGTTTTGGATATTGTTTTGAGGGTGTAAAGGCAGGTATAATGAGAATTCAAACAGCTTAGCAACCACCTGGAAAGGATCTCTACAGCTTTGGGTAATAAATGTGTGAGAGTTAATGGGAGCAAGTATTGGCAACTTTGCATCTGTAGATGTAGAAGAGTTGGAACCAGCTGAGATGCTTTCTTCCTTAGTATCTATTTGACAAAAGCTGTAACAATATAGATATTTGACTGTGATCAGATTGATGCTTCACATACCAACTACTCCATGCTCAAATTAGGCAATATTTTTTCTTTGTCTTGACTGTCATTCCTCCACTGCTGCTCAATGTGGCAGAGTGTAACTCTACACTGTTTGATGTGTTTGGAAGACTCTAGTCTTCACTTTTTTGAGATGGCATTAGAAATGTCAGTTCCTGAAATTTGTATACAGCAGCCCTTTGCATTCATTTTAAAAAAAAAAAGGATAATCTGTATAATACTTCAGACAAAGTCACAGAATATGCTGTGTTGAAGGGACCCACAAGGATCATTGGGTCAAGCTCCTGGCACTGCATAGGACCATCCCCAAGATTCACACCGTGTACCTGAGAGTATTGTCCAAATGCTTCTTGAACTCTGTCAGGCTTGGTGCTGTGACCACTTCCCTGGGCAGCCTGTCAGTAGAGTTAGAACACTTTGAATTACAATGCCAGGTATATTTTATTGTTCTTCAGAGAAGCACTGAAGGCCTGATGGAAGGCAATCTGTATTGGAAAAAATTGTCTTTCAGGTGATAACCAGGAGATGTGTTACATACATGTTGAGTATAAGTGCTGAAAACCAAGTCACAGGCTGTACTGTCTTAAGTGGAGAGATCTGAATTCATGCCTGTGTGCATTCATCAATTTTTTAAGAACTTAGATTTGAAATGTATTTGAAGTTTGTTTCAATGTATTTATTGGAATTTCAGGAAAAAATTCCCTTTGGTTCCTGGATTCACCAGAGCTGATTTTGTGTCATACTGGTTTTGTTAGTTAATTTGGTTTTGCCTCTGAAACTGAGAAGTATATTCTCTCAGGTGTATGGAGGCATTTGTAGTGCAGTGGTGAACAGCAACATGCAAATCCAGCATTGTACTACAGCTTGTTTCCTAGTTTTAAATATTTATTTATATTTATATCAATCAGTCTTGTTCCTCTGCTAGATTTCCCTCTAGTGACAAACGAAGAGATCTCTGCACTCCCAACTGTGAATGTGCTCCCTGGAGGCAAGTACTCAGGAGCCAAATTGAAGTCAGTGATCAGGATGTTGCGTGGATTGCTGGAACAGGGAGTCCCTTCTAAAGAGATTGAAGTGAGTAACTACTTGTCCCTTAAAGTCCTTTTTTCGTGTATGAAACAAGAATAGAATGGCTGGATCTTCACTGCCTTGAATACCACAGCTCTTTAATTGGCAGCTCAAAAGGCATGAAAAGAAGTAACACCAAAGACTTCTCTCCCTTCCCCCTACTAGCTGCTGAGAGATAAGATTAGTTTGAATTCAATTCAATTCAAAAGTATGTTTACATCATTCTTGGTTTTGGTAAATTGCCGAGTGAATATGATGTTAACAGGCATAGACAAGTAAATAAAGGCTGTGAAACCTAGCTGCTGAACATGAAACCAGTCTTTCCAAAGTCTTAAGTCAGCTATGTTATATGATCTCTCTTTTGGGAGAATGAGATAAAATATTTACTGTATAGTAGGTGGGGGTTTTGTTTTGTTTCGTTTCATTTTCTTAGCAGTGTAAAATTAGATTCCTTCTTACAACTGCATTATTTTGCATCGCCACATTAGGATTTGATTTTTAACAATTCTATTTGTTAATGACTTCATCATATAATTCCTCTTAACACTTGTTACTGTTCAGTGTTTTCCTAATGCACGTGTAATTTCTTCTTTACAGAACCTTCAGGAGTTAAAACCTCTGGATCAGTGTTTGATAGGACAAGCAAAGGAGAACAGGAAAAAGAACAGATATAAAAACATACTTCCTTGTAAGTCCTAACTAATCTGAAGTTCACTGTTGATATTCTGTTACCAGCTCTATGGTCAGATGGATTAGATCAGAAGTCGGATGATTTGATTCTCCATCCTAGTAGGGAAAAAATTAAAGCAAGCATTTATAAAGCAGTTTGAGATCAGTGAATAATATATTATTGTATTGTAGTAGTTAGGGATAGATGTTCACAGACTTTTCTGTTGTGTCAGCAGATCCTGTGTCTTAAGTGATGTATACATAGGGAGCCAGATAAGATTTTTTTTTTAGCTTTACCCGTGTAAAATTGGAAAACCAGACATGTATACTATTGTCATTAAATTTCCTGCCATAAAATATTGTTAGGTGTGAGATGTGTCAAGAAGTAAGAACTGACAAAGATGAGTTCTGAATGAGAAATATTAACCTCAGTTTTTCAGAGGTGCTGCAGTTCAAATCATGCATCCTGCCTGTCTGATGATTTGTATTTCTCCTCTAGATGTCTTCTTTATTCGAGGTACTGATTAATATCCTAAATCAAGTATTTAAGTGATTTATTTTTTTGAGTAAGATCTGTGGAAGCATCTGTGGAGATAGGTTCTATGTGAATGTGTAAAGCTCACATCTCTATTGTTTGAAGGTCTAATTATGTGCACACATAACATGAGGTCTTTTTATTGTATGGGAATTGCAGATGACACCACTAGAGTACCTCTTGGGATTGAAGGTGGATACATCAATGCCAGCTTCATTCGCATGCCGGTGGGGAATGAGGAGTTCGTTTACATTGCATGCCAAGGACCTCTTCCTACTACTGTAGCAGATTTCTGGCAAATGGTTTGGGAACAAAACTGTACTGTGATTGCCATGATGACTCAGGAGGTTGAAGGAGAAAAGATAAAATGTCAGCGTTACTGGCCAGATGTCCTCAACAAAACCACCATGATAACTGATAGACTACGCCTTGCTCTTGTGAGACATCAGCAGCTGAAGGGCTTTATCATTAGAGTGCTGGAGCTTGAAGAGATTCAGGTAAGTGAATCTAATTCTGCATGCTTAGAGCTTTTTCTGGGTGTTGGCATATTTATCCTTATACCTCTAGCTTGCCTGCTTTCAACTGCATTGTCTACATCAAGAGGTCAAACAGGACTGCATGACTGGGCAACGCTTCCTCATTGCGGCTTGTGCTACTGCGTGACCTTTTAGTTGGGCAAGGAGATGATTTCATTATGCTAATGAGACTCTAAATTTTGGCTTTGTTTGGCCACAGAAACATACATAGGGATATGAAATTCACTGATAATTCAGTCTGGCTGGTTGATTCCTCTGTGTGATCAGCTCAGTCTGCACAGTGAACGTTATACTGTTAAATTACTTGCTAGTTATTTTCAGTTTAGCTCGTTGTTTCTCTTTTCTTATCGCAATACAGAACATCTTCTTTGGGCCAGTCCCATTCTTCTGAGATTTTTCTTTGGGAACTTTCTCTTCTCTTTTTATTCTTGCCATGTGTTACATGTTGTCGTTGTTGTTTTTGAACCTCAGACAGGTGAAGTACGGCACATTTCCCACCTGAACTTCATCGCCTGGCCTGACCATGACACCCCTTCTCAGCCAGATGACCTGCTCACTTTCATCTCTTACATGCGGCACGTCCACAAGTCGGGACCCATTATAACTCACTGCAGTGCAGGCATCGGGCGATCGGGGACCCTTATTTGTATAGATGTTGTTCTGGGCTTAATCAGCAGAGACCTCGATGTGAGTATCCCAGAGGATGGGCTCAGTTGTGCTTTTGACCTGTAGGAAGTATGTTCCATTGAAGCTATTCAGTTGCTTAAAGAATATGCCATGCTTTTGGCAGTAGCACACTGGACATGTGTTAGTGTGTCATAAAGCAGGGTGTAAAACAGCAGTACCTATGAAAGGTTTCTTCATTGATGACCCCAAGAGAGAAGAGCTCTTATATCCACTGGTCCTTGGGTTAGCTCAGGGGATCTTAAGTGGCTTTGGCAATTGATGGAAAAGTTAAAAATGCCTGCCTTACCTGACTGTGTGTACTCAGTGGAACTTTCATGTTAAATAGCACTGGGGCTGAGCACTGTGGCATTCAGTCAGTCAGAGATCCATGGACTGTTTCAGGACAGCTAGAAGCTAACTAGAGTATCTGTTTAGGCAACTGAATCAAAAACTCAGTGTACTACAAACATCTCAGATGAGGGTATGTAAATTAACTTCTCCAGCACAACCAGGGATATGCTTTCTAGGATGATCCACAGGAGGGTGCCAGCTTCCTTATGTTTCTGTCCTTCAGCAGCCTGATGTAGCAAATCTTTTGGTGAACTTGTAGAGAAGATGAACTACGGTCATGCTTAGCTTAGTGAGGTTACTAAGTACCCTCTAAATGTATAGTACTTTATAGATCTGGGGAAATAAAAAGAGGTTTGTTAGGTTGCACCAAGGGGCTCAACTTTCTGCACATTCAGCTCCCAATAAAAGTAAGCAAGAGGACCGGTGCACAGAGAAAGAAAACAAGTGAAGGATGGTGTCTGATGTAGGAGGGCCACATCCAGATTGCCCAGAGACAGCACATGCTGGTTTTCTACCAAGCAGGCATAGGCTACGGTGAATCATTTATTTCACTACTAATGCACCTGGTTCTACTCCTTGGCTTGATGCTGGAGATGTTTCTTTTCTATGCATGTATGTCTTTTTCAAGTTCTTAACTTGCTGCTTGTTTTGGTAGTTTGACATCTCAGACCTGGTGCGCACGATGCGTCTGCAGAGACACGGAATGGTTCAGACAGAGGTGAGTCTGGCTTCCCCAGGTACACACTAAACCAGCTGACAAGCCAGAGAACTTCCTGTGATGCACACAGTGATTGTCTTCGTGCATTCTAATGCAACGTTTGTGTCACAGGAATTAAATCCCATGAGTAGCAGTATATATTTAACAGTTAGAAACACAAGCCATTTTTAACATGCTATACTGTTTTGATCTGTGTTTAAAAAAAAAAAACAATAATTGCAAGTTTTCATCTTCAAAAGCATGTGTTTATAGCTGACCTTTTATGGCTAAAAACTGCATTACAAACTGAAGAGAAGGCCTAACTATAGCTGCTATGAATCACCGATACTACCAGAGATGTCTTGAAATCTACTTTGAGGAGATATTCAACCAGAAGTTAAATGAACCTTTTAAGAAAAATCTAGATCTAGAACTAATTAACTTTACATGAGAGATGGTCATCACAAGGTCTTGTTAAAATCTGCAGTTTTTCTTTGAATATGAAGGAATTATGAAGTCATAGTTTAAAAAAACCCCTGAAATTAAACCACTAAATTATCAGCCCCATCCCAACCTCAAAGCCCAAAACATGTATTAACCTCTATGTCTATATCACTGAGATTAAGATAAGAAGTTGCACTGTCTGAGTTCTGTATTAGTTGGCAAGACATTGAAATTCACTTCCTGTCTTCATTTCTACTCTCCTTTAGGTGTTTTTGGTATGAAAGGAGGATAAATGTCCCATACAAAAATATATCTTTAGTGGCAGAGGAGTATCTGTATTTGGTTTAAGTTGAGGTTGAATATTTCTCCACTGTGGCCTTTTTGTTTGTTCGGGATTTTTTGTTTTCTTTGTGTGTTGTTTATTATTATTATTATTGTTGTTGTTATTATTATTTAATAGTAGAATAAGTGTAAAAATCAGGTGCTGTACAACTGTGAAGTGCACATGAGAGCACTTAGGTGGTGCGGGCATTTTTCACATTTCTGTAATTTCCCTTGCAGGATCAGTACATTTTCTGCTATCAAGTTATCCTTTATGTCCTGAATCATCTCCAACATGAAGAACAGCAGAGAGACAAATAAAATACTGAAGCAGAAGCGCTCATAAAATAAGGAAGCAAGGAGGTCAAGAAGCTCTCAAGTGTTTTATTTGTTCTGCCAATAGTTTTCTAGTCCCTTTCTTCAGTTGCTGTCAGATGTCTTTTCTATAAAGTCTCTCCATCATTCCAGTTAAGGTATATAATTACAAGGGAAAGGGATAGCTCGTACAATACCACTAATGTCTTCAGCCACATGGACACATAGGTGAGATTTTTGTATAACAATATTTAATAAAGCTGCATTTTTTTTGCAGCTTCCTTAATATGTCATAAAATACAATAAATAAATAAAAATAAAAATGTTTTAATTTAAAAAAGAATTCAAGAAGAAAAAAGAAAGGTAATCTTATAGTACTTCCTGCAGTTCTGCAACTGTTTTGGGGTATTTTTTTCTTACAGAGTAGGGGAGTGGGAGGGATGAAGCAGTATTTTTGTCCTGGCAAACTTTATTACAAAGACATTTTACTAGTCTCCCTTTGAAAGCTTGTATATGGCACAGAATTTTTGCCCTTTTAGTACGATTACAGCTGTTTTATAGAGGGTATCTTGAAATCAGCATTTAAGCTTTAAGAGATGCCTGTTAGCATAAGGATAGTAGTGAATGTTAACTGTATCACAGTTAATAATGTTTACTTCATAGAATTTCATGTATATATTTATATACTTTTACAAAAAAAAGGCTGAATTATTGGGTGTCTAACCTTATAACTGATTAGGCATCTCCACTCTGTAAATAAATAATATACCTAATGTACACTGATCAGTGGGTCTGGGTATTTTTGTGTCCTTGTGACTGATTTTCCTTGGCCTTACATGGCATCATTCATTGTGGTGGCTGCCCTTCTTAAGACATATGCAACAGAAGGGTCTGTGCACGTTGTAAATTTTCAGTATCCTTCTGTGTGCATTTGAAAAAGTCACAGAACTGGGGGTTCCTTTCTGAAGAGTTTCCCCACTATGGTGAAAGGAAGAGGATATTTTCCTTCCTTCCTTGTTTTTCAGCATACCTGGGCATTGAGACCATTTCACTTTTTTGGAGGGGTGTGTTTGTACTTGTTTGCACTACAGCAATGATCTGACATGATTGCAATGATTACAACAGTGTAATCTACTCTGCTTACAGGAACAAGGTTTGAGGTGGGAGGAAGGATGTCTGGCTTCTAAGTAGCTCAGTGGTTTAGTGATACTGTAAACAGTCAAAACTTTTCTGAAAGGAAAATGTCATTCTAGGTTCTGTAGGAACTTTGGATGGTGAATAACTGCCATCAGCCAACACAGCAGCCTCGTGTTTGAGCAGTATTCCTGTCCCAGCAACCCTTGCCAGAACAGAAGCTTTTGACTTGTGCTATCAGGAAGGGTATAAGAGTACTAATTTAACAGCATTCTGCATTGAAGTAGTGGAAATAAGGTTCAGAGGCCTGTGGTTATCCAAGGTTTTGACTCTTCAAGATAGTAGCCCACAGTGTTCCAGTGTCCCAAAACTGAAACAACCACTGTCTTACTTGGTTAATGGCATTCTAGCTATCAATAGTATGACTTAAAAAAGGAGAAGAGCCTTTTTCACTTGTCAGAGTAATACTGTGTTTTTTATTCCCTTCAGCATAACAGCATAATTGTGTGTTTTTCAGAGCAGCATAGCTTGAGAAAGGAAAATTATTTCTGTGTAGGTAGAAGCAGAGGCAAATTGACCAACTGTGTTGACAGCACACTTATATGAAGGAGCTTTAAACTGAAGGCAGAAGATTTTTCAGGACTGTGGTTGTCAACAGGCAAAGTGAGTAAATGCAGTTAGTTGATACACTGCTGCTGTTGTTTTAACATAAATAGCGAGTTCAGAGGATTTGGGCATGTCTGGTTTTTAGAAACAAAAAGAAATGTTATGGTAACTAGCAAATATGGTTAAGGCAGTTGAATTCTTCTTTTAAATGTTTTGAGATACATGCCAAATAATGTAGAAACAGCAACAGATTTTTGTATAGTATGCTACATGAAGCCAAGTACAGCACAAACAATTTGCATCAGATTACAGTGTATGGGAAACACAAATCATAAAAAGTTCCAGGATTTGCTGCTTGTCCTTACAAATATGATGGTTTGTGGTATGGGATGTTATACTGAATTTCCTTTTAATGATGGGTGCACGGAAAAGGAGAGGATAGTTAACTTGAGCTAACTTCCCCATCCTCAGAAAAGGGACACCCACAGAGGCACAAAAAAAATTAAAAAAAAAGAAGATATACAAAAAGGAGACACGTACACACACCCCAAACACCTCCCTTTCAGTTTCTTTGATGATTACCCTTGGAATATGAATAAATAGACATAATTAAGGAATAAATAGACCTGTCTATTCACCCTACTGATATTTAGGTATTGTACTGAACTCAGCCCTAGATGCCCACCTGGGAAACCCGGTACCCCTACTCACTTACTATTTTAATCATTTTTAAGAAACTGAGGATCTTGTGGAGCATAGCAACTTTGAAAAAAAAAAAAAGATAAATGTAGTTTTTCTATATCTGCCTTCAATCTCTTTAACCCATTTCTTTCCATCCGAAATCATCCTTCCCAGTAGCATCAGTATGCAGCTGAGAACAAGGTCGAACAGGAATAATATAGAGTTCCTACACTGAAGTTTTCTTGGCTGAATTCCTGACTACTCTTGTCTTTATGATAAAATAGATGAGTCCAAGGAAGTCAGGCACATGTGGTGAAAGGTGGCACTGGCCTCTCTTGCAAAGTGGTCTGAATTTCTTTGGGTTTTTGTCTCAACACTTAAGAGTTGGATATCTAATAAACATTGAATAGTTCTCTAGTCTAACACTTGACACACTGGGCACTGGAAGGTTGTCTGTTTTCTCCTAAGCAGGTGGAACTTCCCATCTGTTTTACTTGATGTGGTCAGGTTGGATGAAATTGGATCCCACAGCTCAAAACTCATTACAAGAAAATGGATGTGCTTGTACAGTGTAATTGCTTAAATTTGGTTTCCATGGGAAATCTATTTGGAAATATCCACCAATGTTTTTCTGTTTTTTTTTTCTCTAAAGGATTAGATTACCTAACATCTTTGAAGAAATGAGAAGTAAAATGACTGAGAAGCCTAGTTCTGTGAATGGAAAAAATGCTGTGTGCTTTCTTGGTATGCTGACTATATGGTTTGCAGTGGGAATAAAATCTTGAGTGACTTTTTTTTAGAACTGTGATGCCTTGCTGAGTAAGCATCCAGGACATGCTCCAGCTGAGAGGGATTTTCCTTTTTATAGGTATCTGATTTTTAGCAGGAAGTTTACCAGACTAGGGAAAAAACTGATATATAATTCATTATGGTTCTAATTAAAGAACTGACTCCATGTGTTAACCCAAGAGAGAAAGGATCCTTTTGTTCTTCCAGCCAGAATTAGCTGACAGAAGCATATAAGCTTTGCCACATAAGCAGTCCCGTGCCATTAGTAGTTTATCATGCTTTTTTTTCCTTGCTGGTCTTTGGCTATGCAAGAGAAGGGCAACAATCTACAAAGGAGGAATTCCAGTTGCTCCTTGGAAACTGTTTTGAGGGTTCATTACTGTTCCTTGCATACTTTTAAGCAGCCTCTTTCCTTACGACTTAAGTCCTTCTAAAACTAGCTATCTGGGGAAAACAAGAATTCTAGAAGGATTGAAAGAACGATTATATGGGGAATGCTTTCCTTTACCACATGTCCAGTGTTTTGCAGGAGGATCCTGAAAGGTGCTAGGAAAAGATTTCAGTGTCTCCTTTAAGTGAAACAGAAGCAGTGGAGTCTCATAACTGGGCCTGTATTCCTGGTAAAACACTTGTACATATTCCTCTGATGGCACAAGCCCAAACAGAGGCCCATTCTCTTGGATCTTCAGGTGATTTCTGCAGCTGCAAAAAATTTTCTGTCTCTGTGATGAGGTGGGATATAGGAGGACAATGAAAGCTGACACTGAATCTGGACAGCTCTTCTGTGTGGTGACCTACATGGTAGGCAAAGGTGTTCTGTAGTGACTCTGCATGTGTGGCAGAGGCCAGTGTAATACCCACTCCTGCCAGCCTCTTAGATGAAGGCAGAAGATAATAGTTGGGCCAGGGTAAGTAGTGCATACTGTTAACAGTGCAGAATAAAATTTTAATCTAAGCTTTGTGGGTTCAAAAATAGCAGACTTGCAGGTGGTAAAATGCTTACAAAGTGGTTCTGACTTCCTCCATGTTAAAAAAAACCAGAACACCCAAACCCAAAACGAACAGGAAAACAGCTTCTCTTCCACTGAGAAACCAGAGCAGCTTGGCTCCTTGTGTAGGCTAGCAACTTTCTGGTATATGTCTTCTCAGTATTTCTCACGTAAGTGAACCCACTTTTAATACTCATGATGTCTGTGATGTCTTTTCTGCAAGGGTACAGAAACCTATGAGCCAAATTCTGTTAGTGGAATAATCTCAGCCAGGTGAAGGGTAAACTCAGGGAAATGTTACTCACTGTTTAAGCAGCTTTGAGAGGACAGTGTAGCAAAGGCTCTGAATAATTAAGTGTTCACCAAATACTCATTCAGTGAATGACATTCACCTGGCTGGGCAAAGTCCAGCAGGTGAACTGGCCATTGGAGAAGAAAAGGCCAACTCAACACTGGGAAAGAATGATACAGACAAACAAATATACTGAAAAGACAGAGTAGCATTACAAATGTTTGGTAGGATAACAAGTTCCAGTGGCATGTGGTTCTAAACAAACTGGAGTGCAGCCACTGAATTGGAACTGGAGGTAAACTAAATTTCTGGATTCCATCTTTTGAAAAATTCCCCCTGTAGTTACCATACAATTTCAACAGTGAAGTATTGACTGATTAACATGTTGTGCTTGGCAGTGGTGAATCTGTCACTTTTTCTGAGCACTGGTGTGTTTTTCAGGAGAATTTGTGGAGGGGGATGTTTGAGACCAAATTCTCCCATGAGAGCTGGGATGAAAATGTCCATCTGTGTCCGGAATTTTGGCCAATATGGGTTCTCTGCAGATACACATCTTGATCCATCCAGTTCATGCCAGGTTCTGATAAAACTGGTGGTAGCCATCATGGGCAGTCTTGTATTGCTGTGGACATTGGTGACTGAATTTCCAAATGCTCCATAACCCACTGCATTTGTTTCTTTAATTTCATTCTCACTGGCCATCATGACTTGGAGCATGTTGTCTCTATGTGTTTTGTCCTTGCCAGAGATCATGATACTTTAAAGCAGTACTGGATTATTTGTCTCTCTGGGTTTGGTTGTAGCCATAGCATTGCCAAGAGATGCCAGGGAGATTTCTTTTGCTGTCCAAATATTGGAAGTCAAATGGGTACCTGCACTTCTGTAAAGAGAGACAACCTGATTCTGCCAATAAAACTTGGCCATTAAAATTTGAGCACTGTGGGTCTGAATGGCCGGTGGTTGTTGATGAGCTGTTGCCAGTGTCTGGTGCTAAAGTGACAGCAGAATCAGTTAAAGTCAAAATATCCCCACAGTGTGGTGAATCCAGAACAGGAGTTGTTATTGTCTGGTCCTCATCCAGCAATGGATTTGTAGAGAGGATTGTTGTAGTCAGGCAAGACACGAGTTCAAGTGGATTTCGTGATGACTCTTTCCAAATTACTCAGAATCGCAGCGCCGCCTTCCCAAGGAATTACTCTCTCTGTCAGCACCTTGTGTGTTGTTGCCCATTGGTACCCCAACATCAGTAATGGTTTTAGTATTGTCAGTCAGAATTACAGGATTGTTCGATCCCTGGGAAGGTTGGGACAGAAATTATAACTAACTTGTGTAGGCCATCACTGGTAGCCCATTGAAGGCTAAGCACGAAAACCACCTCAGAAAGTGCTTTCTCCTTTTAGGTCATTGAAAAACTTTCAGTGTTACCTCAGACCACACTTATTTCCCATTTTCCATTTTCTTATGTATGTCATTTAAATAAACTCAAGTGCCTTTCAGAGCCAATTTTGCACCTTGAAGTGCAATGGAGTCCAGCTGTGCTAGGGCTGCTTTTGAGCAGCTGTCAATCTGAGTTTCACTGTTCTTTCCATCTTCCTCAGGCAGCAGTGCTGTTTGCTGCCCTTGAAATCTGTTGTTCCTTTGAAGCACTTGACAAAGACCAGTAGTTTCCCTTCACTTTTCATATCACATGTATGTTGATTGCTTGTACACATGACAAACCATACATGAAAGAACCATACAGGACTCCCATGATTGAATTGTCTGTGTAGTAGTATTGGTGGCAGCAAATATGCTTTGGATATCATATGTGGCAAACTGAGAACTGGTTAAAGAAAATCTGACAGAGTGGAAATTTTCTGGAAAGCGAAGTCCTTTGTCCCTCATGGTAACAGGTACGGTGTCTGTGCTAACCCCACATGGATTACTCAGTCTAGCAGAAGTGTGGCTTGCTGGAATCCCTGCTCACAGCAGCAGAATATCCCTGTGTGTTGTGCAGGTGTGTTGTGATGTGACCATCTGTGGTCTCGGCACCACGCAGAGAACTGGCAGACTCAGTGCAGGCTTCAAAATGTATTCCATGGCTCTGACTAATACTGCAAGGCCAAATGCAGGTGTTAGTCATGTGGCCAGAAGATATTCCCATTCCTCTTTGTCCTATTCTGTTTCTTATCTCCTTTTACTGCAGCTCTCTGTTCCAGCTCCTAGAACATTGTTTGTGCCTTTGATAATGGGTGAATCTCACAGAGTTCTGAGATAAGCCTTTGCTCCACCCACTGCTTTCTTCAAAACTGGAAGGTTATTTTGCAAACAGCAAAATTAAGTCTGAATGTACAGTTAATAACCTGCCTTAATATACAGATTTGGTTAAAGAAAGTATGCAAAGGATTTCTGGGGGTTAGATTTCCTATTTTCCCAGTGTTGCAGATGTCTGTGATTGTAGCTGCAGCTCTGCCTTAAGCTGTGCATGCTGTAGTTGTCATTGCAAGGAGCAGATCACTCATGAAGAACAGTCAACACCTCAAGTTATTGTTCTTGCCTTGAAGTCTAGTCAGAGGTGGAAGTCAAAGTTTCAGTAAAGGAGCTTGATTTTCAGTTCCACCTCTAACAGTGTGGAGCTTTCAGGCCAAGTCCACTGAAATTGGAGCCGAGCGTGTTGAGCATTTTGTGAATAACAATTCTCTGTCTCCTTGAGATGAGCAAGCCAAGTTTGATGTGCTGAGGAAGCCTGCAGTAGTGTTTTGGAAGCTGGACAGGGTTAGAGGATAAAGCAAGAGAGTTCTTGACTATGCACTGTAAAATGGGGGTCACTTTCTCCACAGCTACTTTGGCACTTGTCAAGTAAATAAATTTTCTCTTGTCAAACATTTATGGGTTTAAAAATATCCTGGCCTTGAGTGGTCAAGTGTTGGGGGAGTGCAGCAGAACGTTTCTTGCACTTCCTTGTATCTCTTGTGTGTGGTCTTTCATGGAAGAAAGAGAAGGGAGACTGCCTATAATATATGGTCACTGCAGGATCATCTGAAGCCAGACCTTTCTAGCCCATCACCTTGTCTGTATCTCTATAGTTTACCCTTGTTCTGATGCCACACAGGCATCAGTATGTTCAAAATAGGGACTGTCAGCCTGGCGTGTGTAGTCTAGTTGCTTTCCTATGCTGTCTATCTGCTGTCATTCTGTCGACTCCTAATATATAAGTTGCAAATTTCTTGTGTTCAAATCTGTCTTTAGATTTTGGCATTGTTCAGCACAGAATTACTGTATGACAAGGGTTTTTATAAGTTAGTTCTTTAACAACAAATAATAATGTCTCAAAGACCAGTGACCTCTGACTCGGTAATTAAAATAACTGGTCTGGATCTCTTTGATGCATCCATGAGAAAAATCTTCCTTTACACTAAATGAAATGATAAAGTAAGGTCAAGTCTGTTAATCCCCTCAGTATCTTTAACAAGTGCTGAATGCTCTGAAGCAGCAGTAACACTGCCTGGTAGATCCTAAAGCTGGCTGTTGGGATAGTGACACAAAGGCACCGTTTCCAGTTCTACTGTGGAAAAGATTATCATGCTGATGCTACAGACAATAGGGGAGTGAGTGGTTATCAGGAGACATTTCCTCACCAATAGTGTTCCTAGAGTGCTGCCAGTCTTCCCATCAGCACAATTTGATCATCTTACCCAGTAACCTAAAGGAAACAGTTCCTGAAGCACAGCTACTTGCTTCACTTTTCTCAGTGAATCATAAAACACTAGCAAGCAAGGTTAGGTTAGGCAGGAGTTATGTGGGCCAAGCTAGGATGTCCATTCACATGATCTGCATTCGTTCCCTTTCTGTAACCTGTTTTTTCATGTACAGCTGCTTTCTCTTCCCAGCAGACCCTAAATTTTGGGGGGTTTGTTTCAAATCCCTGTATCACTGTAAGCATTCAGCATTTCTGTATGCTGTGATAAGTCCTTACCATGACTGTTTTGTGCTCCCAGCAGCTCAGGCTACTTGCCCTGGGCCTTCTGGTCCCAGGACTTTGGATATAAGCTCCTTGTCTAGTGGTGTGTAGCACTGACATGGTGATGGTTGCTTTGGAAATGACCATTATCTTAGGGCAGGATTCAACAGAAACATTTGGCTGAATGGGATTTTTGTGACTAGTACAGCCACATGGATGTACTAGTAGGAAGAGTTGCTTTTTTTACCTCAAGAACACTTACCTTCTTAGCCTCCAAATTAGTTTGTCTTTTTTCTTTCTCTTTTCATTATTCTCTTGTGAGACAGACATTATTTGCATGTCTCTTGTGTGACCAGTGACTTGATGGTTTATAGCACATGGGGATAATGCAATTTTCAGAACTTGGAGTTTTTTCTGGATTTGGGCATGGTATCAGAGGCTCCTAGGCATACAGTAACCTTCTTTTGCACTCCAAGGTTATGGAACTGGGCAGAAATCACTATAAAGGGAAGCACATAGGTGCCTTATCATTCAAGATCTCCTGGCTCCCCTAGCACAATTTATTGTGCAGTCTGGCCGCGTCATGTTGTCCACTTGTCTCATTCACTTAATTTGTTGAGATTTACCAGTGTTCTTGGCGCTTGGTTAGAACACAAATCAGCACCTGACACGAGAAATTTTTCATGTTATGTATGTGGAGACGTGGATTATATTACATTCCAGTCAGTTCCTTTTTGTAGAAATTCACCTTTGAGCCCAAAGGAGCTGTGGTTTGAAAGCACAGCAGAAAGGCTGGAATGGAAAAAGGTGGGTTCTACAAAGGGCATTTCAAAAGTAGCAGAATGACCCCCATCCTCTGGAACATAAAGTTGCCTCGCTGTGTATGAATCAGCTCATCCAGGAAAGGAATCCAAGAGGGAATTGTGCCGAGCAATCATAATTCTAACAAAGTACTTATGACGAGTCTAGTCAAAGTGTAATGTTTATTTAAAAAGTTTCCTCCTCTGTCTAGCTCTTGCCTTACTTTCAAGCAGCTTCTGTGACCTTACACTTGTCCTTGTTGAACTTTTGTTAGCCCACTCTTCCAGCCTCTCCAGGTCTTCCTGCAGGGTGCCTCTCACTTCCAAAGTGTCCAGTTCCCCACTCAGTTTGGTATCACTGGCAAACTTCAGGGAGCAGTTGATCACATCATCCAGATCACTTGTGAAGATACTAAACAGTGCTGGGCCCAGTATCCATCCCCGGGGCACCCCACACACAGGTTGCCAGTCTGAAAAGGAGCTACTTACCAGCACCCTCTGGGTACTGCCTGCCAGACAGCTCCCACCCACCACATCAGTCACTTGTCTAGACCGTAACACCTACCTTGGTCCAGGAGGAGGCTGTGGGAAACACTATCCAAAGCCCTGGAGAAATCCAGGTAGACACTGTGCACCTCTCACCCCACTTGGACCAAACAGGTTCCTTTGCCATAGAAGGTGATCAGGTTTGCCAAGCAGGATTTGCCCTTGTTGAATCCATGCTGGCTTTTCCTAATCACGTGATTCATTTTTCTTGTGACAGCCCCCAGGAGGGTTCTTTCATTAACTTTCCCAGGAAATGAAGTGTTACTGATGGGCCTGTAATTTCCTGCATCCTCCCTTAGGCCCTTCTTGTAGACAGAGGTGACATTAGCCTTCTTGTAGTCTTTTGGGATCTCCACAACTTCTCAAAGTTCGTGAAGAACAGCCTCACAACAACGTCATTCAGCTCTCTTGACACCCTTGGACAGATATTGTCAGGGCCCATCAATGGGTAGGGGTGAAGCTCCTGTAACAGTTCACACACCAACTCTTCCTCCACTGACACTGGTGGGTCTGTGTTTGCACCAACAGTGCTGGTAAAGACAGAGGAAGTCAATTTTAGCTAATCTGTTTAATTCAGAAGTCCTTTCAGCCTCTATGGCTACACTCTAAGGGGAAAAGAGAGAAAAAGTAAATATACTGAAACCTTTTCAGCACTCATATACAGTATTCTGAATATAAACTGTAATGTTAGGGTCTTCCCAGGAAAAGGAGAGGAAAAAGATTTTCAATAATACTTTTTTATTTTTGATTTCCAAGAACTTGTTCATGATATGATTAAGTAAAGCACTATCTATTGCAAATGTGATTTTGGTGAGTATTTATCTATTTCACCAGGACAGGAGGTCTCAAAAGGATAAAAAGAGGAAAAAATAATTTTTTCTCCTACCCTTTTTTTCACTACCATCTTCATAAATTATTGTGCATGTTAAGAGAAACTCTTCTACTGGCATATTTTTCAGTCTGAGTTAAATGATGAGCTTTTGCCAAACGTTCAAGTACAGTCAGATTCCATTTTACAACTTAAGGTTGCAAAGGGACTTAATAATCACAAAAACACATTAATAGGCTCTTTCTGTATAAGAAAACAGAATTTTTGTGGTCAGTAAGGGCTGGAAGGGCTTAGTCAAGTAACTGGTTTAGGTCAATTCTAACAGTAATAGGCCCATTTCATCTGACATCTCTGAATAATTAAACTCTACAGGAAGCAATACAGCTTCCGTAGCATTTGAATTCTGGAGTCTGCCTCGATGCTGACATTAATTCTAGTAGGATTGTTGGGGTGTAAGAAATTCCTCCAAGACACTGATGCCATCAGAAGTTAAAAATAAACTTTATTTTTTTGATATATATTTTAGAAGTTAAGCAACAGAATTAAATGCTTTAGTGCTTGATTTGGAGAAGCGAGTTTGGTTTTTCCTCTTTATTTAAATCATTGCAGTAAGAGTTCTGAGCTAGAATCTTGTCCAGGTTCAATTCAGTTTAGCCCTTTAGCCCTACCCTTGAGAGGCAACTAGTGATCTACCATTTTACAGAGGGGATTCCCTCTGGGAGGTAAAACTGCCAAGTTGAATTCCACTCTCCTCTGTTCTGCTAAAAGAGCATTCAAAAAACTGTCTCCCTACTTGCCAGGGGCTAGCTCATACTTTAGGACACCCAGAACTATTACTAAGCAGAAGCTGAGATGTGCCTGCAGGTTTTTTTATCTGTAGAGTAAGCATGAGTTAGTAACTAGGAATCAAGCACTTAAAAACAATAAAGCAAGTGCAAATACTTCTGCACTTTATTAAGTCATGTCTATATCCATTTTTATTTCTATATTGATGTCTGCATTCTGTATGGAGCTTCTGATAGGACTTGAGCAGACCTGCATTAGATTCCAACTTACAAGTCGTAGAGCCATGCAGTGCTTTGGTTCCCTTTTTGCAAAATAGTGATGCTGTAATTAATTCTGTTGATAGCACCCTGAGATTTTTTGATGGAAATTCCTGTGTTGTCTCTGTTTTGATACATTTCAATTTACATATTTTACTTCAGCATCAGTTAATTAGTTCTGTTTCTGAAGGTGCAGCTGGATCTAATTGTTAGTGTCTACATTTTAAGCATGCCAAGTGACTATTTCACGTCTGCAGTCACTGTCATTGTCTGAAGCACCAACATAGTAGTCACTTAAAGTCAACCAGACTTGAAGACACATCTTTGGGAGCATAAGAATCTTTCCTAATCAGAAAGATCCTGTGCTGCTTCAGAAAGCAAACAGTACCATCTTTTTGTGATATTGGGCCTTTCTCAATGGTTACAGCTCTCTGCAATGTGACAGCGTGTCTCTTGAGGATGTCTTGATAAGCCTTCACAGCTACTGCAAAGCTCATTCCATGGGGTCATGCTTGTGACATTTCCAGCAGAAGAGAAAGAACAGATCTTATACAGCTTTGCTGTGTAGTGCTAATCTTTCCTCCTTCTCATTTAAGAGTTATGATGTATCCTAAATAGTGTTAGAATTGCTAAGGCTTCAGTAAAGCAAATAGTCAAAATGTGACCTTTTCTCATACAGCAAAGTCTGTCTCCTTTTGCATTGCCTCATTTTCACATGACTGTTAGTGGCATCATTTTTGGAGGACAAGTTAGCAGCTTGTGCTGCACACAGGCATTAATTTCTATTTTCAATTGGAAATTCTTGAATAATTAAACAAAAAAACCCCACACCAAAGAACAAACTTCGCAAAAATGGTTATTAGCATTTTTCATATCTAAAAAGCAATTTTCGCCAGTCTTTTGCAAAGGTGTTTCCCGACTGACTCAGAAGGAAAACCTTGGCATCCTAGAGTTCCTGAAACATTGGGGAGGGGTGTATGGGGCTGCAGGGCAATAAGCAGTATACATCACTGAAAATGAGTGAAGCAACAAACCATTTTAAGCTTTGTGAACAAAAAGCACTGTTATTAACAAAAAAGTTGCTTTTAGAACAAGAAAAGGCATCCTAACTAAATTACCTAGCTGGGCTAATTGACATCAGGGAGGAAAGCTTGCATTTATAAACATAGCTTGGTTGCAATTTGTTACTTGGGGAAATATGTCAGGTTAATAATGTCCAGGCAACCGCAAATCCATGGGGCATCCGTGTGGTTGAAAACCTGGCCTGGTCAAAGGCATTTGCCAAACTTGTAAATTGTTTAATGAAATCTAGATTTTACTGCTGATGGGATGGTGGAAATAGGTGTTGGATAGAGACTTAGCAAAAACAGTGTTGGGGGAGTGTGCTCTGAGTTCATCTCTTTTGCATGGACCAAAGCAAGGGGAATGGTTTTTTTATATTTTATTTTCTGTGATGACCCAAAGTGGTCTAGTTGTGTAGTGGCTGAAATTTAGCTGTGTCTGAGGGCCCAGCTGTGGGGAACTGCTGTTGTAGTGAAATCAGGAGCTCACTCTTGCAGCAATTGCTACGACATCCTTCCCCTTCTGTTTCCTCCTTGCTTCCTGACCACTGCTGCTTTGAATTTTTATCCACTGTTACCTTTTAATCTATAGCTGTCTTTTTAATGCTTGTTTTTTCTCTTCTCTCCTTCCCATTTCCATGAATGCTGCCATTTGTCAGAGGCCTATTTGATTGTCTAAAGGGAGGGCCCTAATGACACATTTATTCTTAAAACTGAACCAAATATCCTGGAGGCTGTAGCAGTACCCTGGTTTGTCATGCTCTTGGCCAAGTCTGAAATTCTCTTTAAGAGCTGACCTGAAATGCAGCATCACCGCTGGGGGAAAAGAGAAAAAGAATCTTTTGGTTCTCCCATTTTTAGCTACATGTAATACATATGTTTGGATTGTGTATGTTTAGGAGCACTGTAATGACTGTCAGTTGGACATTCCAGATTGTGTGTAGCATGTCCCTGGAGATCCTGACCCACTCTCCCTACTTTAGGCAGGTATTTGTCCAGCTGCACTTTAGTTCCCTGTTTGGAATGCTGAAGAGCTCAGCAGAGATGCTGGCTTAGGCAGCTGCTACTCCTTTGAAAAACCTGCTGTGAGAGCCAACATCACACAGTGGCTCCTGCTGCCTTGCAGTTCCAGACACATGATTACTAAATGTATTTTGTTGTTCCTAGACAGTTAAGGCCAATTTCTGCAAACACTCATTATCATCTAGTAATGACAGTGTGTGGCTCTAACAAGTGTCTCTTTTAAACCAGCAGAACTGTTTATAGGAGCATCCCCAGCATTTACAAGCTTTTCTCAAACTCGGTTTCTTAAACTGTGTGTTTGGTGCAGAGATTGTGCCATAGCCTCTTGGGAATTGTGTGAGGAGAAAACTGTCAAGCTAGTGAATAGCAAAAATTCCAATGATTCACTGCCTCTGGTAAGCTGTCTGTTCTTTAGGTTCCATCTAACCTTCCTGTTGTGTTTTGCTGAACATAATCGTAATTGAAAGATGATTTAGACTGCTAGGGAGAATTGAGGGATTCACACAACTCTGAAAATCTCTGTGGGAGTGTTGGGGGCAAGTATTGTGTATCTTTTAATTTTGCAGTGCAGAATTATTTTGGAGAGTTAAATTAAAAGGGAGATTTCGGATGTAACACACACACAAACCTAAATGCAGAGTATATGCCCACACACACACATCGACAAAGGAAATAAATGTTTAGATTTCATTTTTTGTTTGAAGGAAATAAGTATTTAGATTTCCTTTTTTGTTTGCTGTAACAATTACTGGAATGACCTCCTAGTTTGGAAACTGAAGATTTTTCATGTATGCCTTCTTGACTCTCCCTTTTTCCCTCTGCTGACTCCAAGGAAGGATGTTCCTGGGTTGGTCTTTGTGACTGTGGAAGCAAAGCTGGGGTGACATCTACTGTGTACAACATGCAATTCTTTTGTAAAAGAGATGTTGAATATCTGTTTTTTCTCTCTAGAGAAGCTGGCTCAAATTGAGCCTTCATAATGGAATCTATAGATTGTATAGAAGCAGAACAGTGACAAT
Source organism: Manacus candei (assembly GCF_025592945.1). Lineage (NCBI taxonomy): Eukaryota > Metazoa > Chordata > Aves > Passeriformes > Pipridae > Manacus > Manacus candei. The sequence goes on along the minus strand of NW_026138076.1, from coordinate 44,130,893 downwards.
AGGAATTCATTTGATGTAATCTTGGCTTTCCCAGGTGCTGTGACAAATGTCAGGATGGTTTAAAAAATAATCCCTCCCTCAATGCAAGAATCATAATCACTGAGTGGGAGAAGAGGAGTTTCAAATCTAAATGCTGTCTTTATCAAACAATTGATGATTTTTGTAACTTGAATCTGTTTTGAAATTTTCAGTGTTGGGCACTGGGTCTTAATGGGACCCTCATGTAGACATATTGCTTAGGGACAAGGTTTAGTGGTGGACTTGTTAGTGTTAGGTCAGTGGTTGGACTTGATCTTAAGGGGCTTTTCCAACCTAACCTAAATGATTCTATGATTCTCACTGGTGAGAGTGCCCCTTGTTCCATGTAAACTCATCACGTGGAGTGAAGGTGTTTGCCTACAGCACCCTGTGCCCCCCTGCCTCTTCCCAGGTAGTGTTTATGCCGTTCCCATTTCCTTCTCATTTAGATCTTTACAACTGCCAGTATGCTTTATGCTCATACCACCTATTACACATGCCATCCTGAGGCATGAAAAAGCAGGGATCACTAGATCACTGCCCAATCACATTAAGGGGGGAGGCATGGGTGGACAGAGATACTGTGAAGGCTATCTATAGCACCTCCCCTGCTATCTCTCTCCAAAGTACATAATTTTTTTTTTTTTTTTTTTTTTGGCAATAGATCTGCAAGGAATGAACCTTAACTTGTGAAAGTTCATACTTGTTATGGAACGTTTTAAGGCGTTCAGAGTGATAAGTGAGTAATGCCAAGTAAGATGAGGGAAATTGCTCCCTGGTGGCTGCCAAAAGCTAGTAGGGTGCAGCCCCTAGTGTAGTCTGGTGCCTGGGAGAAGGCGGTTTCTTTTTCAAATTTGTTTTCTTCAGTTTAGTTACTGGAAGACAAAGGGTTGTTTTCCTCTCTTTTCTCAGAAAGGTTTGATTCCTTACATCTGTAGAACAATTTCTTTCGTAACAGGTGACATCCAAGTTAGTCTTCTCTTGTTACAGTTGACATATCCTTTTGGTTATATTCTTCCCTGCCCTTTCTTTCAGTGTTGTACTCAGCACAGTTTCTTTCCTTTGCCCTGCAGCTCCTCTAGCCTTGCTGTATCTATGCTGTGTGGATTAATCCCAGTGAAATCTAAGTGCTTTTCAGGATTTGCCCAGCAAGGATGTGCTTCTCTAACAGTCAGCTTTGGTTCTGGAAACTGCTAAGACTAAGAAGGTGCAATAAAACAAGCTATAGAGAAGTGCTTTGCCAAAGGAGGGTTAACAGAGAGTTTTGCTGCCTCAGCCTTCTTCAGACTCATCATTGCTCACAGCTTCATTTACCTTGTTGAACTGGTTTTTGTGTGTGCTTGCCTGTATGGGTTTCTGAATTTTGCTTGCTTTCCAACTGTACTTGGGAGGCAGGAGTTTGAGGATAAGATTAACCTACTCCTTTTCTCCAAATATGTGGAGCCCTTGAAATCCTGCGCTTTATGGTTGTAGCCCCTGCCTTACGGCAGCAACGTATGTATTTGTTGTGTGGCTAGTCCCTTGCCTACTGGTGGGGAAAGACACAAGAGAATCAAGACCTTGGCAGGTTTGTGTGGGGTTTGGGATTGCCAGAACACAAGCAACTCTGCAGTCATGCAGCCTTCTGTGTAGAGGTAGCAAGGAGATGCAAGCCAGAAGGGTGCTGACAGCCAGACAGGGAGGTTGGTGGGGCTGAGAGGTTTGGGATTGTTCTACTGGTCTGGAGCAGCAGAGCCTTTATGGAGCACGGTCCCTGCCTTCTGACCTGCTGCAGAACTCCGGTTTGCAAATGAAAAGGCTACCCATGGCTGCCTCAGGCTGGGAAACAATATCCATTGGACCCTTTTCACCTCCCACTGCAAAGGACTCATCGGTGGCAATAAATGGCAGTGGTAAGATGGATTTCTTGTCAACAGAGCTGGGAGAACACATTGTAATTAAAGGACAGCAGTGACTCTTCAAAAGTGAAGGTGAGGGGGGTGTGTCTGTTTAAAAACCTGATGTGGTACAGTGCAATCAAATGTTTTGAAAAGCTTGGTAAGGGCTCGAATTTGACCTATTTCTGTGTATAAAGAAATATGTCTTTTACTTTACAGCAAATATATTTCAGGAAAGCTTACTTACCAGCTATTTAATTTAATAATTTTAATATTGCCTGGTATGTATTCCTTCTTCATTGGTACTTTAGCTTGATTAATTGTTCCACAATACTATAAGCTTCTGGTGTTTGTCCCACAAACTTAATGGATTATCATACGTTTATTAGAATAATGTCATGTTCCATTTTTTTCCTGAGTTAAGGGATGTTGAATTCCCCTTCCTGAACCAACACTCGGGTATTGCCAGCACTGTCAGTGGTCAGCAAAGAGATAACAATCTTCCTCCTGTAGGAGTGCCAGGCCCTGCTGCAGACTCTGTAGGCACAGGGTTTGGCAATGTATCAGCATCTGCACCTTATCTGGAAATAATGTTGCTTTATGCTTGAAACTTCTGAGTCTTTTTGTTTATTTTTCCCCTTGTAATATTAGCTTTCTTTTGGTCAACGTGTCCAGATACAGGTAGGTATACAGGCAGGTGAGAGGGTGCTGTGTACTTAAGATGCACATAATGTACCTACAGCCTGTGCTTTAGCAGTGATGCCCGAGGTCAGTAGTCTGGCATTTTCAGGAATTCAAAATTAGAAACAATGGCATCCAGGTTGCCTGCACACCTTTGTTTGGTTGGATTTGCATTTCTATGAAGTGTTTAGATCACAAGCTCCATGTCTGGAGTACTTCCTTTTCCTCCAATGCATAGGCAGATAAGAATGGATCTTCTAATATTAAAATGTTTATAGAGAGCTTAAATACAGTTTGGAATTATGATCACTTGTAGGAAGCTTTTCCTGAAAAGTTTTTAAGGAGGGGATAGCTCAGGAGTGCATTCTGAGCTTATGATGAGCTAAAGAGTACAGTAAAGAGCTTATTTTATTGATTTGATTTGTTTGCATTTTACTTAGTGGAAACATTTTCCTTGATTTGCAATACACCTTAAAAAGATAATGACTGAAAAAGGGGAAACTTGTATCCCTGATCAGTGAATAAAAATAGGCGAGAAAAGCTGCAATTTGCTAATTTTGGCAACAACCATGAGGAAGGAGTCAACAGGTGACAGGACATATTGTGACAGAAAGCCTTCTTTGGGGAAACACTGATTTTTCAGACTTGAAATGTTCCTCAGGAACTTACTGGATTTCATCAAATTTTCCAACAAAAATGGCATAATTTTGTTCTTAGAGTAGCTAGTGAGCAGAAACCAGAGGCAGGAAAAGTGAGGCATCTCAGCTCTTCCCTTACGTGTGTGCCTGAAACTTTAAAAAAAGCATCAGAATGCAATTTGCTTCACATGAAAAGTTTGTGGCACAGGATTTGTAGCGCTTTATTCTGGGTGGGATGTTTGATGATCTGTCCCTGATCTCCTTCCTTAAAAGTGGAAAGTGGCTGTCAGCACAGCTCAGGAATTATTACTTATCTCTCTCAGGACAAAGCAGACTCCACAGACTTGGCTCTTTGGAAAACCCTGGTAAGTAAGTGGGATTGCTGGTATGCTTTAGAAAATCTGAACAATATTGTTCAGTTCATTACCTTCCTTTGTTTATCTTCAGCAAGCTGAGATTCCTTTCCTTTCCCTGAAGATATCATCCTGGGAAAGGAGAGCAAAAAAGCCATGCAACTCAGCAGGAGAATGTTGTATCGCTTTGAGCAGCACTGGGGAAGTCTAGTCCTAGTGTCCTAGTCTCCCAGCCCTTTCCTGCTTTGATTCCTGATATTGTTTTTCCTGTGTTTGGGTAGTTGGCAGGATCTCAATATTCTCTACCTTTTCTGTGTGATTTTTTGCACAAAGGTTTCAAATGCTTTGATTACTGATTTTACTTAGAAGCTCCTTTCAGGGGATATGTGTAGCATGAGGTTATGATGACTTTGTTAATCTTTTTTAACAGTTGATACTAGTCCACTTTTTAATTCACTGTTAAACCAAACTCACCGTGACACAAATTGGTGGAAGGGAAGAGACCATTAGGTAAAAAATACCATATATAAAGATTTAGATGGTTTAAGTAAAGTTCGGGTATCAGTTGACTGACAAAGGCAGGATTTCCCAGGGTGCTTGCCTTTACACTCCCCTTGGTTTCTGTGCCAAAGTTTTATTTGGCCAAACTTTTGATTTACCCGCAGGTTTGCAATCTCGTCAGAGTCTCAGCAGCGGTCTCTGCTGTGTCCTTTGAAGAAATGGATGGTAGGCAGCCCTTGCCTGGCAGTGTGAAAGGGGGTTAGATTTCACTGTCAGAAGAGGTTTGTAGGTTTGCAAGATGGGCACTGAAATATAGAAGTGGAATAATGACATGGAGGTTTGTCTCCTTCTGTCCTTGGTTCTCTTGAAAGCCTCTGTTCTTCCAGCACAGGTGCCTCACCTTGGCACAGCCTGGTGGCAATACATAGGATCAATCGAGAAGCTCTTGAGCAAGTGCTTGTCAAGGGGGGCAGGGAGAAAACTGCTAGAAACTTTGGATGAAAGCAAACCATTTTTTTCCCCGGAGAAAGCACAGGTGTTGTGGCAAGTGTATAGAATATATTTTTTTCATTATCTTTTGTTCTGCCCAAAAGAGCTGATATTAATTTTACTTAATCTTCAGGGAGATAGCTCAGACTGGAGATTCCCATACAGGTTACCTGGAATAAGAAAAGAATCAAGAGGAAACTCTTCTCTTGGTATCTGCTGAGCACTTCAACACAAGTTGTGCTTTAAACAAGAAAATTAGGAGGAACGTAATGTTGTTGCAGGGTTGGTAGAAACCTTAGCCATGTACAGTCTGTGAGAAAAGTCGAAGTGATCTTGGATAAATGTTTTTTGGATGCTGAATGCCTGGTCAATTCCTGGTTGAAAGGAGTTGCAGGAGTAGTTTGTTTTTACCATGGTGCCAAGAAACACCCAGAGCAAAGGACAGGTATTGCTGCTTTCCAAGTGAGTCTACAAACCGCAGTCAGGACCAGAGCCCAGAAGAAATTGCATAACAAACTCTACATACGCATATAAATGCACAACAAACTTTTTCTTAAAGGTTTCTTAACCCACAACTCCAAGTTATGGGGCACCTACAAATTTAGTATCATGCTCGGGCTTTTCTTTGCTATATCTGTGCTGACACGTGGGATTCACGCTTTGCAGCCGGGTTCTGTATTTGTTTTGAAAACTGTTTTGAAAACTTTTGAAATGTTGAAAAAAAAACCCCACCACCAAAACCACAAAACCAATTCCGAGCCGTTTTCTTCTGCTTATCTAAAAGAACAAAGAAATACCTCCAAAACGAATAATAATAAAAAAAAATCTAACCACCCCAATAACAACAATAAAAACAAAACAAACAAAAAAAACCACAAAAAAAACCCCAAGAAAAACAAAACAACCCCCCCCAACAAACAACAAACACCGCCCCCCCAAAAAACACAACCCTCCCCAAAAAAAACCAACAAAAAAATCCCCAAAGAAACAAACAAAAAAACCCACAAAAACGCCACCCCCCAAAAAAATCAACCAAACAATAAACAACAACAACAAAAAAAACAAAACAAAAAGAAACAAAACAAACAACAACAACAAAACCCCAAACAAACACAAACAAACCCCCAAAACATAACAAAAAAAAAACCAACAAAAAAGCCCCCCAAAAATCCCCCCAAACCAGAAAACAAACCCAAACACAAAAAAACCCCATCACCACATCCCACCAAAAAAAAACAACAAAAAACAAAAAACCAACTAACACCATCACCCTCCAGAGCCCGTGGGCTGTGGCAGAGGGTAGGGAGCCGGTACGCGGAGCAGCATCCGCCCTCCCGCTCCCCCCGTCCCCTTTCCCCCCGTTCCCCCCCGGCAGCGCCCCTGGCGCGGTCCCGGGCAGGGCACGGCCATCCCGGCCCCTCTCTCCCGGCCCTGCCGGGCCGTACCACGAGCTCTCTCCCGGGCGGGGGGAGGCGGGCGCGGGGCGGCCCCGGGGGCCGCGCTGCCGCCGGACCCGCCGCCCCGGGCAGTGCGGGAGCACCGAGCGGAGATGCGGCCCCGCTGCCCCCCGGCTCCCGCCCCCGCCGGCTGCGGGCCGGCCCCGGGCGGGCCCGCTGGGCCGGGCGGGGTCCCCCCCCCGCCCTCCCCGTGGCCGGGGGTGGGCCGTGCGCCCGGATGTCGATCAAAATGAGCGAGCGCCAGCCCTGCGCCGGCCGCCCGGGCGGGGGGAGCCGCGGCGCGGGGGCACCGCGCAGCGCCGGGGAGGCGGCCGGCACATGGAACGGGGGGCTCGGGCAGCGGGGTAGAGCCCGGGCGGCTGCGGGGAGAGCTCATGGATAGAGGACGCTTGGCAGGATAACCCCGCGATGGCTGCTCAGTCGAGGTACGGCATTAAAATAACTTCGGCCGCGCTCGGTGCATCTCATTGAGGGGCTGCTCGTAGCCCGGCGGTGTTAGTGATGCCCTGGCTCGGGCACAGCTTGCTGTAGGCTTTTTACCCCGCGTCTCTGAAGTAGATTTTGTCTGTATATTTTGTTCACCGAACTGCCCGCTCCCTTCTCTCTGTGTAAACTTTATTTCGGCAGGGAAAACAAAAGTCTTAATCGCTCCCCGTCAAATGTCTCCTAGTCCAACAAGTTAAAAGCTCTTTGAAACTGATTTTCTTCTGAAACTGGTTTTCTTCTGCCCTATGGACTAGTCTGCTGTTTGTTTGTTTGTTTTCCCCTGTAACCAGCCTAGCGCGAATAGGTTTCTGTCATTGCTCACAGCAGTGTTTTAAGAGGCGGTAGATGGTTTCTGTCGGGTTGGGCTGGAGAGCTGGCCGGGTGCGATGGAAGCAGGTTGTGTCTGCTGGCGTGCAAATCTGCCGGGGAGGTGGGAGAGCAGAAAATGGTGACAAGAGAGGAGTGTAAAAAAGAGTTACGTAGTTGCCGTCAGGGAGAAACATTCAAGCTAAAATCCAGTCTTGGTTAAATACTTTTCAGCTGTGGTTATAAAGAAGCAACATCTTGCCTACTCTCGGGAGTGGGGGAAAGTGGGGGGAGTGTCCTATCTACAGTAAATTTCACATTCAGCATGGAGGAGGTAGCTTTTCTTAAGTTGTAGTACTTGATGGAGCAGTGCTATTTAAAGGACCTGTTAAATGCCTTTTTGCGTTTAGGATGCTTTAATGGGCATTTCAGAAATGCCACAGAGAGAAATTCCTTTTTGCTCTTTAGTCCCATACCAAACAGTCACCTTGCTCCCCTTTCCTGCAGGCAGGAGTTAAAAAAAAAAAAAAAAAGACTTAAAAATGGTGGCATATCCTACACAGAAGTTTGGCGCTCACAATGTATTTTCACAGTGGTGCTTTTCTGCAGGTTGGAAGCCAAGAGCTGGCTTTAAATTACATACTGGAGAAGGACAGAGCCCTGAGGTTTGGGGAGGAAGGAGGGGAAGACAGATTGCTTGTTTAACAGCTGAGCTCTTGTCAAGCTTCGATTGCCTGCTCTCCCTGCATGTGGGGAGGTTGGCAATACTTGACATAAAGAGTACTTGACAAAAAGGTAAAGGCTCAGTTTTTAACATATTTTTTTTCTTTTGTGTGATCGCTTATCCACATGATTTACTGGCCTGCATTATCAGCATTGCTGTAATAGGCCCGCATGCTAAGAGAGGACGCAGCATAAATCCTAGTGATGCTGCCTGGCCCTGGAGCTTGGCTTTGCTCCAAGGCCAGGGACACTCTTGATGTCTCAGAGGTTGCACAGTCATTTTCCTGGGTGGCAGGAGTGCATGAGGGAGCCAGGTCCCAGCAGTAGCCCCCAGCTTCAGCCAACTGGCTGAGAAAGGGCAGAGCTGGCAGTGGGACCAGTGAGCCACATCCGCCTGTAAAGTGAATGGTGCAGAGAATAGTTATGTATGTTGAGTGGTTCAAACTGAAGTGAGAAAAACAGGCCAAGGGTTGGGTCCACAGGGCCAAGTACTGCAGGGCAGGTGAAAGGACTGTGCCCCACACCTACCATCTGAGATGGGCATGTGGTCAAGACGTGCACCAGCCCTTCTGTACCCTCCCTTCTTATGCGTCATGTGCATTGGCTTTCGTGTTCGTCAGGATGCTGTGAGGTGCTCAAGCTGTAAAACTGCATCAGAGTGTTCCAGCATAGTGAGTAAGGAGATTACTCTGTATCCTTGAAAATCAGCGTTAGAGTAAAAAAGATTATTGCCCATTTTAAGTTATTTAAAGAGAGTAGGAGTGAATATGAGCGGCAGAAACGAGTCTGTAGGAAAGAGGCAGCATTTGCCAGAAAAGCCGATGCTTGTGGTATTTCTGTTTCAGTGGCACAGGTCCACAGGGGTATCCATCTCATTTCAAAAATTTGTGCTTTGTGAAAAAGTAGAAGCTTTTATTCAACAGTAAAGGATTAATTCATATTCATAATAAACAATTAGAGCTATACTGTGTGGGACTGAGAGGCAATATGTCTCCAGAATTCATTTGCCAAAACATGTCAGGGGTTTACTCTGCAAGGTAGCTGACAAATGCTGTGAGTGAGCTTTTTTGTGTTCATTTCCTCTTTGAAAAAAAAAACAAAACAAAACAAAACAAAAAAAAACCCTCACCAAACAAAAAAAAACCAAACCGCTTTTTGCAAGCTCAGTAAATTACTGATGAGGTGGTGTGATACCGAGCACGGTAGGGGTTTGTGTATCGCTCTGTAGGAGGCCTTCGGGCACTTCTCCATCTGCTCGTGTGCGCTGTTTCTCACATGCTCTATGTTTCAGCTGGTGAAAGTGATGGGACGTGGGGGAGGATACTTGTTTGGAAACAAGAAAATCCAGCATCCTTTCTTCAGCTTCAGTGCTGTGATGCTGAGCAGCTCAGTATTTGGGTTTCACTGTTTTGAAGGGTGGAAGGGTAAGGAAAACAAGGTGATTAACTGTGCCTGTTGCTGCTCTTTAGCACTTTAAAAACTGTAATAGTGATGACTGAGAAGCTGATGTGCTACTGGGTGCCATAACATTTTTAAAAATAGTAATCTTAAGAAATGATTATATGGTGGATTGGGTATGGTTTGTTTTCAGCTGTATGAGAATGATCAGCTTCTACCAATAGCTGCTGTAAATAGCTTACATCTGGAACTAGTAGGTGGAGAAACTATCCTCCAGGTAGTGTTGTTTTGTGTATAATATAGGTTGTTATTTTTTTTTAAGTTGCTCACTGAGCCGTAGGTTTGCAGCTGTAGCTTTCTATGCTCTCTCTTCTGGAATGCACAGATGATCTGATGCCTGTAGTGTCCCCAGGCAACAGGGCTTGTGTCAGGTTTTTATAGTATATTTAGGAACGTATGAGCAGAAGCAGAATTGATCTGAATGAGAACAAGTTTACTTTCTTGTTGAGTGTGGTGTGATACTCATCACATGCCGTTGGGCTGCTCTGAGGTAGGGCAGGATCCCTAGGAGGGGTGTGAGACAGGCTGGCACCTGCTCTTACTACAATGGATTAGGGAAGAGTGAAGACACGGCTCCTTAATGGAATGGTGGAGCCCATCTCTTTTCTGCTCCCTTCTTTGTTGAAATATCTGCTCTACTGCAGCAATTGCCAGCTGAGGATCTTCAGATGAATAACTAGGTTTTTTTAAGGTGTAGGCTGCTTTTCTCAGGCTTGTTAGGATCATTTAAAATTATCTGTAGACCCAGTAGGATACACTTATTTACAGTTGGTGGATAAACAAAATAGTTTATCATTTTGGATGCTAAGAATTTCTAGTTGTCATATAACCTGCCTTTCAGCCTAACCAGCAATGATTAGTATCATTGCTGGTGTGCAGAACCAGTGCAGTTTCCTAATCTTTATACATAGGTGACTACAGTAACACAGTCAGAGCAACATGAAATCTGAGTGTTGTACTGTCATCCCTGCTGGGCTCACCTTCCTCTTTCTCCTGAGTCAGCCCTGCAGGTAAAGGTAATGATGGACAGCAGCCTGGGAAGTCCTCTATTTCCACCCCCTAGAGCCAAGTCGTACCAGCTAAACCCAGCAGAGCCTTGAAACGAGGCAGTACCACTCATTTTTGTAGAAAAAGGTAGTGCTGTGCAGAAATAAAATGTGGCTTTATCTACATTTAAGTCATGGTGAATTCTGAAGGGAATAATAACACTGAGGCTTTTCCCTTAGGAGAAGCTATGTTGAATAATGCAGCTTAAGTTTGTTCTATGTCATTTCACAGCTTTCCTGGCCAGGTCTAAAGACACGTTTCATAACTGGTTTGTTTCATAGGTCGAGTTGATACAGGCAAATGCCAGTATTGGTGATGCTGCATTCTGGTCAGCTGATGTAGGTCAAGAAGGGCTGAAACAATGTCTTATTGGAGTTTACTTGTCTGTTGAAAGCTAAAACATCCCTTGAAACCCTGTTGGTTTTGCTTGTATGTTGCTACTAGCCCTACTGTAGAAATACAACTCTGTTTTCTCCAGAACCAGATGCCCAGATGATCCATGGCATGTTTTGTGGGTTTCTGGGGATTTTCAGTTCGCAGTTCCTTATTGCCTGGACTTTCTGAGCCTGGAGTCTGTTGCTTTGGGCAGGCCTACAGCTGAAACTCTCCCATACAGAAGAAAGGGATGCTTACAGAGCAGTGGATTTTTCAGACAGGTTTGCTGGTGTTTTGTTTGTTTGTTTTTGGTTCTTTTCGCAGTGAGAGTTGTTTGTAATAGGCCATTGAAAACTTTGAAATACAGTTGTATACAGCTCAAGTATGCCAGGACAAGGGAATGTTTCCTTAGGTCACATAATTTTCCTATGTCTGAATCTGTGTTATAGAGAGAGGCATTTTCTCACTGCTTTTTATGAGAAAATCATTTGCTAGTAAAACTGCAAGATGCAGCATCAATAGCAGGAAACAAGCGTTTAATGAACTGCATAAATTCTCCTCAGCACAGTGTAGTCATAGTGAGTGACAACATGAAGCTTTTAAATGGCTTTAAAATATAATAGAAAAGGTGTCTTCCTAAAGTACGTAGGCATGCTACAAAAACATCTTTCTGCATGAGGCAGAGGGCAGTGAAGTGAGGAAGAGTTGCCCACCGAGTGCAGGATGTCTTCCTAAGGCCCGGCTCTGGCTCAGGGTGGTTGAGAGCTTAGAGGCTAATTTGCTTTCATTTGCTTATCTGGCTTGTGAGCACCATGACAAAAGAGTTGCCTGGGCCTCCAAAAAAAAAAAAAAAAAGTAAGGAAAGTACTTATCTTGCTCAGTCTTGAACACAGCATGGAGATTTTTTTTTTTCCCCCCCTGTGGTAAGTTTTTCAAATTTGGCTACTGCAGTTCATCTGTGTCTGTGATAAAAATTAATAAGACACATGTAGCACTGTCTGGGGCAGGTATCACTCCAATGTTACCATAGGTGGATTAAGATAGAGCTGTATCTCTCCAGCAGAATGCTTTTATGGGGAACAGACAAGAGCTCCTACATGTGCTAAGAGCAGATTTTTCAGAGTTGCTTGTTCACAGGCAACTCAGGGAAGAGAAGTTGAATTCTACATCAGTACAGAATCAAGCAGCTGGATTCTGTGTTGGAAAGTGGTGAGAGGTAGAATCCTTCCTGCTTGTCTTCCCTCTCAACTGGGATGGCTGCTGTATGCAGAGCCAGCCACCAGCTCTCTTGTATGCTGCTGAGGTGCAGAAATTGTTGATCCCCTTATTTAACTGCATGGCTTATTAAAAGCACATTTGTTTTGCTGCCTTATTCTTGTATGAGGAGGGAGAGGTGGCAGACGGGGAGAAAAAGCAGGTATGTGGGCACAAAACTGAATTTGAGAAGGTGCTCTTCTCCTGTTAGTACTTCAGCATTGTCAAGCTGAGGTGTCTGGGGAGGTTTGATTAGGCAGCTTTCGTCAGAAATGCCACATGCTTCATGAAGATGTTTGTCTTCTGGATTAGGTTTAGATATCGTTTAGTGCGTAGAATTGTCATTTTCAGTTGTACTGAATGTTTATTGTACTAATGACCTAAAGTTGCCTTTACTGTTGTTTTTACAATGCTACTGTCAGGTTAAGCGAAAATAATGTCCCTGCTTTAATTTTTAGAGGAAGTTCAACAAGCAAATTGTTAATGTTTAACCTCAGAGACAACAGTAAAAGTCGTTTTCAGGATTGCAAGAACTGTGGGTTTCATTTTTATACTTGTAAAAAAAAAAGGGGGGGGGAGGGTGGCAACAAAAAGCAACCACAAAAACTCGCCAAAAATAGCAAAACAACAAGAAACTCCCCTACCCCCAATTCACCAGAACCTAAGCAGTAGCCCTTTTTAAAAAGAAACAAAAGAAGAAACTCTCGAGCATATGGTAGTATTTTTATTCTGTGTATCTTTGCTTAGAATGCCATGTACTGTGTAATCTATAAGCACCAAATGATGTATTCAGCAAGGTATGATCAGCTCCTTCGTGGCACAGTAGTGTTTAACAGCTGGTGTGTGTATGTGAGGTATGTAAGAGAGCATTAGTGCACATGCCTCTTCCCCAAGCTGAGTTATGGGCATTGCAGTTTGAAATGTGGGTGTCTGCTAGCATCTGAAATTGAAAGGAATTTTTAAAATGTAGAGTAGTAAAGGGATATTTACATCTTTAAAGCATGTGGTAAGAAATTGCTTTTAGTATTTTTGTTCTTCTGCAGTTTGTAAGGTTTTGCTTAAAAAGATATTACTGAGATAATTCATCTTTGCAAGCGCAGCTTAGAAACTCTCCCTCATAACTGTTATGCAGCTATTTCTCAATAATCCTCTCCCCCCACAGGCTATTTTGGAAAAATCATCCTAATCTGAAGACAGGGAATATGCTGGCATTTTAGGAGTGCTTTGGTGACATGCTTCTCTTTTCCATGTCCCCACAGCCCTCAGCAGAACAAGCTGTTCTAGGGAAGGTTGTTTTTGTGATGTCAGTAAGCCGTGGTTCAGCTGAGAACAGGCTGTCAGTCTAGGGGCCTATTTCTTCATAGCTTTGCTAAAATAATGTGTGCTAACAGAAGGATTGCACGGGCTATCCCTCTGTGCTGCAGAGCTGGGAGGTTTGCTTGGATTTTTCAAAGACTCCCTTAGAGTTGCCATTACCTGGAAGCTGCCGTGTCTGTCTGTCTGTCACTGCAGGCCTTTTTTACTGTGAAAAGTTCTGCTGGCATAGCTAAAAGGCAGCAAATATACTGCAGAGGTGAGATAACTGTGTTAGCTAAAGCTTAGTGTGAACTCCATGATAGTGGTGAATAAGGCTTCTGGGAGGATGGATATGGGATGATGGCTATAAGCTGTGTTTGGCCAAAGAGCTTTTCTGGACCACTGTGTCTCCCTTCTTTGTCCAGACCCTGCAGCTCCCTTGGAGCAACTTAGTCTGCTTTGTCCAGCAGTTAATTTTTAATTGGTGAAAATAAAAACCCATCTCTGTCCAGGGGGACCATGATGTTTCCTGTAGTTCTACTTGAAAGTTTCTCCTCAATTTTACCTGGTTTTGGTTGGTCTGTTTGCCATTTTCTGGCTTGTGCCTCTCTTTAGTATTTGCTACTGGAAAGCTAAGCCTGTTTGAAAACTCTTTAGTCACAGCTTGGCATGCAGTTAATGCTCAGTCTGTGCTGAAGGACAGTCTTGTCCAATGCACACCCAGATTTGAGGTACATCCCAGTCTGGAGAGGGAACTTGGATGTTTTCCCCATGGTCCTGTCTTGTTCAGACTGATAGGAAACTTATGGCAGTACATGAAGCAGTGCTTCTCCCTTCAAAGATACTTATTTTCAAAGCTTTAAGAACATCAATTCAGAAGCATGTGAAGTTTAGATGGTTTTTTTTTTTCCCCTTGCATCTGTGAGCATATTTTATGTACATTCATTTTTGAAAGCTCGTTGTTTTCAACCTGTTTAGATGCTCTGTATCTCAGAAGTGTTTAAATATGTTTAAAGTTTTGGGGTTGATTTTGGGTTTCTTATTTAACACGTGATACTCTGTAACTTCCACTTTGGCAACAAGATGAATGACTGCCTTAATGTTTAAAGGAAATGTGATCACTTTGCTGAGGTTTTGGAACACCATTGACAATCCTTATCTGTTTGTAAACCCCTATCCATTTTACATGGACTGGCTTCAGCAAACTAATAATAGTCTTTCTTTGCTTAGCTGGGTTTGTGACCCTCCTAAGAAGAAATGCCTGGTTCTGTGTAAAGCACTATAGGGGTAAAAAACTACTGGTCTAGAGCATAAGAAAATTCTGTGTAATCACCTAGATTTGGAAGAGACAGAAAAATAGGTAAAATTGTGTTCTATTCTTTGAGAAAGTCTAATCTGCTTTTAGAAACACCATAATAATGAGGTGTATTATTCAGAAACATGGGGTACTTTTACCATTGCATCCTACAGGAAAAGCAGTTGACTTGTACGATGAGGCATTAAAATCAATAGACCAAAATAACTTCCTAAATTGGCTAACTTGGAAAAATTCAGTAACTCAGTGTTTCACCTTTGAAAAAAGACTTGATCATTTAGTGAATTAAGTACCATAAAGCTTTCCCCTGCACTTCTCTATTTATTTGTAACAAAAATGAAGAGTTTACCCTGCGAAAAGAGAAGGAAAAAAACATCAACAGCTTTACTTCAGCAAAGTCTAGAATTTCCCTCTGAAGGTGGCCTTAACTTTTTGTTGTTGTTCCCTCCTCCTTCCAAAAACAGCTCCAAACTCCTGGTGGTTAAATGGCATGACTTCAGCCTTGGTTCCAAGTGAGCCTAATGAGATGGGATCCAAACTGGAGTTTCTGCACCTACCTTAGCATGTCACTGAGCATAATGAGTAGTGCTGTTGCTTGGTGCTGTGGTGCATGGACAGTGCAGCTCTACATGGGCAGGACCACAGTGGATTAAAGTGGATGGATGAAACTGTCAGTCTGCAAAAACCGATAACATTAAAACTTGGCTCCCAAGTTGCTTCTTCCATTACTTAAACATGTGAATCAGTCTGGCTTCTAATGATTTGGAAAGGGTGTTTTCTTTCTAAGTTAGTTAAGTAAACTGGATGAACTGACCTACAGAATATAAGTTTCCCTCATTGCACATCCCTTTTTCCTGTGCCTTTGGTGCACTGCTTTTCACAGCCAGAACATTCTTTCTGTAATTCTTAAATTAATGAAAGCCGTTTGTAATTATAACATAAACTGGGAATTGCAACCAAAACCTTCTTGGGCTGTGTTTTGACAACTCTTTTGGTGTGTCTTGATGTTGTTTTGCTGTTTGAACAACTTGTGAGAGAATTTATCATGGAAACTGAGAAACTGTGCTTACTAAAAAAATCCAACCAAACCACCCCAAATCAAAGAAAAAGAAAACCACACACACACAACCCCCCTATCCTGTAATGCCTATAAAGCCAGATGTGATCTGGGTTAGTTTTTAAAATCTAATGAACATTTAGTTGACACTCTGTCCTTTGTGACCTTGTGTCATTTTGTGGCCAAATACAGTTGTTTCAGTTCTTACTTAGAACTGACTTTAGTATCTGTGCTGTACTTAGTTATAAAGAGACATGTATGGAGCATATGGTGTTTCAGTCAAGGGTTCTGCATTCAGTACTGTTTCCACTCAGCTCCCTTAAGAGTGCTTATTCCTATAGCTTTCTGATTTGGCAATAATCATTTGTGCTAGTTAAAACAGTAGGGAGTAGGAGAAAAGGTCCTATTTTCAGCTATAGCAAAAGGAAACATCAAAATTGTGTTTAAAAATATTCTCCCCCCTTGCCTCGTCCCCACCCTCCCCCCCCCAAAAAAAGGTCTGATAGAAATGCAGTATAAAAGAAGGTATTGTGAAGAAAACTCTGCTTTCTGTGTCCAATCCCCATCTTCTGGGGAATTTCTTCTTTACTTCCCTGTTCCTTTGTGCATTGATTTAATATCAAGTTAGTGGTTTCCTTTTGTAAAAATTGCTTCCTTGAAAATGGACCATCCTCCTCCCTTGCAGCCTAATGATGGAAAAGCACAGATGATATTGATATAAGCTATGTTTACTTGAGTGTAACAACTTTAAAGACTGTTTGTGTACAGTAATCTGCCAAGTGAATAATGATTTGGTTTTGCTTGTTCAATATTTCTTTCTTTCCCCTAGAGAGGGGGAGGAAAAACCAGTAGCAGTTACTGGAGTTAATAAGATGCATTTAAAAGGTCTTTAATTAAACCATGCAGTTTTCTTCGAAGGTCCTTGAACTATTCTTTCACCCCTTCCTCCTCTCTTTCGCTCGGGTAAGTGCAAGTAAGATCCAGTGCAAGTGAGGTGCAGGCACTGACTAGGTAGAGGTCTTGGATCCTTCTTACACACAGCAAAGTCTCAATGAAAAGTAGGAAACCAGAGGAGGGTTAAAATGGTTTGTGTGAGTTCGGCTGGCCAAGGGTGTGCTGAAAGCTGAGGCAGCGTTGAGAATCAGCCGTGCCAGGGCTCAGCAGGGTGTACGTGCAAGGTGTTGTAACAGCTGCTGCTCCAAATTTCATGGGTTACATCGTTCTCATTTGGGACCAAATTGTAGCCTTCAGCATGTACACTGGATTCCAGCTGCTCTATTCCCTCCACATCTTTTGAGAGACTTAAACGGTGTATTTTAAGGCGATGTGCTACTTTGGTGAAAAGAGGAATTTAGACCAGTATCTGGTTTTCTAGTTTCCTTTGGCTTTAACCTTTCAAGTCCAATTCAAGAAGGTGTTCCTGGTAAAGAGCTGTGCTTGAACTTGTGCTCAAAATGAATTCTCGACCTGGAGATTTTACACAGAGAATGGTTTTTGCATGTGTGTAAGCACGTGCTCAAAATGGATTCCTGGTTCACAATTTGAAACTGAGGAATGACTGCTAGGTGTGTGTGTGACAGAAGAAGAGATGTGGAGGAGGCAGGGATATTGACTTTACCATTTCCTTTGTTTTTTCTCTGTTGTGTGTATTGCTACAAGTATCACAGCAGGGCTGTCTTAAGTGAAAAAATGTGGAGTTAAGGCACAATATGCTAGTCGTGAAGGATTCTAAGAGTTGTTCTGAGAATGAATAAAGGGGAAGTTTCAGGTAGAATAGAAAAAATGCATAAATAGTGAGGCTCTGTTCTTTCCTTACTGCCATTTTTCAAGTGGCTTCCAGAAATACTTATGCATAACAAGTTTGCTATGCAGAATTCTACTTCTCTGTGACTGCATGTTCAGTAACTGTGCCAACTAAGCAATTGAGTAAGATGGAAAAGATGCAGAGTGTATTACAAAATGTGTGCTGAGATTTAGTTATCCTGTGGTTTAAAAAAAGAAGAGTTGTTCTAAGTCGCTGTGATAAGCTTGCATTTTCTTGAGAAATCTAGCTTTCTACAGATGACTTGGCTAGATGTTACTTGGGTTATGTGAGGTGTTGGAGGTGTTATTCACTGTGTTTGTGGATGCTTCATTAATGAATCTTTGGGCCAGCAAGAGACTACAGGGAGATGAAACAATCCAGAGTCAGTGCATCCCCATGACAATGCAGGAAGTTGTCTGGTTGGAAGCAGGTTGTTCAAGAGGCTTACCATGCTTGGCACTGGATGTAGCTCTAGGCACACAGTCAGGGGGTGAGGGAAAGTCCAGCAGCCTACATGCAAAAAATTTAAAACATTCTGCAGAAGCTTGATGCAATGGTTACTCGTGGGCATCTGGTCTGTCCCTTGGTGAGCAAAGTGCAGACCTCCTGCCTCATCTTAGGGCCGTGAATGAGTACTGTTGGGAACATGCGTGGGAGGGCAGGGGATGAGGAACCCCAGGGAGAGGCAGTGCTGATTCATTCTCCTCCAAAACTGTCTGTTGCCACTGAGGACAGGAACTCAGAGGCTGTTGGTTGTTCACAATGAAAATACTCATAAGGGCAGAGGCTGGAAGGGTGTTATCAGAGAAGGCAATGTATTCCCTGGAAGGTGTCCCGAGTCACCACTGAGTGGACAAAATGCTCCATATGCCCGGTGAAACTCTTCATGTGTATTCCTGCAGCACTTTCCTGTGATTTTCCAGCCTTGTCCACAAGCTTGGCATAAAATCACCACCGTTGTTTGGGCAGATGTGACTTCTTTGAGAGGGGTAGTTTCCCCAGAGAAAAGGAGAACTGGTTGAGAACAGTCTTCGAAAGATTCGATCCCCTAGATGGTTTAAACTGCAAATAAAACTATACTGAGCCTAGAAGACAATGAAATAAGAGCTACAACATAATTAATAAGTACTTTGATTGCTCCTTGAGGTGGCCAGTTTTTATAGATGTAAAATTTCCTTGATATTTCTTACTCTGCTCTTAGAGGCATAAGAAATGATGCTGTGTTTACAGAGGAACTCACCCCCACATAGGTGTCTGGCCAGTGACTTTTCTCCAGTTTCACCCAGTCTCTTGGCAGGCAATCAACTCTTCCATTGCTCACCCACATTGGCCCATCTGCAAGCATGCTGCCTGTCCTCTCCCATGTTTTGGGACCCTGCCTAAGAGGAGGATCTCTCTTATCGACCTGTGAGCACTGCCTGTTCTTCCTGGGCTGCTTCACCGGGGCTCTGCCTGACAGGCATCTGCTCCTGCTGTTGCATTACATTGTTTGCTCAAGTGTTTAACAAAGTGCTTTTAATGGAAACATAAAACCGGATAGAAATACAGAGCCTAATGGAATAATCTCTTAATTGCAGTGCTGCAAATGACTATTCAGCACATGATTACTGTACTTCCAGGGGGAACAGTGGGCAGGAAAAAATATTGAATGAAAGACACTAAACACTTCAACTGCTAAAAATGATGATTTATTGCCAATCTGAGCATCAGGCTAAGCAGGGCAAATAAACTGACAATAGTAAGTGCTTTTGGAGGTAGAAATTGCCTCATTCAGGGTATTCACTGTGTGCAACATGTAAATTCTACCAGGATAAACGCACAAAGAGCGATTAATTAATAGTGGTGAGATACTCATGCATGCAGTGTCCTTAGGCAACCCAGAAAAAGTATTTATCAGCACATTGCCCAATTATTGGCAGATAACTGCTGGCATGTAGTAGTTTGCTACTTCAGCTAGAAAATGCATTGTCCCTCTGCCTCCCTGTAAAAATCATAGGTTTTGCTGTGTTACGTGGTTTGCAAAAAATCCCTCACGTTTTCCAGCAGCAAAGATGTGCTCAGAGGCACATTGACATTATCAATTTTTGGTACTGCTGCAAGCCTTTCGAGGCACATTAGTCCTTAAAGAAACTGTGTCTATCCTTTGGATATCTCACCCGGGTTAGGCAGTGCCAGGTAAAAAAAAAAAATTAATTCAGTACTGAGCTGTTGATTTGGTGTACAGCTGAGTTCTCTCCAGACACAGAGCATGGCTATCAGGGAACATGTTCTCCAGGAGCATATGCTGCTCAGGGAGGCAAGGCGAGTGGTTTGGAAGTGGCCTTGCTGGTTCCCACCAGCACTCCTCTTTCCCATGATTTGATGTGTGGTTTCCCTGTGCTGCCCAAGGACAAGGCCGCCTGACTTCGCCTGCCCGCAGAAGCCCCTCTGTCGCTCAGGCCTTTCTTTCCATGTTTGGGACACGCCACATGCCTGTTGGACTCACATTCTGGTGCACACAGATGCAGACCAAGCAGGTCAGAGAGATTTCCAGTGTTTGCAGTGGGTCTTGGTGCTGCCAAGCCCATGCTGCTGTCCCGTGGGAACTGGAGCTGGCTGTTGCTTTTGGTCTGAGCCGGTGTGATGTTCCCACTGCCTGCACACAAATGTGGCTAACCGTGGTGAAGCTGATCAGTGTGCTGTTTGTCATGGCAGCTTCCAATACCAAGGGGAAGATTAGGGGCTTTTCAAATAGAGATTCAGATGATGCAGGGGAAATTTTTCTGGTTTGTTTTGTTTTAATTTGAAAATCAGAAAGGTGTTGGATAAATGTGTACAGAATTGAAGAGGGAAAATATTTGTGGCCGTTTTATTATTATTTTCTTAAAGGAGAAACTTTTCCTAGTTGCTAAAAAGTAACAGCTTGTGTAAATATTCTTAAAAAGCAGGAAAAATGAGAGATAAGATGTTTCAGAGTGTATTTTGGAGGGGCATATGCTTTGCAATGTGCATTAGGCATGCATCAGTACCTGCCTAATGCACCCTGTCATGGATTATTGCTCTTGCTTAGATTGAACACTTGCCAAGTTCTTTCAAATGACAATGAGATGCTTTGTTCAGGCTGATGATTCAAATGCAGTTTGAAACTCCAGCATATAGAGACACTAGGCTACAGAGCATGTGCACCTCTTAATAAAATTGAACAACAGATACAAACCATAGGAAAATTAGCAGGTGCTTCTGTGTGTGGATGAAAAAAAAATAGGAAACACTTCTAGAATAATTATAGTCTGGCAGAGGCTGCAGGAAAGACTTTTAAATAGGCTTTTCACCATATAAACAGATCTTTTCAACAAACATTGCTAATCTTGTTATGTTTCTACGTAGTCCTTGCTATGCAGATAAGACTTGTCCAACCTGTTACTCAGTACATGCTGTTATGTAAGTGGAAAACTCAAATAGGAAACCTTTTAATGTGATGGGTTTGCTGCTAATTCCTATGAAAGTAGGAAAGAATCTAGCTCTTTAATATTCTTTAATTTTTCTTAATCAGAGTTTAGTTATGGTACTGGCCTTTTCATAGCACATTGACTGATTTAGTCAATTGTTTAGGAAGGATTTGCACATAGAATATGTTTCACAAGAAAATTTATAGATTTGCTTACATGCTTAATAGGTTGCAGGGGATTAAAGATTCAGAAGGCAGAATTGCACTTACCCGTATTTCTGACACAGTTTCAAATCCTCATATTTGTAGCTTTTGCTTTTGTTATGCTTCACAGCAAATTAAATCACTGATAGCATTTCATGTGTAATTTATTATTTGAACAGCTTCAGGTTTGCAGTCATGAAAGCAGCAAATTTGAAGGCTGATGTTACATTCTTCTTTACACTGGGCTGTATTTGCGTTGAGCTGTAGGGCTTCAAGAGTATATGCTGGCCAACAGCTGGGATGGTCACAGAGGGCAGAAAGGAGGACCCTTCCAACCATGCAGGAAATCTGAGGTGAAAGGCTCCTGGGCTCTGCAGCAATCTCACTGCCAGTCTTGCAAGCTGTCTGACAGCGTTTAGAACAAACTGGGTGAAGTCAGGGTTTAAGGGAATTGGCTTACATGCCTTAAAATTGTGTGGATATTTCTGTTGCCTCAAGAAGAGGATTGACAAAAACCGAGTTGAGATGTATGTGCATGTATTAGTGTGTATCATGCAAAGCAAGAGGAGGTAATGCTGAAACTGGTGCTCCACCTGTGTGACACAGTGAAGGGAGTGTGCAGGGGCTCTTGCTGGAGAAATGGTGCTAAGTTGAGCTGCGTGTGAAAGGAGAATGTGGCAATAGATGTATGTTGTGGCACCTGTGGATGACATGCAATGTGACTGATGGCCTTAGGAGCTGCTTGGCAGAGCATGGACAAGGTCAGCTGATAGCAGGCTCCTGCAGAAAACCAGTGACATGTTCACGTGGCTGGATGTACAGGAAATTCAGCTATGAGAGAAGTACTGTGTGAGAAGATGTTTAAAATGCAGACTGACAAAGCAGCTGCTCATTAAACGTTTCAGTTTTTCTTTTACTAATTATATATCTTGTTAAAATTCTTCTTTGATGTAGTGGAGAACAATAATATTGGGGTTTGTTAAAAAGCATTTAAGAAGTTCTGTAAAATCAATGGACAAAAAGCACATCCACTTGAATAATTTTAATGTAGTCCTAAAGTAGAAAATTTATGGCATTTGACTTTTTGCACCTGAAGTAAGCATTTCAGTATACTCCCAAAAACTGAGGTAGTAAAATACATTATAGGACTTGAATCCTTGATTTAACTTGCAAAATGATTTCACATGGAAAATTAAACACTGGTGTTTTTCTGAAATTTAACAGCTGATATCACCTGGTTTTTTTTCTTTTTTTACATTTCTGTAAACTACTTTTTATCTTAACCCTTTTTACTGAGAGAATTCTTTGGAAGGCTTATCATTTTTATCAGAATCCTGTAGAAACAGTAACTGAGTTGAAGGGAACCATTGGACTCTGCTTTACTGAGTACTTCTGTGCTAGGTCAGGAATAAAATATTTGGACACTTGGTGTGGAGGAACAGTAGGTCTAAGCAACCGTGGTTTTATTTCCTATAATCAGTAAGATGGAAATATGTGTGTGAATCAAAATCTTGTAATTGTGTTAAAATAAATCAATTAAAATAGGTTTGGGGAGTTAATATTAAAGGTAATTTTTTTTTTCCTGATCCCTTAATTATTAGGCTCTTTTTCAAACAGTACTAGCTTGCAATAGCCTTTTTACCTAAACTCTCAGATCTCCAAAGTTTGCCAGTAAAGGGTGCTTCTTTTGAAGCATACATTAAAGAAATAGAAACCTGACTTCATCTTTACATTCCTCTTTTTGTAGCTTACAACTGTGAATGCAGTTCTCTTGTTGCCTTTAAACCTATTATCAGTAAATTGATTGTACTCAACAACAAAGAGACGTATTTCAAGGCAAAAGCAAATGAGCAGGTAGGATAGGTTTTATGTAAGGTAGAATGTAAGTTGTACCCTATTCATTTTCCCAGGCAAGCCTACAGCAGTTCATCCCAGGTGCTGGATTTCTGCCATTGAGATGAGGAATTCAGAGGCAGATGGGTACGGTGGGAGATTTCATGCACCACTTCACTGAAGAAAGCCTTCAGACTGATTGAGCAGCAGTTGATAACCACTTCTGACTGTTCGAGTATGCCTTGTCAGCGTTAGAAACAGTAATATTTTGCTAGTGGTGGGTGAGCTGATAAAACATGTAGATGCAGTGAAAGGGTATCCCTGCTCTGAAAGGCTTGCTGCTCACCACGTAGTAGTTACCCTGTTTCTGTGTTCATATAACTGATTTAAAGAGCCATAACAGAAAGATTCGGCATAGAGATAATAGCTGAAGCAGTGCACTGAAGTGCAGAGTGCTGGAGGATCCAGCCAGGCTTAACAAAGCTTGAGTTTTGGCACTCTTCCACTGATTTTACTTCAGTCACATAATCTTCCTGAGCTGGGGTTTGTAAACCAATACTTGAGTTAAATTTATTTACATATCTCAGGCTGACTTAAGCAACCAGGAGAAATGCAGGATGGTTTCATTGTGAGTGACATGTAGATAATCAAGAGGAAGAAACACTGTGGGAGGGTATAATGCAGGGCAGTCCATTCCCAAGTAGTGAGAGTTGCTTCAGGTTCTTTTGTCTTGATGAAGAGCAGAACGTGTTAAATTGAGTCTCTAATGGGTCTACTCACCTTAATTTTTCTTGCTGCCTTCGTACTGTCTGAACACTGACTTATCCAAACAAATTGCCACTGTGCTGCTCTAACATGACCACATGTGAGTTCATGTCTGCATGCTTAGTTCATAGCAGTCACCAAATGCTTTACCTACATTTTCATCAAGGGGAGAAAAATCCACCTTGCAGCAAGCTCCTGGTGCTGCAGAGGTAGGGTATGTGCTGCTAGAAGACTTACTGCAGCAGCAGCAGCTGGCACAGGGCTTGTTACCCTGCTGCCAGCATGCCTATGCCTGCCCTGTGGAGAGTCAGGAATAATGCAAGGTTGCATTTTGTTGATGAGACATTGTGTGACTGTGTCTGACCTTTAAATCCATAAAAACAAGAAAAGGTCACTTCTGAGGGAATCGTGGGTGACTCAGAGTCCCCACTCTGTCCGAGCAGGATCTGCTCAGCAGGGAATGCCGCTTTTCCATACAAATGGGTTCTCAGACAAAGCCAGGATGTAGCATGCTGTCAGAGGGATCTGTGTGTGCCAGCTGAGCTTCACCAGATTGGTCCTGGGTCTGGGAGCTCTCTGTGGGAGCATCTCTGGAGG
The DNA here is from genome assembly GCF_025592945.1 of Manacus candei. Lineage (NCBI taxonomy): Eukaryota > Metazoa > Chordata > Aves > Passeriformes > Pipridae > Manacus > Manacus candei. Next base: position 44,106,932 of record NW_026138076.1, on the reverse strand, counting down.
TGCTTGGGGCTGTGTGAAAATGTTTGCTCAGCTGTGCAGCAGAGGAGTTTAGCTGTGTTAGTGGCAGACCGAAGCCTCCCATTTTGACAGAGAGAGTGAAGTTTAGAATAACTCGTTTTTCACTGTCACCACTGCAAAGTAAACGCAGTCATTCGAGCAAGTGTCCATCTGTGTCCTGACAAGGCCAACTTTTTGATCCTTGCTGATGAAGTGAGACAATGAAGTGAGTTTTTGCCTGCAAAAACTGCTCCTATGCAAGCTCAGTCTTGTCACGGTTGAGTCACTGCAATCAAGGCTGCTCGGTGTGCAGCTGTGAGGGGGCTCTCCAAACCTGGGGAACTAGTCCTGCACTCAGGTTCCATCCTACACTGTACTTCCAGAGCTGCACCGTCAGTGCTGCAGACAAGGGCCAGCAACTTTGAATCTTTCTGTGCATACCCAGTTACTGAAATAGCACTAGAGTTGTAGGTCTTTACTCACCTACCCAGAAAGACACACATGCATGCCTTCAGGGCTGAAAGGCAGTCAGACCACTCACTTGGCTCAGGGAAATCTGGAGATGTGTGCCTGCTGTATACAGAACTCCTTGCCTCTAAAAGGCAAAGTGGTCAGGATTTTTCATTGCTCATACCTGGTGATTTAAATTTTTCACATTTCCTCCTTTGCCTGCCACATCTAGAACAAACAAAGCCTTAAATTCATCAACTCCTTGTCTGCTTTCCTTGTAATTACACTTCACACAATCACACCTTCTTAAAAGCCCTTCTAGTATATTTGCATTTAGATGGAGAATGACAGCTTTCCTGTTCTCCGTCTAACTTATAATTAACACCTTTTCTGACAACATTCTATTAACGTCAAGGTACATGGGGAGGGGCTGAAAGCCTGGGTTTCTTTAGACTTCATTTCTGCAGCATCAAAAGTGAAGAAACTACCATTTGGTTTGTTCAGGTGCTTCAGCTACGGCAACAGACTGAAGTGCTGTATAGTTGTTATGTTTTTCCACATTTTCTAAGTTACTGTTAAGTGAGGCTGGACATCAGCATGAGCTCCTGCTTTTTACTGGGAGCATCTTTCTGCTAACAGACTGTTTGTGTGCTGTATTCTGACCTCTTGGGGGCTCACCACTTGGGGAGGGGGCCATTTGTGTTTCTTACTCATCATGAGGCTTTCCTGCCTCTGGCAATCAAAAACCTGTTTAGTATGATATTGCTATATTGGCTCTTATTTACAACTAAGTAAAAGATAACTTTTAAACATTTCAGTTCATGAGGTAAAGTAAAAGTTGTAAACTTTTCACTTTTTTGCCTTTTTTGAGTAGACATAAAGGTGCCTACTTTAATGGCATAAAGTAGACATGCTACTGTCAGTTATTTGCATCTTTAGAAAAGTCTTTTTACTCTTTTGAGACCTCAGTGGTTTGTGGACCATAGGCTGAGAAATCTTGGGTGTGTTTTCAAGTGCATAGCCGTTTAGGGTTTTTAGGCAGAAGTCTGTGAAGGATTTGTCATGTTTGAAGAACATCTGAGAGTTCCCAATTCCTGCCAAAGTCGCTGGGCGCTGCAGGGACTCAGTTCTTCTCAGGAAACGTTTGGGCTTACTTCTGGGAACTGCTTGAAGATGAAAGGCCTATTGATGCTGAAAGGAAGCAAAAACCTTTTAATGGCTGAGTAATGAATATAATTTTAAACTTGGCAACAGTGGTAGGAAACAAATAAATAAGAATTTGAACCCAAAGATTACCATAGGAGAGGCCGAGTGAGAAGATGATTAATGTTACAAAAGTAGAACTGCTTTTTTTTTTTTCCTAGCAAAAGCTAACTTAGCTTCTGCTTAAGCAAACTGGCAATTCCCTTCTGCCTGTTTTAACATCCTAGCCTTCTCTACTTCAATTTTTTGGTGTAACCTAGAGGTCTGTGTATTTAAAACATAGGAAGAGCTGAATTCAGGATCATTTTTCCATATGCTTTGAAGGAAAGGTTGCAGCAGTGCTGCATTTTCTTGGAACATTATTTGTGATGAAAAATATTTGACTGAAGGTTTTTTACCATCATTGTGGATAAACAGGTGGGCTGTGAGACCTTGATCTCTTGCTCAGTGGGTCTAATGCTGCTCTCATACAGTCAATAGTCAGGGCTGGATAGACTCGATGAGTTAAAGGAGCTAGAGGAAACAAAATCTTGGCAAGAAAATTCAATTCATATTTCTTCAGTGTAAAGATGTTTATTTTTGGGAAGCATCTACTAAGGCTGACCGATGATGATGCAGAAAATAATTGACTAACTGTACCATCTGTTGCTCTTCTGCCTTATGTTTCTATTTTATCATTTGTGTATGTTCAATCTGTGTATCTTCTGCGAAATAGTGTTTGATGTGAAACAAATTTTAAAAATTTAGCAAGTCACAACTTGACAATGTTTCCATAAAAGAAAGGAAGCAAAGGTTGGGGCAACACATTTTTTTATGCTGTTTGGTATTAACTGTAATGTCCTTTCATTTGCTTGTCTTAGTCACTGTCAGGCTCACTGCTCAGGTGATACAGTGTGAGAGCTGAGCACAGTTGTGATGCTCAGTAACTTTCTGTGCCATGCCATTATCCATGCTTCTTTTCAAGCTGATAGGCTGAAAATTTAATCTTTATAGATTTGTAGGCTATATAAATTGGTGGCCATTCTTCCATGGAGACTTTAAGAGCAGCAGAATTGGGATGCTGCGGCGAGGCTGTTACGGTGCATCCATGATTTCCGTTTAACTGGTTTTGGGGACAATATGTCTTGCCTTAAACAAGAATACATCTCTCAGTCATGAGAAGTGTGGATCAGCAGTTTCTCATGATAAAAAATGAATCAGTTTTAATGACAAAACAGTTTCAGTAAATTTGTGATTTCCTGCAGTTGTACTCAAATGTTGTCTCTGTGTTTCAGAGGAAAATGTTCTGTGCGTTGAGAAGGAAGTGAGTGTGTTTGTGTATTTGCTTTGTAGCCTTTCTTCACCCCCCCCTTCCCTGCTCCTGGATAATTCCTTTTGACAGCACTAGATCTTTGCAATTAAAGCAGATTTTTATTTTCATTTTGTTTTCATGCGGAGAACACACAGGACAGGAGAGGCAGAATTTCTTCCTGCACCAGTCTATTTTTTGAAAATGCTGTCACGGGCTGGATTGTCACATAGCAGCATTTGAAACTCTGTAGTAAGGACTGGCATGTCACTGAGAGTGATTTCAGAGCACGCTGATATTCTCATGGCTTCTGTTACAGACCCAAGTCTGGATGATGATGTGGGTCAGGGTGCGTGCTTTGCTGAACTTTCTGAACCAAATTTCTTTATTACAACCTGGGAGTATTTTACTGTTTCAGTCTGTAGCAAGGCATGATCTGGGGTTTTTTTTTGCTGTAGAGGAGTTTTGTGCATGTGTCCCCTAGCTCCCAGGCTCCAATGTGCTTTGTGTGTTGGTGCTAAGCCTCAAGGTCTGGTTTCCCAAGGCATTTTTGCAAATCGGTAAGTAAGAGTTTGGGGGTGGGTTCAGTTATGAGGTTTTGAGGTTTTCTGAGATCCCATTCTAGGAAAGCCTAAATATCAAAGTGGCTAGTCTGGAGAGGTTCCTGAAGAAGAGAAGCTGGGGTTTGCCCTGCAGCTTTGTCAGTAGGGGGGTTGGGGCTCTGTCTCTGTGCAAGGGACGGCTTGCTGGAGACGAGCAGGCAGTGTCTCTGCACGGGTTTCCTCTGCTGGCGCCTGGCTGGTCGTGGAGACCTCCTCTCCTCTTGGCACAGGTCCCTGCAGGGCCTGAGCTGACGGTGGTTCTCCAAGGCTTTCTGCCTGGCTTCCTAACGCTGACCTTAGGGTAGCCGTTCAGTGTTACGAGTTGCACTGTAACCCAGGATTTCAAAATCTTTGAAGAGCATGTTGACAAATGCCCTCAATGGCCAGGTTAATGGTGGGCAGGAATGGTGTTTCCACAGGTGCTGAGAGTAGGATATCGACAGGCTTATATTAAAGAAGTGGGCATTTCAGTAGACAGCAGACTCTTCTGCTCTGAATTCGGAATGCCATCTAGTGCAACACAACCTATTTTTTTAAAAAATAAAAGCCCCTGAAGTATGAGATGGGACAACATGCATGGAAACATGGCACTTACATGACAGAATGGAATTGAAATGAGTTTTAGCTCTTGTTTTCAGGTAGTTTAAGGTCTTGTCTGTAAATTAAAGGAGGGAGGGCTGCTGGTCTCAACTGCATGATCAAGTAAGTAGCTACTCACTGTTTCTTCCCTTATCCTTCTGCTTTTGAAACTGCAGCTCCTTCTGTTCAATGAAGCTGGAGGAAACTATGGAACAAAAATAGCTTTGATCCAATTCAGACAGGGAGGCAGAGGGTGGATGACGAACCTGAACAGGAAAGGGGAGGGGAATGACCCCTCTCCTGGCTGCACGGGCAGCCAGCTGTGCATGGCCAGCAGCCTGGGCCACTAGTCACTGTGAGGGCATGAGGTGGTCTGCAGTGGTACTAAGGCATGACTAACCTTGCCAAGCAGTGCCCTGTAGTCCTGTGCGTGTGTGAGCACCCATGTCCGCCAGGCTGCTCTGGAATAGGCACCTTTGTCTTCACTTAAACCTGCAGGAACTGGCATTATGGCAAAAAAGTGGTGTCCCTTCCCCTTGCCTCTGTCCCTCCCCTCTCTCTCCCTTCGCACACTCTTTAGAAAGAATTTATTGCTGGGAAGACAGCTTGGGGTCAAGGAAGGTTCAGGGAAAGAAAAGGCCTTTAGAGGTATTACAGCTGCTGTTTTTGTAGCAAGAGGCATGCAAGTTGTTTTACATTCAGTGTTGGGGTACGTATAGGAAACAGGGCTACTTCTCACTGTAAATATTATCGTTGCAAGCAGCTCAAGTGGTTTAGGTTTTCCTTTTGTTTGAACGTGATCAGAACCCCTGAGCAAAACAGCTTGATTGCTCTGAATTTGGATGCTTGCCAGCCTAGAAATAGAAGGACATCCATAATCCACATGGACGTAGGACACTGTTCAAGTAGAAGGCAATTTTCAGGGTCATAATATGTGGCCTGGCTTTCACTTAAAAAAATACATTCACTTAAAAAAATCTTTTGCAAGCATACAGTAGTAGATACAGCCAAGATTGCTTCTAGTTTGCCTTATAATTCCTCCTAAGTTTTTGTCTTCTGTGGTTGGCATCTCCCACACCTGACTGCACAAAACTTTCCTGGCACACACAGGGCAACCGACCAACTAACTGCTTATAGATAGGAAATTGCTCACATGCAAAATGACATCAAATGCAGAGGGGAAATGCTTCTATTACATAGTTTGTAACAGAAGGATTATGTATATTGACTGAAGCAATGGTCTGTGATTCCTGTTTGGGATTTTTTTTGTTTGTTCCTTTTTGTTTTGTTTTTATTGTAGATTTTTTAAATTGTTTGCACTGTTTGCAGAAGTGGGTACATGGATCTTACTGTACACTTCTGTTTTGCTATATTTGGAAACAGTTCAGCATTAGCAAAGTTGGAAACTATGCTAAATGTGAACAATCTAACCCCTGAATATGTTTTTCTGTTTTAGTGGTACAAGTACATCCTGGCTGCAGTTCCATATATAGAAATTTACCATCAGACAGCATCGTTTTCCAGAGCTCCCATTGATCAGGAAACCCCCTCTGTATCAGTCAGACCTCTTGGTTAACTGCTACAGCAAAGCCAGTCCTCTGCCTTTCCTTTAGGGATGATCATATTTTCAGGAGCTGATTATTGGTGTAGTATTTGGGAAAATGTCGCTGGTGGGGAAGACAGGGCTCTTCACTTGCAAACTCGGGCACTTGAGAAGATAAGTGTATGAAGAATAATATTGGAATTGTGTGTATACAGTAGACTGTGCAGTGGAGTAGACATGGGAGACGAGAGAGATACCTGCATCCACTATGCCTGTGTGCTTTTCCTTCCCCAGTGTCTATAAAGGTTAGAGCAAGAGATTCCTGTGGTTTGCAGTAGTATTTTAAAGACAAGGTGTAGTTGAAAGGGTCTGGTTTTCTGTGAAGTCATTCTGCTGTGCACGTGACATGGCTTTATTGGTGTTTTGATGTGGGGCTGGTGGAATTGAGTAATTGAGTGCATGCAGATGTGGCTGAGAAGGAACAGGGGGGTTTGACCTTGTGTTTTCTGAATTTCTGATACCTTTTTTCTAAATAAGTTTGCATGATCGCTTTAAATGCAAGTACATGGCTTTCTAGGTAAGCAGCTTTCCAGATGTCCATGTGAAGTGGAGAGTGAGTTTTTGAGCCTGTACATTGCCAAGTTGTATTGCCTTGTTTTTTGCCGAGTAGGCAAAGCTCAGTCTTTGAAAGTGGCAACACCTTCAAAATAGTGGATTCTCTTTTACTCTTGGATGACGAATTGGGGTAAAAGTCTGAAGGAAAACAGGAATGGTGGTTTTTCACATTAATCACTGCAAGCGGATCTGCCAGCTTATGTGCTTATCACACCCATTGACTCAATTTGTTTCACAATTAAATGGGTAGATAGTTTTTCTTCTCGAAGGATGCTATCAAGAGAAGAAATCACTGAGAAGGATGCACGCTGTATCTTGTGTGTCACATTACTGTGTTGTGCAGCAAATACTTGACATAACTGATTTGTCAGCTGTAACCACTCTGTGAATTACAAAATTACTTTCATTCTGGACATATACCGTTGTCTGAAAACCAGGGGTTCTGCACAAAGTAGGCACTTGTTGATAACACTAGTGTACAGTGTTAGTCATCCTTTCTTTCTTTCCTTCCTGAAGCTTGTGCAACGAGGACAGAAACTTGCTGCGTATTCGAGAGAGAGAGAGACGGAGTCAGGAGGTTCTAGAGAAGAAAGACCAGTTCTCAAAGAAGATTCCTCTCTTTGCAGAACCCTACAAGGTAATAGTAGGGGGGCATGGGGTGGAAGGAGAGGAGGAAGAAGGGTTGGGGGGGAAGAGGAGAGCTGTGTCTTCTGCATGGGGTGTAGCAGACTTGAGCATGGTACAGGCAAACACAGCATCTTCCCATCTACTGAGCTTCAGTTCCTCAGAGTATGTCCTTAAAACTCTGTTGGCTGTGCAAGAGCACGATGGACTTGGGGTTGACCTCCTTTGAGGGAGAGCGCTCAGAAGCAGCTTGGCTGCCTGTCTGTCTTCAGATGTGCTTATAAAAAATGGATCTGATGTTAGTGTTCCTAAAGGCTGCAGGTGCACCTGCAAGCTTGGCTTGGAATAATTGATAGTGGCTACAGGAGTCCTATTTGCTTTGGAGAGATTTACAGGATCAAGATAAGCTTGCCTAACTTCACTCGTGGTGATGTATAGTGATTAAGTTAAGATCCTGAAGAACTGTCTCTTCTTGAGCTGGATCTCTTGGGGTGTTTTTGAAATTTTCACCTCTTTGTTCTTCTGTTGCAGACTAATAAAGAAGATGAGTTGTCAAGCCGAATTCAGAACATGCTGGGCAATTACGAGGAGGTCAAGGAGTTCATGAGCAACAAATCCTGTCAGAATCTCATAGGAATTCCGAAAAGCGTTGTTCCTCTGATCCCACCAGGACAGCCTGATTACCCATACTTTCCTGGAAAGACCAGCCATACATTACCATCTTCATTCCAGCACCCGCCCCGCCGTCCACCCGTGGGACCTATGGTTGTAGCACCTCGACCCCCAAACCACTCCATTCACTACCAAAAGGCACAATCAGGAACAGAACCAGCTTCAGGTTTGCACACCAAGAGTCGCAGCTTATCCAACAGTGGGAGCCAAGGTCAAGGACACAATCGTGGTGGCCGGGAAAGTCAGGCAGGTTTTCAGCACAGTCAGAGTGACAAGCCTGGGGATGGTGAAGGTTGTGCTCATGAACTGCAGGCCTCCCCTTTGCCACTTTCTCCATTACTGCCATGTTTGTTGTCTTCTCCAGTGGCACCCCTGTCACCTCTACATTCCAGCCAGCATATCAATTCCAGGTCACAGAACAGCAGCAAAAGTCATGGGCCGTCTTACAGTCAAACAAAATCATCTCAGGACCTAGTGACAGGATCACAGGAGAAGGAAAGTCGGGACAGCTCAGCCATTACCTTGACCAGCACTGCTCAGCCTTCCTCTCAGACTTTCCCCCCATCTTTGACATCAAAAGCCAGTGCAATGCAGCAGAAACCAACTGCCTATGTCAGACCCATGGATGGCCAAGATCAGGCACCATTTGAATCCCTGGAGCTCAAACCTCTCATGGAGGAATACCACGAAGGACCTAATGAAGATCTCTTGGATTTGAAGGCAAAAGTCAAAGCTGAATTATCCAAATTGGAAACCCCTTCTGAGCCCAAGGAAGAACCCAATGAAGATATCTCAGATTTGAAGGCAAAAGCCAAAGCTGAACTATCCAAATTGGAGACCCCTTCAAAGCCTGTAGAGGTAAGTGCAGTTGTTGGGGGTCTCTGTTGCCAGCAGGATAACTTCAGCTCTGGGAGAACAGGTCGTCGCACAGCAACAACTGTCAGAAGCAATGACAGCTGTACGTGAATGATCCTGTTTAGAAGGTGCATTTTGAGGTTGGCTTTTGATGAGCTGGGTGAGATAGCATCCTGTTTGGATGGTGGAAACAATGCTTTCCATGATTCTTCAGTGGATTCTTCCATTTTCTGAGTGAGGCTGCAGCAGGTTTTATGGTTTGAGAGACTGCTTCTGTGACTATGATTTTTGTTTTCCTCTAAGGCTTGTTGAAAAAGAAGGGGGAAATGATGCAGTGAGAAGGTCAAGTGGCGATGCAGTTAGTACATGCAGAGTGTCAGGACTCAATCTGAGTCCCGGTGGGTGGAGGCCCCAAATCCTCACTGAATATTGGGACAGGAAACTGTGCAGCAAGGTCTGCAGTCACCTGGGACTGTGAACACCACAGGATTCTCCTCAGTAAGTTCGTAAGATTTCACTTGTAGACCCATGGGAAAGTATGAATTGCTCTTTTCCAGGTTGAACCATTTCAGTTGGTACAGCAAGACTGAGGACAGGGTTTGCAGATCAATAGATGCAGTTCAAAACATATCACTGTTGCTGTTGTACTGTTTAAATGTGCTTGACAGAGAGAAGAAAACTTTGGAGAAGGTGCTATTTTTTTTTAAATTTTTTTTTTTTGTACCTTGAGTTGATTAGAGGTTATGGGCAGCGAGTGGCAGAGACTGGCACAGTTGAGCTGCGTTTGATTCGTCTGTTGCGGCTTTCGCTTGAGAGAAAAAGAAAAGGACAGTGGACAGAGTGGTTGGGAAGGCTTCTCTGAAGATTTCCAAAAGCATTTGTCACCTACATTTCCAAGTTTAGACCCTGCTGGGAAGTCCTGTAGTTTCACTAGGAGCAGGTGTATTGTTTAGGAGACTATTAGGAAACATGAGGGGAAAGGGATATCTGGAACTATAATTCCTTCTTAACCAGAAAGTTAAGATGTGCTTCTTTCCTTTATAATTATTTTGATACAGCAAGATTGCTTACTGTACTCCATTTGTTTTTGCTGACCCCAAGACCACCTCTCTGATTTTGTCCTGTGTGATGGAGGCAGAAGCCTTGACTGGTAAAGCAGTGGGAGAGGAGGAGCAGTGCTGATGTACATATGCTGTCCAGCAAACACAGCTCTTTTTCCTGTGCCCTTTGAAGCCCAGTGTGAGCTGTGCCAAGGGACCAGCATACTGACCCTGCCTGCCTTGTGGCTTGGCCTCCCATGAGCTCAAGGGCACTTGGTTCCCTGGTATTTTTTTGGGGTTTTACTCTGCTCATCCTTCAGCACTGAGATTATTGCTATGCCCTATGGGATATGGGATCCCACAGTGCTGACCTAAAGCAGCTGGGCCAGAAGAGCTACAAAGATAGTTTTCAAATTGTCTTTTGCCACCTTTGTAATGAAAAGGAAGAGTGTGGTTGAAGTCTGCTTTTCATGGAAAAGGGTGTGGATCAGCTACAAATGGCTGTAGGCAATATCTTGTGGAAAATGAGAGGAAATGATCAAAACTACATAGTTGAGAAGTTGTTAATTTTTTTTTCAAGCTGAGAGATTTTATTTGCTTCCAGATAGGTTTGGCATTGCACATCACAGCTCAAAACAGGAAGTTCACTGAGGTCTGCATTTCCTTATTTGCCTGACCAGATATTTTACTCCTGGGGAGAAGTGAACCAGTGCAGGGCATCGTCTTCTATATTATCTTATTGTCTCATCTGCATTATTGTCTGTTTCTCTTTTCCCATACTTCTGTCATCTCATGTATCTCTGATTTAACATGAATTTCATTAGGGTGATGTTAGCTATAATGCTGTGTGCTGAATGAAACTTCTTTCTCACTTTCCATTGAGCACATGAGTCTGAGGCCAAATGCCCATGAAAATTCTACAGCTGCCAGTGCATGAGTAGCATTACTCATGCTCCTTCTGTTAGATCAGTGGCAAAGTAAGAACAGAATAAAAAGGGAATTGAAGATAATACAAAAAAAGTTTTTGCACAACCCAGGAACCTGTATTTAATTATATGCCTAGTCCATTTTGAAGCAGATAGATGAACCTTTTTGTGGATATGCTGAATGATACTGCTTTGATCCAGGGATCTTTAGGCTGTGGCCCCTGACAGTTTTCTGTGCATAGGCATTTTGGATAATGGCTCTGTAAGCCCTTGTGAAAAATTCATTACTTCATTTTCTGCTTATTTCAGTCTTTTCATTGTCACATTTGCTTACTTCTGTTTGGTCTTAATGATCAACATCTATTTGATAATACAGTCCCTCCAGTGCTGAAGCCTGGAGAGGGAGGAGGAAGAAACAGTGAGGTTGCAGCCCTGGCTGTGTGCCCTGTGTGCTGCATGTACAGTTCAGGGGTGGTGACTGGGGAGCAGGGCTGGGCTGGTTTGCTTTCAGGAAACATCCTATGAGGGTTGCTGCACACAGGTGAAAGATTCACCCAAAGAAAGGATCTTGAGAATGCTGACTGGGGGTCCTTTGGCTGAAAGGTCGTCCTGTTTAGTTTTTGGTGAAACAGAAGCTGCAGGGAGGCTCCTGCTCTGCCATGACCCTGTCAGTGAATAGGTCTAGACTAGCAGAAATTCTGCTGTTCTTCTCTCCTCCTCCCAGCAACTGGGAGCATGGCTTTACAGATTTTATTTAAACTGTTTGGCCCCAGTTTACTGAACAGCCACATGCCAAATATGGTTCTTCCCATCATGTCCCTTGACATGACTTAAGAAAGCCATTTCCTCAACCACATTTGTGTTGGCTAATTGAATTTCTGAGGCTTGTTTCACCTGCAGCTGTGAATACGTTATGGACAGCTTCTGCTCATGGGAACACTGAAAAGTTAAGCCTTCCAGCCCAAATAGACACACAGTTCCACTGTAGAGTGAATTAATCCACAGAGGATAACCATGCAGTGACTCACGTCGCATTTGCATAAAGAAACTGAACAGCTCTTTCCCAAATCAAAACCTTCACTTTCAAATGCCATCCCAGTCTCTTTAAGGCATCTTTCCAAATTTATTGTGAGCCTTAAAAATATAGCACACATGAAGAAGCTTACATGTACCCCTTGTCTTCATGTGCCAGGTTTTACCTCTTCCCCCAGCACCGGAACAACGATACTTTTAAAGCCATTCTCTCTTCTCATGTCTTTAGGAGACCTGCAGCAGCAACAGAGACCCTTGTATTTCCTCCATTGACACGGTCTGTGATGTGTGAAAGGGAATTGGCTTGACAGAAGGGCCAAGAAGCAGTGAGGCTCCTTTGAGAGAGATGTTTGTAAATCCTCAAGTATTATTAAGGGCAGAGTGTCTGAAGGAATGTACAGCCCTTGATGCTCACTGAAGGTTTCGCTTTGTTTTCCTGGCAATTTTGTAAATGTTAGGGCATAGCTCTTTTTACCTCATGTAATGAGGCCTCACTGGACTCTCCTGCCTGTGAACCAGGAAGCAAATAGGGAAACAGCCAATTTAAAGTACGAAAACGACAAAAAGAAGCAACAATGAAGAGGCCCAGATGTGTTAAGTCTTTTTGGTTACACTGTATTATCCTTGAAGCACAGGGTACACACAAAGATCTTTGTGTTCAAACTGGGATTGCTGTCATTTGGGTTCTGTTCCCCTCAGTAAACACTTATGAATGGTCACCTGTTAAAACATGGTCGTTATATAGTATATGTAATGACTAAATACCTACAAAGAAGTTTGGATGACAAATATAAAAAGTCCATTCTAGTAAGTAATTTTTCACTGACTTCTCTCCATGGCAACTGAGCTTTTCTACTGTCAGGAGTTGTCAGACAGGTGAACCCTGTAGGGTAGAAATAAATATATTGTTTCAATCCAGCATCCTTTAGAAATGAAAATCTTTAAAGACAAATATATAGCGCTCTTGGCCTCACATAATGAATACACAATATTTAATATTAATCTGTTTTTATCTTTCTACCATGTATATTATACCTCATGCATATTTCTCAATTACTGAGCAGAAGGGAGATTGTGCTTTTTTTCCCCTCTCCCCTCTGTATTCCTTTTTCTGATTTATTTTTTTCCCTTGCTTTGCACCAAGACAGGTAACAAGATGTTACTTCTGTGTCTCCCTTTTTATAATCAGAAGAACCTTATGTGATTGGAGGTTTCCATGCTTCACCACAAGCATTAATTTGTCTCTTTGTTGGTGTGCGACTTAAAGCAGATCAAACATGAATGAGAATTGTTACTTTTTCTGACTGTTTTGGTTAAGAAAAGTTAAAAAACAGAAAAAGTAAACCTCAACTTCACTATAAGGGCTGAAACTGAGCTATCTGATTTTCAGTAAACGTCCCTAACAACTTGTATGTAAATATCCAAAGCTGTGCAGTCCGAGGCCTTTCTCAGAGCCCTTGGGCATTGCGGTAAGTGTGAGCTGAAATGAATTGCAATCAGAGAAAGGTTAACTGTGGGATTCTCTGCTGCTTGTTGTAATACCAAGCACCCAAAGACATATCCTTTTACTTGAGTCTTCTCCATGGTCCTTTTTGGCTCTCAGAAGTGAAAGCCGTTTTCCCCCTCAGTCTCTGTAGCAGCTGGGTTGCAGATACATCCAGAGGCAATGACCCTGGTCACTGCTCCTTGGGGTGGTTGCATAGACTACAGACAGTTTAGGGGTTGACAGAGGTTATGAGGTCAGGATTGCACACAGCTTTTGCATTTTTAGATACGTGAACAGATTCTGACTCCTCTTGTTTTCTGTCACCTGATGTGCATGCAGTATCTTAAGAGAAATCACAGTCAATCCCAGGTGACAGGAGAGAATTGTATGGCAGTGCTGTGTTTCGTTCGGGTTTTTTTTTTTTGTCTAAACCAAGCTAGAGCATGCAGGTGTAGTTATGTAAACAGAAAAAGCTACTTGTTTTATTTGATTTAATAGGTAAATCCCATGGGATGCAAAGGAGGTTTTTCCCTTGTGTGCCTCTCCTTTGGAAGGAGCCACGCATTTTATCCAGGCTGGAAATAAACCAGCAATAAAATGCCAAAGCAGCTCTAATAGCTCACACGAAACATCCTCCACCAACCTGTTTGTAGATTTTTGAAACTCTCCGCACTGCTTCTTGCACAAGTGGAAAGTGCCAAAGGGACAGATGTTGCCAATTTGAACTGTACAGGGGGAAGGCAAATATTGCTAAGCAACGGAGTGCTTGAGAGAGCATTTTTCGGAGAGGAGCCAAGGGAGTTATGCCTGGGAGCACTTGCAGCTTCTCATGGCTCGGCGCGAGGGAAGAGATTAAAAGTTCTTTCCTGTCAGGGCTGACGCCGCCAGCACAAAAGACACCATAACCTATTGACACTGATTAGGGCTGACAAGGGAATGTATGAAAACAGGAAATCTCCCCTGCCATGTAGGAGGGCAGCAAGACATGTTCACGGAGGTAAGTGCACCAGGCAGACGTGGCACGGAGCCGCCTGTGCCAGGGCGGTGTCAGGAGTTGGCTTCGGCGGGAGGAGGTGAAACCCAGGCAGGCGCCGAGCGCCGTGAGGGCCAACGGGGCCCTTGTCGGGGTCCGGCTTTCACGTCTGACTGGGAGCAGGTCGCTGAAGGATGGGCTGGTAGGGAGAGGGGGCTGTTTCCAGTGAGTCTTGTAATTGCAGGCTGCCTCATGTAAATGGAGTTAACTTCTCTAGTTATTGAAGGATGAAAGATCTTGTAAACAAGGCGAGTCTTAAAACATCTGTCTGTGGTTGTGCTCCTCCCTGGCCAAGCAGCACTTCATAGCTAAGTGGCAGCCTGGAGGTCTTTCCTCTGGTGGTCCTGAATGCCACTGGAGATGTTTCCTCAGAGAGTGAATCTGCCCATTTCAAGCCTCTGAATTATTCTAGCCGTAGACTCATAGTGTCTTGTTCAAGAGATGTACTTTCGGGATTGAAACACAGATTTGTCATCTTACATTGGTCTTTGCATTAATAATCTCCTAATGCTATTTTGAGCACCTCTGGTCTTTGATCTGATTCTTTGCATTGTTTGAGTGAAGGGAAATGGTTAGCACATGCTTTGTGTTGTATTTCTTACTTCATGAGAGTTTTTACTGGCTACCAGTGAACCTCAGTGGAAGTGGCATTTTGCAGCTTAGGGATGCTCCATAGGAATTGTCTGCATCAGCACGGTGATGTCAGTTATGACAAGTCTGGTGGTACTGCTCCTGCTTCTTGGGCACTGATCACAGCACTCTTGCCCCATACAGTGCTGCAGCAAGAAGGTGCTACACTCAAGTATTGGTCAGCTCTCTGGTTTTCAATGAGCCTTGAGGGGAGAAAAGTTTCCCTGCTGTTTGTGTGAGCTGGTACAGTCCTGCATCACAGAAGGGCTTCCTGATCTTCCCTGGTAGGGCATAAGATTGCCAGAGCTCGCCAAAGCTTGACATACCAATATGTTTAGTTTTTGAAATGAATTCAGCAAGTAATGGTATTCTTGCCCTGGCATAACATAGTCTGTTTTCTCTCAGTTATGCTTCTTCCACTTGTTTCCTTGTGTGGTTATTCCATACTTTGCAGTTTCAGGTCTCATTTTTTTATTTTCTCTGGTGTCTAACAAGGTTGCTCTCTGAATTATCTTTAATATCCTTTTCTCTCCCAAGATTTAGATGCCAGTTTTCATCTTCATAATGATGAACATATATTACTTAAACAATAAAATAGTCCTTTATTGTTTTAAGCAGCAGAATATTTTAATTCTCAGTTGTAAAAGGTGATACTCCTAACTTTTTGATCACCTGCTTTTCAACACACCGATTTCTCTTCTAAGCAGCATTAGCAGTGCTATACTTTCTTGCCAATTTGTTCCATTGGTCAGATGGTTCATAAATGTCATTTGATATTGAGGCCCTCTTTTTGCATGCAGTCAGGTGTAGCAAATAGTGCGAGACGTGATCTTGGCAGTCCATCGTGCTCCCAGCAAAAGGTCCGGGTGCATTTCCCAGGGAGGCTCTGCCATCTGCTCAGCTGCCTTTGCATATACCCAACCTCCTGGGAAACAAACTGCAGCTGACATGACTTTGTGTTTGTTTCAGACACCACAAGGGCTTGATGCTGGAAAGTGTCCTCTGCCCCCTCCCTTCCCCCCAGCTACCTTCATCTAATAAAAGGCATTACTGCCTTCTGTGAGACCTGCTTCTCCAGGATATTGAATTCAATCGCTTTGGCCTTTCTGCCCATTCTTCAGATGGAGCTTTTCTGGAATCAAAGGAGGAAGGAACAAGTGTGATGTTTGCTTTGGCTGCTAAGGAAATAGAGCTCAATAGTACTTGGCTTGTGGACTAATTTTTAACCGGTTATGAAACTTGACCTAAACTCTCATTACTTACAGAAACTCCAGTTTGGGTGACTTGTACAAATGTGCACTTTCCTTTGAAGTTAAATAGTAACTATTGCCGTTCAATACATTAGCATACAGCTTAGATTATGCCAAAGTCAGAAATATTATCTTGGCTGGTTTGTTAAGCTTCACGAAGTCAAAAGAAAAATGTGTCCATTAAAAAACCAAAAAAAACCCAACAAACCAACTTAAAGTTTTCAGATCTCTATTTTGCTGCTTGAATTTAGAAAGAATAGCGACAATATAGCAATACTTGCTTTTTCCTTTTCTTGGGAGACGTCAAGAAATTTAAGTTTCTGTATTAGCATAATTTTGAGAGAACTTATGCCTCTTGAATCAGAGCCTAAATTCAAATGTTTGATTTAAGACACTTTTGAATTGAATAAACAAAGCACCCCCAAAGGGAAAAGCGAGTGAGCACTTCCCCATGATTTTTCAGGCTAACTGCTGCTGTATGTGTTTACAAGTATTTTTCTGTGTCTCTAGAGTGAGCCCACTGGCACAGTGACAGAAAACCTTTTACAAGTCTATTGTAAAATAAACAATGTGTGGAACGATTTCGTGTTAACACTGTGGTATATATTTCTTATAAAGGTTGTATTTTTTTAACTTGGTAGAAAAACACTGTTTTTTTAAAATATGCCTTGTGCACATTGCATTATGAATAGCAGTGGCATATGAAGAATGGTTTGAGAAGATGTAGGGAGAATTGATGTAACAGCAAAGTCATGTCAGATTCGGATCCTGCCAACCTACTCCTTCTTGTACAAGGAATACTTTGGTTTCTTTCATCAACCTGTCAGCTCACTGCTGTGCAGACCAAGTTGTAATTCAGACCTGGCTGAACACCATCTGTTCACTAAAGGTGAAAGGTGTGGTATATTCCACCTAAATGTTTTCACTTGAAGCAAGCGTTTTACTAAAGGTGCTCATGGCTGTCACGTTGCTTGTCTATTTGCAGTTTTGCTTTGTTAATCCTTGGCTGGATGTGCTGAAGGAATATCATCTGTGCTTCGCCAGTGCAGGGGACAGGCTGACCTCCCTTGCCTCCTTGGTGTGCTGTGCTGCAGAGCAGGGTCAGCTCCGTTCCTGCCCCTCTGTGCTAATACAGCGTTCGTGTTACCACAGTACGACTGCGCCTGTTTCCATAATGAAAGCAAGAGGAGAAGCAGTGTGGTATTTATGTTTCTGTTTGCTATGGTAGCAGTAACCCCTCGGGCATGTCCTACCCTTTCCTTAGACGTTTCCTTAGACATTTCCTCGGAGCCTTCTGTGGTGCACATGTAGGGAAATGCTTGTCCAGCTTTCAGGAGTTTGGGGATTGCATGCGAAACTATTGTGATGTAAAGGCTTTGCCTGAGAGGTCATAAATTGCAGTATGCAAAGGTGTTGAGCCCAATCCGTTGTATGGCTACAAATTATAAAGCTGCCTGCTCACATCCCTGAGTATTTTAAACGGTTTGAGTATTTGCCATTGGTTCGTGGGAACTTTTTGCACAAATACCAGCACGTCTCAGTTTAATGAGATTGAAGTGTTTTGCTAAGGAGGATGAGTTATGAGGAAGACCAAACTCTTCCCTCTAAGCAATTGTAGATCCGAAATTAAGAGGCTCCAATGTTCTGCATTGTAATTGATCCAGAAGCAGCAAGTTTTCCAGCCATACCAAAAGCCTTCATTCCCAACTGCTCGTACAATAAAGATCCTCCTTCACTGGCAGTCTTCAAAAGAAGATGCACTGAATACAAAGAAAATATTGAGACAAACAGCAGGAGTATCACAAAAAGAGCAATTCCAGCGTTAGCCATGGCAAAAGAAAGACCAAGGATGCCATGACCCAGAATAGCATTGCTCAGATTAAATACTGACATTCCAAAGAAAGTAGTACCCGGAGTTTCATATTTCTTCTTTCCAAGATTGGAGTCGAGCAAGAAATTTTGGTTTTCTGGATCAATGTCTGCATAGTGGCTCTTCATGGCAGACGTCTTGGTGGGGTACAGGTAGCTGAAGTCGTCGCTGTTGGAGCTGGAGCTGTCCTCGTGGGGGGAGATGTAGAACTTGCCCATCTCGTTGCTGCTCATGCTGGCAGGGCTGCTCCTGTCCTTGCTGCGCCTGCCAACACAAGAGTGGAGGAGGGAGAGGGCGATCTCCTCCCCAGAAAGTTCCTCTGTAGGTGGGTCAAACCTCTCCGATGAAATCCGAGCAGGTCCGGGCTGGGGGCAGAACAGGACGCAAGAAACGGAGGCAAGCCGTGGCCAGAAAACAGCCAGGTGACCAGGCCGAAAACAGAGTGAACCTCTGACCCCTCAAACACTCACCTTGCCTGAGTTAAGGCAAAAGTGAAGTGTCTCGTTTCCGAGGAGAGAAGGAAAAAAAACTCATCACCCCTCCCCACAGTTTTTAGGAGGCCCATCAGCTTGGAATGCAGGCCTGCTAGTTAGTTCTTTTGTATGGATCTAGCACCCAAGGCAAACCGCCCTCCCCCATTCAACATCTTTCTTTTACAGTGAGGGAGGGGAAAGAAAAATTCCCTGCTTGGTTTTTTAGAACAAGTAAACCTACAGGCTACAGGCTGAGGGCAGAGTGGCTGAAGAGCAGCCAGACAGAAAGGGACCTGGGAGTCTGGATTGACAGGAAGCTGAACATGAGCCAGCAGTGTGCCCAGGTGGCCAAGAAGGCCAATGGCACCCTGGCCTGGATCAGGAACAGTGTGGCCAGCAGGACCAGGGAAGTGATTCTTCCCCTGTACTCAGCGCTGGTGAGGCCTCACCTGGAGTTTGCAACCTTTGTTGCCCCAAAGCTGCTTCAGGAAAAGATACAGAAAGCTTTCTTCTTAGGCAGAGGTTGGTTGGTGTCTTGGTGCTTCTTGTAGCCATCTCCCCTTGTTTGGATTTTAATTATAAGCCATTCAGACTGTATGTTAAATAAGCAAAAAAGCTGCTTCTCCCCTCCAGATTATACAAACAAGGAAAGAAACAGTGAACTGATCCTCTCTCATCCTCTCAGCATTGCTTTGTTTTCTGACAGCCTTTGGAGCCTGGGAGGCTCATGGCCCATAGCCATCCTATTACACCTGGCTGAGAAGAATCCATTCTCTAATGCCAGCCAGGTATGTTAGCTCAGCACCTCCTGCTTCACTTAGCCACAGATGAAAATTGTATGTGACACCTCTGGAGTGCCTAAGCCTGACCATAAAGAATTTCTGGGACTTGGGAAACACTGCAGCCTTTAATGCGGAGTTTTGGGGATGATGTTTTTTAAGGAAGGTTATGTTGTGAATCATAAGAGACACAGGTGTCTTCTATATTGATTTTAAATACTAATTGTAGACAGGTTGATCTAGGCAGAGCATGAGCAAAGCAGGTCCTAGAAGGCTGTGTCCAGCCCTGGCCTCTGCACCCACCTGGCAAACAAGCTGTGGGTGCTGTGGATTTTTTGCTGAGTGCACAAAGCTGTGAGGAGAGGATGAAAGGGTCTGTGTGTTCAGATGAGTAGTAACAAACACCTCCTAGGAACAGGCCTTGTCGACCTTGGACACTGCTTTTACAGCCAAAAGTTTAAGTTGAAAAAATAGTTTTAAGTTTCAACAGTTAGTTTTGTGTACTGAAAAGAGTGACCAGGTAACTGGTGGATAGGACTTCCTCTGCCTTCTTATTGTCTTTGGCAAGATAGGGGAGCTTTCCAAGAGACCTGTCCAATATTTTGTCTCCAGAAGGATAACTTTCATCTGTGTATACATGATGATAATAATAAGGCACTTGGCTGTCCCAAACATGAAACATAAAAACTAGAAATAGTCTTTTTGCATTTAGGTCTGTTGTAAAACAATGGCGAAAGTTGCCTTTGCAAGCAAAAGGATATCCTGCTATTTTTTCCCTACAGGTTAAGCTCCTTGGTTTGGAAGCATTTAAAAATATTTTTTCAATTTTCATTAAGGTTTAAAAATAGCACCTAGGCTCTTTCTGAGTTAAGAACTTTTTGGGGTTTGGGTTTTTTTTTTTGGTGTTTTCTTCTTTTTTCCTGTGGGAATACTATCCTTAGATCCACTAACAAGCATTCCTTTATTCACAACCCTCCCACTTGCCTTCTGCTTTGATGCATTGCTCCTGGTGGCTGATGCCTTCTAGCTCCCCTCCAAGTTGTGTGGTCTGTCCCAGGCAGCAGCACAGAGTTGAGCTGGGTGCTGGACTGGGACTGGTGATACCGCTCCAGGCTCCAACCTGCCTCTTCAATTCCTTTATTTTCCAAATTTTTATTTGCAGTGGTGATAATACAGGGAAGTGCTGTGAGGCACTGCACAGAGGATCCAGCTGGCTGAAAAACAGATGGACAAATAAAAGGTCTTGGTTCAGAAAAGCAGTCCTGTTAAGTATTAAAGCAGTGTGAGAGCCTGCATCTCCAAGTCTTGTTTACTGAGTCATTAAGAGGAGGTGCACTAATTGCCACCACCATCATAAATCTAACTCAGCTTGCTTTCCAAGAGGAAAGTGGTGTTTGGAAAGAGAAAACATTTCTGAGAGATGGCAGCACTTAATTATTGTCTGAGGTGATCCCTAGAACCACAGGATGCCTCTCATCACCAAAACCCCCAATTCCCTTGATGTTCTTAACAAATGTAGTTATTGTTTTCTTATCTTTCGTTGTATCAGCTGCAGGGACCAGCTTTTTTCTGGAGTAGGCTACGAGTCAGGCTACTCAAATTGCAGTGAGTTAGTATTGAAAATGAGAATACCCGAAATCGTGGCTTGCTGCTCTTACTCAAATGCTTTTCATACTTAAATTCAACACTTAACTTGAAAGATACCTTGTATTTGTTCTGCAGGGAACAAGAGGGACACAGCCTCAGCCTTTTATTGGCACAATACTTAGAGATTCATATTAAGCAGTATTAAAAATTATTTACAGGAGACACTTTAAGGGGAGAGTAGGTAAGAAAGTTTTGTAGAATCAGGGGGTCTAAATTAGATTTTTGAGAACTACTATACAGATGGTAATTGCAATGGGGAGGTGATTTTGTGTGGAGGTTCTTTTTGTAGAACAATATGCTAGTGAAATAATCAGCCTTGGCTGGAGTCCTGGTCTGCATGGCTATATGCAGGTGATTCTGCACTTAATTTTCATGTTTAGTTTGTTTTGATTTCAATTATATTATTATTAGATGAAAGCTAACAAGAGATGCACAAATTTCTTTCAGCAGCTCAAGATTTGTAAAGAATCCTTCATTAAAACGTATCAACAGTCTGTTCCCCCAGGGCACAAACCCCTTTGCTACTTCAGTCAAAGAAAGACAAAATAGTGATTTGTTTTTCTTAGACTGTTTGAACACAAGGAGGCCCCTGCATTTATTTTTAGATTGAGCAAAATAATCCATCTCAGAGTCAGAAAAGCGTGTAAAATCTTTAAAGAATGTTTTATTTCCTCCAGGCATCCACGCAGGAACAGGACAGTACAACCATTGTTTGCTGAGTATTTTGATGTAAAATGCTTAAATTGCCAGGATCATTCAGTGTCAGCTGAAGAAAGTTCTTGGGAATGGTTTGATTTGTTTTCAAACCTGTGACAAGAGTGGTGACAGGCTGGAGCTGCTGTCTTCTCTCATGAGCTGGGCTCTGGGTCGATGCTGGGGCAGAAGCAGGAGAGTGCCTGGTGGTGTGGCATTTTTTTTTATGGAGTAATTTCAGCGTTTCCTTGGAAAAGAGAGGAGTGGACTCAAATGGGTTAAGTGTGCTTGTGAAACTGTCCACAGGGAACTTGGCTACATGCAAACTGCTGGTTAAACCCTGGTGCCCACAGAGGACCTGAAATAGCACCCAGAGAAATTATTTTAGAGGGCTCCTGTGGACTTTGAGACTGGTGGATTGGATTTGTAGTCTACAATGAAGTCTTGTGACTTCAAGCAAGCAGCATAAACACAAAAGTGAAAACAAATGCATTTATAGCATAACTTCTAAGATTTTGTCTTGCTAGATGAGGCAGAGTCCTTCCATACACTTTTGTGGTGCCTTAGCATTGTTTTAGTTTTTATGCTTTGCATAAAGCAAAATGCATAAATAGGCTTTGTTTTTCATGAAATATAGTAGTGAAAGTTGGTGCTGTAAGCAATGTCAAGCAGATCTACTTTAGCTTTGCTTTGATTTGCTGGAATTATTCCAATCTCACTCCATTAGGTTGAAGAACTAAGTTGGTGAGAGGGGAGACACAGGATATATTGCTTGTTTCTGCTTATCCTTCATAGCTAACCCCATCCAGCTGGCTACCTGAAGCTAGCATGAAGCCTGAACATGTGCATCCCCAAATGTATATTTTTTTACAGCTGCTGCAGTGTGTGGTACCTTGTTCCTACTCTCCACAAAGATAATCTGATACGAGGTTTTTATAAAATTTCAGTTTTCCATTTCAGTTTTCTTTGCGTTTAATTTTCTCTTTTTGTCCCTCTGTGTTCTACTTCCTTATGTGTTTTTTGTTGTGGTTGTCATGTTGTTGTTGAAATGGGGTAAACTTTCTTCTTCTGTGCTAAAAATGATGTGTCTAGTGGTAATTTTTAACCTCCTCTGAAAATTAATCCTGCTGAGAAAATTGCCTTCCCTTCTCACGGATTTGTCAGCTTCTCTGACACCAGCTTCCTGAATTTCCTGCAACAGCTCAAGCTGCTGTTAGAGGGACTCTGCTGCCAAATAGTGCCTGTACGTTATTTTACAGTAGTAATGAAAAATGGCCATTAAAATCTGTAGCTATAACTTATGAAACCAGTCATTAAAGACATGTTGAGTTCTGTACAATTTGAGATTTTAAAAAAATGACACCTAGAAAGATTTCATGACTAAAGTCCTTTTGTATTGTATATTTCTGAAATAAACGTTTTGAGCTTAATACAAAAATAGCACCAAGGAAAACCTAAATATATGCAAATATTTCCATACTTGTATGGGAGGGAAGTGTGAAGTCAAGGAAGGGATGGTTTCATCCTTAAAATACAGCTTGTTTTGAACAGTTTGCACATCTTTAATCTGATTTGTTATTGACTTAATTCAAAGCTCACAGGCAACAGTGCAAAGTCTTACACATCTTAGTTTTAGCTCAGACTCCATATTTTTCCTTTCAGGAATCCTAATAGTTTTTGCATGTAGTTTAAAAATGAAACAAACAAAAACCCCAATCCAAAAGATTGGGGTTTTTCTGAAAACTTCTGGATCCGAAAGAAATTAGAAGAAAATCTTGTGTTGACTGCCTGCCTGCATCTCTCTTACTTGATACAATTCTGCTGCTTTTGTTTGCCCTTCATCACTGTCCCTGTTGTCCCTGTGTAGTCAGTTCTCCAGTGGTTTGCAGGGGTCTTTTCTATTGCAGCAGCTGCGATAGCAGTATTTTCCCTTCGTATGTTCTTGCAAAACAACACTTGCTTACAAATGCAGGTGACATCTGAATCATTTTGATTTTCAAGTATGTGTGTTTTGGGTTAACCACGTGCAGCTTTGAGCCGGATTCTCCGGTGCAGGAATGAGGTAGACAAAACTCCTGTGCTGCCCCAAGCTCTGGCGGTTCCTTCCCCACAGCCTGCTTGCTGTGCAGCCGGGATGCGGCCACTCGGAGCTGCGGAGGGCGGAGCCCTGCGGAGCGCCTGGGGCTTGTTCTGTTCTGTTCCCACCAACACTGAGAGCTCTGCAGCCCTGCAGCGCTGCGCGGAGGAGCCAGCTGGCTTAAAAATCTCCGCTCCCTGTGTGTGGGCTCTTGCTCATCTCGATCCTCCAGCAGTAACGTTGGTGCAGTGTTTGCTTTTGACTTCATGTTGCTCCCACAAGCCAAGGAACCCATCTGCAGGCAGGGAAGGTTGTCATGGTGGCAGGCAGTGGCCATTCGGCTTCTTCCTCGGGAGGTGAACCAAGGTTCACCTGAGTGGTTGTTGGTGGCAGAGCTAAGAAAGTTGCGTTATGTTAAAAGGGGTGGGTGCTGATAGGTAGAACCTGTGGGTTGAAAATGAAAGTTGGGTTTTATGCCCCAGAGAGCTGTTCAGGTTACTAAGTTTCACCAGCGTGCGCTTCAAAACCAAGCCATAGCTTTCAGTTATTTCCAATCTGTTTAGCTACAAGCAATTAAAATACCCCTGATCCATAGTTCAGGGAAGCCAATGCCTTGGACTAGGTTAGTGCATGTGGGAAAATACAGCATCATGACACACACTTCTGTGTGCTTTTTTAGGGAAAAGATGATTTACTGGTAGCAAAGCGTACATTGATTGCATGGGAGGTTTCCTTTGTGTCTTTTTCATAAGCTAAAATGCCAGTTTAATTAAGTTTTAAAATTATTATTTTGAAGTATTGGGTACACTATAAGAGGCATTTACAAAATGCGAAGAATTGTAACATTTCTGTTTTGTGATATGGAACATTAAAACACTCTTGGCAGAGAATCTGCTTGGTTTCTGGTGTTCCTCAAGAAAGTGTGTGAAGACATTTAGGAATTTATGTGTTTATGTTGATTAACAAGATGGTTTGAAGTTCAAACTTTTTCAAAACTTTTTCAATACGTGGCAGATCATTATTGCATCGTCATCAAGATTAGTGTAGAGGCTTGGTTAAAATAGGTCTTGTCTCTTTTGTTGGCTGGTTCATTTTGGAAACATGCTCTCTGTGCGTGTGCATCTCACATCTCCCTATAGAACGGAGAAGATGGATTTTTAACTACACAGAAATGCAGGTACAAGGTTGCAGAATAAGTTAGCATGCTATCGCTAGCGTGACTTGTGTGCGAGGATGAGAATGCATCTAATATGCAAGATCTCTCTCCTCCTCTGACTGGTTAAGCACAGATGGGTGAAGTGAGGACAAGGATGGTAGCTCTCAGTCTGATTTTTGTCCTGCCTATTGTTTTCAAACTATCCCTTCGCGCATATGCAGTTTTGTGATCTTCGTTGCGCTCAAGTGACAACAACTGTGAGGTTGACGTGAAAAAATAAATTTAAAACTAGATATTTCTATACAGATAGGTTAAACTGTAGTATTATAGGGGAAGCAGCTGTAAATGTGAATTTCTTTTCTTTTTTTTTTAGCATGAGAGCAGGTGACCTTCTCTTCTGATTCTCTCAGTGGCAAAGCTCTCATTAGAAAACGAAACTGCCAACAGAATGAAGGGCATGAAACTTGTAATTGGCTTTTCTCATCCTTGCTGCACCACCTGCTTGGGTTTTCTTGGTGCTAATAACTCAGTCTGAGATGAGGCAAAGAGCAGTAGCTGGCATACTTGAGCTACACACACACATTTCATGTTTTGATTAGGAGATCCCAGGAGGCGTAGGAAATGCATGCACACTGTAGCTGTTCCTCACCTACACCTCCTGGATATCTGCAGGCACCAGTTTAACCTGAGATGAAGGAGGTGGAGAAGCAAGGGGCTTGTTTGTGCACAGGACATTAGATGGGTGGCTCCAAATGGGCTGTGACAGCAGAGGCATGCAGATAACAGAAATAAGCAGTTGGGTGGAAATTACTGAGATGAGAAGGAACAGAAAGGTCTGCAACACCTTAATGCTTGCCTGAGAGGCAGCCTGTATCTAGTCCAGTTAATATCTCCTTCCAGACCTCCTGTCCTTATCTTTACACACTCTACATGCTGTTACTGCCTCTGGCCTTGTTTGAGCCCGTACATCTCTGCAGTGTCACGCGGTGACTTCTGGAATAATGCATGGCCGACTCTCTCTAGGAGGTGATTTTTTTGACATTCTGCTTAAAACTACTCTGCCACAGCCTCCTGATGAGGCAAGCTATTTAAAGACTAGAGAGAAAGCTTCAGCCCCCCACGCATGAGAGCTCCACTTGGTACTTCAGCTCCACTTGGCACATGTGGCAGAGTGGGGTAAGGATGTGTGCTGTAATTTTTAATGGAATGTCTTTTAAAAAAGAAGCAACCTTAGAAGTTCTTCAATCCCATCTTCATTACAAAAAGAAAAAAAAAAAGACACTGCTTATTCATTGTAGTATCTAAGGCCCACATATTATCATGGCCAGTGGGCCATCTCATTTGTGTGCCTAGTGGTTCCTCAAGCAGTTTAGTCTGGTGTTGGGTGATTCTTAATATCCTTATTTCCTCATTCTTCTCCCTAACAGAGCTGAGCAAGTCTTGGGGCATGAGCAGAGCTATGTGCTTTTTTGTGGTTTTTTGGAATTGCTGATGAAGAGAGGATTTAGAAGTATTTCCGAGAGTTTTGTCATGCAGTTGCTATGAAGCTGGAATTGAGTGCTGCTCAGATTTTAAATTGTTTTCTAAATTAAGAGCTCCCTCTCTTCTTTTGTGGGTATGTGCACCTGTGCATTTTTGCAAGCCTGTTGTACTAAAGACAGACTAATTCCTCATGGAACTTCCAGGGCTTCTTACATTTGTGTAGATGCTTGAAATTGTATTGGCCCCAGTCCTTAAGTCCTTTTCAGTTCATGATCAAAGTAGTAGGGAATCCTTCAGTGGCTGTTTTCCTTTTTTACTTTTAAATTAGGATTACTCTTAATATTATTAGTAATTAAATTAGTACTATTGCTGCAGGGGGGTTAGCCATTATGGAAGCACAGCATCAGTTTTGATGGGAACACTGGCTTTAAAAAACCAAACCAAAAATCCAGAAACCCAGCAATTCTGGATGTCCTGTGATTGTGCTTGACCCCAACCAAAAGTGACATTTAGAGGTGCCTGTGTCATTCCCAAACTGAAAATGAGTCTGAATGTGGCATGAGGAAATCCTAGCTGGAGATTGTACAGATGTCAGTGTCAGACAGCAAATATGTACCAGGCTTAAATGGAGTTGTCTGTGGGGAGCACATTACAATATTCCCAGTAAAGGCTGTAAAACTGGTAGTGGGGTTATACAGCCCTATGTAATATTTGGTCTCCTACACCCACAGTCCTCAGTAGAGCTGATCTCATTTCAGTGATTTCTTTGGCTTTATGGCTTTTTAGCTCTTCTTGGAGCAACAGTGTTATTTCTCCTTTTCCCTAAACTCTTCTCTTAAAACTGACAGGGACATCCCTTGCTACTGGGTGGTAATTGTGGTTTAGTAGTGGTTTAACAAGCAGAAACAAAGCCGGGATATGACTCGAAGGAAAAAAAACCCACCAAACAAACCAACCAAAAAAAAAAAAGGGGCAAAAAAATTACTCAGCATGCAGAAAAGCCCAGCTCCTTCAGGCACTAAATGAACAGCTTTGTAAATGACAGGGAGTCCTCATTTACTGCAGCTGGGATGGAGTGAAATGAGGTGTGCCCGACAGTTTTGGGGCACAGGGACAGGTTTGGGCTGAAGGTTGAGATGGAAATGACAGTTGCAGTCCTACCTGAGAGCAGGAGTGTTCCCTAGTGGAGTGTTCCCCCTTGCAGTCAGATGACTCTTACCAGCTTTGATGTGGTTTTGGCACTGTTCGTGTCCCTGATGGTCTGTGACTGTAATCTCTAGAGCAATCATTTCACCGTGTATTTGATAATGGTGCCTTAAAAAAACCCAACAAAAATAGAGGCCCTTGTGCTGCCAATGCAGACTTGTGTGGTACTTGTTCAGTGTCATGTGTTTGCTTTCCTTCCAAGTTTGTGCCACAAAAAGAAAAAGCAGTTTCTTCTAAGCCCCTGGACCTGTGAAGAACTGCAGCCACTGAACAGTGCTCTTGGAGGTGTTATGATAAATCCTCCTGACAATTGAACGATAAATACTCACTGTATGTAAGCCTGCATGAACATCAAAGCCTCTTCAGACTCATCAGGAAGAATTTCAGGAAGGAGTCTGTGTTGTTTGGCAAGGATAAGAGAGGTCCAGACTGGCTGGTGCAGATATGCTCTGATTCTCGGGTTAATTAAATTCCATTTTTGTCATCACTTATCACCTCATAAAACTTAAGTTTCTGAAATACATGAAGTAAACTGATTTTTATTTCTTGCAATCAATCCATTACAGAGAGAGTTTTCTAATACCTTGTCCAGACAGGATCTTGATTTCTTATCTGTTTTGTGGGAAGGGTTTTTACTGTATTGCTCTCATGGGATATCTCAGGAGTTCTGAAGCAATCTACTAGTTGAGTGCTGCTTTTCTGTACAGGAAGATGCAAGTTTCTGTGTCTGCTGTTCACCACTTACTGAATTAAGAAGTAAATTAGATTGAGCCACCTAAACTTGCTGGGAAGAAAAAAGAAAAAGAGGTGCCTTTTTGGCACTATGAGATATGAAGCATCTCGATCTCTTGCCATGTGGTAGTTCCCTGCTGTTAGTTCTCCCCCTCCCCTCCTTCTGCCGGCTCAGGGACACATCTGCAAGCCTTGCTTTCATTCCTGTGACTCATCTGGCCATGCCTCAGCTTCTGCTTGTTTGGGTGAGTAAGGTCAGAAGCATCTCTCCCTGCGTGATTTTCTGAAGAAAAGTCAAATCTTTGTCAAACGAGCACTGCCTTGATGAGAGCTTTATGTAGACTCAGACAAATGAGATTGTAGGGAAAAGACATTCCTTATCTCCCTTCTCCCTCCAATGTAAATAGTGCAGCATGTGGGAAACAGATGAGTGGCCTTTCTGTGAGAAGGCCAAGAATGACACTTTTTGTCTTTATTGAAGTGTTTGTTTTGCTCTTTACCTTGTTCTGGGGAAGATCCTTCTGACTGGGCCCTGTAACTCACTGCTCTCTTTCTTTAAGCTGAATAAGTCTTGCTGGCCTTTGCCTTTTAGCAAACTCCTTCCCAAAGAGGAGCCTGGATGCAGCTGGAATCCAGTCCTAGCCCCAGCCTTTGTCAATGGTTTATGCCTGAAGGATTATATAGGTGTAATTGAACCTTTATACAACTTTGTCCTGCAGGATTAAGGATGGTAAACCAGATATATCTATATAAATATAAATAATTTATTATAATAATGGTTAGACAAAAAGAGTTTAATCAGAATTATTTGCTACACAGTATAGGAGCTATAACAGCTAGTACAGTACAGTGCACCATGAAGCAATATTAAAGCAATTATATTAAAGTGATGGTATTAAAGCTAGCAGAAACAGTTATTATGTAGAGATTGATGTTACTCCCCCATGCTAACGACCATAGGCAAAGCTCTTGCTCAGCCCCAGGGAGTAACCTTGAGGGGGATCTCCACTCAAGGGAGGAATCTCCACACATATGCTCCAAAAGGGGTATGTTAGAAGATCTTGCTGTTAACATTTGGGATTGGGCTTTTATAGTATAAAGTGTCAGTCAGATGTCTTCAGGCCAGCTCAGCAACTTTAGATAAGTTATTAGTAGTATCACTTGTTTGTTCCTTTATCAGGTACTTTATCAGGTCTACATCTCATTATCAGAATGTTTAACTTTGGGATTGATGAATCAGACTGGTTTCAGCATTATTCAACGCCAAAAGCAACTTGACACTCCCTTCTCCTTTTACCACTGGTAGCTTGGCAAATGCCACTGCCCTCCTGCCCACGTGCCTGGGGAGCAGGAGGTGTTAGTTGTCCCTGTCCCAGCCCCTGCCTTGCCCAGCAGTACCCACGTTGCCGATGAGAGGTGTCGCGTGTGTGCCGGGTGGGTGTCCTGCCAGGAGCCAGTAAGTGGGTTTGCTGATATGTTAAAAGCAGATTTATGTGTTTGCACAAGCTGCAGTGTCTTCTGTTTGGTAAATAACTGGCAGATATAAGCATTGCTGTTGCTTTGTACTCTGCCCCAGAGCTTGGCTGGTGAGCCTGGCTGAAGGCAGCTGCAGGCACTGCTGTGCTGTTTCCTGGTCCCATTCTGATGGCCTTGGTGGAGTGCCAGGGCACCACAGGGAGCTGGCCTCCCTTCAGAGGGCATCACCACGCTTGTGCTGGGGAACAGGGGCCTCTGCCAGGCAGGCGTGTGTGGTCACTGCCTGGCCTCCGGGGAAATGGGTGGGGGAGGTACAGGGGCAGTCCCTTGATCCAGATCTGTGCTATCTGCAGACTTCTCCAGGAATTGCCATGTTACCTCTACCCAGCAGTGCGTTCAAGGTTTTATTCTAAACTACACAAGTTAAAATTGTATTGCTTTTGTATTTTTTAATGGCGGTTGATGTTCCTATGAGTCCAAGAGCTGGAATTCAAGGGCCTGGTGCATGATTCCTCCACTTAAAACCACCTCTACTTTGTCTTCTTCAAGCTTAGGACTTTATACTGGCTTCTTTTTCTGCTGAGTACACATGGATGCATAGAATAATGCACATCATGAAACAAGGGGAGTCCTGTCAGCTGAATGAGCACCATTGCTTAATGAGCTCTGTTTCACTTTCTTTTTCATCTTTATTAGACCATATCTTCTATTCAAGACTTGAAAACAAGAGGCTTCTTAGAAGTGCATTATTAACTGCCCTTCTGATGGGGCTTTTAATCCTTACTGGCATTTTATTATTAATGGACTTCCATGAAATTTATAGAGCTGTTGCTAAGCAAATCTTCACCAAATACCTGCTTGTCACATGTCAGTTGGTAAAAAACACAAACAAACTCATGCTGCTTCCATCTTTCTTGTTTCAGCAAACCAACTCCATTGATGTGCAGTCCATTGAAGAAATTTTGAGGGTAGGTGCTCTTAAATAATAGATCTCTGTTTGCAGATATTTTGTATGCATTAAGGTGGGGGAAATGGTGCTTCTGTTCACTTAATAGTTGTTGCCACTGCTAAAAGTGTGTTTTGGTGTGCTAAGGAGCCGTAAAGTTAAAAGTTGGCCTCAAATACAGCTGGAGTTATAACCTTTCTCTGTGTATGAGCATAATATAGTCTAGTACAGTTCAAGAGACACAGTGACAAGGCATGTGAGACAGACAGAACTGCTCCTTCCTCAAGTCAGGGATTGCCTTTCCTGAGTGCCCTTCCATGCAAGGCACTGGACACGCTGCCTCGTGTCCATGCTGCCAGCACCAGCCCTGAGCAGGACCACGCGCCTGAGTCCTTGCACCCGCCTGTGCATGGCACTGCTGCTGCTCCTTCCCTGGAATTCCAGTCCACTCGTGCAAAGCCAAGCCAGGTCTGATGCAAAACTGTATCCTGGTGTCCAAGCTGGCTCTGTGAGCAGCACACAGGCTCCCAGTGCCTGGGTCTGAGTCCGTGTCACCCCTTCCCTGTGCACAGCGTGAAAATGCCCTGTGATTCCCAAGCCAGTGGTGCTGATCCCAAGGAGACAGTCCCTTGATGTCAGATGCTATTCTGAGACCTGAAGTCCTAGTGGAGGTGTTTGGTTTCTGCAATTCACTTCCCTCACTGTTGCTTCAGCTTGCAAAGTCTTGATGCCTTGATTGCTCTCAAGAAGCTGTTGTTGGGGCAGTGTTTTAGTCGAAGGGGAGCTGTGCACAGGTGCTTGCTGTCTGCTGTGTGCTGGTTGGAATTGCAGCATGAGGACTCCAGCTGGAAGTCCAGCATCCTTTCATGTTTCACCAGGCAGCCTGTGTTCTTGCATGTTAGGAATGCATATCACTGTTTTTGTAGCAACCGTGGAGAAGCGTGTACAAATACATCAAGAGGTAGATCCATATGACTTCTGAAGTGTGAAGCTTCCTCTGTGTCTACCAGCAAAAGTCCTGATAACTCTTCTTCTCAATCTCTTTCCAGGAAATGACCCGATCATGGCCGCCTCCCCTGACAGCTCTTAATACTCCTACTAAAGCAGAGCCTTCCAAATTTCCATTCCCAGCAAAGGTAAAACATCTTCTTTTTGCCAGAACTTTTGATAAACTAGAAGAGAGCTTTTTGGCTCTTGCATGTGTTTTCATCTGATTTTGACCCCCTTTCATAGATAAAAGGCTGTTAGGAGGTATTATCTTCAGAAGTCAGATAAATTAAAAGGATGATAGGGATGAATAAAAAATGCTTAATCAACTTAGACATTTGTTGTAATTGTGGTCTTCAAATGTAACTGCTTTTCAGAAATATTTGAAGTATCTCTGCTGAAGCACAAAATATATTTTATCTTTATTGTCAACAGAAATATTTGCTGACTGTGTTAAACAGAAGTGTTTGGCAGCTCTTATAACATTTTTTAAATATTTCTTAAAAAATACACATGCCCGTAATGTGCTAGCAACACATTTTTGGTGGCAGTAGCATGTATCATTTCTGTCCATGCTAAGCTACAGCAGGCCAACTTAGACTATTGGACACTCCAAAGTCAAGCTTTGACAAGCTAGTCAAAGTATTTATTACAGTAAGTAACGTGTGGAAAACAGATCATCAGTACGCTGCTATTAAAAGACAGCTGATTTATTTTATTCTCAATTTGCACTTCATCCTTTCTTTCTAGGAATTGCAGCCTGAGGGATCTGTAGCACAGGATCAGAGTAAGTTGAAATCCAAAGAAAACACACAGTTATATGTGTATTGACAGATAGTTTTGTGTGTTGTGTGTTGTGTGTTGTATGTTGCGGAGAATGTCAAATGTTTATATTGATTAACAGACGTGATTTAGTCTGCTTTGTTGAACAGAGATGAATTTAGAAATGGCTTAAGAGATAGTATACATTCATTACCGAAAAATTAAGGCTACAGTTCAGCAGAGGACAAACCCCATTTGGAGTGGTGAATAATCTCAATGGCAAATAATTATGTCCTAGAAGAAAGTGACAGTCTAATCTGGTGCTCAGAGACCATAAGGTAAAATAGGCTACAAGGGAGGCGAATAAAACCAACCTGTTCATTTTTGATTTACAGAGCAGTATGGCACAGCTTCAGAAACATTGCCTAGTTCTCAGCCAAGAACATCGTAAGTAACCAAATCCTGTTCCTAGCTCTACTGTGCAGTTAGTTAAAAGAACCTGGAATGACCTAAAATTTGGGTTACTCGACGATTCTGAAGATTAAGGGTTTTATCAGTCTGATTTTTCTTAGAAAACTTCAATACAGGGAATTTTCACCAACAGAAACGTTATTGTTTCGTGATGAAATCGTAGAATGGTTTAGGTTGGAAAAGACTTTTAGATCATCAAGCCCAGCCCTTAACCTAACAATGCCAAGTCTATGAAACCATGTCCTGATTGTGAGGACTGTGTTAAAACCAAAACAAAACTATATTAAAAAACAAACAACTACTAATGTACCAGATTCAAGTTTTTTTAGTTCTTTTAATCTGTGGCTGATTAACATCACACTTTTTGTGCTCTTCAGTCAACTAATAATGCATCCAACTATAAATTATAAGGGATACAAACTGAATCTGATCGGTTCTGGGTATCATCTTGAAGCCTGGGAGGGCTAGTAAAGCTGCAGCTACAAAAACTGTAAAAACTAAGGTGAAATTTTAAAGTAACTGTGTGATATAATTTTCTGCAATTGCCCAAGGCAAAGTTTTCTAAAAAGTGTTGTCTTAATTTTATTTTTATTTAAAAAAACACACAAAAAAATTTGCATGGGTTATCTAAACCCCTCAATTTATAATCTAATAACATAGTTAGTTGCAGAGTGGGGTGAAGATGAAATTTCTGTAGTGTATTTTATTATGTGTGTGTGTGTATGTATATATATATATATATAAAATTAAGCGTAGTCACTATGAAAATTTTACAAAGCAGGCAGGCACCAACTAATAAATTATTGCTTCAATAGAAAATTTTAAGTTGTTGGATAAAATAACTTGGTACTGTCCTTGTAGGTGAAAGTGGTTATTTGTTAATTAGGTTAATTACAGAAGTTGCTTGAAAGCAGTTTTGTGTGGCCCAACATTAGTCTTTTAGGATTAACCTGGCCAGATGGCAGCATTGATGTGTTCTGAGCCCTGAGTGACAAATGGAAATCTTTCAGTGTCTGGAAGGCTCAGGGGTCTATTGCTGAACCATTAAATGCCTGTCAGTTCGTGTGATACATAAAGATCTCATGTTACTCCATAGTATGTTGTACCATAGAAGGCTGCAAACTACAGACTACAAAGCTTATTCCACTTGTTTTCCTTTTCCTTATTGTGAATCATTTAATTAAAAACAAAACAAAACCGGGCTAGTCACAAGTAAGAGAGAAGAGCATGCCTCCATCTTGGTTGAGATTGTAGAGTTTTGCATTCATGCTCTGTAAGATCTGTTAAATATCCCTTTTCCTACTGTTCCAGCATGATGCAAAGGAGCTCCTGCTCACTGGGAGTATGCGATAGTGTCTTGTTAAGCAGTCAGCTACTCTCTTAATCCATTCCTTATTTTGCTCCTCTTTCTTTCAGCCTAACTTGCTCTTCCTGAATGACTTCTGGAAATTTTCTTTGCACAATTGAAACTAGTAGTTTCAACTTCTCCAGGCTCTGTCCTCCTTCTCAGCTACCCTATGACCCTCATCATTATTTCAACTCTTGAGCTGCTTGTAAAAATCTCTTTAGTGCTTTAATCAGTTTTCCAGGCAGCAGAGAGAGAATAAACTTTTCCTATAGACAAGAATTGGAAAAGACTCCTTTCTTAGCCCAAGGGGCCAGAGTTGTAACTTTGGCATGGTATGTAGCTCTCTCCTTAGCCAAGATCCCCCCTCTGCTCAGGGTCCTTGCCAGGCACTTCAGAGCCAGCGCTCATCTGCCAGGGATGTGCATACCCACAGCTGACAAAGGCAGTGGAAGCAGGAGGAACAGAGTGGCTTGGGTTTATGTCCAAAATGAAGTCAAGTGAGATCTGCCCAAGGACTTCTTCTGCATCTTTCCCTTGAACCGATGCATCCCTTCTTTTCTGTGTTTGTTTTCTTTGGCACAACAGGGCTGGGCTTTCTTCGCTGTTCAAAGCGCACGTGACTGTCTGGAAATTCAGCTGCCTGGAGTAGCTTGTGTTGCAAAGTGTAGCTGGCTGAAAACAAACAGCATTTGTACTGGTTAATTAGAAGTTGAAATCCCAAGGCATCTGTCCACCCAAATTAAGCATTCAGCTTTTCAGAGCGTGCGAGGGTTTCCCAGATGGCTTTTATTCTTGGATGCAGCCCCGAAGTTCGCACCTGGCTGCACTGGAATGAAAACAGCCCTTCTTTTAAAAGGGGAGATGCCAGCTCATTCTTGATGATACATCTTTAACCTGGCTAGCAGAGGGGGGCCAGCCTGTGCTTTCAGTGGGGTTGTTTGGCAAATGATATTCATTTTTGTGCTGCTTCTTTCTCTAAAATAACTCTTTTCAAATAGCTTTACAGGGAGATTAATGGTGTGTATATAAACTGCAAATGAACAGGTCCTGCAAATGAAAACTTGGCAGCTATTAATTTGTGAGCTAATTAAAGCATTATTAAGGCAGATTTTATTTTTTTTTTTAACTAGGCTGGTAACAATTTGTTGAAAACTTGTTTTGGGGAAAGTGACTTTGTCTATTCTTGAAAAAGTATGACTTTTGAAGTTTTATTGTTCTTCCTTGTTCCTAAATTAAATAGTTGCAGTGTTCTTTTATGCTGATGCATTTTATTTACCAGCAGCTCCTGTGGAAAGGGCATTTTATTACAGTTAAATCAGATTTAAAAAAGACCTAGGTAGCTTCTTTGCACATCCCTGTTCATGGCAGGGGGTTGGAACTAGCTGATCTTTAAGGTCCCTTCCAACCCAAACAATTCTATGATTCTACGGTTATCCTTTTACCTCTAAAGGAAATAAATCTGTAGTCCGCGATGTCTTAAAGCAAAACAAAACAAACCCAACCAAAACCACTTTCAGAACATTTTAGCAACTCCCAAGGAGTTGTAAAAGAAAATAAAAAGAATTCATTGAGATGCCAGTAGACATTTGGCCAAACTGCCCAGAAGTGTGGAGAGTGTCTGTATTGTTACTGTTCTTTTTTTCCTTTTTGTGCCTCATCTGTCTGGCAGTGAGCTTCGGCTCTAACCCTCTCTAGTGTAGGATTTCTGTAGGCTGAGAGCTCTTTGCCTTCTGTAGGAAATTCAGGGGTCTTGTTTTCCAAGGTGGTGTCTCATAGCACTTTCCTTCAGTGTTTACTCTAAAAGAAGAGACAAGAGGTGATTTCTACTGAGAAGGTGTACGAGGAAATGAAGCAATAGAGCACAGTCACAGGGGAATGATAGTCAAAATGCCTGAACAAAGCAAGCACCAACTTTCTCCACCTTTTTTCAGTGCGATGTAGTTCACTGGGCATCATTTATATTTGTTTTCTTGCTGTAAAACATATTGTCATGAGGAGTTGGAGGCTTGTTTTTCTTATTTAGCCATAAGGGCTCCCTGTGAGAAACTTCTTAGTTTGAAATGAGGTTGAAATAAACAGAATTTTGACCTGATTGATTAAAATCCCTGCCTCAGTTCCCAAGCTTTTTATCCAGTTTTTAGAAGGGCACTTGAGTAATTCTCTGGGTTGAGAAGTTTCAAGATTTGAATAACTATACTTTTGAACAGCAAGACTTTTGCCTAACTATTTTCCAACATCCTTTTGGGATGCCTGCATTATTGCCAGAGGGGAATAACAATATGGGAGAACTTTGGGTCCCTTCCTGAAAATCCTTCCCTTTCAGCCTTATAAGGACTTTAGTAATGTATTGAAATTGCAACAGTAGTTACCACCTGCAGGCAGAGAACTAAGTGATATTTCTGGAAGCATTTGCAGGCAACCTGCTCCCTTTGCCAGCAGTAGTAAAACAGAGCTCATACCTCCCCAGTTGTAAACTGCTTTGGGTATCCAAACTGCTCAATGGTACAGTTACTGCTAGGATGTGCAGGAGCATAAGGTTCATTGTGCAGAGAAGAAATAGGAGGTGGGCTTGACCTTGGCATTTACTCACGTATGTGTGATAGGAGACTTCAGCAGCAAAATGAGAACCTCTGTAACAGGAGAAATATTCGCAACCCCTGAGTGCAGAGAGCGTGAACATGCACAGCTTCTGGTGCAAAGACGATGCTTTCTGTCCCTTGGGGAGCCAATGTGGGCTGAGAGCGTGAGAATCTCTTCCTGGACAAGGTTCAGACTTCTTCCACCCTGTGCTAGTCTGCTAGATAGCCTTCTCTGAAGAGGATTCCCCTCACAAAACTTGGTCTTTGTTTTCTGTAGATGGCAGCCATTGCTATGGGCCTCCATTGCAAAATATCCCAAGGTCAGTTGAAAAACAGAGTAAAAAAGAACAAAAAAAGGCATTTTAACCATTCATTCAGGTGTTGACAGGTTTTAGTAGTTCAAACATGCCACATGTTCAAAAATTATGTGAGGTTGATTTGTTTTGGCAAACACAAACCAAGTATTTTTCAGTGTCTTCTGCTTGAAAATGTGTCTGCCTTGGCTGATATTTACCTTCTGGTTGTCTTTCAGAATGCTCCAGGACGACCTGCAGCTCAGTGATAGTGAAGAGAGTGGTGACGACCAAGTTGGTTTTAGATGTTTTATACACTAGGCACACAGACTTCCCTTTATCATCACCACTTGTTGCATTGTTCTGAGTTCCCTGAGCTAACCTTTCCTCCCCCTCTCCTCTTTGTTTTTGTGAACAAAACAGGTTGTTGAAAAGTCACCATCTTCACTTACTCCTCCAAGGTACAGGTTTGTTCCCAAACTACTAGCTAGACCACATAAGGAGAAAAACAAAACTACTTTCTATATATGGGGTAGATGGGTAAGGGTTCCTGCTTTCTCTGGTAGCTATAGGCTTTGGTTTCTGGCTGCTGTTGAAAGTCAGCTTTAAGTGTGTGAGGTTTTCTGGAAAGCTCCAATTAGAAGTGAATAATTTAATTTCATACTGGATTTTGCCTGCTGTATTTCCTCTGCTGCTCCCTTCTTTTTACCTCTTCCCCTCCACCTGTGTGTATGCAGATCACACCGGAGGTAACAGGATTTTCTATTGTAGTAGCGATGGGTGAGGTGCAAGTCCAGTTGTAGTTCATAAAGAAGCACAAAACAGCCAAGTGGGTTAGAAAAACTCACTGAAACTGTTTCAGCTCCTCCTGATAAGGCAGCAGATTGTAACCAGTTCCTGCCATGTGTTGTTGGTCAGAAGCAATATTCAAGGTAGACTGAAAACTGCATGCCAGCATTAGAGGAAGAAAGGTGGAGGAGCCCAGAATTTTTCCTGTAGGAGAACCCTGACATACATTTTTGGCTTGATATCTATATTCTTCAAGCACGTGATAATGACCTACAAAGTCAGACTTGCAGAAGAGCACACTGATTTTTGGCACAATCTGTGTGTCTGCAAACTGTTAAAATAGGAGTGTTCTCACGATACCAGTCTTGGATCAGCAAGGAGCATGCCTCCAAATCATACAAGTGTGTTGATATTGATGTAGGAAACCATTTGCAAAGTAAAAAAAAAATA
The DNA here is from genome assembly GCF_025592945.1 of Manacus candei. Lineage (NCBI taxonomy): Eukaryota > Metazoa > Chordata > Aves > Passeriformes > Pipridae > Manacus > Manacus candei. Next base: position 44,068,891 of record NW_026138076.1, on the reverse strand, counting down.
AATTAAAAAATCAATATTTTAATTTTGTAAGCCCATTGCAAAAAAAAAAAAGCTGTGCATAAAAGTGGCAACTTTCCCTCAGTTCCATCCACTCCCATTGTCAGTGTGGAGGAAAACACTTGATTAGAGGAGGGCGTTGCAAGAAATGCTGCAGCTTGGTGTGACTGTTCATGAAGTGGTTACAGCAGCTTGACCAAGTAAAACAAATGTAGAAGTGAAAACTTCAGGGGGATGAATAGAAAAACCAGAAACCATCCTGGAGTATATGTTTCTGTCTTGTTCACCTTCTTTGGAAATTTTTCATTTTGTGGGTTGGGACTTTCAGAAAAAGCACTGGTCACTTTTGGTGGGTTTTTAAAATTCACTTTGCTAAATGAAGCTTTGCACTGTAGCAGTGGCGTCCTTTTTACATGTTTGGCTGGGCTGGAGTTGAAGGTTTTATTATTTCCAGTGATTTTTTTATTCCAGTTCTTTATTTTTTGAGTGTGACAGTACATTCCTCTGGCCTTCTCCCCTCTTGTCTCAGTGCCAAAACACGGGGTTTCAGTTTTATTTTTGAATACTGACATGTCAATATAGTAAGTAAGTAACCTTCACCCATGCTGCTTTCTAATTTTATCTCATGGTGGCCTTGCAGTTCCTTACAGTCTCAGCCCAAGAGTGTGGCATCAGCACATTCCAGCAGCTCAGAGTCAGGGAGCACCAGTGACTCAGAGAGCTCCTCAGACTCGGAGACAGAGAGCCACTCCAGTGACAGTGAAGTGAATGACCCTCCAAGAGCACCAGCACCTGAGGTGAATGCAAATAAAACCTAGAGACTGCTTAACACAGCCTCCTGCCTCTCTGCTGTCTCAGTGCAGCCAGGACAGAAACACTGTCATTGCTTGAGTGCCCCCTTGACATTTTTGCTGCATCACCATACTTTTCTTGCCCTTTGCTTCCCTTCTAGAGTTTTTCGATTAAATAACCCTTAGAAACAACGTAATTAGACTTTCAGATGCCTAACCTTGAAGTATTCTCCCTTCTCCTTTGGCATCATTGTCTAGCACTCACTGGCGAGACACAAGCGAGTTGCAGATGAGAAGCATGGCTGGCCTGGGGTGTCTGCAGCATTTCTGGGTACCAAGGCATTGGGTTGTTTCTGCAGCTCCTGTGCCTGAGTGACAGATTCAACTTCTCCCAGGTCACAGCTGAAGGGATCAGACCTGCAGGAAGGGCTGGAATGTGCTTAGTCTTGCTTCTGTTGAATTTGGCTTGGATAGTGCTGCACTGGCGTTTCTGAGGCTTTTATTGGGGAAAGCGGACCAACAGAAATTGGTATCTTAAAGTTTCACAGTTGAGACCATGCATTTTTTTAGCAATGTGCTGCAGAAGTGCTCATGTCCCCTGCTTTCAGACAGTTCCTCCAGCTTGCAAAACATTCTTAGGCCAGTGGGAAGTGCATGGTTATATCTGCAGAGCACAGCTGATGTAAACCGATATACTGGCAATTCTGAAGTACTCTTAACAAGGCCCAGAAAACTTGTAATTTATTTCTCCTCCCCTGCCCCAGTTCAAGCTTTCTTTTCTTTTACCTTAGAAGTGCATGAACAAGGAGAATTTTATGTGCTGAAAATAAACTTTGAGAAGGCCTATCTTTCCATCTCACCCCAATACTCTTTACCCTCCGATTCAGTTACAGACTTTGCCCACTGCAATATGAGTGTCTTTGGAAGGAAACAGATATTATACTTCTCCTCTTTTACCAAATTCTGCCTGGTTTTCCTAAAAATACTAAGTTTTAAGACCCTTTAAGACTTCACTCCAGTGAAGTCCTAGCTATTTGCCATTGACTATTTTATCCTTTATTTATTCAGCAAGCTGTCCATCCATGATGCTCTAGATCAAGTTAGTGTATGTGACCAGTTTGTTTATAGTCAGTTCTTGTGCAAAATTACACACTTTAAGGCCTACAGGCAATAGTCTCTAGGCTCTGGTAAGCTGTGCTAGGATGGAAACAGCTCATAAGGGCATCGGTCTTGAATCCTTCCTTTCTCTTTTTGTCTGCAGCCCGAGCCACCAACTTCTAATAAGTGGCAACTCGACAACTGGCTGACCAAGGTGAACCCACCAGCAGTGCCAACAGAGAGTCTCAGTGAAATTGCCTGTGGGGATGGACATGAGGAGGGCAAGAAGCAGGAGCAGGGCTTCAGCAGCAATTCCTCCCATAGGCACACTGAGCCAAGGGAGCCTCATCACAAGAGCCAAGTGGCCAGGGCTCCTCGGGACACTCATCTTCCAACAAAACGCAACTGCCAGAAGCCCCCTGTTCCCACCGAGGAGCCCTCGCCCAGACAGACTGTAGGTATCAAAAGGCCCAGCAAGCCCCTGGTGCATGAGGGGTCCAAGAGAGGCCTGAAGGTGGAGAGTGACCCTGGTCCTTTGGAGGTCAGAGACCAGTCTTCCAAGGACAAGCTGAAAGTCAAAAAAATAGTCAAGCCAAAATCCACTGACAGAAAAGAACTGAAGTCAGCACCTCAAGAGCCCTTTGAGAAGAGGAAGCACAAGGGCTCCCACCAGGCCAACACCAAATCCTTCTTGGACCCCAAGCTCATGGAAGATGCCCAGACATGCGATGCTCTCATTCCCCTTCCTCAAGGCCAGGGCACAACCCCAATCAGGACCAGCAGCCACAGGCCTCAGGATTTGCACAAGGAGAAACTGCCTTTGCCTCTTGGGGAGAAGTTGCTCTCACCAGTGAGGGACCCCCCAACCCTTCACCGCCTTGTGGTGAAAATAGATCTCCGTCACCTGGCAAAAGTCCCTCAGCCCCCCAGGAAAGACCGACACCAGAAGAGAACAGAGACCAAGGACCTCCCTGGTTCAAGAAAGCAGGACTTGAAGAGGAAAGCCACAGACACTCCTGAGGAGTCCCTTCAAAAGAGGAAGGTGAGAGATGGAGAGGAAGGTGGGTTTGTACCAGGACCAAGGTGGTGTTTCAAAAACCCCTGTGGAGTTTCCATGTCATACCTGTGATGATAGTTATAATGAGCCATTATACTCTTTCTATAAAGCTGTTAACACACTTCTAAGGAGAATGTGGATCAAAACTGTCTGCAATTGCTTGTTGGTTTCAAATCCCCTCCTGAGTGAATGAAAAACCCTGTCAGCTGTCTAATATGCTTTGGTATTTTAAAGTATTTTTTGCTGTGTTTTTTTTTTTAAATCATAGTTTTCTCAGACAACAAAACCTCAACCTTCCTTCGTTGGAGAAGCTTTCAGCAGCTATGTCAGCATATGGCTGACCAGCCCCCTGGCAGTGTTGGTGGGTTTCTCTGGCTTTCAACCCAAGCAAGAGCTTTGCAGGGCAGTGGTGCCCCCTCCCCATGCCACTCCATTAAAAGCAGCGCAGCTCCTGAAGCACGTCCCGGTCTGTGCAGTCACCTGCACTATGCATTTAGTCTGTTTTGGGAGAGCACCTGGCCTACAGTTTGTGGAGTGCCAAGAGAGAGAACTGACCCAGGACACTCTGGTCTGTGGTTTTTCAGTTTTGCCCATGGGTGCACCTTCTGCTGCCTTGAGCCATGCAACCTCAGGCTGAGGAGTGTAGTCTTTTCCTGTGTGAAGTCATTTATTTCCATGAAGCAGTTGTGATTGCTTGCAGGAGGGATGAATTCTGCAGGTGGGAACTGTGTTATTGTCAGAGGTGATGGCAATGGCCCTGTGCCTTTTGCTTTTCTGGAAATGCAGACTTTTAACTGGACCAGGCTTGCTCATGGTAACATCTGTCACAAAACCCTGCTTTGGATCTCGGCACTTGGATAAATAGGTAGAAAACTTGTTTGGTTTTCCCTGGAGCTGCTGTGATGCTTGTGGTGATGATGATGCTTTAGAGATGTAAGGGGCTTTCCAGAAACCCTTTTGCAGAGTCCCTCAGCAATAACAGTCATTTTCCCTTGAATTACAGCCCTGTATTTAACTGAGCTGGTTGTTGCTCACAAGTGCTTTTGGAAAGCTGACTCCCAAAGGGAACTATGAATATACCTCCAGCCAGCTGCTTTAGCTGCACAAAGAGTTGGCTGCAGGCCCTTTGGTGAATGGGTATTCCCTGTGGATATTTCAGTGTCTGTCTACCTTTTTGCTCCCCAGAGAGCAGGTGGCTCGGCATGGGTGGGTGAATAACCATGGTTCCTGTGTGGGTTTCATTTAGTTTTGTCATTTTCTGAATTTCCTGTGGTTGTGGGGGAGAATTGAGAATAACAGGGAAATGGTGAAGAAATTTGAGAGACCCCAGCAGTTCCCTCTCTTGCAGAGCAGAGGGAGAAAGGAAAACAGGCAGTCAGTTTGTCACTTCTTCTGTTGTCTAAAAAACCCAGGAGAGAAGCTATTTGATGTTAGGCATGTCTTCCCTTGCAATCTCAGTGCCCAACTTCAGGAAAATGCACTTCAGAGTCTCACTGTCCATCCTGTCAGTGGGCATCAGGTATCCTCAGAGGCTCAGGCTTCACGGCAGCCAGCTGGGCCAGGTACAGCTGTCTTTCATGGTAGTGTGGAGACCAACCTGAAAAACAATTTAAGGACATGATCTCAGTGCTGGAGCCTTGTCCTGAGCACACTGCCAGAGGTAGACTCTGTGTCACAGCACAACCCATTGAGTGACATAAGCCTGGATGTGTCCCAAACATGGGTATGGGTACAGGACAGGGAGAAGAACTCACTGAGAGCAGCCTGGCAAAGAAGGGGCTTGGGGGGTTTTGGTGGATGAGAAGCTGGACATGACCCAGCATGTGTGCTTGCAGCCCAAAAAGCCAACCCTATCCTGGGCTGCATCAAAAGATGTGTGGTCAGCAGGTTGAGGGAGGTGATTCTGCTCCTCTACTCCACCCTGGTGAAACCCCCCCTTGAGTACTGCATCCAGTTCCGGGGTCTCCAGATTGTAACTGACTGTTTAAAAATTTCACCTATATCAGATTCTTATTAATAAAAACCAACCTCCCCTGCACATTTGGGGGATCTAACTCATGTGCAAGTGCCTTACCTTTGATTACTTTTGATTTTTTTGATTAGCAGCAACGGGTTTAGCAGTTCCATCCCTGCCACTACAAAACAATCAATCTATACAAGCAAAAGTAGATAAAATGCCATTTTAGGTAACTTGTCAGTGAACCTGAAATCTATATCTGCTACACTGTGGGTTTCTACTTTGTCGGTTCCGATATCTTGGTTTTTTCTTTTTTTTTTTAACCAAAATCAACCAAACTTAGCTGTATTGGTCTGTACTTTATGTGAACTTTGAAAACTTGAGTGGTTTTTTTTTCCCCTTCCTGTTAGAGGGAAGAGAAGGAGGAGCCTGATAGGAAGAAAAAGAAATCAGAAAAAGAAACAAAATCATTGCAGTCTTCAGCTAACAAAGACTCCAGTAAACTGAAGTGAGTATATGATGGTGGGATGGCAAAAGAGGCATAAAACTAAGTCTTTCTTTATAAGGTTAAAGCAAGGAACTGTATCTCTTGTCCTTCTGCTCATGATTTTGCTTCTAACATAATGTGTCTTCTGAAACTCAATCTGCTGTAGATTTGCCTTTACATCGTGGAAGCAACCACTAAAGAAAACAGGGAGCATTTCACTTCTCCGCTAAAATCATCTTGTTGTATTTGTCTTTTTATTCTTTGTGACCCGACAGAAACATAACCAGCGTGCCTTTTGAGTCCTGACTGTCTGGAATTCCAGGTGGCCTTTGTGGCCAGGAATTTCTCATTTATCCCAGCACAGCATTTGCAGTGTTCTGGTAGATCTGCCAAAGCTTGCCCTGTAATTTGCATACCAGGGCACTGCCAGAATTTTGGCTAGGTCTTAGCTAGAGTGAATGCTTCCGAGAGCAGGTCTCCGACTGGGCAGTGTTCCCAAGAGGGAAGACTCATGCATCAGTCATGGGCTACTGCCTTCAATTCCTGCTTGCTTGTGGCTTGAATTTGAGGTGTTTGTTTGGATTGGTATGTAGTGCTGAGGTTTGTGTCCTGACAAACAGGAGTAAACAACTTTTTTGCACAGAAAACACTGACGTATCTGAAAGCACTGATGCATTGGGACGAACATTTAGTTGGGTGAAGGGATATTTGAACTGTGGTATTAATTGAAGAGCTTTAATTCTGGGGTTTATTGCTCCTCTTTTTTGGTGAAAATGAGCACCTGTTATGTTGTGGCTTTTGGAGTGGGAAGAATAGGATGCATTTTGGGGGAGACAGTGCACTGGATCATGTCAGGGGGTGGTTCTGTGCTCTGTGCAGCATCAACTGTGGCAAGGTAGAGAAGCTGGGGAGCATGTGTGCAGTGAGTAGGGACCCATGGGAAAAGTGAGTGGTGAAAGAGGGGAGAGGACTGTCCCATGCACAACAGAATCAGGCAAGATGTGCAACATCACACCTGAGCCCTCTCACTGGGTTTAACTTAATTTCCTCCTCTTCTGATGTTGCAGTCAATGAACTGGGATTCACTGCTCAGTGTTTTCTTGGAAACTTTGAGAAGCTGAATAAAAATGATGTAACTGAGCAGTGGTGAAACAAGGTTTGGAGCTATTTGGTGCTGCTTTGAGCTGCCCTGGTCATCCTAACTTCAGATGATAAGAAATCTAATATGCCTCTGTATTATTAAATGTGATAATCTCTTCCATTTAAAAGCAGAGCATTTTAAGTCTCCATTAGTTGAATCCTCTCAACTTTGTAGGTGTTGTCTAGTCAAGCTGGCAAGTCTTAGGGGAAGAACTCAGTTTAATTCTGTCAAAGCACATAGAGAATCAAGTGTCAGGGTGAGTATCTCTGACCACAGAAGATACTGTCTACCAAAAGGGGGAGAGGAGGAGTGCTGCAGCTCATTTGCCTTGTTGGGTGATTTGTCCCAGGGATTTGAGTTGCCATAATTACCCCTTCATTCAGTGAAAATGAATGAGGGCTGTTTTGGAGGGATGCCTTTTTTTGCAACATCCTGGTATTCTGGTTGCATTTGCTCTGAGGACAAGTTCTGGGGCTTATTTTGAAAAGCAACTTATTTGTATGTTGATGGTAGGTGAAGCTTTGGTATCTAATACATAATGAAGTCCCTGAAGCTCCAACATGTTTGTTGGATTCTTTTTATTAACAAAACATCTCACACATCCAGAGGAATTTAAACAGAATTGGTACATGACGTAAATAAGTTTTTAAAAAATCTCTACGTATATGTACATCATATTCATGAATTTGCTTCCCATCTGCAGAGCATCAAAAGCTTCATTTGAAACCCAGAAGAAAGATATGTTGCTCCCAGCACTGCCACCCACATCTACTGCACATCCTGCACCAAAGTCAACCAAGATGGCCCAAAAGAAACACAAAACCGACACTGATGATCTGCCTGCCACGGATAACCCTGCCAGGAACAAGAGCAACCACAAGGATCCTCTGTCTACCAAGCACAGGAAAGTGGAGGGAAACCATACAGAACTGTCAAAGGGCATCAAAGTAGGTGTCCAGGGTAACCGGTGGGATCTTTCCTGCGAGCCGTGGGTGCTGTGTGATTCTCTTTAGAAACATACTCTAAGGATATGAAAAAGAAAGGAAGATAAACCAGCCACCAGAGAGAGCTCTTGGAAGCATGTAATGGCTATCTGTGACCTTATGTTGGTAGCCCAAAAGCCTGCTTGGTAATTTCTTTGTGACTTTCCATCATCTGTTTTCATCTCACCAGTGAAACACAGTGAGAAGGAGTGACCACGTAAACACCAAAGGCATAATTCTCATGTTTATGCTAGTCAAGGTTTCTGATTGTAGGCAACTGCAAATACAATATTGCTGGAAAAATAATGTGTGTTTATAAAAAGAAAGAGAGCATTGCTTAAAAATAAGAAACAAGCAACCAGGGGTATTGACTGCCACCGAGGTATAATATTTTACAGCTTGTTTACAAAATTGTTCATGATCCTTACAGCTGGATCTTTGCATTTCTGGGTTATAAAATTCAATTACATGGCTATTGACTAGTGGCTTGGAGTGTGTGGTCTAGGATGATGTTGTGTCTGTGTTAAGCCAGATTGTGCATGCTGTATTAACAGGCTTTTAACTGCTTTCTTTTTCCTGGCAATGTAGTAATTAATGGAGAATCAGCAATTGTTGTGTGGTTTAGTTGGAAATAAGTGTGAACAGATCTTACCCATTCCTGCCTTGGCTAGTGGCCCTGAAAAAAACAGCCTTATTGCTCTCCTAGCCCCTGTGCAAGGAAACTGAATTTTTCCATGCTTGGGAAAAGTCTGAATGGTGTTAAGTATTATGAGCAGTCAGGTCAGAAGCCAAGCTTCCATTTCCATTATTTGAGGGGTTACTGGGGAAGAAGGTGAGAGGGGGAGATCCTGGACAGTAGTCTATGCCTGGGACAAACAAACATTTTCTCTTGAAATTTAGGAAAACCAGGCATTGGAATTGGTTTAAGCATAACTTTTTAACCAGGTTTATCTCTTTGCTTTTTCAGGGATCTGCAAGGGATGACACAAAGCCTTTCCCAGTGCCTTTTTTGCCAAATGGTACCTCCAAGCCAAGAAGACCTCAACTCAAGTTTGAAAAGTAAGTTTTTGTTTTACACCCCTCATCTGTATTTCTCAAGACGTGAGACAAGGCAGGCCCTGCAGACACCCTTCTACTTTTTCATGAGCTCTTCTTTTGGGAGTAGAGAGAGAGAGATGTGTGAGACCTACCCTGTACTGGCTTCTGGTGACTTGGAGTTACCCCACCCACCACAAAGCAAAGGTTTACAGCAAAGCAAAGGTTTACAACAGTTCTTGGTTTGAGGGAAGCTACTCTGGAAATTAGGTATCATCTCTCTTGTAAGTAGATAACTTGAATGCAAGGTCTTTTGGTCTCAGATGAGTGTGTGGTGCTGCCAAGTTTACTGTATGTTTCAATCAAAATGTATTTATGGGACTGTACTTGAGGAATGACAGATGACGTAACTACTATCTTTCCATAGGAATGAGAAAATAAATTTGCTCCCATAGCCTAACCTCTGGTGGTTTTTTATTTCTAAATATGAATTATCATTATTATTTCAACATGTATTTTTAAAGAAATAAATTAATTTTCTCTGTGCAGACAACATTCATTTAGTAATTATCATAATTGGAATGTGTGTTTGATCAGGCTGTAACAGGCTTAATAAAACAGAGTGTTTGGACCCATAGCATTCTCTAGATATGAAAGTAAAGCTGATAATTATCCTACCCTTCTTCTATTTGTTTCTCCTCTCTGTCCCCAATTCAGACAGCATTCAAAGGAATACTACTTTGAACAGGCCCAGAGGCTGAAGCACAAAGCTGATGCAATGGTAAGTCTTGGCCCTGTGCTAGAAATGTTAACCAGCTCTTGCATCCAGACCCAGTACCTGTGTGCATGGGAATAAAACTCACTGGCTAACATGACTTCCATACTCCACATTGGGCTATGTTCAAGTCATATGTTGGGAGGCTGTTTTATTTGCCAGATGTTCAGGCATTTCTCCTTGGTGTAAACCCCTCTAAAGAACAGGATTCAGAACCGACATTGTCTGAGGTTAGCAGGCCTGTTGTTTTTTTTTTTTTTTTTTTTTGCAGAGCAATAAAATAGTCCCTGGAAGACAGATGGAACAGTTGGTTTTCAGATAGTTTAAAAAGTTGGAAAAGTCAGGACCCTGACAGTTATTGTGTTCCTAGTGACCAAGACTTTGAAGTTTCCTTGGCAGATCTAACTGGTTTTCTCTGTTCTGTGCAGTGTAACAGTGTGCATGGGTGAACATATTGTTTTGCTAATTATGACTCCATGAGATAATGTCCTTTTGCTACTTGCCATTTACCTGGGAAAATGAAGTGAGGGAATACTGAAGTGGGAAGGCCCCCTCTGCCTCTCAGAAGGCAAGCCTCCAAGACCAGACAATAAGATCTGAAAAAAATGAAGATAATAAATTACTTGAGGAAACCACTGAGCAAGAGGAAGAGATACAAATAGCCAGAGCAGGCAAAGGTGATGACTGGGATCACATGAGGGATTCTGCTGAGAACTCTCTAACTGTTACCCAGAGGCCAGACTGGGATCTTTTTCTTTCTTCAAAAGCTGCCTAACCAGGGAGAAAAGAAGAATTCAAGTACACTTGAGAGAAGTGGGTTTGGTCTTGGACTAAAAATGAGTATTTTTTTCCCAATAGACTGACAAGACTGGAAAGGCCTTTCAGTACCTAGAGGCTGCCCTTTTGTTCATCGAATATGGGATTGCCTTAGAATCAGATGCACTAGAACCAAAATCAGCCTACAGCATACTCAGCGACACCATAGTTCTCATCAAGTAAGTGCCTTTCAAAGCATGATTGGAGGGGAAGGATTTGGTTTGGTAACATGTTTGGAAGGGAAGGATTTGTTGCATTGCTTGTTTGCAACTGTGACACCTCTGGATTCCCACCATGGAGTGGAGTTGGGGTTGCTGTACGTGCCTGAGGTACAGACCATCCAGAGGCCCCAGAGGCAAATCCATTGAAATGTTCCAGCATTGCTTATCAGAAGGTAGCACCACATCGCCCTCAGCATTTGAGCCAGGCAGCTGAGGTGCACCAGAGGACACTGGTTATGACAATTGAGGAGGTGAAGTAGTTTTTACTTTACCCAGATCTGCAGTTGCTTGTGCGTGTGAGCTCAGTAGTATTTCAGTTTAAAAAAGCAAAACAACAGTATGTCATGTGGAAGAATGGTTTGTGCCCCAAAGATCTTGCAGCTTGATTGAAGGCAACTTTTCCTGGTTTCTCTGGGCCACAGGCCTGTAGGTGGCCCACACAGGGCATCTACTTGTTGCCCCTTAATTTGTGTAAGAGGAGAGTGAGTCACATAGGGGGCCACATCTGTTCCTGCTGTATGGAAAACAAGGCATTTGGAGAGACAGTCCTCTGCTCACACAGAAGTTCTTGGTGCCAGGACTAAGAACTCAGGGCAGGCTTCCAGGCTTTTGGACTGGTTTTTGAGGTAGTGGCATGCACTGTTTTTTCATAAACAGAGGGACTTCAGAGCACAATGATGACTGACAAGGTTCTGTTTATTTTGTCTCCTTAGATTCATTATGACATTGAAACCATTTGCAGACTCCTCAGTCTCTCCACATGGAAAAATCTTTGCTGTGTTACGGTGCGTAGCTGTTTTTTTTCTGTTCCTTTATGTTCTGTTTTGAGACTTGATAGAAAGACCCATTACTTTCAGTGATGAAGGAATGGCAGTTAGAGTTATGCAAGGTTAAAAACCACAATATAAAAAGTAGAATTAACTGAAACATCTCTAAAGTAAGCTGGAAGATCACAAGGCAGAGGCTTTAAAATTTGATCTGCTTGTAACTTGAGAGCGCATAAGGGCTTTCACCTAAGGTGAAAGAATGCAATTTGGCTGCCCATGTTTGAACCATGTAACTGAAGCTGTAGCTGGACATGGCTGAGACACTTCTGGGCGGGGGCTTACTCAGCCTTTGGCTCCTCTGAGAGGCTGGGCACCTGTTTATATAAAAGAACAGACAGGGCTCTTCCTCGTTTCTTTCTTTCCCTTGTGATTTTTTTTTTCACAAGTCTTTAAGATGAGCAGAAGGAGGAGGAAATTTTGAGCTTTCTTGGCTTTTCAGTACAGCTAAGGTATGCCAGCCTCTGTCTCACAAGGCTGATGACTGCTGAGCACAAGCAGTGACACTTGGGTGTGTTTCTGTTCACAGCATGCGCTGCCAGTCCATTCTGCACATGGCAATGTTTGGTTACAAAAAAGACACTGCAATGAGGTATTCCAGGCTCCTGAACGACCACTTCAAGGTAGGGCACAGGTATTACTAAGCTGCCAGATGGATGGCTGTGGTAGTTCCTGATGTCAGCTGAACAGCCCCAAACTAACAAGACTTTTATTCCTTGCTGCAGAGTAATTTCAGAGTAATACAAGCACCTTCTCCGGGTTTTGCAAGGTAAGGTTTAAAAACTTGTGTGGTGTCATGTGTCTGTGTTTTAATGATAATGAGTAAGAAAAAACTTTTCTGTGTCCTATGGTAGTTGCACTTGGCAGAAAGCTACCAGGCTCCACATCTGTCCCCTCTATGCTCTGTGGCTGAGAGAGGGATGTTTGGACTTAAATAGCGGTGCTGATTCCAGTTACGTTTTTTGGCCACCTTGCGCAGTACAGTTCATAGGAAAGTAAATGTCCTCTTGAGAACAGTGGTGGAAGCCCTGTCATACCAGTGACTAAAATTAGGTTGGTTGAAGTGGTGGGGTGATGTGATGAAGCCAGTCTGTGTCTGGAAGGCGAGAGGTTGACCACATTTAGCTTCCCTAGGCCTATAAATAAGTGTGTGTAGGCTGACCTGGCTGCTTTGAGTAGGTGTCAGAAAGCTCCAGCCTCCATGGAAGGGGAGCTTCAGCATGCCTGAAATGGAAAGCATTAGTTAAAAACGCTTGGATAATCTGGTGAAGACTTTCAAAAGCAGGTGTAGATTTTGGAAGTGACCCTTTCTAATGCCTGGTCCCACATTTTCTTTTGTTGCGAGGAGTCCTTAGAGTCACAAATCACTTCCAAAAACTTGGCCTTGCACTCGAAGGACAGTTACTTGTGCTGTAGCTGAACGCATCTCACTTTTCAACAGTCCACTCCACACTGCAGGCCTAGATGATACTGGATAGCTCCTGGCATAAGACAGCCTTGTGGAAAGACTTTTAGCTCTGAAGTTGAATGTTCATGATGGTGTTTCTTTTCTGCTGCAGAAGCACAGGCTTGCCTTCTCCTCTTTCTCCAATACCCTCTCCTGCTGGTTCTGTGAGTTCTCAGCTGGGATCAAATGATAGCAACAGCACTGGCCACAACGGCATTGGCAACGGCGTTGGCTCTACAGTCACTGTCTCCTCTCATATCTCAAGTGTCACCTCTTCCTATGTCAACATCACTTCCTATATTCTCCATGCATATGAAATTTGGGAAAAGGCTGATACACTGGCCAGAAAGAATAAGGGTAAGTTTTTTTTCCCTCTGTCTTTCCTGTCTCATGTGTTGTGGTTATGTGTACTTGCTTAAATCCTATCACTCAGTGCAGCAAGCATTAAATATGTTGAGTTAGACAGCCACAGCATATTGGCAGGTTATTGGCAGAGATACTTGATGATGATATATTGGTGAGTGTTCCAATTAAAAGGTTGTTTTGGCATCCTCAAATGTCCAAGAGCTAAGGGATGAGGGTATCAAGTGCAGGAAACCAGCCAATTTGCTTCATGGTAACAGAAGAAACATAACAAAAAGTTGCCCTTCGGGCACTGAGCTTTTCTGAGTTGGTTCACTTTGTTTAAAAACATCTTTTTGGCCTATAGCCTTGTGTTTTAGTTTTTGTCAAACTTCCAGGTCATTTTCTCTTGAAAATGGTTAAGCTGGCTTCTCTGCCTAGCAGAGAAGCTGAGCAGCACTTAAATTTGAGTCCTTGCTGGGCATGTGCCCAGTATTTGCCAGTAGCAATTCCTAGAATTGCTGCTACTTTTTTTATCTTATGGGTTTTTTTGTTAAAAATGTTGTATTGTCCTGTGGTGCAAGCCACAGGGTGGGTGCAATTCAGCCTGTAACCTGCCATCCCATGTGGCCTTTGCAGTGTCGTTTTTCATAAAAGACAAAGTTTTGTGAACCACTGTGGGCGAAGAGATGCATTGCCATGACCTGTTGGGAGACTTGCAAAAGAAAATAAGCAGTGCCTAGCTGAATTGTTGTAAGGCTGTAAAAACCCCCTAAAACACTAATGAGGCAGTTGCTGAAATTCAAAAGGCACTGCAAGTCACTTTTAAATAAAGTAACCAGTTGTTGGCTGTCCTCTGAGCAAATCTATGCTCACAGCAGCAGTTCATGTGTAGTATGTTGGATTCTGTCATCAAAAGGCTGATAAAAAACTGTCACACAGAAGCAGCAGGGGATGCTGCTAGTAAGCCAGAGCAGTGAGTCACAGAGGAAAATGTGTGGGAGGGCAGCCTGAGCACAATGTTGCATTAATCAAGACTAAATTCAAAAGCTGCTCTGTGTGGCCAGTTCCAATGTAGGGGAATGATGACTGGAGTAGTGAATACTCTCAAGGGAGTGGATCTGTGCAGGAGACCAGCAAATACTCATGTTGGCTTGGTGATTGTTGTCACTGTTCAGGAGGCATTTGAGAAGTGGAACTTGTTGATATTCAGTGTAGTGTAGAGACATAAAGAGGTACAGAGAGTGAAAACATAAAATAAAATAAAAGACCACATCCTTGCTTCTTTTGTGCAATTCATAGGGCATAAGAAGAGGAAGAAAGAGCAGTGACCTTCTTCTACCAAGATCCTTTAATCAGGGAAATCCTAAGTTAGTGAAAAACAGTTGTAACTGATGTCCGAGTCACTTGTGCAGAGCTGAAGTGCTTTCTGGTGGGTCCAAAACCAGGACCCAGCTCCTTGCTGTAATTCAGAGCAGTGCTATGAATCATGAGGCTGTAACTGGTTGTTTAGTAAACAAACTTTTTTAAAACATGGATTTAGTAAACAGAAACTTCTGTTCTCTGCTTCTGAATTGGCAAGTATTAAAATGAAAGTGTTGTGCACTCTGCTTCTGAAGAGTTGCTTGCACAGCCAAGCAGCCTCAATCTTTGTGTGTCAAAAAGCAGAGCTGGGAATGACTGGTTTCTGAAAAGGCAGCACGATTGGGGCTGGAGAGACTGAGGGACTGGGGCAAGCCATGTCACTGGAAGGCTGGTCATACAGGAATGTCTTGGAAGGGTGACTGTAAAAGAATAGGTGTGAGAATTTTCCCTAACTTGTGGTCACCTGCACAGATGATCGCCAGCACAGAGCAGGACTTGCAGCTGGCCAGCACCTCATGGCAGGCTCAGATGTGCTGCAAGAACCTCCTCCTGCCTGTGCTAGAGGAGGAGCATGATACCTGAAGTCGGTGATGGGATAGGAGAACTGTGGGATCTGCCTGGCATGCTCAGCTATAAGCAGTCCAAATCAGATGTATAGCCTGGCAAGCTACACAAATTGTTAAATCTGTTCAGTGGAGAAATCATGGTGTCTCCAAAGTCTGAGGATGAATGCAGAAAAGGGACCAGTCTGATGGCAGCTGTGTGTGCTTCTGGGTGTCACTCAGAAAGACACTCAAATTTGGCCTGTTTAAAATTTGGGGAAAGCTCGAAGCAGGGACTGTGGTGTGAACACCCAAACTTTTGTCCACCTACCATGGAGTCTCGATGTCCTTTAACGAGAGCACGTGAGGAGGTGGGTCAGTGTGTGTATGCGTGTGCAGGTGTGTTTTCCTCTTGGGTGCCCTTGTTACACTTCTCAGCCCTCCAACAGTGCTGAGCTGTCTGCATTAACACTGTTTAACTGGACTGGCCAACTGACTGTCTGCTGCTACTGTTGCTCCTCACTGCTCTCCTCGCCTGTCAGACGTGCCTGTTGTATGAAACCAACCAAATGTTTTCTTTCTCCCTTCCTTTTTTTCCAGAGTTTTTTGCTGAACTCAGCAGAGCGACCTGTGCTCTGGCACTGACCAGTAGCCTGACTGACCTGGTACACTACATCAGACAGGGATTACAGTGGCTGAGACTGGAAGCAAATATGCCTTAACTGGTTCTCCAGGTGGTTAAATACCTTGAAGTTTTTTGCACTTTTGAAGCCTCAGAAACAGCCTCAGTTTAATTTTTTTTTATTATTATTCAATACAAGCACCTGCAAGGGAAAATATTTTAAATAAAGTTGGAAGTTATCTGGTTACACTGGAAAACCTTTGAACTGTGTTATTTTAGGGTAGCACTTTGCTGCCTTGAAAAAGAAGAGATGGAGGATGGCACCTTCCTTTAAAATGATGAAGTGCAATGAATTGTCTGAATGGCCCAATGTATTGATGGTCTTTAAACATTTCTATTACAAATAACCAGCAGGACAAGAGTTGCACATGATGCTGACAAGAAGGACATCTGCCTCCAGAGGTGGTTATGCAACATCCCACAGCCTACAGCAGTTGTGTGCCCAGAAAACGTGCCAGAGAAGTTGTTTTTGCAAGCACGGATGCAATCTTTGGTGTCTTTGTTCCCCAGAGAGCAAGTAGCAACCTCATCAGCACCGGACAGCATTATGTTACAGTAAAAACAGCAGAAGGATCAGCTTTGCCTGCTTTCCAGCCTCACCCTCTTGCTTTTGTCAGCCAGCTGATGGAACTGGGAAACCCACTGCCTTGAGTGCTGCAAGTTTACTTTTTAAGTCATCGCTGCTTTGGTCCTCCTTGCCGTGCTCTCATGCACATCCATGCCCATGGCACTCGAACTGTGTTACTACAGGTCTTGCTCAGTTTCAGCCTTGTAAGCCAAACATAGCTGGGGTGGCAAAATGACATGGTGTGGTTGGAACAGCTCTGCCTCTCTTCTGAGGAGTGTCACAATGAGGATTCATTGTTGGGTTGCTTTTTGTCATTTTGGGGGGTAGGGGTGCAAAGCTGCACTGGGTCAGTGTGATTGCTTGGACATTGTTCTGAGTCTGAGAGCTTCCATGGGGAGGAATCGCTTCTGATTAACGAGGGACTAAGAGGCTGAATGTGGAACATAAGACAAATTTTGCATGTGGATATTTACCTGCAACCATTGGGGGGCTCGATGAATATCTAAGAGCCAGATTTGGTACCAAAGTGAGTCTCCTTCATGTGGGACAGAACTCACATGCTCTTTCTCAGCCACGCTGTACGATGGGCCCAGTGACTTAGAAACCTGTCAAAGGAACACGAAAGGGAATAATTAGTGTTTGCAAGCATTTTTTCCTTGTCACGGTATCAGTGAAGGCAACATCCATGGCATTTGCGTGTTTAGTCAGGTGACACCCTTCTCTATCCAAAGATTTCTTGTTTTGTGACAGCAGCATCCTGCCATCCTCATATATGAGTGTGCCTTAGCCCTCTGGTGCCCTTTCACATCCCTCACCCTATCTCTGACAGACCTGTGGGAGTGGTGAAGAGAAAGATAGTATCTTAAAATAATTGTGTTTACAAGAAAAAATTCTCCCTTTTCCACATAATTTCACGATGGACAAACATTTCTGCACACGTGCAGCAGTATGCCCTTTGTAAAATACCTGCTCATGTGTTTGAGGCTCATCAAAATGGGCAGTAAATAAATATCAGCAAAAGGTCTGCGTTTCCCAAAGTAGTTTCTGTAGAAATGGCCTGTGCTACAGTGAAGCCTGGAGTCATCCCAGCTCTGGGAGGGGGTGGCTGCAGCTCTGCCCTGGTCTCGAGCACAAGGGAGCTCTCTGGCAGGGCAGGACTGCTGGGATCATGGCTGGGTCTTCCCACACCCTGAAGGGACTGTCCTTTCATGTTCACTTTGTTAAAAGCCTTAGTACATTTCAGGGATGAGCTGTCCTAACAAACTGAAGGAAGGTCCGTGTCCCTCCTCCCCGTTTTATCTATCGAACTTCGTTTGCACTCCTCCTCCCTGGAGCATCAACTGCTTGGAGTGAGCCAGGGACAGAGAGAGGCTCAGCATTAACCATTTTGTTCTCAGGAAGCATGGGGATGGGCAGACAGCCTGAAGGCTAATGTGCACTTTGGAGCTCGATCCTAGACTAGTGGATCGATGCCGCCTTCTGACTTTGTCTTTAGACAAAGCTATTTCTAGGATCACCAGCTGAGGAGGAAAGAAGAAAGAAAGCTTTATTGAGCCTGAAAACCACTGTGGGAGCCTGCAAGAACTGTAGCAGAGTGTTAAGGGTAAGCATAAGGTGTAGCAGGGACACGGGTCTTCTGGTACTTTCATTTTGTGTGCACCCATGTCTCTCCCTGCTGTCAGGCCAAGTTCCCATTGGAGAGCCACTGGCTCACAACTTTCCTTCAGCCAGGAGAACCACCTGCCAGGACCCACTAGGCAGGCGTGTGGCTGCCCCTGTCCTGTATCCAGCTCAGCATGTGGTGCTCCAGGTCCTGTCCTCGCCTGTCCTGAGCTGCCCAGATAGGGATTATCTGTTGCCCTGCTCCTTGCAAAGCTCAAGCCAGTAAGAAGATGCCCAGAGAAGGTAGATGAATTCCTGATAATTGCTTCTTTCCAGCTGGGAAAAGACAGCATGTGCTGTGCTGCTCTGCAGAAGCTGTCGGTTGTACAAGGGCTACTCCCATTCCTAGGGCAAACTCCCCTGGGCTTTGCAGGAAATGAGGTCATGGGCAGTTCGTGTCACGGGTTTGTGGGGGGGCTACTCGGGGGCTCTTACTTCAAAAGCAATCTGTGGAAGCATCAGTACCAAGCTCCATAGCAGGGAGCTATGTTTTGTTTCAGGACACAGAGAAGACTGTTTAAATAATAGGTAATTTTTAAAAAGCCATCGTATTTCAACCTTGAGCCAGGTCAGAGGCCTGCAAAGGGTTAGGAAAGATAATCATCATTTTCGTCTGGGCCTATTCAGGCCTTTACAGAAAACAAACAAAAGCCAAACAAGAATAAATAAAAACACAAACCAAAACATAAGAGTGGAGGAAATAGCATTTGCCATTAAGAAGCAAACCATTAATCCAAGGAAAACCAGAGGTGATGGTTGAGTTGCAGAAGGAAAGGAGGCAGCTATGGTGGCAAAGAAGCATCATTTCCATGCAATATTTATTTAAAAGAAATAATAATACATGTGTTGGAATTGTCAAATGTTCTATTTTTAAGATGCCATTTATTTAATAGTTGAAAACCCCACTTACATGGAGATAGAGATCTCTTGAAAGTCAAAGTCTGACTGCAATGTCCTTGTTTTTGGTTTTGTCCTCTCCCCTCCCTCTTGGTTCCCACGATAAATCTGTACATCTTATTTTGGGGATGTGTGTCCCACTTGTATATAACCCTTTTCTGCCCTGTGTGTGATGGAGTTTCCAAGATGGTTGATGGTTGATTCATTCATATGGGGAAATAAACAACAAATGAATGTTTGTTATGAGGTGTTGCAAGACTCCTTGTGTTCTTCTTAGCTTCTTGTAGAGAAATTTGTCTCTGAATGGCCTTAGTGTTTCCTTTCTGAATGAGGCTTAGGTATGAATCTCTGTTTCCAGTGCTGCCCTGTTTATTGCCCCTTGCCCTTTCCTTAATGACCAAAAATGAGTGCTCAGAGTAGCAGGAGGGTCACAACTCAGGACATCTGCCTCCTATCCTCCCAAAACTGATTCAGGGATGACTTTACTGGGATGAGCTGCTGACAGCCAGCAGAGTGTGGCTCTGAGCACTCCCTGACAGGAAGATCCCATAAGTTAGTTTCAGACAATCAAACAAGTTAAATAAGAAAACCAGGGGACAAGGCACAAAAGTGGTCCCTGAAGCGTCCTGCTCTGTGTTTGCCACAGAGGTGTTGCAAGGCTTGGTGCTGGGAGAAGGGTCTGCTCAGGTCTTATTCATGGATTAGTTTCTGAAGTGCTGTGAGGAGGATTTCCCTCAAGGAACCCCACAGGATTTCATGCCCTGTGGTGCACTGTGTCTCATTGGGTGTACAAGGGAGTCTCTTTGCCATGGCCTTACACTTCTTGTTTGAGGCTTTTCCCACTTTTTTTTGTGTTGGGCAATGTAACTGTTCCCTGGAAGAATAATTTTTTCATCTCTCTGCAATATTGGGATATAATTTGTGTGTGTAATTCAGGTCCATTCTGCAACAGGCATTAAACCCAAGGTGTTTATGGATGTGGGTTTCTAATGTACTGTGTAAATTGTAGAGGATACTGAAACCAGTTTTAATACCCACCAGATTTTTTGTTGTTACATATGCTGTGTCTAGAAACGCACTCTTTTATTAAGGTCAGTGAAGTTTTTCACTTCATGCTTAAAATCCTGATAGCACAACTGGATTGAAGTAAGAGTAAAAAGAAAATGTATCTAGTTAGTAAAATAAATGAAGCGTGAAATGTCCCTAGATGAGCATTGGGTGGGATTTTTAGCTATAGACTAGATAGGAGGAGCTGGGTGGTGCTTTTGCTCAGGGGAGGTGGGCCTGCAACTCAGTTCACTGCCTTCAATTAGTTTCAAATGGCCTGAAACCAGGTCGGCCTCGGACTGGTTGCAAGATGGGTGGAGGGTAAAAGAGCATGGGAAGAGAGCTCGTGGTTGTGGCCACCCTTATGTGGATTAAATGTCTGTGCATTCTGTTCTGCTTTGAGTGGGGTGCAAGGGGGGTTTGGACACGAGCTGTCCTGTCTGCTGACTGGGGGCAGCTGCTTTTCCTGGGTCACTCACATCCTCTGTCTCAGCATTTCCTTCCACCTCACACCCCAAAAGGTGTGTTTCCCGCACTCCTTGCTCATGGCAAAGGCAAAGAGGGTTAGTTTTGGGGGTGGGATGGAGATGGGGAGCGGTGGGAGGGATGCAGAGGAAGGATGTGCAATGTGCCAGCAGGGAGGTCATCCAAAATCCAGGCAGGGAGAGGGGGAGTGGGGCTTCAGCAAGTGTCGACAGCCCTGCTTGACTTTCTGCCCAGGGCAGCGGGCCCCTCCCCCCAGGCTAACACAGCCAAAAATAGTTTGGGGTTGTTTTCCAATAATATTTTGTTGTTTGTTTATTTAGTGAGCCTTTAGTGACCAAACCTGATTTTGAAGTGCGTTTAATTTATTTTGAGATTTGTTATTGATTGTAGATGAGCTTGCATTCTCTCTTTGGCTTGGCTTACCCTTTCCAAAGACAAATGTCATTTTTGGCAAAACGGCTGAATCGAGGTTGATTGCAGTTTCTCAGCCCTGTGCTGCTCTCCAAACACTAAAATAGCCCCTTGGCAGCCCGTGCTTTCTTTTAATTGCACTTTCTGTAACCTCTGTCACTACTCTAAAACAACACCATCATCAGCATTTCTGAATGTGTTCCTGTAAACTTTGTGTTCCTGAAACAAGGACTTGTGCATGTTATGCTCGCTGCTGCCTTGTGATGTGTTTTGTCAAGGTACGGGGGGTCCTGGAGTTCCCGCTGGGTTTTTCTCTGCTCCTAATCAGTATTGCTGAGGTTTTCTTTGGGTCCAGCATTTCATATCACAGCATTTCATATCACAGCATTAAGGCCATGTTGTGCACTGCCAAAGGCATATGCAAAACTTCTAGGTTGTTTAGCGAAGTCTTAGTTCTACTGCTGGCTGCTCGCATTTGAACAAATGCTTGTAAATGGAAAAACTAGTTCAGGGTTTTTTTTCAGATTCCAAGTAATAAAATGTATCTGTTTTTCACTTGTTTCATGTGGATTTTCCCCCCAGATACCTGCTGTACCCTTCACTTGGAAACTATAGGTATGGTAAATTCAAGTTTTTATTCAATTTAATTTGAAAAACTCAGAAAACTTTAAATTAAACTGTTGATTTAATGATTATAAAGGAGCCATTACTTAGACTATACAGTGCCTTGGTAGTATTTGCAATCTGTTGGACTGGAGAGAGGTTGTGGGCAAAAAGTAGTTGTGCTCCAGATCAGTACGTGAAGTACAGTGTGTGATGATCAGAACTGGAGGTGCATTATAGGGGTACACATCTTGAAGTCATTGCACAAAATCTTTGTTAACCCTCACAGCTGGGAGAAATGAGCCTTTTACTTTGAATGCATTCAGTGCTAATTGGAATAGTGCAGGTAGTAGGTTAGAGTAAATAGTCTGGCTCAGTTAAAAGAAGGTGAATAGAAATCTGCAGATCACGGGCACGGTGTTTATTTTAGAACACTAAACGTGCTTCTTGACACCCGGTGGGTTTTCTATCATGATTGTCAAACAAGAGGCAAACAGTTCGTTGTATTCATGTAGCTAGTGGAGGAGAAGAATCGCTCCAAACAGAGGCTTTACTTCCCCCTGCTGTTACTTTGTGTAAGACTTGCCCTGGAAAAAAGAAAATCCCGCACTGCAATTTGGTAGCTAGAACTGATGTGGTGCAGTGCAGATATTTTACTGGTGCATCAGCTGCATGTTGTTTCTCTTCAGTGATTCCTTGGGACTGTGTGAACAGGAAAGGCCACAAGTGTGCAGTGACTGATGATAACTGGAAAATGGCAGACTTGTTTGCAAGAACACTGGTAAAGAAATAAATGTGGATTTTTTTCTTTAATTCTCCTTGTAACTCCAGCATTAAGTATGAGAACACAGGACACAGAAGATTATCTCCTTTAAAACAAAAATGTACATTTAAAGTTGAGGGAGTAGAAAATTTTACAATAAAGCTAAAAAAGTGTGAAGTGAAATTAAACCTCTGATTTATTTCCAGTGACTGTAGATGTTCAGGCTGGGAAACTGAGTTAAGTGAAAAGAGGTTGGGCAATAACAACTGTGTCTCTGATCAGGGCTACCCTAAAGAGGAATTTCATAGGGGATTCTTTCTTTTCACAGAAAAATTTCTGACATAGAGTTCCAGTGTAGCAATCAAATGTGAAAAAAGATTGTGCAGCTGTCAATCTCAGAGCAACTGAGCTGCAGGAATTGGCTCTCACAAAAAAATCATCTGGTAATTATTTGGAATTCTTGGAATTGGTGATGTGTACCTTATCAGTGATGTCTTGATTTTAATTTTTTTTTTATATTAATTGTGACTATTTGAGTGAGATGACTTAATACCACATTCACTATCTGATGAGATTACTCAGTGTGCAGAAGCCCTTTCTCACATGAAGTCTTTCAAGAATCAGCTGTACTTGAAGGAAACATGAAGAATCTGTGAATCAGAGAGATTAGTTCGGCTGCTGTTGTGTTTCGCTGGCTACAGAATTCCAGTGCCATTTTGCTTTTCTCATCCCATTAAACAGCAAGTCACATGTGAAATTCTTGTTGTGGGGGCCCTGGTCCAGGAGTTTGCCTGTCTAAAGTGGTAAAAGGCCTCCTTGCATTTCCATCAGTACTTGGGCCCCCCTAAATACGACAGAAGTCACATCATTTGATCTCTTGCTACTTGTTCTCCTTGAATGTCTCTGATCCCACAGCCTTTGGGCAAAGCAGCTGCATGTCTGGTGCTGGTAGTTGAGGGTTCTCTCAGTGGCTCCATGTTAGCTGCTGGTCAGGGGCTGAGGGGCTCTAATTCTTTTTTTTTGTTCGTGAATACCAGTTGCAATATCGATTTTGAGTGATAAGCTAGGTACACATGCATCTCATCTGGCTTTTCATTATTAATAAAATTTAAGCTACAGTACTGAACTGTATGTTTTACTTGCTTCCAGACAGTTTGATGATAAATACAAAATAGCAGTAAATTTCTATACGTTTTCTGGTAGATTGGTGGAAAAATCTGCTTTAGGCAGGTACTCATCCAGCTGCAGCTGTTTGGAATGCTGAAGAGCTCAGCAGAGATGCTGGCTTAGGCAGCTGCTAGTCCTTGGAAAAACCTGCCCTGAGAGCCAGTGTCACATGGCAGCTCCTGCTGCCTTGCAGTTCCAGACACATGATTACTAAATATATTTTGTTGTTCTGAGACAGTTATAATATTAATGTATAATATTAGAGCAAGAGATTCCCTTGTTCTGCAATGGTATTTCACAGATGAGGTGTAGTTTAAAGGGTCTGGTTTACCATTAAATCATCCTGCTGTGCACTTGACACAGCTTTATTGGTTTTTTGATGCGGGGTTGATGGAAATTGGTGCATGCAGACGTGGGCAAGGAGGAACAGAGAGATTTGACCTGGTGTAGACACTTGTTGATAACACTGCTGTACAGTGTTAGTCACCCTTTCTTTCTTTCCTTCCTAAAGCTTGTGCAACGACGACAGAAACTTGCTGCGTATTCGCACGAGAGAGAGACAGAGTGAGCAGTTTCTAGAGAAGAAAGACCAGTTCTCAAAGACTCCCCTCTTTGCAGAACCCTATGAGGTAATAGTAGGGGTTGGAAGGAGAGGAGGAAGAAGGGTTGGGGGGGAAGAGGAGAGCTGTGGTTTCTGCATGGGGTGTAGCAGACTTGAGCCATGGTACATGCAAACACAGCAGCAAAAGTCATGGGCCGACCTACAGTCAAACCAAATAATTTCAGGACCTAGTGACATGATGACAGGAAAAGGAAAGTCGGGACAGCTCAGCCGTTACCTTGACCAGCACTGCTCAGCCTTCCTCTCAGACTTTTCCCCCGTCTTTGACATCAAAAGCCAGTGCAATGCAGCAGAAACCAGCTGCCTATGGATGGCCAAGATCAGGCACCTTTTGAATCCCTGGAGCTCAACGCCGAGGTATAAAGAACAAGTCACATGAAAAAAATGCAGTATTGAACATTTCAACAGCACTTCACAATGTGATCATTATTTCTTTTAAGGGCTTAGCAACTATGGAAATTGTCATCTGTGGTCTCTTTAAGCAGACAAACCATTACAGGCCAGGTCCAACAAATGCCAGCTATTGCAGATCAAGAACCAGTGTAGTAGGGCAAAGGGTCAGTTGTTCTTCTATTTAGATTCTACTGGGCTTAACAGGGAGAGGAAGATGACAATCTTCATTAATGGGTCAGGTTAGAGTATGGAGGTTCCTCAGTTCTGCATTGTCCTTTCTTAATATATCACGAACTCTAAAGATGAATGAGATGTTCTCACCTGGAGATGCCAAGAAGCCTTTGCCACGTTCTCAGCCATGTTGCACTGGGAGAGACAAACCCTGAAGTAGTGATACCAAGCTGTTTTCTTCCATGTCAGCTCACCTGTTCCTACAAAGGTAAAAATCTTACTAAAAGCTAGAGGATTTTTTAAAAAAAATATTTTCTATTGGCTTTGAGTTCAAGTTGGTTTGCATAAGGAATTACTTCTAGGCCCTGACTGAACCAAAGGGTTCCTGTCCTTCAAAAAGGAGTTACATAAATCAAGATGCTGCCTACTCCCATGCTGATTTTCCTTCTTTTCTTCTTGATTCTGCAAAACATATGTTCTTCAGTTTATCTAAAGGAGAGTTATTGCATTTTCTTTTAGTTTTACAAGTCTGCAAGGCAGTGCTCTACATCTTCCCCTGACCACCATGAAAGAAGAAAGATTTCTGGCACCCCATTAGGAACACCCAGAATGATGATGTTCCCAGTGGTTCCTGCAGCAGTATACATGGCAGGGTTTCATTTGTTACTTTTCTGGCATACACTCGCTCTGTGTTGGCTGGCTCAGCAGTATTTAGCAATTGTTCCTTGCTTACATGGAAATATTTCTTGGATTAGAATCCAGTGTCTCTGTGCAGCTGATTTGTTGAACTATGTGGTAAAAGAAATGTTTTTTTGCCCTTAATCATTGTTAACAGAAACATAACTATGACCAAACTATCTTGGATGTACATGCAATATTCAATATAACGTATAACAAAAGGCATTGTATTAAAAATTTCTATTGAGTGTCAATGGTTTTAGCTACAACCTATAAAATTACACTTAATGAATCCCATAATGTTTCACTTATGAGCATTTCTCTCTATAACAAATACTGAACTGGGAACTGCAAAAGTAGTACTGCACTGATTCTTATAATAAAAGAGTTCATTGCAATCATTTTACAATAATCCTACATAACTTGCAGTTTCCAAGTTTGTGATCCTTTGATGCTTACTTGGCTGGAAAAAGAAAGCCTTGTCTCCAGATAATGAGGGAAAGGAAGGTTGTTCTGGACCATTTGAAGTCTGAGAATATTTGATTCTTTCATTGTTTGCAACTAGACTTGAAAAGGATCAAAAAGATTTTTGCAGGACTAGCTTAGTGTAAAGGCTTATTTCTGACTTGTAGCACAAGCAGTGACCATAAAGAAGGTATTATCTTTAAGAATCAATTACACACAGTAATTAAAGCAAACTACAGATCATTTCATGCAACAGGGTGAGGGAGTGGAGAGATGTTTCAATATGAAAACAACTTCTTTATGTACAAGCCAGAAAGCTTGAATTCACCTAAACACTAAGAACTCTGTTTACTGAAAACTTCCATTTCTTCTTAATCTTTTTCACTTGTTCTGGAAATCAGCAGGCACCCAGGCATCCATTAATGACTGCACCTGATTTCCTTCATGAAGCCATACCTAATTATCCAAATGGAGCATTAAGACACAACCGAGTAAAATAGATTAAGAAAAGTTTGCAGCTTAGTTCTGCATTTGAATTTATCTCCATTGGAATGAAATTTTCCTCCTCTTAGGATCTGAAGCAAGTGCTTTAGTATATAGAAATGGAGAAGACTTCCACTAAAGAATCTTCTAACAATCCTTACTACATTTTATTATTTTCAAAGACATGGTTAGCACAAAGCAGCAGGATGCACAGGGAGCTAAACCCAGAACATCAATAACTGTTGAAAGTAGGGCATTTGGATCTCGTAGGAAAGAACATGAGACAGTGGCAGACTAGGAATGCATGGTGAGTCCTGTTTATGATGGATTCGTGTCTGTTCAGATGAACTAAAACCAAGATTGGAACAAATACAAAGATGAGGCACCTGATGCATACTGCTTCAAAGGAATTCAGACCTATTTTGAGACTCATTTAGTGAAAGAAGCTTCTATTTCCTGATCAGACCCCAGGATCAGGGGTATGTTATACCTGTGTCAGTGGCCTTGGAAAGAGAAACAAGATGTCAGCAGACTTGGGATTACTCCAAGACCAAGAGAACCTGTCCCTTCTGACCCAGGGAAGGGAACAGGGCTTGTGGTGAGCTAAGGGTAAAGTAAACTTTGTAAGGAAATTCACTTGTGGGATTCTGTTGTAAACACAGTTTTCTTTTGGTAGAGAGATTCATCTTCATTCAGAATGTGATCTCTTCGAATCACAATTAAAAGTGGGCTTTCCAGTGACAAAAACATTAAACTTATGGGATCATGAAGAGAGAAATCAGAGATCCAGTCCAAGACTAGGACCAGAGTCTGTGTGAAGAGAACAGAAAGGATTTTCAAAGGAGCACGAGCAACCACCTGAAATGCAGTTTTATATATGAACAGAGAA
Organism: Manacus candei; assembly: GCF_025592945.1. Classification (NCBI taxonomy): domain Eukaryota; kingdom Metazoa; phylum Chordata; class Aves; order Passeriformes; family Pipridae; genus Manacus; species Manacus candei. Next base: position 44,042,026 of record NW_026138076.1, on the reverse strand, counting down.
CCTCCATCTAAACCAGTGAATAATCTACCAGTGCACTCTGCTGCTTTGGCTCTTACATTTCCTGGGCATTATACCTACACATACTATTTTCTGGTCAAGCACTCAGCTAAAAAAAGAGGAAAGGTGGATATCAGCACTATCATTTTTACTTTTGTTTTAGAAGAAGGTCTCCATGCACATATTCTGTGGGGAACCTCATCCTACATGAAACTACTGAGCATATAGTCAAGTATATCTACTAGACTGGGACAGATAAAAAGTTTTAAAGTATCAGTCCCAGGTGGCAGATGATTCTTGCCCACCCCCCGCAGCCCCACCCACACGATGTGGAGTGCTGCCTAGAAAATCTTCACTATATTTTTTGTCACTGCTCACTTGATAGGTCTCAAAACACTGGGACTTGGCAAAGGGTAGAAAAATCGCAATCATGCAAATTGTTTAAAAAAAAAAAAAAGACTAATTTATGACAGATTCCAGTTGAATCTATTTACAGAGAACCCTGTTGCTGAGGGAAATTGATCTTGGCACTACCTTAACAAAATGCAGTGAAAATGAACCATCAACTTCAAGGCTATGAGAGTAGTACTGACTGCTAGGTAGGTATGTAGATGTGTGTATTACTATATCACAGCTACTCACAGTGATACAAAATGTTTGTAGGAAGAATTAGCATTGCTATTGAGAATACTCTTCTAACCTCCACATAAATAATAAAAACTCCTTGCTTTTTGCAACTATTTCTTCTTGCTAATTGCTCTGTTAATACATGTTGACTTTAGGATATTTTAAAACCTGAAGAAGGCAGACGATAGGAACACTTGAACTTCTTATTAAGAACAAATATTCTGCTTTTTAAGGTGCTTTAAGGTATAAGATGACTATGGATTTCAGAGTTTATGCACATATTGTTCTGCTGCTACTCTGCTACACACAGAGGACAAGCACAACGAGATGAGTTTATCCGTCTCTTTGGCCTGGGCTTATTATTTAGTAAGACTATAAAAGGGGAAATAGAGAAAGTGCTTAGCCCTACAGCAGTCAGCAGATTTTATTTGTTTGATCTCTGAACCATTTTGAGTGGTTACTAAAATCCACCAACATTCTTCATGCATTAATTCCTCCTATGTTGCAGAGCTGCCTGTGATACAGTATTGCACCCCAAACTTGCCCTTGGTTGTTGTGGTTTTTCCTTGTTTCCTGTTCTGTGACTATGGGCTAGAGAAGAGAACTATCTGACTCTTTCCTACGTGAGATGTTTTTGTTTTCACGTGCCCAGGTACAAATCATAATCCTGCAAAAGCTACGCTAGACCTTTACCTGGAAATATCACTTTCTGCTGGAAATATCACCCTCTGTTTGTCAGTAGAGACACGCAAGAGAGCTTCTGACATCTAAATACAACAAGTTTCAGAGGAGACATTCACCTGCCTCTAATTTGAAGACTGAGAAGTACAAATCATGTGTGATATGTCTAGGGAGGAGGAAGTCAACCACTGATAAAGCCACAGAACAAGATGTTTACTCCAATCTTGTTTTTCTTTGGTTTCTGGTTTATTTTTTTAGTAGGAGAATTACAGAAGTAGTTACAATAATGTTTGCTAAATAAGGCATCATGCTGTTTAGCTGCACAGTTTTCTCTAATGAAGACATTTATTTTCTTGAATTTTTATTTCCTCTTCTCCTAAACAGTGGCATTCCCATTTAAACATAAGCTTACATACAAAGATACTTAATAAATATATACATAGTTATATATTTGTACTCTTCTAGCTTACATATAAGGCTGAAATTTTTAAAACGTTGTTACTAAGCTAAAAGTTACTTGCTTTGGGAACATAATGACACAAGACATTAAGACTGTTAAGTGTGATCATGATATATGTTACAATTTAGTCTCAGAAGGAAACATGAGTAGGGGGAACACTGAGCTGATAAAGTTCTCTTATTAATATTAGTCTTTCATTTCAGCTGTTTCGCAGACATTTGATGTTTAGCAAAACAACATATTTGAACTGGGACAAATAATGGCTTTCCCTTTTACCTAGGATTGTATTATTACAATCTGTCTAGTTCCTCGTATGTGGTGAAATGCTCCTCCAAATAATGTGCATATGGAAGCTGTTTATGCCCTACATGATCTGTGTTAAAAATATGTTGAACTGCATGACTGAAACTATGAGATATGCCATATTTCATAAAAGTCCTTCAGATACTGCCATGAATAAAGACACAACCCCCACCAAGTTTCTCCTGAAGAGGAAAAAAAAGTCTTATATATGAGGTCTAAGCATGTGAGGTGTATGTCTGTATACCTAACTTTCCAAAACACAGAAGACACCCAGCCTTTCCAAAAGCAGGTTGCAGGAAGCCTCCTGGACTAACAAAAGCTGACAGTAATTCTGGCAGCCAACACTGCCCCCGTGTGTGAGTTGTTTTAATTTCATTCTACAATGGCTTCCTTCTTCTGGGTTAATAAATGCATTTCATGTGCATTGCTGAATATGTCGTCCCATGCCTCAATTTATTTTAAGTTCTACAGATCGACTGGATCATCTTCACATGTGATATATATGTGTAATATATTGTGGATTTGCTTTCTGCAGTTATATTTCTATATATTTTATCTATGTGCAAATTTGATTGTACTTACAGAGATGTCTACCAAAAAACTGGCAGAACATACTCATTTAAGCACATATCTGTCTCTTCAGTGAATGTTGAGGGCTTGTGCAGGAAAAGACCATGTGAGGACCTAACCCAAACCTCACTGACATCAACAGGAGTCTCTTCTGTGAACTTTGTGAGACAAAGGACTTCATACTTTCATATGCTGAGCACTCAAACTACAATCTAACACAAATACATCCAGAAAGTGTCAAAACTCTACAGCAGCAGTGCTGCCAAAATTAAGTGTCTTCAGAAAGCAGCGTTATGGGTCTGTGAGGATCTGCCCTACCTGCCACTCCAAACTGTCCTGCCACACCAGCACTCCTGTGCAGACAGCCAGCGTTATCCCAACCAGGCAAGCAAAACTATGCTGAGGTGAGAACAGACTCAAATGTTTTGTAAGAAGCTTGGCAGACCTTGAAAAGACAGTAAAGAGAATCAACGTTATTACACTACTATCCCAGCAGATTTCTGATAGTATTAAAAAAAAAAGGATAAAGGATAAAACTCTTTCAAATAAAAAAAAATCCCTTCCAGCATCTTCAAAGCATTGGCAGCTGTTAATGTCTAACTATACAATTCATCTCAGAGTCAATACACTGCTTGTATACATGCAAATGCCTCACTCTAATTTAGAAATAACTGGAGGTGCTCTAGGCATAGCTATATTAATTTATTATTGAATTATCTTTTTTTCTATTATTCATCTGAATTTCAATCCCAAATTGAATTAAAAGGTAGCATTAATGGTAAGACTAATTTAGTATGCTCAAGTCCTCTCAATCAATAAGTCACAGAAAGGTTAATTTAACCTCTCTGTATTTTTATTAACATATTGAACAACTACTGGAGTACGCCTTTCATAAGGAAAAGAAGGGGAGGGGGTGGATGTGTCTGTCTGTGTTTCACAGAGAATAATTTCCAGTCCAAAATGTATACAGCTTTTGGTCAAAACTGTCCACCTCAGGGACTGCTTTTTGCAGAGTTTGTGCAAATACTTCACTACATTTCAGTGTGAATGCTGTGTCACATGGGACATTATTTTAATATAAAGAAGTACATACTTTCCCAAATTAAGATGCTTTCCAGAATTTTTCAAAGAAACGATAATATCAAGGTGCTGTAATTGTTTATCAAAAGGTACCATAGAGAAGGTGGCTGGAAAGCCCATTACAGTCAAGAGGAAAAGTAAGTAAGCTGAGTTTGCACCTTCAGTTGTTCTGAGCACAAAGAATGATCCCATTGGTTCCAACCACTACAAAATAGCTGTTTTTGTGATGCTGGTGTTTATGATGCTGTACTTGCCCCCAAGGCTATGGAGCAGCCATGATCTCAAACACCCTCCTTTTCTACATTAAGTGGTGCAAACCCGTCAGTTCTGGTGCGCACTGTTACGCTAAACTCCGTGGTTTGGGTTGTATTTCATCTGATCTTTGAGTAAATAAATTCTGATGGAAGTGCAGCTCGGCTTGGCTTCTCCTCAACCCCCTGCTGGCACCAGCAGTTGTTCCTGGTCTTTCTGCTGCAGCAATAGGGGAGGTTTTGTGCCAGGCAACTGCAACTGCTAGTGTCAAGGGTCAGCTCCACAGCCTCTTGTCTTTGTCACCAGCTCTCACAGCTGGCTGGCATCAATTTATTCTATTCTTTCAGTTTACAATCAGCTTGAGACTTTCTGTCACACAAATTTTGCTTCCCCCTATGACCTGAGTAACCTTTACTTGAAATATCCTATACTGTTAAATCCTGGGGTAGTTTGCCTGTGCCCATGGGCATTGATTTGGTTTCAGTGTCCTTTCACCAACCTTGTGTATGTACACACAGCTGTCAGATGCCATCAGGTGGCAGAACACGTTTCACATTCCCTATTTTGCACAAACAGGGCCCCAGTAGTGACCCCTGGGGTTCCCCACTAATGACTGGTCTCCAGCTGGACTCTGTGCTGCTGATCACAACCCTCTGGGGCCAGTGGCTCAGCTGGTTTTCAATCTCCCTCAGTGTGCCCTTAGTCTGTACTTCATCAGCTCATCCATGAGGATGTTCCAGGAGACAGTGTTGATAGCTTTGCTAAAGTCAAGGTAAATGCTCTCATTTCCTCCACCAAGCCAGACTTTATATTGGAGAAGGCTAACATGTTGGTGGAGGATGTTCTCTTCATAAATCCTACCAGTCCTCAGGATTTACCATGACCACTCAGAGATTACTGAGAACTGTCCCCTAGTCACTCTTCACACACTATTAGGAGCATCTCTGTTCTGGAATTATTAGCTATGGGCTCCTCATTCCTCATTTTTAAGAAGGCTACAATAGCAGCGTAGAAAACAATCCCCATTTTTAATTTTTCACAAATAGACCTTTTTGTTGGAGCACCAATGGAATAAATTCTAATTTACAGATTACTAGTCCCGAGGTGCTAATGACAAGCCACTAAAGAGCATAAGACAATCACACTCCATCTAGTAGAGGCAAAAGCTGAATGTCTACTTCAACAATGACCGTGACTCAGAAACATTTTGCCATTGTCTTCCATGCTCCCTAAGAAAAAGACCTGAAGGAAAAAATGCTGGTTTTGTTCTTGACCATTCTCCAGAGGCATTTTTTGACTTGAAATCTGAGACCAGTTCTCTGATCAGTATCTTCCAACATGATCTCATTGCTCCAGGTCATTCCAGCGGATAGCTAGAAACTTCTGGAAAAATGAAAATCCAAATACGCTCAGAAGTGATGATAAAAGTACCTCACAGGACAATGTTATAAGAATTCTAAAGAAACTGGGGTTATACTATTGTATGGTTTTGTATCTCTTACATAAATGAGTTCCCCCTAGTAAAAAAAAATAAAAAAATTAATTCATAAGCCTTCTGTCCCTCTGTTCTTCCCCAGGAAATTCTAAATCTCCATGATAAATCACTTGGCCCTTCAGTTCTTTTTAAATAAAAATGCTAACGTCCTATTACGCTTTTCTAGGCCTCAAGCTACATAGAAAAAAGCCTGGGAGAGCAACAAGCCTGCAGTGAGCCTCTGGGGAGGCAGTTTAAGGCCAAAGTAGGAAAACATTGTACTACAGATCCAGTCAGAGAGCCCTGAAGTAGGCTGTTCTTCTCTTTGAAATATTTTTTCTTTCCTCCCACTCCCACTTTAGTCTATCTTTGCATAATCTCTTTTATTTTGTTCAAAATCTCTTTTATTTTGTTCAAGTGAAGCAGCAGCAAGAAATTCCCCCCTCTCTCTCTCTCTTTTTTTTTTTTTTTTTAATTGAGAAGAACTGCTGGTACTCAGCCCCTGGTGGGAAAAAGCACAGGCCGAGGCAGAGTCCTGGCTCACTTCTCCCACATTATTCACTCTGATGCAGTTAGAAGCCAATGCACACTAATTGCTGTGATCTCCCCATTTGGCTTTTAACTTAAATAGCCATCTGTAGGAGAATCTCAGCTGCTTTCAGCAGCCAGAAGCACTTGAAAACAGCAGCCCCTAACATTGTTTAATTTTTACTTTGAGGTCATGAAAGAGACCACTAACTGTTTCAATGAAACTCCATAGGATGGGCTTTGGCTGGATGATTTGTTTCTGCTTTAGGATTTAATTTGAACAATATGGACTTTTCCCCATTAGCATAAAATAAATCAGCACTTTGCACTAGTTTCCCACGCATCACTTTCCACAGGCTGCCAGCATTAGGATCACATGGACAGATGACAAGCACTCAAAATACTTACATTTATTACAGCCCACTGGTCACATCAGCTCCTGGTTTTGATAATTCTTTAAGTTGTATATCACTGTTACTTGCTTCCCACAGTCACCAGGTTTAATATGCACACATGCCTTGTAATTCAACCACACAGCACATTCAGACAGTCATAAATTCAAATCAGGTAGCAAGAGTCTGAATAGTAGAAGATATTTTTCCTCAGTAATGCAGTTATTTGAAATACACCATAGCTATACTTCCAGGATTTCAAGGAGATCAAGTATCAGAATTCATATTTTCCTTCTCCAGCTTTCCACATTCATGTTAGCACATAAAATTTTGTTTTATATAGAAATCATTTTGTTCCACTAGTCTGAGATAAGTTTGAGATTTACTGAACTAGAGTCCAGTTATGTCAGTTCATCTTCAAAATAGCATGGGATGAAACAAATGATCCAAGTTAATGAAGGGAACCCACTGAGTTAGCTGGAAAGACCAGGTGCATCGGGTACAATCCCTCTGGTACCCACAATCTGCTTCAAATACACAAGCCCCCTGGATTCTGCCATCCAGTCTCACGTCAAAGGAGACAACACAGAAAGGGAGTCTGTGCTGAAGCAGCAGGATGGGATCCAGTAGCATCCCTGCAGTCAGTCCCACACTTACTGCTTCATATATTTCCTCCCATGCAAAACAAAGCTAAGTAAAGTGCACTTGGGTTTTAGTTGTGTAACCATAAGTTCTACACACCAAGAAACCACTTAAAAATAACTTCATTTTCTGGATTTTTTTGCGAAGCAGGTATGTCCTAAACTATTGATGAGTGAAGACATAAGGTACAAAGGTTTGGGGAGGTTTACAATTAAAAATAAAGTTAAAACTAAACAGAAACTGAACTGGGGCACAGGCAGGAAAAGCATGTGATTCCTGGCTCTGGGTCCAACAGACAGGGTTGGTGATCTTCTGGGTGTGTCTGTTGTGGAGAGTTTCTACAAACAGTTTTGCAAACTACAGCAGAGGTCCCAAATATTTACAAAACATTCAGAAACATTCAGCTTTCTGCACCAAATGAAAATATGTATCCTATCCATGGTCAGGGGCTTTACCTAGACATTTCTATGATCATCTTTTCAGATCCAGTTATCTCCAGTCCAAATTAATCTGTAAATGCTTCTTGTCCAGACCAGCATGTATATTGTAAACTCATGTAAACTCCTGTGCCAGTTTTAGTTATGAAAGATTGGACTTGCTGAAGAAAGAAATTGAATATGTATCTAAGTACCACAATAAAACAAACTACAGATGCTTCTCTGAAAACCATGTCAGATTAGAGATGCACATTTTTTTCTAAACATTTCATGTTTAGATTGGCAGCTCTAAGCCAAATTACTCTGCCTAACCCCAAAACAACACTTATAAAGAAGCATCAAAATTTCATGCAGAAAAGCTTTCTGAAAATGAGGGAATTATTTTCTTAAGACTCTACATGGATAGACTAAACATTACTAGATTTTTTTAAATATACAAAAGTCAGATGTTGTCCACCTGCTAATCACTGAGGTCAGATAGAAAACAAACCCAAATTGCTCCACACTCATATCTGAATTTTTGTGTGTGTATAAAAACTTCATTTTGTACAACTGTTAGAGGACTTTAGATTGAACCAAATACTGAAAAAAAGAAGTGGTTTCACATTTTGTATTAACAAGTTATTCTTTTCCCTGTCTTGCTGGACAATTCCAGCACAGCTGCAACCAGCCTCCTTGGATGCAAAGTTTTCCTTTTTGCATTCACCTCAGATTCTAGTGCTGCAACAGCTCAAAGATGGGTTTTTTTAAACCTTGGTAGGAGTTCAATGAGCATGTGCATTTGCTTGTATTTGCAGAGTAGGCTACAGCTGGATCTAGAAAAAGGGTAATTTTGTTGTTTTGTAGGAGGAAATGAGAAAGACCAGTGCCATAGACAAGGATTTCATTAAAATGAAGAAATTCCAGTTCTCCAAAGGGAAAAAATAAAATTAAGCTTTGCTTGAAGATCTTTCATGAAACTATTTGTGTGGTCTTTATCATTTCAGACTGTTCATGCGTGATAGCTGCAGATTTGCATGATTTTATGAACTTGCCTTGGAACTGGAGTACTTCTTTAGCCTGTTTAAGCCCTAAATTCCATTCCAACCAAGACAATTTTTGATCAAAAAGCTGTTGCACCAGCATGTAATCTTCCAATGAAATCTACCAAAACTGTAACAATAGGCCTAAAATGAGACACTAAAACTTGACAAGCAAAATAATTATGATATATCATTGTCTTATCCTCACTGCATCTTCTAAAGCAGTCAGCCTCTAGAGCATGTATAGAGCATGTTTTTCAATGTCTGCAAATGTTTTCATTATCCTAAAGTACGACCAAAAAGTCTCACAGTAGTGTTAAAACGTTGAGAGCAGCAAAAGAAAGACAGACATTTTTCACATCAGAAAGTGAAACAACCTGAATTAGTAAAATTAAATTAAAAATTTGTTAAGATGGAACAAACCCAACTTATTTACATATTATTTTCCATAATTTTAAAACTTCTTTTTGTGTAGTTGGTTTATGACACTTTTCACCCTCTTTTTACAGACCACAAGTGAAAAAGTTCAGTTAAAGATGAAACCTTCTGTAACATTTACAAAGCATCTGTTTCATGCAAAAGATGAAATGTTTTGTTGTCTTTCAAAATTTCCTACTGTGACTGAATCTATGTTGCCAAAATAGATCCCTATTTTATAGAGGTATTCTTTATGCTTACTGATAAGGCTATGAAGCAGTACAGGAGAGCAGGAGCCACTGTCTCACAACATGTATAGGTGGGTTATTTTTGAGGGCAAGATTCTTATACATAAAGCCTGATGATTGGAAGAATTACTATGAACAAAGAAACAATGTTTTGACCAAACATCCACTCAGGTTCTTCTGAATTCTTCCTCTTAGCAGCATGTCACCTTGATGTAATTCTCACCACTGTCGTCACACGTCCCATAAATAATATAAAATTAGATTCCCCTGGAATTTCTAGCTGTCCATTAGTTTCACTTTGGTTTTCTGAAGTGACATGCTCATCTTCCTAACTATGATCTGAAGAGACTATGGTGCTTCAGTTGCTGATGAAAATGCACATGTGCCATAATCATAGCATTCAAGAACATTTTTCTTTGGGTATTTCTATTATGGAATTTCCAACAGGGGAAAACCAAGTTTCTATTAAAAGATAATTTTTCATTTTTAGAGAACTGTATCAGTCATTTCAAGCACCATGCATATTGGAATTGTTTAGGACACTGCTTCCAAAAATCTGAGCCTGTTCTAGAGTTCAATTTGTTTCATTGGAAAGGATTTTTTTCTAGGTTAACATAGAAATGAGTGATAAAGCAGAAACTGACTCCTGATGAAAAAAGAAAAAAACCACCACAAAAACCCCCCAACAATAAAAAAAACCCTCTCCCATCAAAACCCCAAATACAGAAGAGAAGAAATGAAATTACTAACCTTCCACTTAGTGTGCATAATTAACTTGCATTGCATTTACTTATTGAAAACCCACAGATGTGTCCACACAACCAGACAGCAAGTCTGTTGTGTAGGACTCAACATAAGAGGACTTCTATAATTAGGAAAAAAAAATGAAAAAAATAATTGAAGCCTGTGCCTAACAACAATGCAGAGCTGTTGTAGGTAAAAAACACTACTTTTTTTTTTTTTTTTTTTAAGGAGAATGCATACATCATCAATATTTGGACCGAAATACTCTGAGTTCAGGATTACTTCAAACTGCAGTTTTCCCCATTATAAGGACAGTCCTTGGTCACAGTACTCAAGTCACACATAAGCCCTTATTCTGAGACATGCTGATCCTTTCTAACATTTTGACACTTCAAATCAATACTTATTTGGTTTATATTCATCTTTAGTTTTCCAAGGTTATACATTGAATTACTTGATTTCACTCTCTAAATCTCAGCATTTCCTTTCCACTTCCTCCTATCTGATGTCTTCAGCCTTCCAAGCTGCCACCCTGGTTGTCTTCCCTCACTTCAGAGATCTCTGTTTCTCAGACTTCATCATTGTTGGTTGCTTATTATCTTGGCTGCTTTCAGCCTTCAGATCTCAATTCCTCATCTGTTTTTCCAGCTATTGGTCTTTTTATACTCTTTTTGATATTTTAGCTTTTATAATCATCTGGAATTCTTAGATCTATTACTTCCATTTATGTAAACTATTTCTAGCCCTGATCTCTGTCCTTGTATCATTCCTGACCCCCAGGCATCTGACATTGTCACTAAAGCCTTATACTCTTGCTTAATCTCTCCATTTCATTTATTCTTCACAAGTTCCCAGCTCTCACTCCAAATTGAAAACACAGCTCTTTGCTGTAGTATTTCAGAACTGCACTTTTGATTTCTTACATCTTAGCAAAGGGGGCATCTGTATCTGTATTATTTATATGCAGAAGGCATTTTGGTCATGCACGTTGTGAGACTATATAAAAATTGCATTGTTCTACGTCTCCACACCACCTCTGAGGGTTCCAGGATTCTGTGTGGTGAAAAAGCACAAGGGAATTTTAGAAGATTGTATTTTCCACTAACATCTCATTCTGAGTTGAAGTGAGTGCACATGGCAGTGACACTTTTAGCTCCAAGTCCTAATGAATTTTTTTTTTTTGTGGTAAAAGCCAACCTAACCCTAGTATTCAAAGGCCTGCTGCTATATCCACTTTCTTTGGTTAAAACTTGGCCCAACCACATCTACCTCTAACCTGACATTCAGCTTCAGACTCGTGGTTTCTTTGATTTTGGCATAATCTACACAGCTGTAAAATACTTAGTGCCAGCCTCCACCAGTCTGGAGTTGTCATTAAAACATACCTAATATATCTCACAGACAGGAAACTGAAGATTCTGTGAAAAGCAGATATGTTCTCATGGGGAGAGATCCTGTCATCAGAGGGTGCCTGCCATCAGAGCTAGGACTGCTCTGTATTGCCTCAGTCATACAGCACACGATCTCACACCCATGTTCACTGCATCCCTCAGAGGGGCAGAGGAAGGCCTGTTGCCCCATTTCTTGCTTAAAAAAACCAGCAGGAGAAAGTTCCTAATGTTTTCCTCACACTTGTATCAATGGGCAGAGAATGAAGTGCCTTAGTAGGAGAAGATATAAAGTGTATTCCTTGGTGATTACAGATGAAATCTCTGATGTGATTTTTTTTTTCCTAGTTGGCTGGATTTTTTCCAGAACAGAGCATGTCTGAAAGCAAACTCTTAAAAAATTTCAGCCACTACGAATCACAGAAGCTGACTCAGCTTCCTAAACAGAGCATTACAAATACGTTTTAAATAGAAATTTAAAGAGTTTAACAAAATCTAAAAATACCTTTTGAAAGGTAGCTTCCCCTTCCTCCCCACTTTACATCTTGCATGACTGTATAACAAATGCAAATCCTGAAGGGAATATATTTTTAATCTTCTTTGAAAACCTTAAATATGCTATGCCCTTGTTCCAGTTGTGTATGGTCCCTGCTTCCATCTCAGTTCCTAAATTAAAGCTAGACATCAGGATATCAGATCAGATAGATATCAGTAAAAGGTTTTTCACCCAGAGGGTGGTTGGCACTGGAACAGGCTCTCCAGGGAAGTGGTCACAGCACCAAGACTGTGTGGGTCCAAGAAGCATTTGGACAACACTCTCAGGCACATGGTGTGACTCTTGGGTATCCTGTGCAGGGCCAGGAGTTGGACTCGATGGTCCTGATGGGTTCCTTCCAACTTAGGATATTCTATGACTGCATGAATCGATAACCTCTTCTGTCTAGTACTGAATTCATGCACTTCAAAGAAGTTGATACTTCTTTTTTTTGCTCTTAAAGAATTTTTTGCAATGTCATTATTTTAATGAGAATCTTTTTGATGATTACAGACTATTTTTCTGTCATCAGGGCCTATCATTGGTCTTGGAATTCAATATGCAGTTACGAAAGCAAATCCAGCCTTCTGAGTCACTAGAATATCTCAAGGTGCTAAGATTCAAAATGCAGTGGTGATGAACTCATTCTTCTTCTGATTGCAGTAGGATTACAATTTGGGATGCCATGTTAATTATCCTTACAATAATCCCATTTTAAAATGTACTTATTTAATGCCAGGATTATACATCTTGATCAAAATGTGTTCTGGGGTTACAATAGGGTGCCTGTAAGAGGGCACAGACAGACTGCCTAGGTGTAATGAGGCTGGAGGATGAATAACAATGTCCCTATTCATATACCCAGACCCTGCTGTATCTGAGCCATCTGCTGCTGAAACTGCAAATCTGTACTGAAGAATGGTAGATTATTTTCCTCTTCTATTATTCAGACAGCACTTCTCATTTGATGTAACTTGCAGGCACTAGGTCTGTGCTTATTTGTTCTCAGTTAAGAGCCTGAGACCAACTTTTCACTGTCAGAAGGCACTTTGCAAAGTCAGAATAACATGCAACTGTGAAATTAGTCCTTAAAAGACTACTCCTAACTGGATGAAACTGTAAAAGCAATTCCTATGTTAACAGAAATGAGATCTGCATCTAGAGTTTTAGCTATAAAGAAGTTCTATGGGAGAAGAGAATAGCAGCAAAATATCGCATTTGATACCTCTGCATATTTTTCGTGTCTGCTAACAGCAGCAATTATTCTGTGTTCTGTAGAGAAGAGAGGGAGCTGGGCTTAGCTTTGTTTCATAGAGTTGACTTTGCTGCCTTTAGTAATGAAAAACCAAAACGTTTGAACAAGTTCAGCCTCCCTTCCAACCTTAACCACTCCATGATTCCACATGCGTGTGTTTGTGTTCAAAACTTCCTGATCCTAACACTGCATTGTGACTGTAACCTCGTGGGGAATCTTTTACTGAATAAGCAGCAAGCTCCATTGCCCCAAACTGCTCTGCAACAGCAACAAGAGAAAACACCAAAGCATTCCTCAGACACGTACATGCCTTGCCAGGACACACACTTTCGTATGCACTCACCCTGTCTTCCCTGATGATCCTTCTCAGAACCCAGGATTTTCCAGACTTTGGTTACAACACAGCCTCTACTGCTCATATACTCTATACACCTTTACTGGTGTCCTCTGCACCCATGGGTCCTGAGGGAAGTGGCGGAGGAAGTGGCTAAGCCACTATCCATCTAGACGTTGTGGCAGTCCAAGGAAGTTCTCACTGACTGGAAAAAGGGAAGCAACTCCCATTATCAAAAAGAGAAAAAAGGAAGACTTGAGGGAATCCAGGCCAGTCAGTCTTATCCTGGTGCCCCGCTCAACAAGATCATGGAGCAGATCCTTCTGGAAACTATACTAAGGCACACAGGAAACAGATGATTTGTGACAACCAACATGGCTTCTCCTAGGGACACATCACGCCTGACAAATTTGGTGGCCTTCTGTGATGGGGCTACAGAGATGGTGCATAGGGAAGAGTGACTGATATCATTTACCCAGACTTGTGCCAAGTATTTGACACCATCCCACCCAACATCCTTGTCTCTAAACGGGAGAGACATGGATTTGATGAATGGACTGCTCAGCGGATAAAGAATTGGCTGGATGGTCGCACTCAAAGAGTAGCGGTCAGTGGCTCAGTGTCCAGCTGCAGGTTGGTGACAAGTGGTGTTCCTCAGGGGTCAGTAAAGCTGTTTAACAGCTGTTTGACAGCTTTACCAGCCAACATGGACAGTGGGATCGAGCGCACTCCCAGTAAGTTCACTGACAACACAAAGCTGTGTGGTGAGGTCAATATGATGGAGGGAAGGGTCGCCATCCACAGGGACCCTGACAGGCTTGAGAGGTGGTCTGTGTAAACCTCATGAAGCTCAGCAAGGCCAAGTGCAAGCACAGATAAAGGCTGGATTAAAAATGGATCAAGAGTAGGCCTAAGGAGAAGGACCAGGGCTGTTGGTGGATGAAAAGCTCAAAATGACCCAGCAATTTCCACTTGCACCTCAGAAAGCCAACTGTATCCTGGGCTGCATCCAAAGCAGCCTGGCCAGCAGGGTGAGGGAGGGGATTCTGCACCTCTGTTCATCTCTTGTGAGGCCCTGCCTGAAGTACTGTGTCCAGCTCCAGGGCCCCCAACATAGGAAAGACATGGACATGTTGGAGCAAGTGCAGAGGAGGCCACAAAGAAGAACAGAGGGTTGCAGCACTTCATGGAGGCAGACTGAGAGAGTTGGGGTTGTTCAGCCTGGAGAAGAAAAGGCTCCAGGGAGACCTTAGGGCACCTTTCAGTACCTAAAAGGGGGTCTGCAAGAGAACTGGAGAGAACTACATGTCCCTGTGCAGTGATGGGACAAGGGGGAATGGCTTTAAATTGAAAGAGGCTTTAGATTAGATATTAGGAAGAAATTCTTTACTGTGAGGGTGGTGAGGCACTGGCACAGGTTGCCCAGAGAAGTTGCAGATGCCCCCTCCCTGGAAGTGTTCAAGGCCAAGTTAGATGGGACTGTGAGTAACCTGGTCTAGCGAAAGGTGTCCCTGCCCATGGGAATTCTGCTTCTTGTTCCAAACACCCTTTTTATAAAAAAACCCTCAAACCCCAAAAAATAAAGGTAAAAAAAATTACGTCTGGCAAGAAGTGAAAACCAGGGTGTTCCTGGGTTGTCTGAGGCAAGGGAGGGGCACAGGGGAACATATCTCTGCAAGGGCACCTCACCCAAGCCCTATCACTGGCACACATTAGAATACACCCCTTCCCACTCTTGTGTGCAGGCTGGAGTCCCTAAAATCAGACAGCACAGATGTCTCATTCTGGCATGTCTCTCTACTGTACTTGAGTGCACGTAGGAGGGAACAGGAAGCCACAGTCAACTATTTGAATACTATTAAAACATGATTATAAAGTGAGGTCTGACAGCAAAACTTAATGCTTTGAAATCGACTAGTTGGAAATTCTCTGACAATGGACCCACGTCTTTCTATCAAAAGTGCTATCAACAAAAAGCATCCAGTTTGTCTCCAACACCACTGCTTCCAGCCATCCAGCCTGTTTGAAGCTCACTAGCAGGAATGTTTGTGAGACAGAAAAGTATTTCATATGTTTGTCTGTGTGTCTACTGAATGCTTTGCTTCTTGTAAAGGACTGCTGAAGAACAGAAACAGTCCTGCCAGTTCCTGACGATTCACTGCAAGGTCCTTGCACATTCTTGTTTGAGGTGGTGTGAAATGGCCTGGCAGTGGTGATTGCACCTACTGCCTGTCTAAATAAAGACACATACTGTTAATAACACCCCTGGGCCCTTCAGTCCTTTCTCACCCTGTATCGTATTTACCATTTACAATACTATTTCTGGTTTCTTTTATAGGTTAAACCTCTATAGACAGGAAAACACGCTGGCTGCTGCTGGGTATGTTTCTAGCGAATACAAGCAGAAAAGGAATGGAAAACAAGTGGATACAAATAAAATTTCAAAGGCCTGAAGGATGACTTTGCATAAGAAAGGTTTGAAGGGTTAAAAATGCCTGAGTTTTTACTGCCAGGCTTTTGATTTTGATCATATTGAAAACGGTTTTTTTTTTCCTGTTTCTCTCCATTAACATTGGTTAAAGCAACTTGTGAGTGAACCCTTCAATTTATATCCACCTTCATGGTAAGCAAGAGTAAGTAATTCAGTCTGACCAAGATGGCTAATGTGCATAAATCCAGGGATGACACATAACTAATATGACTGACTATACAAAATAATGCCAATGTTCTTTAGTCAAACACACACGAACTGAAGACACATGCTTTTTGCTCTTACCTTGTGTTCCACACCATTAGTGCAGACACCAACTTTAAAACATTTTGTAGAAACTGTAAAAATTGCAATTATTACCCCAGAAAGTACAGTAAGCTTTTGATTTTTTGCCTCCAGTTATTAAAAGCAGATGTTTTTTCACGTTTTTCAACTGCTAAAATCTAAATCAATAAGTAACACTGCTACTTTGGAGGACAAAGTTGTTCTAGTGGTCTATAACATCATGAATGACGGGGAAAGGATAAGAGTAACTGTCCACTGGTTTTGTATATAGTATAAAGATAAGAGGACAATGAATAACCCTATTAGACAGCAGATTTTAAAACAGAGAGAAGAAAAGAGATATTGAGCTACAGAGCTCACATGTTCAGAGTATTGTAAAGGTCAAGTCTGCACTGCTGCAAGGGCAGTAAATTTGAAAAGGTTTGAATGCAAAGGGAGGAAGATTACCCTACCTCTGGCCTATGCTCATTTCTTTCCACAGGCACCTATTACTTTTGTTGCTGGCTGCAGTGTACAGGGCTTGGTGGGCTCTCAGCATTTTAATTTTTTGCAAGTTACTCACAAATGAAACTAGCTACTGTACATACACAACTATCTAGCTGTGGTATTTGTTAGCAAGTGGAAATTCAGAGCTTGAAGGGATCTGCAGAGACTATTCAGTGCAACCTTCTTCCCTTTGTGGAGGTAATAAGGGTATTTTGGGTAATCTGTTTTCAAAAGTAATCTCCACTGAGCAAGGTTCCAACACCACTTTGGGTAGTTTGCTTTTCTCTTCTTGTACTCAGAAAGATTTATTTCTATCTGATCTAAAACTTCTTTCCTTCAGATTGAGGCAATTCCTTCTCATCTTTCCTACATTGGAAAAAATGTATGAATAAAACTAACTAAAAATGTGCTTACCTTTCAAATGAATACAAGGGCCATCAAACAACAGGTAGCATGTACTGCTACTCTGACTTCCACATCCACAGCTTCTGCAGATCAGGGTTTTCCTGATTTCCACACACTTCTCCCTTTCCATTCGTGGTTTTTTCCCCTCATTTTCAAATCAGAGCCACAGGACGTGGTTCTTTCAAGTTTTCTGTTGCCTTATTGTATGAACATGCTTCTTCAATACCATTTCCCCTCTGCTTCCCAGAAAGCTGCTACTGCCATTGGTCCATAATGCCTAGGAGCTGCTCTCCTGTTCAGCACACATGGAACTACAGTGCAACAAGCCACACAAACCACTCTGAGTACATCTGTCAGCCCACATGTTCCACAGGCTTCACTGACACAGATAATTGCAAGCTCACAGGTGGTTTAACTGCTAAGCAGTCAGCATCCACTCTTCTGGGACTGGCCACCCAAGGCAGAGGGAAGTTTTCGATGACTTCAGCAATCACGAACATCTTAAACAGCGCAATAACAAAACATGAACACCAAATAACAAATATTAAATATTATTTCTACCACACGAATTCTGTAAAAGTTCTGAAAAAAATACAAACACCCTAAAAGCCTTTTTCGAAAGCACACAGTGATTTACATGAAGGCTTGCAAACATCAATTTAAAAGTACTGTAAACAGAGTTTATATGAATTATTGCTTACAAATGTTTGTTAATTTTGCTTCCTCTGCATTCAACTAACTTTGTTGCTCAGGGCACTTAATCTAGTATTTAAAAAAGCATGTAAGCATTCACTGAATTTCTATTGAATGCAAGGAAAACAGAAGATGCACATTAAAAAACACCCCAAAAGCAAAACCAAAAAACCACCATATGGGAAGCAGATATAGCACAACTCTCCCACCCTAAATAATAACGCTGCACATAAAATTCATACAATTGCCTCATTCTTAAACTCAGAATAAACAAACAAATGAAAAAGGTATAATTATCTAGGGAGCAGATGGAAAATATTCCTTTGCATTTTGTTTCACAGAAGTTATCTGAAAATCTCTTTTGGGCTTTCATAAAGTGCAGACCCTGACAAGAAATTGCCTTTATTTGTAGAGAATGTCAATTGGTACCTGAAATTGAAAGCTGACATAGCATTCTTTACTGTTACTGGGAAAAATAATAATGCTTTGAGAAGACTTACATACGAACTGAATGTGCAATTTCTTGCAAATTTACAGCTCTCAGGACAGCTTCATTGCTGTAGAACTTACACACTGCAAATATATTTATCTTCACAGATATATACGAGGCAGGGACATACCACTGGTTTTGTCCTACACATCAGGAGCTCAGTCTCAGAAACAAAGGTCACTTGCCCAAGCTCACACAGGATTATTTTGGTAAAGCCATCTCAGACAATCCCCTTACCTCTCTGGTCCTCTTGCCTGCACCACATTACTGTAGGGCAGCTCTTTATGTGTGTCTCCTGGCCCTTGCTTAGTCAGAGCCCCACAGCACCTGACACCAGTTAGTAACTGCTACTCATTTAAGGGAAGAAGTAGTAGAATAATGACAGTATCATCCAATAAAATTCAGGTTTCCAGCCTTAAATGACTCTTGATTATTATGAAACCTGTTTTGAAGTCAAGGGTAGCACAATGAGTAAATGAAATCTTTTGATTAGTCGCTGATCATGAGTGAGTGGGTGTATCAAGTATTATTAAAAGCTCATTTTGAATTACATAACTAAGATCTTGACTAATAAATAAAATAAACAATGCCTAGGAGACTCCCAGGCAGTGGAATAGTACTGTTTATGTTGATGAGCTAGTTGTGGCCCAAACCAGATTTTGGAAACTAGAGCCATCCAGGAGCCATTTCCAATAGGTAGTTCACATGTACACAAATATAAATAGTGGCTATTCCAGCTAGTCTCAATGGTAGTGGTGTTCCTGTGCAGGTTTAATTTATTAGAACAGACATAGTCTAAGTGTGGTATTTTCTCTAATTAGGATCTTCATAATTTCAAGAATGTAACTTTTTTGAAGATACAGCTTTTCTGAGAGTGCTGTTAAAATAGCTACAATAGGGAGGATTTTTCTTTCTTATTTTGTCCTGAAAAGAACGTAAAAAAAGTAAAACATGAAAAATATTAAATAAGAGAAAAAGAGATAAAACATGACAAACATGAAATAAAATGGAAAAACACTTCACTACAATATATAACAGATATACAGCAAAGGCCCTAAATACCAGTTATTGAGTTTGACCTTTCTCTTGTTACACTACGGGCAATGCATGCCACTTCTTAGTAGCATCGACTGAGATTCTTTGGGTAACAGGATTTTCTTGTTAACTCAGATTCCAAATTATTGGGGAATGATTTGAAATGCTCACTGAAAAGGGGAAAATGACTGGCTCAAAGTGCCATGGTACACAGCTCTGCCATCCAGGTGCACAGTCCGAAGGGTCATCCAAGCTCTCCTGCTGTCAGTGTAATGCTCTTTCAAAAGGCCACTCGGGATGGTTCTCATTCACTGAAATATTTTTTAAAGACACTCCAGGCTCAGTGTAGAGGACAGAATTAATTTCAGCCGAACTTTCCTGTGCAAGAAATACAAATATATTATTACCACTGCAGTATGAACTTGTGCAACACAAATACAAAACCAGTGATGTCAATATAATATTAGTTCTCCTGATATTTTTTCTTGTATTAAGAAGTTGTGTCATTAATAGATTATTTTTGGGTATCTGAATCTATAGTGTTTCTGCATTTATTCTTATTATAAGTTACCTAATATTTTATTTTTTAGCAATATTAACTTATCACAGATAAGACTGTGATAAGTTATTATTGCATAAATGACGATACATAATTATAGCATCTAAAGTAACTCAGACATAAAGCTCACTTGAACACTTCAATTGTTGTCATTGATGAAGGATCCTTTATGACTATCACTGCAATAGTGAGAATAAAACTGCAAACCAGAAAGCATCCCTACAAAAATGTGAGCAGGTCCTACCCAGGAAGGGAGGTCAGCTGAGGTAAATTAAACCTTGATTATGAGCTGGTAAAAAAAGAAAAACCCAGTGGAAAAGCAAATACAGTGCAAAGAAACCCCAGAAATCTGAGTGAAAAGTGGGAAGCTGAAGTTTCATGTTCTAAAATACATACAGATAAAGATGCACACAGTAACAAATAACCAAAGAAAAGACTTGGACTTACCTTTGATTTTTTCTGTGCATACCAGAAAACAGTAGTTATAATAATAAAAAGGACCACAAGGGAAATGCTGACTCCTGCCACTAGAAGAGCAAAAAGAAAGGTAACCATGACTCTAAACCATTAGGAAAAGGAAAAAATTAATATCTACATTTGTGGTGGATAATTATGTAGCATAAAACAGTTATATGTGACATGAAAAATAGGTCTTCATTTTTCCTACAAACAAAAATCTCATTCAAGTCTGCATTTGTATGGAAATTAGCCAAGCACGTCACAGATCATTATAGCAAATTTTTGTTAGCAATACAAATGTGTGCTATATTAATCTCCAGTGAGCAACAGTTACTGCTGATCACAACATTAATATCGGTGTTACAGATTTTATTAAAATGAAAAGCTCCAAATACTAACTACAGTAATAAGAACATAAATTACTATGGTTTAGTCTAGGAGAGCAATACTCTTACTACTTGAATCACCAGGGAAATACCATGACTTGCAATTAAGGAGTGTCTTAAATACTATGCTATGAAAACAGAGTTTTTCAGGCCAATGTAGGCAACTCCCTGCATAGCTTTTGTATTCTATAACCAACTGCAGTAAAAGAAGTTAAAAACTCAAAACTTAGCTAAAGAAAATACATATTTAAGCAGCAGTACTTATATTGAAGTTGTCAACTTACCTACCACACTTGACAGGTGTCCTGCTGCTAAAAGGAAAATAATAAAAATTAGAAACTTGACAAAACTGTACAGCTATATGTAATGAAGCTAAAGCTGGTTTTCCTACCATTTTTTTTCCTTGGTGATTACATGGCACTGAATTTCCAGCTAGGTATTAGAAGGAAACTAACCAAGTATTTCTGTCAAAATCATAGATGAAAGCTATGAACTACTCTGTACCTAAATTCACCATACTTGCACGCTCTGTTGACCCTCCTTCGTACCTGTTGCTCCCAAGTTTCCTCCTTCTTTTTGCCTTTCTTCTGTGTTCATCACTTGAGTAGTACCTTGGTATAAGAAGCAGAGAGAACACAAGAGGAAGAAACAGGGAAGGCAGGTGAAATCCCTGACCCTTCAGCTATTATACTGCCCTAGCAGCTGCTTTGGAGACCACCACCACACAGAGCCATGCAAATATTGGAATTAAGAAAGCCACAGTGTTCTGAGCCTGTACCTAGAAAGCTTCATGCAGCTCATAGATGTGATGATAAGAGCAAAGCAGGTGTGATGTGATGTTAAGAGCAAAGGAAGGGCTTGAGAAAGCAGTCACTTCATAAAGCCTCCAGAAAGATCAGCACGAGCAGGGTATCACTGGAGACACACACGGCGGTAGGTGCTGGTGATCCTGCACAGAGAGGCATCACAGAAAGAACTGGGACACTTTGCAGGTCTAGGGGACATTTTTCTGCTGCTATCTTCCTCATTAGTTGTCCTCTTTCAGCCCAGAATACCAAGCTATCATGAGAAGCACCTGATATTTTATACTAAATGATGTATTTTCTGCCTCTCAATAGACAATTATTTAGGCTGTGTTATTTGAGATGGCTTGAAATATTCTTAGTGCTCCGGTCCCCACCTCTGCAGGTGGAAACCTGTTTAAATCAATCACAGTGTTATATTGCTTCTAAATTGGGTTGTGCTCGCAATTCTTTTAAGGAGAGTCACTGCGTGGAAAACACAACAGTGGGAAAAATGAAACAATATGTATTCACAAGACTGGGGTGAGCACACTGAGGGAAGAACTGACCCAGGGTTTAGATAAAGCAACAAATTAAAAAACAGACCTGGAGGAGAATCCTGGTAATCGTAGTCAGGTTTTGTTTCCCATTCCAAATTGTGTTTGGAAGCTTCATCATGATCTTCTAAAGGAGGTGATAAACCTTTTGTGGGCACCATCTCTGACGTTGTGAGTTCATCACCGTTACAAAGATATCCTAAAATTAAAAAGGAAAAAAAATTACTGCTGGAGTAGTATGCCATACCATGTATTTTTAAGATTCAAATGCTCATAATTTGGACAATCTTGCTTGCTGTTTTACATTTGGAATGTTTCTCTCCATCCCTTTTCTGTGTGAACATTTCAGTTGAAATTGTTAGGATTTCTCAAAAAAAGTTTTGAAAAAAAATACCCCATGGTCATTTACTCAGCCTTTTAAAAAAAATCATAGGTATTCTTCTCAGATATTGTTTTCTTGCTCTGGAGTAAGAAAAAACGAAATCCATAATGGAATAATAGCAGAGCCTACTACATAATGGAGATGATGCCACTCATTAGCTTGTTTTAATTAACAAATGAAGACATCCTTTCTTTCACATTACTGCTCAACTTCAATTGCAAATTAACGAAAAAGATTTGGGGAGGATGAAAAATATTTTCCTTGAACTTTTTGCTAACGACAGGAAGAGAGGTAAACTATACCCTTTGTTAAGTTATTGGAGCATTAAGCAGATGCTTTCTTACATTCTCAGTTGTGACTCGAAAAAACAAAACCAAACCTCTTCTATGGAAGCAGGTTTAGCCAGGGAAGTTCTAAGAGATTCCACATGGGCTCTAAAACATCACAGGGGGACAAAGCTGTGCTCCGTGAGGTTCTCGGACACACAACATCATCAAACATCTTAATTCTGATCTTCCCTAAGATTTCTTTACCTACAAAGTTTTTTTCTAGAACTATGCCATCATCTCCAGATATAACATCCACAGTTTCTCTGCAAGAGAGCAAACAGACGCACCCATGAAGTTGCAATAAAAATGTACTTATGGGCAGATGCTGCCTCTCTCAGAGAACACACTGTACTTTTTAGCTGTACATTTAAGTTACTCTGGGGTTAGGAGAAAAACTTGCATTGTCACTTTAAAGCTTTCATAGGACTCTGCCAAGCCGAGCACAGCTCAACAGAGGGGGGCTGATGATACAGGCATCTCCAAGAACTCCTCTGAGGAGGGATGGCAGAAATTCTCAGCCAGGCTTGTGCTCCTGAGAGTGCATGTACATTCATGATAAGAAGGTCCATCAGCCAACCTGCTCCACCTCTTTGCACTTACTTAAATTCTCCCTCTGTTGCTGCCTTTAGAGGGACAGAGATGTAAAGAAGAAACTGCCTAATCTCTTCACACCAACCTATGAAACTGATACAATTAGTCACAAATTCTAACTGACAAATATAAACCCATTTCATTGTTGCCTAATATTAGACTCAAATTTTGTAAGTGGTCTCTGGTATATAACATTCAGTCACAAATTCTGAGTATTAAACATAAATGTTTCCATTAGATAGAACTGATACAAGGGACTGGGGTCCCGACAGTCCTAATCATCATCATGCAAATGGTGCAGTTGGGAAGTTCATGAAACTTGCAGGGGGAGATACCATCCCTTCTCACTCCTGCTCTGTAAATTTACAAAGTCTTTGTGGGACAACTAGGAAAACCCCTGCTTATTGTTAAATGGCCTGAAATAATTCAATTTTTTTGTTTTCGTTGCAGCACCACTCAGACACTGCCACTGTAGCCATAACCAGCAGTGCAGACAAAAAAACCCGGGTGAACTGTATTTATTATTTCTTTAGTTCTACTGCTGACTGTTAGAATATTGACCATTAGAGATATAAAGATTTATTTTTGTCATTCATTAATGAATGACTAATGTTGCAAGGAGTCTTACTTTTTACTGACCTTTTGTTGTCTTTCTGTACCTGCAGGGCATTTCTTTAAAACACAACCTAATAATTCTCAAAGTTTTGTTATTAGGAGTGCTACAGATGTTTGTAGGGCAAAAAAATTGTGTGCTTTTCAAGCATTAATTTACTAATTAAGATTAAATTACTGATAGAGATGTAACTAAAGTAATCATTCATGTGGTATAATATAATAATGCATGGATAAAATATCATGTATAGGTCAAGTCATATGAATTAACATTCAGAATATACTTAAAAATATCTTCAAAAAGTAATTAGTAGTATTGAAGAGAAAGTATTAGCTGGGAAAAATATAAAGAAATGTTCACTCACCTGTAAACATCAGAATGAAAACAGATATTGTCTTACACATCTTCATTTTTTCTTTTTGTGTCTGGAAAAGGTCAAACCCAACAGAAAACAACCCTGAAATATCCCCAGGTCACGGTCCCTACAGCAGTGAAGCTGTGGCTGTTACCCCCAAATGCAATAGACCTCAAAAGCCTGTCCCTGCTGCACTTATCATTTGCTGGGCTGTTTATTGGCTGAATCAGACTGTTCCCTAAAACAGCTGCTTCAAGGGCTGAGATGCCAAATGGGCTCTGTAACTCCAGGAGTTTTGGATCTACTGAACAGGATTTACTACCAAGTCAAGTGTGCAGGGAGCACAAAAATTGCAAAACCAACAGGTGAATGACAAGTTCTATTCATACGTAAAACAAGTTCTGAACTGCACATTTAATAAAATACTCTAGTTGTGATGAGGATATTCTTGTATGTCACACTGACAGAGGGACTGTGTAGATCTCAAAGCTCTTTATAAGCACTGAAAGTATATCCAGATGGAAAAGCCTGGACACGTGGAAATGAAATGCCTGTTGATCACAAAACCCAAGTGTTTTCTTTTGCACTGGTTACTGTTCATAATATATATTTAGTGCACCATAAAATTAAGTATTTAAAGTGAAAACACTGCCAGCCTGTAATGACTGTTCACATATCTAAATATTTAGAATAGTATAAAGAAACAGTATTACACCTTCCATAGCTGCTTTGCCAGGCCCATTGATGGTCTGTGTTCCAGAGGGGTTGACACAGGTATGTACTTCACACAGAGTGTGCTGAGTTAACTACTGGTAATTTGAATTCAAAGAAATAAATCTATCAAGCAAAAGGAATGTGCTCAGCAGACTATCATCCTGCTGTCAAATGTCACCTTCTTTCTCCGCCGAGACAATTTCTTTCAAGGTATTCAGCAGTACAACCTGAAATACTTGAGTCTCTGTGGACCCACGTGCTGTACCACAACTCACACTTGGTAGGCCTGTCCCAGATGTTCCTCAGTCATCAACCTCCACACATGAAAGAGATACCAGTTAGACTTTCAAGAGTGACAAGGTGCTGTCTCACCAAATATTACCAAAAACCCCCACAGCTGTTTACAGTCTGTCTACATGAATAAATTGTGAAATGGCACTAAATGCAAAGCAAACAGGAATAACAAGCATTTGGACAGACATCTCCATTCCACAGGACAGCATAATGCTTGCAATGATGTTACATTAATAGTTTTTTTTCAGTACACACATCCATATCTTTTTTATTCTGAACGTTTCTTTATCAGGCCATAGCAGACCTTTGCAGTAAGAAATGCTGGCACAGTGTTTTCTGCCTTCCAAATCCATTGCTAATCAGCATGAGATGCATCCTTTTTCTTTCAAAGACTTTCTCCCAGGACTGTTTGTATAACAGATATTTTCTTCTCAGACTTTGTTTGAAGACTACCTCCGATAACAATTATGTTCTTTCTTCCTTCTTATGAACATTTTTACTGGAGTAAGAAATTAATATCTTCATGCATCTCCTGTGTACATGAAAAAAGTATTCATGCAAGAGACAAGTTTAGAAGTTCCCAGATTTCCATCCTTGTGTCATCTGGAGGCTGGAGTGAGCCTTGAGATCTGTACAGCTGCATTTGTGACACTCCACATTTAAAAACCAAAGTAAGGTGCTTAAACTGAAGTCATGTATCTCTGAAATCAAACACAATACAAAAACTATGGCAAATCAAAAAGAATTGCTTTGTTTTATAGAAGTTGTTTATATACAAATTTAGCCATGTATGGTAAATTTTATTTATTCTCAGTAGACACCACAGAAACAATAATTAATCTAATGGACAAAGTTTGTGGGTTTTGGTTTGGTTTTTTTTGTTTGTTTGGGTTTTTTTGTTTGTTTGTTTGTTTGTTTGTTTGTTTTTTTAAAAGTAAAATTGGGCAGTAGTTATTTATATGTTGTTTGTCTAAAAAAAATTGATGGACACCATGTGATTGTACATGGTCTATCAGAATGTTCACTGCCACACTGTGGGCACTGCTCAGATGCTTGACCAGGAAATGCTTGAGAAATGCTTGAGCCCCAAATCTCTAACTGTATACATCAGACACACAGTCTACAGACATCTGGATTCAAGCACAGCTACCTGAATGAGTGTTTAGGACTCACGTGACCTGATCCCAAAGCAGTGAGCTCAGATTCAATTGTGATTCTGTTCTCAAGTGCAGAGCTGAAGTACTGAGAGACAGGCTGTTGACATATTTTCCTTTCTCCCTTGTGAGTCTCCCCTGAAGAAGCCACCACATACAAATCTTCTCCACAGAAAATCAACAGCCAAGATGTCAGTAGAACTGTCATTATTGACCATGGAAGAACAGATGAATTTTTCCTCTAGTGGAACTTTATGATCCTGATCCTTCTTTTCATTCCTCCATCTCTCTTAGAGCCCATATTCTCAATGGAATGCACTGAAACTTTACTTTGGTTGTCATATCTTGCATTTCTGAAATCTGCTGCCACTACCATTGATAGCACGAATGTCAGACTGAATCCAAACTTACAATTTTACAAAGTGCCACTGCAGCAATAGATGCACTGTATGACAAAAACCAGTCATTTATGAAACGAAGTGGAAGTGGGAGAGAAAATTCAGAAAGACACCTACAAACAACTTTGCTGAAACTGCAAAATTCAGAAGGATTTTGTCAGCCCAGTTCTGCCTAGGAAGCTGTCATTTGGAACCCTTCTCCAATCCTTCTTAACTCCATATGCTCATTTGCAGTCATACTCTTATCCTCAGACACATTCAAATATAGGTTCCTGAAATAACAAAAAATATAGACACAGGCAACAGAGAAAGAATTAGCCAACAAAATACACCATATTCATGGTGGCAGCAAAGTCTCAGCACCCCGAGGTGCAGGTGAATGCAGGTCACTAGGTGAATGTGCAAATGAGCTAAGGTAATGCAAGAAGGAAATTAAATTGGTACATTCTTCATGTAAGTACCTTAATCATCAGTAACAAAGAGTTCTCTGCAGTGGCTGACATGCTGCCAGCATATGCAAACCTGTCCTGGAGGAAATAATCAGCCACTAACACCAGGGGAGTTACACTGGCTACTGAGGAACTGATTGTAAAAGGTGAGAGTACTTATGTCCAAATCTGTGCACAAAGAAGCTGGCTTCTATGTGTGTGAAAAATCAATTGGCCTTGGTAATAAATATTCCTGGCAACAAGTATTGGAGAATAGTTTGAAATTATTCCTTTGGAGTAACTTGCAAAAAGTATGAAGAGTTAAATATTTTTCCAGTGACTTCAGTGTCCTGTGATCATTGAGGGGCTTGTTACAGCATTTAAAAGACATATGGCCTGAACATGTAAAATTTAGGATTTCTGCAGACTTATATTGCCAACAGGAAAATCCAAGTTGTAAGCTCAAAAAAAAAAAAAAAATCTCTCTTATTTGCCCTCATGGTAATGCTATATTATGTCAAAACAAATCAATGTGTGATTCCTTCTACCTTCTAAAGAGACCTCTTAATTTAAAAAAGAGTTCAATAGGAAGCCCTCACTGACTCAGTGTTACCAGCACTGCTTGGCATCATACACAGCAGGTTAGGTTCTACTTAGAGAATTTGATTGTTACTATTTTCGACAGTGCAGAACCCTCCATACATTCAGAAACTTCTCAACTATATTCTAAACTGCTATTGCAAATAGCAGTTTTTGCATCATATGTCACTGTAGAAGCCTCTGTTCACTCTTTTTTTTTTATTCTTTTATTTCTCTTACCACTAGAAGGGACCAACTTATACCAGTTTTCAGTTTATGATTTAATAATATAACCTTGTATTTTCAGACCCTCTGACATTTGTCATTCCTTTTTGACCATGGGTATCTATGATTGTTGGATGCTCCTTTCCTCTTAGGAGTGAGATGTGACAGTCACAGACACTGATTTTCACGTCTATGCTACTGTACATGGTTGGGAGCTGCGGTATGAATAGAAAACTATGATTGGGAAAAATAATAACCATTAAATTAAAACTGTATTACATTCAATGACCTACTTGCAAGACAGCTTCTGTTTACTTACGAAATAGTAAGTGGCATGCCCCTTAACCCAGAAGATCTTTGTAACAAGATATTTACTATAAGTTGGCTCGAAATCATTGCTGCTGCAGATTAAGTCATACACTTACTAATCTTGTTTTCTGGTCCTCATACATATATACATGTGCACCCACACTTACAGTTCTTTGTCCAGGCAAGGCTAGAAAGGTGCTCAAAATCATTCCACTGAGGAAGCAGAGCTTATCCCTCTGAAGAATGAGCTGCCAGGATCCCTCTTTGGCAGGTTTTACCAGGACTAGTTGCCATTTGTTGCTGACTTATTACACAATGCCATCAACCACAACTGAGATAACTGAACGGAGAAGACTTCTTGAATCTCAGTGGTTAATGAGCAACATGGTTGTCACATGTGGAAGCAATTTTGTCTAGTCTGATTTGCAGCCTTGCTCACTGGCAGGTTCTCTCTCAAAAATTTATGCAGCGCTTAGCTGATATAGGAAGTGGAGGTAAGTAGTTCATTCCTCTTCCTGCTTACCTTGGCAGAACTACTGACACCACACAAGAAGTTTCAGTATTGTGGACAGCAAGCAATCTCTGCTGTCTTCCACCTCATATTCGGAGAACTTCAAAATTAATCTCACTATCTTTGCCTTTTGAATAAAAACTAACATGTTGGCCCTTTACATTAACTCATTGTCCCAGCTGTCTGTACTGGAGATGTTGTTTAATCTGAAGAAACTGTCCTCTTTCTATTGGAAACTGCAGACATGTATAACACAAAATTTCTGTCTCAAAGCAGCTTTAGTTTCACTTAAATTCCCTCCAAGTTATTCCGCAAAATAATCTCATTTATTGAGGAAGGACCTTTCACAGGTCTGGTGAAATTTTAACCCCTAAACCAGATGAAAGTTTGCCCCCTATAGCAACAGCTCTCATTTTCATGCTTCCATGTTTGTGTTACACTGGTCAAGTCCTTCCTTCATAGAGTGCAGGTAGTAGTTTGCATTCAGGACCATATACAAGTTGCTGAAGTGAGAGACTGTCAGCTATTTATTTTTTCACATATGAGCATTTCACTCAGGAACCATAAAATGCTTCATCCTCTCCGCATTTTGTAACGGAGAATAACATTGAGCCCCTTGTGTTTTAGTTCCCTTGATCTATTGACCACACATTTTAAGGAGAGGCTGACAGCTAGCATGTCAGTTATTTTCAGATATCTGTCTCTGTCAAATTCAGAAATCCCAAGAAAATAAACAAAGTGCAGGATTATAAATACATGTGAAATCAGAGCTGTCATCACTCTCAAGGATTTTCCATTGTGCCTGCTGCACTATTTTTAAGCTAAGATTTCCCAGATGTTTAGTAGGAATGTTTAGAGAGTAAAGCATTTCGTTTTCCTAATGGCTGCAACATTCCTAAATTTAACCTATTCAAAATTGGCACTCTGTGCCTAATTTGTTTTGCTTTTTTTTTCCAATTGTATAAGTGGAGTAGAATAATAAAAACAAAGTTTAGCAAGCCTAAATAGCTCTTGATGGCCTGAAAGTTGTTATTTCAAAATTTCACATACACTTATGGATTCAGATGAATAAAATATGACAGAGATCCCCGAAAGGATGATGCTCACGTGTGCCAACCCTCGTCTTCAGAGGCCAGCACTGGGTCTGTATTGCTCTGAGCCATAGAGGAGCAGAGTAGGAGCTATATTTCACATCATGCTCCTTCTGCAAACCAGTGGTTTACTAAAAGCAGTTCTGACAAGACTCATTTAAACTACACAATTATGATTTAAAATAGAAAGAAGGAAATTTATCTGAAATGTTTATCTTATCTTACCTTGTTAATGGATATAACTGAATAACTCCATCTTTCTAGTCAAGCAGGAGGATACCTACAGATTTTAATATAAGTAAATATAGTTTGAACATACTTATTTGGAAAGCCAGTTTTTATGCTGGTTCAGAATTTTTGATGTCTCCTACAATCATTCCTTTTCACTTGACTTTTTTTGTCAAGCTGCACTTGAAAGAAAATCGGATTCCAGCTGAAAATATATAAAAGTTCTAGAACTAGTAGATCTTATAGTCTTACACTCATAATGAGTCATCTTATGATTTTTACTCTCTTTTTGGCT
This sequence comes from Manacus candei, assembly GCF_025592945.1. NCBI lineage: Eukaryota > Metazoa > Chordata > Aves > Passeriformes > Pipridae > Manacus > Manacus candei. Next base: position 44,011,516 of record NW_026138076.1, on the reverse strand, counting down.
CAGGCTATGGAGCATCCAGTCACTAAACTGATCTTAGAGACGGGAAATATCCCCTCTGAATCTTCAGAAAGGGCTGCTATTGTCAGAAAGGTACTCGCAGCCTCCAGGTGTTTGAACAGTGAAATCTCCACCAGGGCAGTGCTTTGGCTTTCTTTAAAGCACAGGTGCACTTTTACTACCCCAGTACTCCTTCTCTCTAGTCTTTGGTTGTTTGGTTTTTTCTTTAATTTATAAAAGTGACTTATTTATGTGATTAAGTTCCTGAGCTTTCAATTCAGTTGTATATGACTACATGGGACACATGGCAGATGTGTGTAATCTAAACTATTAGAGTACTGTAAGACATGCCAAGTGGCACTGCACATGTTGGGTAGCTGAATTAAAGTCCCTACAGCAGTAATAAACTGCTGTAAGAATAAGCAGGAGAAGCTACTATGATATATCAATAACCTCCAAACTTGTATTTCATAGACTCTGCTGGAAAATGGAGACTGATGCAGGTTTCATCTTCATTGGTTTATGTCAGGTATGACAGGTAAAATTGTGTGTTACAAGCAGGGATGATGAAGAGGTTCTCACGGGCAAAGGGGCTAATTACACCAAGGTACTTCCTGTGCTGTGACACATGAATCAATACACACTGGCAGTAAGTTGTAGCCCTGTACTGCTTCCAAAAATTGTGTCTCTTGTGTTCTTTAGGTAGTGTGGGCAGCACTCTGCATCACTATCACCTTACAGATCCCAGTCAGAGGACCATTGCTGGGGACTCAACATGATAACAGGGTAAAAATGTTTACCTTAAGAATGTTCTGCTCATGTTTGAATTAAGAGGCGAGTTGTTTCCTATGCCTTTATTAAAATAAAAAAAGTTTCCCCATCCCAAAGTTTTGCTGTACTCTGTATACAGTCAGCTACTGTAATTTACCCTCCTGTTAAGTTCTTATATAAGCTGCAGAAAGCTTAAAAGTTTGTAGCTAGGTGGCTTGTGTTCACTGCCCACAGTCATCAAATTACGTCAGAAATGAAGTCATGTAATTGGCTTTGCCACCCAACATACAGATTTTAAGATTTCACTTATGTCTCCCTATGTGTAAGTGGATTTGGCATCGTTTATATTACAGGGAGGACTTGCTTCTGTACACACCTCCTCTCCTTCCCATTCCCACACTCTCTTTTTCTCTCACACACATACATACACATGCTTTTACTCAAGAGATGTTCAATAACTATGATGCTAAATTTCTTTGACCCCAGGCCATTAGCCCTCCTCAGGACAGACCCAATAAACAATTGAAGCAGCTAAGAGTTTTAGGCATCTGATCTCTGGAGAATATGCCAGAACCCTGCAGAATACATCTGTGCAGTGAGCAGTGAGATGAAGGCAAGTTGGAGTGGCAACTTAGAGAGCCTGCAGGCTGACCTGAGTGCTACTGTATCATAGGCAATGTTCACTCTGCAGTGGCAAAGGCACTGCAACTGCCTCCCTGTGACACAGACTCTTGACACAGTGCTGCAGGATGATGCCTTCGTTCTTCTGGGATATTAATTATGAATCCATCGCAGTATCCTTCTGTCTTAAAACACGATCAGAGAAGAGGGTAGCTGCCCACCTCTCCTGTAACAGATCACGTTTCAGAGCACTCAGAGATACAACTGCTTTATCAACATGCTGTTGAGGAATGCATTCAGTGCCAGCTGCCCGTTGAGCTCTGGGTGGCGGGAGCCCCAGGCAAGAGGCCCTGAGCTGGTGCTGACCTCTGCATAACAAAGGGCACTGGGACCTGTGGCCCAGCCAGGTGAGCAAACTCTCAGAGACACAGCAGGGGCTGACAACCCCCTGACTTTCAAGCTCTGTTCAAGCTCTGGGCAGGACGTGGTAGCAAAACTCTTCTTATTGTTGGTTAGGGTCCAATCTTGGAAAGAGAGATCTGAGATTCCAGCCCTGCTATAAGCACGATTTCTGTACTTTATATTGTTTCTATTAAAATATATATCTACAAAGTATTAATGCATACGTTCAATTATTAATTCCTTGATATATATATCATTTTCTAGCACTTCTCTCTAGTATGCTTCTTTCAGAGCACAATGTAATACACTTCTGTTAACACTGTTAGGCATGACTTACCTGTTATTTTCACATCTCTGAGTTAACATTAGCCAAAGAAAATTTCTCTTCACTTAAAGTCCGAGTCACAGACAGAAATCCAAGGGAGATACCCATATATTCTTTGGAAGTCAGAACTACCAGGGCACTTTGCCCAAGGGACATGGAATGCCTGGCCTTTTGTAACTGCCCATCACTTCCATAGCTGACAGGATAGCTGTGAAGTTCGGTACTGCTTTGCAGTTTGATCTCCCTTAAAGAATAATGTCCCGAAGGAAATGCGTAACATACATTTTCCTATCTTTATGCCTCCATATAGGAAAGAGCCTACTCTCATATCACACTGCTCTACATTAAAAGAAATACCATAATCTAAAAAGAAATACCATAATCTAAAATCTCAATCTCTGAGCCACTACAGTCTTTAAGAGGTTAGTTAGGCATCCCGTTTTCTCATCTGAATTCCAACTAGTTTATAACAATGTTACCTACCTCAGCCTCATGCTTGAAGGTCATCTCCACTGTTGTATGTGCTGGCTGAAGCATGACATTTGCAATGTAGGTTTGATACCTTCTCACAGACTAAGGAAGTGACAAGTGCCTGAAACAGATAGTCCAAATGTGAATAATCTTGCATAGTATTTATTTTTACAAATAAGTAATTTTCTATAGTCTTACAACTAGCATAAATATTTTGCTTCCCCTAATACACTGAGTTTCTGTATTATTACTTTGTATTTAAAATATTGTGAACTGAAAGACCATGTCAAAATTTTTAATATTTTTTTAAAAAGGAGGCTATTTTATTTCATTTTCTCGAAAATAAATGCTTTGGAGAAACTTTGTATACCTGTTCTTGTCCTTGGGCACTAGAGGTCACCAGTGGTACAGACACGAGGAAAGGAATTTATAGTCCCCGGTAGTACAGAGGCCTCAATCCCTCTCCTGTGACTTTCATTTAAGTTGTTACTGGAAGTCCTTTGGCATCTCGAATTTTGGAAGAGTGAGATTAAACCATTGCTTTCAAGCACGTTATGTCTCAGATGTATGTATAGCTGTGTATCTATTTGAAAGGGATGGGTGTTTCTTGAAAATATGATTTATTCATCCCTCTGATACTTGAGAGTTCCTTGGCTGATACCTGCTGTATTTGAGCTCTGAGTAATGTTGTTGAGACAGAACCACAGAACACCCAGCAGCAACACATGTTGTTTCAAACGAAATAGCATGGCCCATTTCAAGAAAGAAACAGTGCTCCTTTACTGGTTCCATGTGTGGCGTGTGAAGGGTTCACTGAAGCAGAACGTTCAAGAACATCAGTTGCGTTTTTTTTGACTAAGAGACCACACCATCTTTTAATACATTCAGGACTTTCCACTTCTATGAGTGATGCTTATGACAAAAACCCCCAAGTCCTCTTGCATATGAAGAGGCTCAGAAATGCTTAGAAATCTATGCTAGAGCATAGCTACTCCTTAGAGAAAATACATCCAGATTTTAACCACTAAAAGATGGAAATTTGCTTAAAATATTTTTATCAGATCAGTAGTTAAATTTAACAACCACCAAGTTTATATACTCTATCAGCTATTTATATAATGCATGATACTAATATAATCCTAAATAAGAAGCAGGGTTTTTTTTAGCAATGATTCATTTTATAAAAGAGTTGGACTGGTACAGTGTAATAACATATAATGTGTAATAAACATACCTCTGCAGTTATGGAGACTGACTGTAATCAAACAATTCTACCTAACAGAAAGTCTTCTTGGTGCTTTGAAAGTTATAACCGTGGTAAATATCAACTCAAAGATTGTTTTGTCAAAAGATTTCATAAGATTTTGGATATTAGACCTATCTCAGATTGAAAATTTGGTGAAAAGTCTATTGAAACTCTGTAAATCCTGAAACCTGCAGTAAGTAGCAATACCACACAGGCTTTTTTCATGATTGCTTTCTTCACCCAGGTTTCATCAGACTTTGAACTCCTTTTACTTTGAGGTGCAGCACATAAAGAGGTCTTAAATTATGCAAAGTTAAAAATTAGGCAGGTAGGAGGAATCTTATCCTAGAAAGAAATAAAAACAACTGGACACTATATGCTACATATTTTTACTACTTTGTTTAAAATAGCATATTGATGTACTTAAAACACTTCAGATCTGTATGTTATTTATGATGCTGTAAATATACAGAAAAGCATGAAAGTCACATTTTCCACTGCATCCAAGCAGAGAAATCTAAAATTACAGCTATTGGAAATCTGTTTTATGAGCTGTGTGAAAGGTGTAGTTAAATGCAGTGCTATAAACTTTGGCCTACAATGCCCTAACTATAGCAACTCCTTGATGGTGTTAATGCAAAGAAAAATCAAACTAGATGGAGATTTCTGGCTACATTCTGATTTTTCTACATTCTTCTGAAAGGAATGTGAGAGCATACGTGAATCTAGCCCACATCTTATAGATCCTTATATTAGCAAGACACAAAATTAGAGTACTGCAGTATATAAGTTAATGCACTACTTATGATCAAAGGTAAGCAGGGAAGACAGCTCAGCTCAGCAGGGAGGAGTATCAAGGGGTTTCGTGAAGCTTTGTGAGTCAGGCATCAGATCTGGGACACTTTGTGGAGTGTCTTTTCTTGTGAGCTCCTGCAGCTTCTGCTCATGGGCTTTCTTCCCTTCTCTCCTCCTCCCACTTCTCTCACCAGCCCACAGCAAATGTCAGCTGAGTGTAAGCAGAGCATAATGTGGAACAGCCACAGCACTGCCATGCCTGTGCCCGACCCAAGGTATCTCTTACACCACGACCAACACACACAGGAAAAATGAAGCGCCAGCAATAGCTGAGAACTGTGTTTGCATAGGGAATTCACCATGGGACAAATCTAACTGCTTTCAGCTTCTTTTGGGCAACTCATCTGCACAACACAGCATCAGTACACACTGGATATGGTCTCTGCTGCCCACTGTATTTATCCAGTAAGTCTGAACTGGTCTTGTATAAAGAAATGTTATTTTTTTACTCAGTGCACTCATAAAAAGGTTGGAACCAGATAAGAAAGGGAGTTAGATACTGGATTTATGAAATACAGCTCTGAAATCACTCTGTGATTACAACAAGTTAATTTTCACCTGGATCAGTTCTCTGTTGCCTGTACCCTGTATTCAGGGAAATGTGTGCTCTATAGACACAAATGCTGGTGCTGGCACAAGATTGCACACACAGGAAGGGACGGATGGGACCAACCCTTTTGGCAAAAGACTGAACAAGCTTGACTGAAAAGTCATCACTGAACTGCAGAATGTATTTTATGGATATGCACATGAAAGACAGAAGCTGGCATGAGAGTGGGCCTTAAATTTCCCCTTTAATATAAAACATCCAGAGGTACTGATATTCAGAATATGCTACTAAGTTCATCCCATGCCTTTGTGGATGTGGGTCTGAGCAGAGACTAAGGGTATTAGAATAAGAGATGGGGCTATGTAGCTGGGTTTGAAAAACCAAGTTTTTCTTTGCTGATCTCAGGGAAGCTTCTGACATTTTTATGTAATAATTTACTACAGTTTTCATATTTGGTGAATATATGTAGGTCCTGGAAAAGCTCTTCTGTATTTACATAAATCTACTATAAACAAGGTTCATTTACCTTCATCCACCCATCATATAGTTCTGGAACTAGAGAAAATAAATATTGGAACTGGCAAATATAGTATTTTATCCCTCTGGTCCCTTCCCTTTTTCTTAACTTTCATCATCTTCCAAAATTATGTTTCTATTTCAATTATTCAGTTGTTTTGTTGTTTTGCCTTTTTTTTTTTATCCCCTAAAATGTCTTCTTGGTGAGAAAGCTCTGTTCAGCTAGAAAACGGCATTCTGCTTAGTGGAATATATGTTCAGGTTGGTGAACTCAAAAGATGGGCCAAGTACATCAGTTTTCTGACTCTTTCCTCTAAGCAGCTGAAACCTTCACTGAAGGATCCACGTGTTTCTCAAGTCCTTATAGCCTTTCTCTACCTGCTTTGCACTGACCTTGAAGAGTAAGGTAGTTTATTTGGGCATTTGTTGCTCTTTTCATAGCTTGCAAGTAGCTCTCCTCACTCAGGTCTGGGTCTATGCTCAAAGAAAAGAGGCTGCACACCTTGCTGGCCCAGAGGAACCGCGGTGCTTGTGTTTCGTAAGAGCTCTGGCTTGCTGAGTGAGTCAGGGTAAATAAATAAATTGCACAAATAAATAACTGGCACAAATAAATTGCTTAGCCTTGAGATCTGAGCACACAGCCATGCAGCATCAGGGAGGTGACAGAGGCGCTTTAGAACTCCCTGTGTGCTTTGTCCATGAACCTCAGCGTGCATTTCCAAAGTTGTTACGGTTTTCCACCAGACTTGGGCCATACCAGGAGTGAAGTTAACCATCACGGTTACCTTTGCTGTCAGAGCCCCTGCAGTCCAGGCAGGAATGCAAGTACAGGCTGATAGCCAGCTATCCTCAGACTGTGTAGCTGCTGGACTTCAACAGAAATCAACTTGTAACACAGAGACTATGTTGGTGGGGGAAGGGACAGCACTCTATCCGTGGCCACCCACTGCCTAGAAAAAGTCTGGCAACAGGGGTGTTATTCTTGTTCCATTGGCAATCGTGGGACTTCTGCTAGACTTGATCCTAAATGAATGCATTTTTCTGACCCAGAGTCCTTTTATGTGGTTCGGTATGGAAAAGTGCCATGGTATTTGTCACAAAAAGTCCTTGCCGGCTAATCTGTTTTTAGGATTGTTGATGGTTTATAAATTAGAATTATTAGTCAAACACTGCTCTGTGTGTGCAAACTCCTAGTACAGACTGGGCTATAGGGCCAGCATGGAACCACCTTTTTATCTATGGCAAATTGTTTTGACAAAAGGGAAAGGCAGTCAGAGCAAAACCAGAAGGATACGTAAGCAATTTACCCCTGACATGTACTCTAACAAATCTTAGTAATTGTATTGACCACTCAACATTTATACATCTCCAATAAAAGTGAACTTCTTACATAACAAAGGACCATTTTGGAAGATCCCATTTCAATATGCCATATGCTCTGTGGCACTAACTGCCTTGTTATTTCTCTTCGTGTTAACCAGAAGAGGGACACATTAAAGATTAGAGAGGTAAAACTAGATGAGTCTGCTGGTTCTCTCCAATCAAAGTAGAAGTCCTTCAGTAGTGCACCAGCCTACTTTTCCCAGGCATTCAGAATGTCCATCCTAGAGATGAGCTGAAAGAGGCATCTAGAGGTGAAGAACCCTTGGTGGGAGCATGACCATAAATCCCAAGTCAGGAAAGTTTTGCTGCTGACAGCAAACTGAAATAATGAGAAAATGAAAGTTGGCAGGCACTTCTGTACATCCATGTGTTGCTGTGCTAACCCAACTTCAAGATGTCACACTGCCAGATTCTCTTACTCCCTTTGTATTCCAAATTCCTTGTTCATCCAATTAGCATGAGTAAAATTATCTATAAATATACATATAGTGCTAAATTCTGAGACAGATGTAGATCTGAGTCCTGAACTGCACGAATGGCTAAAATCACATAGACCCTGAAATTTTTTGTCATTCCACACCTGGCTGAGTTTTAGAGCCTCTCTGCCCATTCTCTGAATGCACACTCTTACATTAGAATGTTCTTGTGGAAATGTAGAGTTGATGATAAATATAAACCCAATATGGATTTTTTGCCAGTATTCCTCTCTATCCCTAAAATTCAAAGCTTGAAACTCAGAATGGGCAATGCCATCATATGAAAAAGAAGAAGATTGTGTTAGCTGCTCATGATACCCCAAAAGTAGGCCACTTTCAGCTTGGTGATGTTTCAACTGGAACACATATCTTTTGTACTAGTGTCATGTGAAAATCTGTCCCTGCAGTTTTGGTAACTATTTTTTGCATCAGATTTGTTCTGATAAACTCTTTTTTTTTTCTTTTTCTTTTTTTTTTTTTTTCATATCCACAGGAACAAGTATCCACAACTTTGGGAGAATGACTTCCTTGACCCAGGGTTTTTATGGTGATGGATTTCAAATACTGCACATTCTCCTCTTTTCCCGGGAACACTAACTACAAAATTAATACAATATGCAAAACAACAGACAAATCTGAAGATCAAATGGGGTTGGAAAAACCCACCAAACCCAAACTCTTATTTACACTAATACAGAATTAAACACCACAGAGAACTATACCTGCTATTACCCCAAGTTAATTTCATTTAGGAACCTACTAAATATATTTGCTTTGACATGTCTTTCAGTCAAAAGATTTCACTCTCTTTTCTTTAACACAGCAACCTGAAATACGTTATTTGTTTTGTGTTTGGCAAAAGATATTAGAAAGATTAGAAATGTTTATGTTATTCACAGTCACATTAGAATGAGAGAGCATGACAGCTGCTAACTGCCTATAATTTATGCAAAAGTTTTCCATTTAGCTTTCTATATACATATGTACTTGTGTTTATAAAAAAAATAAATATCACAGAATCACAGAATATGCTGAGTTGGAAGGGACCCACAAGGACCATCGAGCCCAACCCTCAGACCTGCACAGGACCATTCCCAAGATTCACACCACATACCTGAGAGTATCATCCAAATGCTTCTTGAACTCTGTCAGGCTTGGTGCTGTGACCACTCCCCTGGGAAGGACTCAGCCACTCCCTGGGTGAAGAACCTTTTTCTAATATCCAACCTAAACCTCTACTGACACAACTTCAGGTCATTCCCTTAGGTCCTGTCACTGGCCACCACAGAGAAGACATCAGATCCCCGTGGAACCCCACTAGTGACAGGTCACCAGTCTGATGTCACCCCATTCACTATCACCCTCTGTGTCAACCTGTGAGTCAACTGCTCACCCATCCCATAATGTGTTTATCCAGCTGTGTACTGGACATTTTGTCTGGGATTCTGTGAGAGACAGCACTGAAAGCTTTACTGAAATCCAAAAAGATTACATCAACTGGCTTCCCCTGATCAACTAGGTGGTTACCTTGTCATACAAGGAAATCAGGTTTGATAAGCAGGACTTTCCTCTCATGAAGCCAAGCTGGCTGTGACCAATGACAATGTTGTGTTTCAGGTGTTTTTCAATACTTCCCAGAATAATCATTTCCATAACTTTACCAGGCCCTGAAGTGAGATTGACAGGCCTGTAGTTTCCAGGGTCCTCCTTCTTGTTCTTCTTGATAATTGGGACAACGTTTGCCAGCTTCCAGCCAGCTAGGATCTCTCTGGATTCCCAAGACCACTGAAAAATCATCAAGAGAGGTTTTGCAATGACATCAGCAGCTCTTTGAGGATTCTGGGATGAATCCCATCAGGCCCCATAGATTTGTAGGGATCCAGCCTGAGCAGCAGATTGCTCATAGTTTCAGGGTCAGCTGGGAGTTTATCATTCTCACCGTCACAGTCCTCCAGCTGAGGGCACTGAGACCCCCTTGGTCCATCATCCACGTTGAAGACAGAGGCAAAGAAAGCATTAAACACCTCTGCCTTGTCTCTGTCCCTGTTTGTGAGGTGTTATATATATGCACACAAATAGTATATATAAATATACAAGGTCAGCTTCCAGACAATTCCCACTAGAGCATTTGCTACAGAGACTGATAAAAACAAGGCAATAGATCTATATGAACAAGTGATAAATCTGTAGTGGCAACTTTTCCTTGCCAAACTGCGTTGGGCAACTTTTCATGCAGAGGAGGGTGCTAAAGCAGTGATTTGAATGGTCTGAACCTTGGCCTTGCAATGCAGCCAGAACTCCACACCATTTTTAATCCTTTTGACCTCTCAGGGGAGAAAGGATCCTCAGAACTGTGTTACCTCTCTAAAAGATGCACATAGGTCGGAACGGAGATCAACCTTCCTTGGATTTCTGGGCAAGGGAGGGATTAATGGCACAATGTGAAAAGATGGAAACTCTGTCTTTCCCTACTAGTACTTGATGTTGTTTCCTCATCTAGCACTATCAAAAGCCAAGTTACGATGCACAATTAAGAGAATTAACTTCATTTGAAGTCTGACAATGGAGATGTGCTCAGCTTCTCAAAGAAAAACATAAATCTCCCCTAGAAGCATAATCTGCAACAGCACTATTGAATGTCTTCTAATTAACATTCTCGTTTCTTTGATATTGAACATTGTAAAAGACACACGTGTGCAGACGAGAATAAAACCTGCTGTAGCAATAAGACACAACAATGTTTGAAACTGAGCCTGGGCTCTACATGTGTAAAGTAATATAATATGCACAGAGGACTAAACTACCACCTATTCTACCATGTTAAGTGAATGTGTTTTTTCCTTGTCTACAGCTACATCTAGTTGAGGCTAAGCAACCATTCTTTTGCATCTTTGATGCACATTGTCAACAACACATGATTTTCAAAGTGTTAACAATATTAAGACATTTGCAGTCATGAAGCATTACTTAATTTTTTTTTTAAAAAAGTGAACAGGAAAGAAAAACCTAACTTTTTGAAAAATGCAAACTCATAGACTACAGACTTTGGACCACAAGATAGACTGCCATTTACAATAATAGGATGTATCTACCACATGAATCTACAGAAGAACTGAAAAAACTTAGAGTCTATAAAGTGATCAGGGCTGAGCTTGAGATGTTAATTTGGTTGAGATATTTCCCATTTTGTTTGGTCTTGGTTGTTGGTTTTTTTGTTGTTTTCATGGTTTAGTTCACTTCAGTCAGTCAGCCCAAGTTAAGACTGTGGTTTTTTTGCAGCAATGGACACAGCTCAAGTGTCAAGGTGATTAATACACTCACATTTTTCCAAGTCTGGTTAAGCCTATATGATCTTTCTTTTCTTTGTTTTTGTCAACCTTTTTGTCTCTCCTCTCTTCATTTAGAATATGCTCCAAAACATAAGTTAGATCCTGAAAAAGGGAATTTCATGACTGGACAGAGGTACAGTGGATTTAAAATACAAAAATTACTATATTTGACTTTAGCTGCAGTTGCTTACAAGCCACTGCCTCACTCATGGTTTAATACTGTTTACAAGAAAAGGAAAGGAATGGTCAACATATGTTATGGAAAGAATGAGTGACCCCAGTGGAGTGGGTATCAGACATCATGCATATTGCTTACCGGTAAGACATCTGTTTTCAACTATGGGGCTTTTATTCAAGAACTGATGAATAAAGTCTCATGATATCTAAATACCATTTTTAACTCTCAGGACAGTCACAGAATTTCTCTAAATGTCAGTCCTGCACTGGTGATGTTGCCCAAGGCAGCCTGTTTGCAAACTACACTGCAATCAGTATATGTACATGCTTAATTAACTTCTAACTTGGGTTGCTACATTTCAGTCATCAGGCCAGGCTAGGCCATAATGGACCTAAGTCCAATTAATTTCAATACTGAAATTAGAGTGGGACATATAAGCAGTTTTACATCTCTAAAAGAAATTAACCTGGAGAAATTTCTTCTCCATTTTGCTAAGAACTTTCCTTCAAAAATACTTAAATGTCTGAAAGTTGCCTGTATATTGCCACTGATCTGGTTTGCTTATATACAGGAACCAACAATCAGACAGATGCAATGCAGACAAAATGCAAATAAACTTGAAGAGTCAGATTTTTTAAACAATAACTCACTGTTATTGGGAGGTAGGAGATGTTTATGGTAGTCTTGTCCCAAAGGCCACCACATACAATATTCCCACTGACTTTATTAGTTATAGTAGGTGCAGATTTATGGTTGGGTATAAGGATGTTTCAGTCTTCACCTCTTCACCTCTTATTAGCACTTGTCTTTTGCTTCCTTGCCACAGTTTAAGCAGTCCCAGATGCTGTGCAGTTCCAAAGCTCCCCTCTAGCTCCCATAAAATCAGAAAAAAAAGTATCTGGTGGAGTACATTGTGAGTGGCAGAGATGGGGCAGGAGGGCAAAGAGGAAGGATTCTCTGTGGAATATGACCTGATGAGCAAAGGATGGTCTTAGCTCATTGCTAGGTAGAGTTAAATATAACCTTGCCTTGAGTTTTACAAACATTTTCAGGCCTTAATACTCTTACAAGGATCTTCAGCAATGCTCAATCCATTTCATTTAATTTCTTAGTGAGAAAACATAGCAGTGAGGGGTTTCATTCATATTAATAACCTAAATATCAGAAACACGAAAAACCCAAACCAATAGAAATTCAAAACAATTACAAATTTTTCACTACCTTCATGAATGAATCTGCTAAGGCATTTCAAAATTATAGTAATTTGGTCAGATATCATTTCAGCGATTAAGATAAATGAAACTATGAAATCTTCACATGGAATAAAAGAATTGATGCTAATGCCATTTTATTTGAATAAGAATGCATGGAACTGACTTTATCCTAAAGTTGCTATTTAAAAATATCAGTTACATTGCTCTAAATCTGGAAGAGGTTCCTACAAAATGTCTTGGGCTGTAGACTAATGTGGATAAATGGATATAATTATCTCTGGAGAGGAATATATTCTTCTCAGAGTATTACAAGTCCTGCAGTTATGAATGATACTTTCTACAATGCTGTGGTAAACAGAAATTTTTGCTTACCATACCCTAGCTATAATTAAGAAAGATGGTTTAGTCACTTTGTCTCTTTCTATCCCTGCCAGAAGGTCAAGATTCATATAAAGATACACAACCACCTCTCCAGTATTCTTTTTCTTAGTAGCCAAATGCCTCTCCCTTTTCTGGCAATCACACTCAGACCTCATTATTGTGCAGTCAGAGATTCTGCCTTTAGTATTGCCATTAAAATGGCATGCAGGGGGCAATTTGACAATGATATATACGCATCGAATGCCACCGGCATTCTGCTTTGAAACTCCTTCAATTTTTTTCTAAGCCATTCCCTACATCAACAAATAAAAGCCACAACAAAAAGAAAACACCTTTTTTCTTATTAGACTGCCAGAGATCCCAAAATCTAGTTGATATCTGGTTCCAATTTGTCTTTGGGGAAAGGAAGCCAAAGACTTGCTTTTCTTCCTCCTTGCAGAATGCAGCCAAAATGTAGTCTAACCTGGGTGCACCCACCCACCCACACTCACCAGTGTGTGCATTCTAGTCATGACTCCAGTTAATAAATTCGATTAGCTCGTACAGTACTCCAAGCCAGCAGCCCACAAGGCAGGTTCAACCAATACCTTTGCTTCACTCGCTGCTCTCAGCAGACCACCAAGGCTCTAGTTTGTATTTTTAAACCTGGGTTAAATTGTGGCATAACCACAAACCATTGTATGCGATTAACAGTGGGGTTCCAATGACTGACTGACAAACAAAATCTTAGCACACTGAGTCTGCTTCTCCCAGTAGTAAACACATGTTATTAATGAAATGATTCTAACAGGCTACACAATTGGAAGCTTTTTTCCTTGATTGACAGACTGTGCTTTTCTTAACAGGCCAAATAAAGAGGGCATGAAGAGTACACTTGTATTTTTTACTTTGTGAAGCAAAGACATGAAACTATTGCAATATTTTCTCCATCTAGTCACAGCCTACTGGGATGTTTCTCTGTCCAGTCACTGAGTGATGCATTACCTTGATACACAAGCTCTGTTTCTATGAACAGAAGGGATGGCATCTTAAAAAAACGCCACCCTCTGATCTCTATTGCTCCCTTTTCACTGTGGACCCATTCCTCTGTCATCACTGATATAGCTTAACAGGAGAACAGCTGACTGGGGAAAAAAAAGGATGTCAACATGCATGTGACATGAAATTATGACACCATCACTCAAAACTACTGCAGTCTGGTACAGTTTAATTGCCAAGCTGCTCGAAACAACACTCGCTAAGCTAGACTGGGTATTAAGCAGCAGGATGAAACAGATGGGCTTGCTCATTCATAGGCACTGTAAGTTCATACTCTTCAGAAGAAACAGCAAGGGCCAAAAAACAGGAGGAGAAGGGTTGCACAATTTCTCAAGGAGCGGTTGAAACACATATCCAACACATCTTTAATGAAACAATTCATACCAAAATTGTCATCACAACTGTCAAGGCCCCTAAATTGGACCTACAATATTCAGGCATGGGATTTAGTTAGACATTCAGTAGCTGTGTTCTTCAGGCTATGAAGCAGCCTTCCCTACTTTAGTCTCTCCCTTGACTGTTCATATATGCTGCTACGGCGTCATTTGCCAGGCTGGAAGACAGAAAGAGGAAGCAGGGGTTTCTGTCAATGCTGCTGCCAAAAGATAAAAAAATGCAAGTTGAACTTTAGCCTCACTCTGATCAAACGGCTCCAACTTATGGGTAGTTCACCCATCTGGATTATCATTGCATCCAACAACACTACTAGCCAATAAACAGTAACACACATGTATACTCTCATGGTACACTTGCTCCTGTGCTCAAAAAGAAGGTTTGGAATATTTGGCTCACACAGTTCATCATGCCACTCTATACAGCAAAACTGCCATCCTTACACCACATGCTTGGCCTTGAGTGTTGCAAAGAGAGGATGAAATTAAGTACTTGACTTTCAGGGAAGGTTCTTACTCAGGAACAGAAAAGCAGTATTTTATACTGAGAACATTCAGTGCTCCACTGTCATCACTCTCTCATTTCTTTTTTTTTCCATATGAAATATGCTCAAAGAAAAGATACACTTAATATTGCTATTTTGAAGTTATTACAAGAAATTGTTCTGTTGCATCACCTACATGTGAATGGAAATTTTGTTGGAGTAAACAGTCAGTTTTCATGGGATTCACTGTTTCATTTCAAAGACACAAGCTGTGAATGCTGAAGGGAGATTTCTTCCATGCAAAAGGTCAGAGTTCATGTTAGAGCAATCCGTCACAGATGAGTCAGTGATATTTCCATGCTGCACTGTTCTCCCTGTACAGCATACCGAACTTCCTGAATTGGTATGGTCAGGCTAGAAAAGGGTTTGCTTGGTCACTTTTTATAATTTATTATTGACCTCCCTCTTGGGAGACAGGTCTCACGTTTCCCAACTTTGCAGCCTTCTCGGGCAAAAGAGTAAATTTATGTGTTGGAGGGAACAGAAACTTAGAAAAGGAAGACTGGAAGGAATGAAACTGTCCTGGTGCAGTCAGGCAGGATTATCTGTTAGGCTGTGATGCTGCCTTCTTCTAAAGGTCCATGAGGGATGGTATGGGTTTTCTTCAAACAACTAATGCAGGTTTTCCTGGCTGGTTCCTGTACTCTGATATCTACTGCATGTTTATGTACCCACTCTTGTCCTTACTCTTTTCTGCTCATGTGGGAATAAAATGCTTCTTCCTTTGCTGAAGTGACGCAGACCGGAAAGCCAGTTGTTACTGCTGTTCCTTTTTGTGGCTACTAAGTAGCTGCAGGCTTAACCTATAAGTTCTCTTTAGATTCTGCTCCTGAGGGTCATCCCAAGAAGAGAATAATTTTTCTTCAAATGGAACTTCAAGGAAGGAGATAAATTGCATTTTGCCTGCTTAGTTAGTGTTGCATTATCTTCTGTTTCCCTCATTAATAATAGAATGGCAAACAAGACACACCCGCCTTCCACAGAGAAGAGGAGGAATGGCAAAACAATAGAAAATGATCCAGCTATAAACTGCTTTAAACACTAGACTTAAGCAAGGATTTCAGTCAGGGCACTTTTGAATCACTCACAGCATGGAATATTTCAAAATAAGGTGACACCCTCACATTAAGCCTTAGAAATTAATAAGCAACTGTCTTAATCATTAAACTTGTTGAAAATAGGTACAATGGGATTAATAACTTAAATGAACCATATAACATTAGTATAAATGTTAATACTAATTCACATTATTATACAATAGGAATCATGTTAACGGTAATCTGAGGTATTGATAACCAGGGATTCCTGCCTCTCAAGGACCAAGGAGTGAGAACATGAAGTCTGAGTTTTATTGCTCCAGCTGGCTGTGATGAGGGCTTGGTTCTCCTATCATAAAGCACAGGCCCATCCTGTTGTCAATTAGACTCACCGGTATTCCGTGGCAGCAGCATTGGGCCCCTGGGATGTTATAGAGTTTGTTTTGCTATGTAAACATCATGAAGTAATCCGGGCAGTGAAGGACACAGATGAGCAGGCAATTTGCAGCATACTAAGTAAAAGAATAAAGGTCTGTGAGTGAGAGACAGAGAATAAATAGTAACAACATCCCTGGGATATAATATCCACTGGTCTGGAGTCATTAAAAACATATACAAAAGAAAGTTAAGGGACTAATTAAAATAAAATACATCTGTGTTTTATTTCTGTGAATAGACAAAAGAAGGACTTACTGTAGGGGGAAAAAATCATTGTAGTTATTCACAGCTTCCAGGTAGAATTTTTCTTTATACAGCACCTATGCTAGGACCTTTTAATTGGGCCCTGAATCAGGTTGTAAAGCCAAACATTCATTCTGTACCTGTATACTTGTCTATTTTGTGAAAGTAAAATGTAAGATATTGTCCTTAGACACATTTTAACTGTAGCAACTTAGGTCCTCTTTGTTTGAAAATGCAGTCCCATACTGTACTTGAAAACTCTCTCTATTTGTGATACTAGCATAAACTTGTACAAAAATGGGACTGCAACAGATTTAAGAATGTGGTCCTGAGGTTTTTTTCCCTCTTCTTTTGTACACACAGAAATGAGATATGCAGGATGTTTAAAACCTATCAGAGTTCATTGATCAAAGAAAACATATAAATCCATGTTTATTAACAATGGTTGTGTTTAAATAAAACTCACCACAGCACACCGACATCAAAATATTTCCCTTGGTCCCTTGGTGCTCATTGTTTATGGCATTCAGCATAGAGAGCGCCTTCCCACCCTCTCATTTATAAATAGTGCTTCACTGATGGTAGTTTGCTATTATCAGTTTTACAACAGCATGTCATTCTGTCTTTGAAATTTCTAGATAACACTGTGAAAAAATTGCATGGTTTACTGTTTTGAACACAGGCTTGAGAACTAGCATTTCTGCTTTCTATTCCTCTCTCTGTCAGCACTTTGCAATCCGACTGTGGCCAAGTTGCTCATCTTCTTTACTCTGTGTTCTGCTACATCTGCCATTTTCCAGACCCTTCATCCATCCTAATTATGGATAGGTGCAAGCAGTTTTCTAGAGTTTTGTCTCACAACTTACAACATAATAGAAACTACTGAAGGCAGGAATAGAAAAGATATACTCTGTTCCAGTGGATTTTCTTTGCAGTGGAAACACCAGATATTGCACAGAAAATAAAACCCAGGCAGCATTGTGACCAGCCCTATGCACTATCCAGTGTATCCAGGAAGGAGCAGCTGAGCACTTACAAAAAAACTATGGGAAGAGGGGATGTGGACATGCATGGCAAAAAAAGAAGTCTGGCAAAAATAGAGAAGAAAAGTTTAAAATCAAAAATGGTACAGAAGAAGCTTCTGTTCTCACATAGAAAAATAAAATTACTCATTCCCTATCCTTCACATTCCTTCAAACAAAAGTATAGAAAATGGGGGTGAAGAAACAGAGTAGAAAGGAAGAAAAACAGTAATGAGCAAGGATGTTAACAGGCAAGTCAAAACCCATGTATTACTAAGGTGTGGAAATAAAAGCCACAAATAGCAGCCAGGGAGCGGGGACTGAGGAGAAATGCTCCGTACGTTACAGGAAAATTTCCTTTAAAATTTACAGGCAATGTTTTCAATTTACAAGCCATGTCTTCACATGCCAAGGGCTAAAAGGCACATGCCTCAAAGACCAGAGAGGGACCTTACAGAAAGGATCATGGCCAGGAGATGACAATGTCTCACAGACTGCCCTGGGACTCTGGGGACTTGTCTGGCCATGACACAGGACCCCAGGACAGGCTGGCAGTGCTGGCCCTGCTGGCTCCTGCTGCTGTGCTTCCTCCCATAGCCAGGGAGTCAACAAACAGCTGTCCATGATTATCCAGTCGTTGCTGATCAGCTGACACTGTCTGGAATGGAAAATTTGCTTGAACTGCTTGATAAGTGGAGGTAGCTCTATAGCAAGAGTTTGGACATCCCTCTCACTGACAGCATTAAAATCACTTGATAGGAATATCATCATTCTTTAAGTTTTCTCTCTCTCCTGCTCCTTCCTTCTTATAAGAATGAAAATGTCAGCTCCTCATTTGAGAAGGCCAGTGCAAAAACGTGACACAGAGCAGGCATCTGTCAAGGGTTTTTTGTAGTCTTTTAGTAGGGAAACTTCTGAGGCCTCAATAAGCAATAAAATTGGAAAAGACCTGGAATCTCCTCTTTTGCCAAAAGCATCCCACATTTTATATAGGAGTGGAGGTTTAGCCTGCTAGAAAAGATTGAAAGGCAGGTCAGTATTCTAGAGGCAGTGAATTAATGGGGAGGTAGTGCACACACAGATTCAAACTGAACTTTTTTTTTAGTTCACACAATGACAGCATAAAAATAGATTGTTGTATGACAGTGTGAGCAATGGATCTGCCAAGCTGAATTTAAACTCAGCTCCATAACAGAATTATAGCCCATCAAGTGGCATGACATGCAATATTTCATTTGCTGGCTCACTGCTACACTGTCTGTGAGAAAACATAAAACCAGTATCTTTGCAGACTCTATTATTCATATATTCTGAAACTGTGTGGCGCTAGTTAATGAGAAAGAAAGGTAGAATTCTTATATGAAATATTTTGTTCCATTTCAATCCTAATTAAAACAAGCTGAGCCCAAAAATTATAAGAACTGGTCATGATCACTAATTGGAAAAGAGGAAACGGGAAATATACTTACCCAAAAGATTTCCACTGATTCACCTTTAATATTTCTTCTTTTTTTTCCTGAATAAATAATGGAATGACTTTTTTTTTCTCAAATTATTAATCTTCTATTCATAAAATTGAAAAACTGAAATTTTTTACCATCTCTATTTACTATTGCACTGGAGAATAAATTTCAGAGTATGACAGGTAGTTTATAGTTAGATATATTATTGCATTACTTTAAAGCTATATAGAACCACACCTTCCTGTGCTGGCACTATATAACTCTTGGGATTTCCAAAAGAGAAGTAATGCTAGCAAAGATGTCCTCATATGAGTATATATTCCATATTTTTCACTAATGTGTGTATATATTTATACTCCTCATCTGGTGGATTTTGATAAGGTAATTGTTCATATTGTTCAAATCTTTATATAGCTGAACTAAATCACAGAAACACAGAATCATATTATGACCGGGGTTGGAAGGGACCTTAAAGCTCCTTAGTTCCAACCTCCTTGCAATAGGCAGGGAAAGCTTTCACTAGACCAGGTTGCTCAGAGCTCCATCCAGTCTGGCCTTGAACATTTCCAGGGATGGGAAATCCACAACTTCCCTGAAAGGACCATCCTGATCCATAAGGTGTGTTGGAACAGAAAACAAGGATGACATTTGCAGTTTTGAAGGTGGGTAGTGCCAGATCTGAAATGGTTACGTAGTTTACTGTATTATATCAACATTCAAAATTGAAAGGATTCATCAACAATTATTGCCTAGTCAAGGAACATATTTTTAAGGTACAAAAATATAAACTATGTAAAAACCATGTGCTGAGCAAGATCTATGTTTGTGAAACTCAAGCCAACTAAAAGCATAGTAGCAGAGTGTCAGAGAAATATTATAGTTGGCTCCCATGATATGTACCTTCATTTTTCATTATTTTATTTTCTATTAGCACAGGAAATAAAAGCTGATGACAAATCTATCAGCCAACTGACTGCTAACTCAGTTTAGATATCCAGTAAACAACAGTGCTCAGGAGCAGGGGAGGATGGCCTTCTTTGGAAACACATTATGTCTATTTTAATTTCTATGTTAGATATCTAATAGACATATCTCATATTGGTTTGGGGCACAAAACTCTTGGCAAACCAGAGGAGATTTGCTTGGTGGTAGAGACAGTGAAGAAGTGGTGTTTTCCCCAGTCTTGTTCTGCTGCTATCCTGCACTCCTTCACATCTCTAACTTTCCTAAATAAGCACCCCAGGTCCCTGCTGAGGACATTCACATGACATGCTCCCCTTCTATGTCCATATAACATTCCAGCCCTTCTTCCAGCTCTTTCCCAGAAGACCCAGTGATTAGGACAGAGAGAATAGTGAAGGAGAAATAATCCAGCAATATCTGGGGGAGGATACCAGAACAGAAAGAGAAAAAACATGAGTCACTGCATTCCCTGTGCCATCTGGCAAAACTCCTCTGTTCCTAGGGTGGGACCTGGTGAAGACCTATTTGCAGATGAGTTCCGGGAAATAACAGCTTTTCCTTAATTTCCTTTCAGTGTTGAGTTTCTTCATTCCTTCACAGGCTGTATCTTAGCCCACCAGATGAACTAGTTCTGCCAGAGCTCTCTGAATACCTCTTGGGCTCAGGGGATGCAGTTACAAGCTGTCTTATCATTTACTATATACTCCAGAGGAATCCAACTCTACAGAGAGATGTTTGGTTTGCTTTGCTTTCTCCAGAGCATTTCTCCAAGAATTAAGGCCTGTTCATTCATACAGGAAACCAATGTTTCCAGAATTTCATTGTTGCCTTTCTCCTTCATTTATATAATAATATCATACTTAGATATTAATACTCATTTGAGTTGCTGTGAATATGGCACCACAGAACTCCTGAAAATACAATGATAACTAGATGAGGCATTTTTTTCAGACAAAATCTGCAGTAATTAAGACTTAAAGAGTGATAATAAAGCCATTGAACTTAAACCGCTGACCACAGAGGAAGATAAAACCAAACGTGTTGAAAGACTATTATTTTACTTCTGAATCTATCAAAAAAATTTGAATCTGTCAAAAAGCATGGTTCTAGTAAAAAGAGAGCACAGAAAAGTGAAGGCTGCTGACATTAATAAGTTGTTGGAAGTCTTAAAAAAAATAAATCACTTGGCCACAATTTCTTTATCACTGAAAAACCTTGCAGAAAATATTTCTCATCATCTGGCACTTCAAGAATATTCTAAAGAAGTTTTAAGTTGCCACAGATACTGTACTCTTCTTTGACCAAAATAAAGACGGAAAAACAGATATGTCTCCCATAGAAATGTGTCCAAAACCTGAAAATAATTGTGGATCATCACAAGCCCACCCACAGACTCAAAAGTAGAGCGGGTAAAAATATTTCTTCCTAGACTACAGTAACTTTTGCACATCTTGGATGCAATAAATATCAGTGTAGCATCCTGCTAATGTAATACAGGCTGTTCATAACAACAAATTATTCTTAAGAGGTGATAGAGTTCACTGAGTGCTAGTCTGGGTCTGTGGTGATTCTGTTGCTGGATACCCTAATGGTCTACTATAATCTTATAAAATTACCCCACATCTTTGTGCCTCAAAGGAGAGTTTGCAATAATACTTTCCTGCCTTCTCAGAGTATTTAGTGATCTCCACATCAAAAGGTATTCTTCTATGTATTCCATAGTACGTACATTTTATACCACAAATTCTGGAATTCAGTAGATTTTCATACAGTAATAGAAATCTGCATCTCTTTCTCTGCCAGTATTCCTATCTGACTATTACACCACAAATACTTTTGTATTGTTACCACTGCTCTTATCATTTCCACTGCTGTTCTCTGTAGTATTAGAATCACAAGAAGTACATGTGAATCAACAGGATAATCTGGGGTCTGAGTTTTCAAATGGTACATACTGTTCAAGGAAAGCAAAGGAAACATATCCTGGCTGAGAAACTTTGAGTCTACTTGTGGGTACTGAGGATGTCTAAACCCACAGTGATGTACATGCAACCAAGAGTCAGGTTTGCAATGTGAGTCTGACTGGTAGAGCTGTACAGACACCTTGTCAGGAGCTTGTTATGCAATACAGGAGTTTACACCACACTTTGCAGTGGTAAAACCCACTGTGCTCTCTCCTACAGTAAATTTGTCCCTGAAATTCTCTAGGTTTTCTGTATGTTTTCAAGACATTAGGTAAAACAGCAATCTCAGTCTTTTGGACATGTGGGGTAGAATCTCAGAGTACTGAAGATAATGCCATTATTTCCTATGAATTTAATGGGTTCCTAGTATCTCTTAGGGATAAAAGTTTCTTTCTTAAAATTTATTTTGGACACAAGTACTTTAAAAACACTCACTGGAAGGTCATCAAACTAAAGCTTAATTATAAGACAAGTGAAAGATTTAAGGAATGTCTTTTTACCCTACAGACTTTTAAAATAGAAAGTGTCTTCCTGTGTGAAACATCAAAAACCAGAGTTGTGATGAATTTTTGAAGAGCTATGGCCATTTTGTTATTTGGAATCTGCATTCCATGACACGGACTACAGACTTGTAGAACTGGGGATGGAGAGAAAGAACTGACTGCAAGGGGACACTAGCAAAACTTCAGCCCTTCATACATTTGAAATTGCATCAAGTATCCCTTCCTTGGTCTTTGTTGGTTAGTTTTAAATACTGACTGGGTTTTGACACTTCTTTTGAAAGTAAGAGGTTGCTCTAGTCTCTGAATTTTTTCTTTACTTGTGTCTTGCCAGTTGTGCTCATTGTGCTACATGGTGTAATAGAGAAGAGTCCAGGCTGTTAAACTCATTTTCACTTTTCAGTGAAAAAAGTTTGAACCTAATTTTTAAAAGGTGAAAAGCCAGTGCATTAACAGAGTAATACAGACTGAGAGGTTTGAAGTCTAGAATTTAAGGTCCTCCATTGTAAAACCAAGTAATATATTAGATGCCATACAGATTAAGCTGCTCCATAAGACACATTTGTTCCAGAGATTGTTACCCTCCATGGAATGGAATTCTCAAATCTCTATAGAGAAAAGTTCTTTTTACAGAGGAAGAAAGTATTTCCTAACGAGAGTATTTACTGGAAATACTGTAAATTCATGGCACATAAAGATGACTGGTAACTTCTTTAGTATCTTCAGGAAGGATAAAACCCAAATGCAAAGGGGTGTCAAATTACTTTAAGGCTTTTCTTTGCCTGATCTGGATGAGAACTTGAGGTTTCCTCATAAAGGGAGAAAACTGGAAAGTGAACGGACTGGCTTGCAATCGGGGAGAAACAGCATCAATATCTGTTTCTGGTCTTTTGCTGCAGAATCCCTTCAGCTGATCATTTGGATTGAAAGCAAACTGGTTTGTTTTCATAGGTCCATTTCTTCCATGTTCAGATAAAACAAACCTCTCCTGTGGGCCTGAAGGTTTGTGTTCTGAATTCTTGGTTCACATGGCAGAGATTCTCTGGGTTGTATTGCTACCATATTATCCATCCTGAAGAACACAAAGGAGGCAATGCCTTGGCATGTTTCTGTACATTTTCTTGTCCAGTGTTAAAAGATCTAATGCAAAGCATGAAAATGGGATCCCGATATGTCCCCCATGGCCAAGATGCATTAGATTTGTTAGACAAATTCAGTGATAGTTGTGTTGAAAAACATTTGCCTTCTGAAATTACTTTAGGTAAATGCAAGAATGCTATTTGTAACCAAATTCTGAATGCTGTGAGCCATAGAGGTACAATAAAACCCAAACATATAATAAAAATACTATCTTTTTCTTATTTAATTTCAGCTATACACAGTCTTTTAAGTGCCAACTGAAGAAGACTCAAAGCTTTAGTCTGAGTTCTAGTCAAATTACAAATACAGACTTCTCTGTACATAATGATCATAGTTTTATTTCTGTTGAGTAAAATAGTTTTGTTTGGAACCTAATCTTAATTTCATTGCACCAAATATAAAAAACTTACTGAGAGGTAGTCCCTTCCTTTGCCAGGGAGCAAACGAAGAAGGACTTCATTTGATTAGTTGAAATGAATAATTTAGAAATGCTAGGAAAATGCTTACAGACATTTCCAAAGGCTCAGTGAAATCTGGTCTGAGAAAAGAAACCTTAAACATTGGCTTCCAAAAACTTAAAGAAACTTTCTGTACTTCACTGAAACCCCAACTTTTACACTAGAAAATAATAATTCTCAAAAAATTCAGTTAAATATTAGTAAGAATTCTAAGGACATTTCTCTCACTTAAGAGACCTTAGTACCTAGCAAACTACCTACTTTACAGATACCACATGTGGAAATCTAAATGAAATTAATGTATTGTGCTTTTTAAACTAGAAATTAGTTCTTTTGACAAAAGAGGATTGATTTATTTCTTTTAATGATGGTAAATGACTCATCAGGATTTCTATGCATGGGCCCACTATTTTTATTCAAGAAAATTTCATTTGCCTGGCAGTTTTTATTGATAAATATCCTAGAACCATCAGGAAATGGATGTTTGCATTTTCAGATTTTACTTCTTCTGTAAGACACAAGTTACCTTTCACTATAAGCACTTGAAACATGAAAATAATCTGAAAATTAGTAAAATGAAAATACGCTATAAATATGTTAGATCACTCATGATCTGCAATTAGAAACCTTCATTCTTGACCCCATATAGCTGTCTGCTAAACTGTGGTTCTTCAGCTGTTGGAAGTTAAGGAACCAACATTTCCAGTGAGTTTTCTTATACCTGATTATGATTGGTGTTCTCTCGTTGCCAGAATGTCTCATGAAAGTAGCTGAAATTTCCAGATGTTTCTTCAGTGAAGAGAGCTACTTCTGCTTTCCAATATCAAATCTTTCCTAAACATGACAACTTTCTTTTCACAAGATATTATCAAATGTCACAGCTATCACTATCCTTCCAGCTATGTAGTTTGTATTTATATTGTTGAGTTAATTTAGCAAAACCCATGAAGTAATTCAAACATGGCAAGTTCTGCTTAAATTGTGTGTTCTGGGTAATCTTGCCATTCCTGAACTAATGACAGCTTCTTTCAGCACTTCTCATGAAAGCACCAAGTGTATCTCTTTGGTTTTGTCATCTAACTTACATCATAACATTATGGGGTACTGAGACTTGCTTCAAAGTACTTAAAAGTTTTGATCATTAAGAATCCTCCAACTTGCATCATCATTCCAGTAAATTTTTAAGTGTCTGCTGGCTTGCTTTTGAGCATATTACCTCCAAAAAGTAACAGTGCAAATCCTACTATTAAGAAAAAAATGCCTTCTAGTTGATCAGGCAAAAATCTCCATCTATGTAATTAGTAAAGCATATAAGGCATCAATGTCTGATATAATGAATATCTAAATAAACAAAACACTGTCTTTCTTTAGACATCTGCCAAAACCAGAAACACAACAAGGCTTGGCAATTTCTCTTCTTACAGTGAATGACATAGGGCATGGAGCAGTTAGAATGGAAAAGAATAACAATTCAAAATGTCATTAAATATTAATTAGAACATCATGAAAAAAATTGTTCCAGAAATTTCAAATTGCTTGCCTGCTATTGATCATCACCACAATAATGCTAGTAACTTCAAGGCAAAATTAGAGAAACTCAACTGTTGGGCTGCTGAACATGACAGTATTGAGAGACAGACAGTAGATCAGTGGGACCTAGACTGTCACATCTGAGACAGTTCAAGAATCCCTTCATAGCCTCTCTAGAAAAATCAGTAATTATAAGGCACAAAACATCTCATTTCAAGGTTACACAGGTTTGATGAAATCACACTCAAGAAATGCCTAATTTTTTTCCAGGAAGTTTAGTGACTAGTTCATATAGTGGTCCCAAACCACTGATGTCTAGTTAAAACAAGGAGAATCCTGCACAGGATACCTGAACTGGAACTACTGGAGGACAAAAAGGAATGTGATGATTTGAGCCTCTAACACTTGGTGAAGCAGGAACAGAGCCTGGATTTGAGAAGTTTTATGAACATTCTTAAATTTCTTAGTGCTTAAATGAACCAAACCACAGAAATTTGAGGTTTGCCCTTCATGAGCTGGCAGATTACTATTTTTGGCACTCCATTTTTGTGATGATGTCAGAATGATTATTTTATTGTAATCAAAATTTGAATGTATATGACATTTTGTTTATGCCAGTCCTCTTTTTGTTCTCCATGTGTATAAACAGATATATCAGTGCTAAACAACTATGATTTTGTGTCACAGACACAGATGTGGAGCAGTATGGAGGCTTTCAGAAAGTTCAGAGTTGCCAAAAATAATCTTCCACCTATCATCCTGCACAACAGCATTTCAGAAGACTGTGTGCACCACATACAGAGCACCTACTACTTATGCAGTAGAGAAAAACTAGTGTTTTGCAGGATTTGACTGCACAACAAAGATGTAGGCACACCTACAAGTTCTAGAATTAATATGTATCTAAGCATATTTTAAGAAAGTTTCAGATTCATTCTAAATGGCTGAATTTCATCAGAATTTCATGATGTTGAGGAACACCATTTGAACAAGTTCAGTTCTTGCTGTCTCGCACTGCAAGACCAAAATGTATCCTAATGTGTTTAGCACTGTTACAGTAACTGTACTTTGCAACAAAGTGGGGATGTTTTCCCACAAGTACATGGGCTATTTATATTTAAAGCTATTTATTTCATAAATGGTTTAAAAAAAACAAACAACAAACAAACAAGCCAAACAACATAGAGTTCTCAGCCTAAAAAGGTGAATCAAACAGGACAGCAGCTTCCTTCCCCATCGGTTCTTTGGTGTGTCTTCAACAACAGCCAGAGGTGTGACAGTGGCACTTCAGGCGCTCCTGAGCTGGTCCTCCTCTTGTCAGTAGGGCTGTGAATGTAGCAGCAGAGATTTCAACACAGGCTCTGTGACCCCGTGGGACTGTGGTCCTCATGCCAGCTGCAGGGAGGCCGGCTGGGGTCTGACTCTTTCTGCTGCAGGCACACTTCTGATTGCTCTGCAGACAGAAGTCACCCTGCTTGGTTTTGTGTATCTATGACTGAGTCAAACTTTCCTCGTGCTACCAAGCCTTATGCTGGCATGCTTTCTTTCTGTGTACAGTGAGTCAATGTACTTTGACTCTGTTTTCAAGATTCTAGAAAGACAAGGCTGGAAAAGCAGTATAAATCATTCCATGTTGGAAATAATTACTTACATTTGAATACTGTAATCCTTATTTGAACAAAACTCACATAGACCTTAGTGGGAGTTCAGCTCAGTTAATGACTGGAGTACTTGGCCCTTAATTCCTTTTTCTGCCCTGCTATCAGATGTATTATTATTATGAGAAACATCTGTAATAATACTTTACACTTCCATAGCCCCTGACATCTGGAGGCTTCAACAAACTCTCTCTGAAATTACTATTAGGTATTCTTATGTTACTAAGGATGTCAAGTAATTTGCCTAAGTCAGAGATACTATGTTTATGCTTCATGCAGCTTTAAAAAAGTTAAATGAGCTTGCACTGATAAATACCATCCATTATACAACCCATGTATTTATTAACTAACTGGAGAGAAAGACAACTAAAAAAATGACTGATTCTGAAGATTAAAAGAACCGTAGATGCCTAATATGAAATAATGTCAAATTCAGCTACCCCTACTTGAAAATTCTTGTTTTGCTTTACAGACTCTAGAGATCACTTAACAAACATGAGGCCAGAAGTCTGAGTGGGACAATAATGTGGTTTCTGTTTATGCTTGCTAGCTTGTCTGTCTGTGTTTATCTGTGGGCTGCAGCTAACTGATCACATACCGTATCTGTTCCACTGTGGCAAACCAGCATTATTTGCTTTGTTTTTCTTCCTTGAGGTACTTTTTAAAATGCTTCCAGATATCGAGCAACCAATTATTTTAGGAGAACCTGGACCTGATCACATTCCATCAGACAAAATGCAGCACATGGCAAGCAAATGCTCAAAAATGCACCTGAAATGAGGTATGTTATGTACAGGTGGTTGTTTTAAAAGATAAACCAACAAATCTATATACTGTAAGGAAAGAAATTACAGACTCACCTCATTATATGAGAGCAAAAACCCAGAAAAGATGTAACGTCATGAAGAAAGTGGCTGTCAAACTGATCATAAACAGTAACATCTTCATGACAATGAAAGGGAAGGGTCTATTTTCAGTTCACAGCTAGTTACAATTCATCCCTCATTGTAAGACACTCAGTTATCAAGACTCAGGAATAATAGTTCATTGTTCTCTTAGCTCTTTCAGACACTCAGAACCACAGGATTGCGATTCTCCTCTGAGTATCCCTGTCACCGAAAAAATACAGAATACTTTACAGCTCTGTATGTCAGCTGTTATATGCCCTTGTACCTTCTCTATGTGGGTTGTCAGAGCGATAAGACAATACAGTACCTCACTTTCTGGACACTTCTAGCTGTAATTTGCCCTTTATCAGATGAAGAAATACTGAATAAAATCTGAGATGACTGTTATGCTGAACCACGAATGGGCCCAGAGCCAAAACAAGTACTTCTGCTTTAAAATATAATGTATGATTTACCTCTATTAACTTAATCACATAACAATCTCCAGAGGGAAACAGATTCTGTTTCAGCCTTAAAAATCTGCTAGGATGTAGTGCCTTACTGAAGCATTTGAATGGCTTAGAAGTGTAAAATTCATGGTTCACAACCCTAAGTCTTCACATGCATGTTCTTTTAAGGGTAGAGGGCTAACTGAAAGCATTGCCTTAGAGGAGGGGGAGTGAAAGAAAGTGAGACCAAGTGTTCTGCCTAGCTGCCTACAACTTTTGGCAGTGGATCAGACAAATAAGTTCAGCAGAAAGTCGATGTAATTTTATTGGACCACACTGTCTCAAGCAATTAGAAAAATATTTGTAAAACATCAGATGAGAAGGGGAAACGTGGAGCCCAATAATGCAAAACAATGTTTATAAGACAGAAATTGTGAAACTGGAAGAATAAACACAATTACTCTATCAGCACCTCCAGTTCTGAAGATTACTTAGTTTAAAAGCAAAATGTTTTCTTGTTACATTTAAAAGAATTCATAGTTTAAAAAGTTTTAAAAATGTACATGTATATTAAAAAAAAGTTATATAGATTTTTACTGTGAAATTGTCAGTGCTCATCAACAGAAAATTACATGCTACATGAATGCACTTTATGTACTGACATTCACATGCATATTTGGGCAAGGAATTCAAATCCATGGTTGAGCAAGAAGGATCATTTTTAGAACCACAGATTCTTTTTAGAACTACAGATCATCCAATGTATGTGTAAGCTGCTCAGATAAATTAATACTGTGTGAGGTAAAAATCTTTCTTTGTAACTATTATTTCCCCCCTTTAAATACTATGCTGAGAAAAACAGTTTTGACAACTTGCATAGGGAAAGCTTAGACACACACAACAGTAAAGATGACCATTTGAGTTCCTTTTTAAGTTGCTGGCGAGTCAGAAATTTGTCTGCATCTGCAGTTGGGACATTTGTTCTTTTCTACCAAGTAGAAATATTTCATTTTCTGCCCCAATTAACATCATAAGACTTGTCACATTAACTATTCTGTTAAAACCCCAGCTACTTAGGCATTAGCGCATGGAGAAGATTTATCTGTTAATTCTAGGATAACATAGTACTGTCTGACTGTTGGCAGCTATCTGAGTAATAGGATTGGACAAAATGCAAGTATTACCATGTCCATTAGAGGTTCTATCAAGATTAATGTTGGTTGTTAATGAATCCGAAGAAGATTCTGAGCTCCCTGGAATTCAGGTGTATTGGGCACATCAATTCAAAACTATCTTCAGCCAAGATGGAAACCTGCTGTCCGTGTTTACCCTTTGTGTAAAAAGTCAAAGAATTCTAGCAGTTGAAAGGACTGTTTTGACCTGGGTCTCAGTGAAAAACACACTATGCCAAACAACAGAGAGATTCAGGTGAGGGAAGGGCGTTCGGACCAAAGGTTCGTGATTTGAGTGACAAAGACAGGACTTCCACAAACACAGGCTGCTCCAAACTAACAAGATGGCAGCCCAGGCCCTTGAAGAATGTTGCTGTTGCAACACTGCGAAGAATTCTTAATGTAGCAAATACAGGGATCCAGGAGCTGGAACTGTCAAAAGTTTCAACAGTTTACAGACTACTACAGTTACTCAGCTGCAATCTCAGCAAAAGCAGGAACAGGCCTTTATTACACCAACCATCAAGTTTACCTTCCAGGCTCGAATCCAGTGCCAGCATACTCAAATAAAAACCAGAGAGAAGAGCCTGTGTTGCCCAAACAGCCTACTTGTACCTGGCTATACAGCAATAATTTCTGGGCAATGGTGAAAATTATCTACACTATAACAGCCTTTTCCCACAAGCACATTCACAATGAAAACAAGCTGCGAATTTCAGGATAAACCTAAGTCTAGAGAAAGCATCTCTGTTTGAACTTGTGTTTACAGAGAAACTTTGGCAGTCCCAAAAAACAGCTAAGCCCTGATTTCCGTGCTTCTATATACTCTGCAATATATCTTGTGTGGACTAGAAGTGAATCCTTTGCATTCCAGAAGCATCAAAGAACGACTGCTGAAGAAGACTAAAAGTTTTGTGAGTGATTGCTGGCGAGATGTGTGTGTGTGTGTCTGTGTCTGTGTGTGTGTGACACAGCTGCAGCCAGACAGGACATTAAATGTCCCAGCAGAGCTGTTGCTTACACACATCCTTTAGCATACTGTCAACATTGGAAAAGAATCTGTGCTGGAAAATACTGAGAAAATACGTTTTTCAATACATGGTACATAGTCAGCTGAGCTAAGAAGCAGCAAAAGCACATGAATTAGCTGACATCCTAAGTTCAACCAGCAGTATGGACAAAATCACGAAGACAGAAGTGGTCAGAAAAAAGGAACTAGACAGGTGAAATAAGAGCATACAAGACAGAGAGTTGAATGAACAGATTATATATGGGGTTTGCAAGATTTTAAGAAAAAAAGTTTAAAGCAGTATGTCATATAAGCACATTTCATTCTGAGAGAAGTACTTCAGCAGATCAATTTTCTACTGAATGTCTTCATTGACCACACAAGATTTTTTTTTCAAGGATTAATGCTGAGCAAATACAGCGTAAAGAAACCCTTTTCAAGAAGTATTTACAAACAGCCATTTGAATGAAACCACAAAGTGCTTTAGGTGGTATTTGGTTTACCTCACCATTCACACTCTAAATAATGAAAATTACTCGTATTTGCAGAGAGACAAAAATTTCTCCATTAATATTTTTGAGAACATTAAATAGAAATAAACACAGGATAATACCTTTAAAGTTTGTGTCTGGAAGTTATGGTTGTATAAAGGGTAAGATGCAATGACTATGTTTATAAAGCCTGTCAGGAAAGACTGCAACATTATGAATATTGTTGACTTTCTCACCTTCCATATATATCATCTTCACCTCTTCAGCTAGCTTCCAAACATAATTACCTGTATGGCATACCAAACTACCAATAGCAGAGAGAGACATCATATATGTCACACTTGCTGGCTCCCACACTTACAGGCTTACTATCTGTCTGGAAAGAAAATGTGACCTCATTGGAGCATTCAAAGAACAGTTTAATAGGTAACCAGTGCTTTATTGTCTTAGTGAGGATTACCTCATTCCCAAAATCAAGGCCCATTAATAGAGTTATCAAAACACACCTGGCAAGGTATCCTCTGGGTATGGGACCCTGAATCTTACTGGCCTGATTCCTTGAACTGTGTGGTCCAGAAATATAACTTTTCTATACAGACATATTTTAAAATTAAGGATTCACAGATTCGGCACTTTCAACATTTCCTACGTTCATTATCTACTACTCTCTCCTTTAGAGCACCCATCCCAGCCTTGAAAGAAAAAGAGTTTGCTGGAGTGTTTCAAGACGTCCTCCTTACAAAGCAATGTTGTTTAATTAGAAATAAGTACATTCTCAGGGAATTCAAGAAAGAGAAAAGATTAGATGGATAATGAAAATATCAAAAGCTACATTAAATCCTACTTTTTTTAGAACAGTATAAACTCATGTGCTTTAGGAAATATGCTAACAACATAAATATTTGAGGATAGAAAGTTGCTTCTCAAATACATTAGGTCTGCTCTTGTGCACTCCTTTGCTGTGTCCATGCACTGTATCAAATACTTGCCATGTATACCTTACCAATGATTTAAACTGTACTTCATGTATTCCTCTACTGGAAAACTCCAGTAGAGAAGCAAGGTTGGGGCCCTTACATATTGGATGACTGAGATTTTAGTATTAGAATCTCATCCCAAGCTGAATTCAGAAAGATCACCTCTGAAACATGTAGGTTAAGCCAGAAAACTAGTGTTCTTCAATATAGCAGTGAGCTGTAAGACAATATGGAAAATGTCTTAAAATACGAGTATAATTTTGCCCCTTCACATTAATCTGCTTTCCTCTCATGGTAAAGAGGTGAGAACTAACTGAAACAATACTTTGACTGGGATACTCTCTAAATTATTAAAAAATTAGGATGTTACACATGGAGTTCTTTCATTCAAAGGGCATTGTTTCAGTTGTCTTCAAATACAAATCAGCACTTTTAAACAGTTTTTCTTGTATCCCAAGAGATACCACATACTAAGTCTACAGCTATCCCAAGGTAGAACGTAAAGGGGAATGATACAGGGTGATCTTTCTCCTGATGTGGTCACCTAACCTGGCAGAGTATATACCATGGCAAGACTGCAAACATCACAAAATATAAGTTATTCAAGTATGAGATGAAAATACCATTTCTGAAAACAAATCCAGGACACATTTGTGAGAAAGTGTTTACTCTTTTCCTCCTTTCCCATCTTAATTACCTTCACAAAAAAACATCGACTACAACTGGCAATAGATGAAAAGTAGAAATCTACAATACAGCCAAAAAAACTGAACTAGGAAAATGCTGTTTCAAGGGAAACTAGTCCAAATTACTGTAAAGACTTGTATGTAACCAAGAATAAGTTACTAATCCAGAATGCCGGTTCATTCTGGCTGTTTAGGTATGAGGCAGTGAAACAACCCATGAACAAGAAAAATACACACAGTGGTTCTGCAGTATTGCACTACATAATCTGAAGCAGTAGGCAGCAATAGAAGTTTTGTCTTGCAAGTTCCCACAGTCATTCCTTAAAGACAGTAGGATAGAAAGGAAAATGTACAGATCATACTTTCACATCGAAAAAAAGTAAATGGAGGAGGTTTTCAGTTGGCCACATACAGACACATTAGCTTAAGCTTCTCAAAGGAAAAAAGAAAACTGAACAAAGCCATCTTTGTCTTGCTTCCTTGCATCAGTTGACAATCATGGTCCATCACAATCAGCTTACACTCAGGTATAATAAACAGTACTGAGGAGGTTATATTTTAATGTGAGAGATGTAATTTGCTGCTGGTGACAGGTTCAAACCATGCCTGTAAACCCATCATATAACACATCCTCTTTTAGTCCTACTTAGATTTAAAATAATAATACTGAAGGATAGGTTTTGGCTTTGGTACACACTGCAGGCACTTCAAAAGGGCATACAGGGAAACGTGATGCATTTTGATTGACTCATCCAGAGGACTTTTTGGGTGCATCCAAAAAACAACTTAAAGAAAGCGTGCACATGCTCCCATCACATAATGGTGCTCCATCACATTAGTGCATGTGTGGATGTGCATGGCTGTGCAGGAGAAAGAGAAAAAGACACAGAAGGAGGAAACTTCTCACCCCATTAGGCACTGAGTGCTTCCAGAAGCTCTGCAAACCATAACAGCAATTTCCCTCCCTGCCCTGCCCCCAGGGTTCATCTAGTCCTTGCACCATCATAAAAGCAGGAAAGCTGTAGAATCACAAAACTCTTGCCCTATTTCTTACACTTAGCATCTTCTTGTTGACATCTTGGGTTAAACAGACCTCTGGATGGCTCCAGTGCAAGCATTGTTACAGTTTGATTTTATGTTTCTTCTCTTTTCCTTTGTGGAGAAAAAAACCTGTTGAGTCAAGCTGAAAAAATTGTCGCTTTGATGTATTCTCTTACAGTAAAGGACATAGCATTAGAAATTAACTGTCCCAAAACAATAAACTTAGCAGACTTAGTAAATCTGAATAATAATTTATCTCAAATTAGTCTGGGGAAACCAGTTTGCCTCTGAATATTTGCCCCCAAACTAAAACAAGGCAAGTCTTCGTAAAATTTAGTTGGTATTTCATTATTATTTTCCATTTCCTACCCCTGCCAATAACCAGACCAGATCTGAAAGGCTGTCACTTTTGCAAGTTTGCCTTCTCAGATGGCCTAGTCCCCCACCTCAGATTCTGAATGTCAGGGTAGTTTAGATTGGTTAATTTAGGCACCTATCCAAGACTATCGCTGCTTGTTTATTAGAATATAAGAAGGTAATTGGAAGGACACACTTTTCCTTAGTGGTAGAAGCAACTGATTGATTACATTATGTGTAATCTCCTATTCATAGAAACAGCAGAACATAGCATTCTACAGGCTGAGATAAAGAGTGTTTGTGTGTGTGTGGCTGAGGGGAAGGGGCACAGCAGGGGAGTAAAATACTAAGAATATCGGTGCACCAGATGAGATGTCAGTGGAATAGAAAGTCATCACAGGATAATGGTCTCCTGCTGCTAAATGAAGGCCAAGGCAAAACAGATGTTGACTCAGAGCAAAGAAGTTTATTTTTAAAGCACAAGACACTGATCCTGTCCTAGTAGTTACTCAGCTAAACTGCCGGTAAAGTATCACTCATTTCACTTGACAGACATTTTAAGGAAAAGCATTACTTATTCCAGGATATTATTGACTTGTTTTATTAGTTTGCTTAAAAAAATCCCAATAAATTCCACCCCCACCCCAGACTTACTGTTTAAGTTCCATCGAGCAGAAATGGAACTAGCAGTGAAAGTATAACCTTTCTGGAAAATTGCACTGAACTTTCATGATTCTGCAACTTTCTGACTGAGGTTGGTTTACTCATAGGCTTCAGGCCATTAAAAACTAAGTTACCTACCAGTGCAACTGGCTGTGTTCAGTCACCTCCACCGTAAAAATCAAACAGTGGTCCTAACGTGAAAATGCAGGAAGGAAAATGGTATGTTTGAGTAAGGAACCCAATCTTTTTGTTAAAGCAGACACTTCTATTTTTGAAGCTCGGACAAGACTAACAATTCTAGATAGAAATCTTGGTTCCACTTACATGAGTGGCACTATACCCACTGATCCACAGGGACTAATGATTTCATCACGTGTTAGTCTGCAAAATGGATGTAGATGAAAAATGGCCAGTGCTGGAAATTCTTCTGTCTGCTTCCCACTGAGGCACTTGGACTCCTCTGTCAGAAAACCACCTCTGTGAGGAATATAATATCTTCTCTCACTTGTTTACAGCCTTCAGAAAATCTTTTAATCCCCAGTTTCTCCTTTGTACATTATATGATCCCATGATCCCTTCTCTCTTTTTTTTTTAATTTTATTTATTTATTTATTTCAGGGTAGGGACTGTACTGAACAGAAAATGCATGGAGAGAGGGTAAAATTCTCAGGCACTGATCTCAGCTATTGTCACTGAAACTACTATGCCAGAAGATAATAAAAACTGACACCTCACTCAGTATGCATCTCTGTTCACTAGTCTTCTGTTGAATGCAAAGACAAATGAAAGGCCTTGACAGTCCCACCCAAGATACTTTACAGATTTGGGTATGATTATTTGAAGAATTATTTCAACTTGAGTTACGACTTTTCATCAAAAGTACATTTGGAAGAAGACAACTCCTAAACCAAGAGGACAAGAAACTTTCCTAGCAAGTTCTGAATAGCTGTGCTTTGGAAGAATTCTATTCTGGAAAAAAACCATCACAACTACAACTTAGTGTCTTCTTCTGGGAGCCATTATTAAATCCTTCCTTAGAGTCTACATTTTAAAAAATCATGGACATTTATGAGCAGAGGTCTCCCTAAAAATCAGCAGAAACCAGGCTCCCAAGTCTTTCTGCTCTGGAGAATCACAGTTACATTTTCAAGTCACTCAGGTGCTTCAGAATTGTACAGCTGTTCATCTCTCAATAACCTCTTGGGTATAATAGACAGCATTCCTAAAAAAATTAGTTCATCTGTTAAGCTTCTCTAACCAATGCAAGAAAAGTATCACACAAATGCATTTAATCTGGTTTTCTTGATGTATATTGACCATCTCTCTACTAAATTAAACATACTGTCCTAAATTGAGCAGCTGTACTATAATTTTCATACTTTTCCTAGCACATTCCCATTGGTCAAAGGATAGTAGTTCAAATGTAGACACTAACAAAAATCTCAGTTCCAAAAATCAGTATTACATATAACTAACAATACAAACAATTATGTCAGTACTAGTTGGAAACACACACATACTGTAGTGATATTAAATTGCAGCTCCAAGAAAATAAGAAGTCACTACTCCTCACAAAATAATAACTATAACATTGACCACAGTCTGTTTTTAAATACTAATCTGTTCATGCATTCTGGTCATCAAAAGATGACTAAAACTAGATTTATTAAAATGTGCTAGCTAATGAACCTGCTAAACTCAACCCAGTTTCTCATTCTAGACAGAGCTTTAACATGTTTGAATTTAAGTTTGCTGTAAAATGGGGATAATTATACTTTCATTGCTCTTTATATCTTGTCTATATAGACTGTTAACTCTGTTGGGCAGGAACAATCTTGCTTGACAGTTTACACCTCACAGCAGGAATGAAAAAGTACTTTAAAATTGGACTGATTTTTCCAAAGAAATAAATTAAGAATGGTATTATTATTGGTAGTAGACTTCAGATGATATTTAAAACATACTATTTAAATGCTACTTAATTTAGTTTCTGGTTAAGCACCATTTTCTACTGTAATCAACTATCAGTGCATAGCTAAAAACTGGTTGTTCTCTGGAACATCCTTTTTAGAAGTGGTTCTGAATCCCCTTTGCTCTATCCACTTTTGTCATATTTCCCTGTCCTCATGGATATGTGGGGCTCTGCCAAACAACAGCAAATCCATAATCCACTATTCATTTATTCCCTGGTTATTCCACACGTGATTCTACAGGTAAGCTCTGCAGATGTTTAAGAATTAATGACTAGAAAAAGTAAGAGGGGTTAAAAATGACTCCTGGAACTAGATGTCACTGTCCAGTGTCATCACGTGCATAATGTGACAGGCAAAACGTGACACAAGGTGACAGTCAAGAGGTTCACATTTCAGTTATAGCTGATTGCAAGTTAAAAACTTCTTTGAACAGACACAAAAGTGTGCATGAGCAGGAAAGTGATAGAGCAAGCACACACAGAGCCTCATTCAGGTGAATCTGAGGGGCTGGTGGAAAGCCTGGTGAATATGGATTTCACCATCTGGAAATGAAGCTGCTATATGTTTACTAGAGTTCTCACAAAGAAGATTGATCATTTCCAGATTTCCCATTTTGTTGGGCTGGATTAACATCTGGAGAAAAGAAAAGCTGTGTTTGCTCTTGCAGAAATTTCTACTACTTGTATGCATTTATTGAAGCCTGTGAAATCTTGGGATATCAGAGATTCCAACTGCTAACCAAACCTTTACACTTCCTAGATAGTGGAATTGAGCTAAGAAGGTTTTTGCCTGTTCTTGGTAGAACAGTTACTGCTGCTATATAGAATGACAGGAGAAGTTTCTGTTAGATCCTTGCTCATAGAAAACTTGTAACATTAGTGCTTTTGTCAGAAATCTGTTCTGTTGAAAGCTCCCTTTTTCATAAGGGAGGCAGTCAAGTCTAACTGCTCTCAGTCTGCCAGGTTTTGCTGTTATCTCTTCTGAGTAATTGTCCAGAGTTCTGCATGATAACTGTTCATGAAATATAAATTTTAAAGAATCAAGTACATACTTAATATCGTTCATCCTATGGATTAATGACGCAGGTATCAAAGTATTTTTGGACAGAAGAGTTAGAGTTAATAAAAATTATAGATTTGTGTTTTTATTTAACCATTAATAAAACTATTTATTTTGTAGACTATTTTATTTAAAGGCCCATCACTTTGAGTATTAGTTACAAGAAGGCACTTTTCCAACCATCTCTCTTTCATATATTTTTCACAGTATGATCTGAAATACCTCCTTGCACACAAATGACAATCTGTGATGGTTTTGGACAAGTTTTATGACACTCTCTTTTTAAAAGGTATTTATAATTTTTTTTAAAAGAGGGAAGACATTTCCTTTAAGAAAACATAGGCATTAAAGCTAACGTATTGATGGAAATAAATGAAAGCTATTTTAAAAATAAAATGGAACATTACTTCTAGAAAAAAAGAGAGAGTTTCTTATCTTCAGTCTGATTAGGAATTGCCTCTATAGAATTCAAGGGAAAAAAGATAGCTTTTATAAGCTCTAAATCAGCAGTTTGTTTGTACTCAGAA
This sequence comes from Manacus candei, assembly GCF_025592945.1. Lineage (NCBI taxonomy): Eukaryota > Metazoa > Chordata > Aves > Passeriformes > Pipridae > Manacus > Manacus candei. The sequence goes on along the minus strand of NW_026138076.1, from coordinate 43,973,119 downwards.
AAGTGATTTAGTACAGGTTTAACTTTAGGCACATGGTTAAATTCCATTGATTCCTATGGAAATAAAGCAGATGTGCTTGGAGTTGATCACATGCTTAAAGAGTGTTGAATTAAGGCCTTTATACTTTACAAGTTCAATATACCAAATGGTAATTAATCCTCACTGCACTTCTCAAGGAATGTCTCATTACCAAATGCAACTAGTGGGACTGGAGATTGCCTAATAACTCATGTGGTAACTAATTAATTTGGGCTACAAAATGCAGTTGTAGACCTCCTAAGCTGTCTCATTTTTCTTGCACTGCAGAATTGTGGATAGGAAGGAGGTGCTAATGGTAAAAAAAAAGAGTTTCTTGTCAATAGGAGAACTTCAGTTAATGCTTCTGTGTTTGAGTGTGCATTCATGGTAAGCAGCCTATATTTCAATCATTGTTGGTGATATATTGAGAATGAGAAAATAAATACATGCAGTATGTAGGCAGAATGTATTCTTTGTGGTCAAAACAATGTAAACAGGAGGTGAGGAAGAATGATAGGGAAGAGAAGCAAATTTGATAGCACACTAAAAAAACCAAAGCTTCCTTGCTGTGGAAACATCTAAAACAACTAAACCCTGGCAAGCAAAATCTCTCAAACCTTTTAAAACAAATAGTTATAAACAACAGCTTGTGAAACATTTAAATGAAACTTGCCATTACTTCTCAAGCATAGCCCGTATAAGAAAGTAGGAGGGCACTTCCATCAGCTCAAACTGCCAAACAGCCAATATTTTTTAACATCAGAAAAGGCCAGAGGAAAAAGGAGGCTTTTTATATTTTAGGCAGCTTGTGGTAAGCATGGTTAAAAACTCCAAACCAAAGACAACCAGGCTTTCACCAATCCCACAACAAGTTTTCAGGGTTGACTTCATTAACAAATATACATATGCCTCCAACTAGATATTTCAGTTGGTGGACTTAATCAAGAACAGATTAAGCTTTATAGTTGTAGTAGAAGACATATCCAGACTTAAATCAGTTCTGTAAGATCATTTTCTACAATGATCTAATAATATATCAGTTTTTTACTAGATCTACATATTTTACCTTCATCTAAACTCTGTCCTTTACATCAGAGTTTGTCAGTCATCGATACTGCCACAGGTAAGAGCCTTTCATTATTCATCAGTACTAGAGAGAACCAATATTCTCTTTGTAGAAAGGAGAATCTGCCTGAAAATGCTGGGACATGTGACTTCCCCCTCTCTCCCTAGTAATTTTAAGAATAGATTTGAAAAAATTTAATGGAGAATATTTTAAAATTAATAGCTCAGTTCCATTATAATTTTTCTTCCCACTCCCTCCCCCTCCAGTCTTAATAGTCATGAGGTTTCTGAAGAAAATACCAGCATCCAGCTTTATTTACTTTGAAAAGCAAGAATCTGATGTGGAACAAAGCATTCATTAGAAACTGGCTATCATGAGGAGCTAGGCTGTTTTCACCTCATACTCTAGAAGTTTCTTTAAAGATGTGCTGCCTAAATTCCTTTTTCCATAGTGACTCTGTGCTACATCCTTCTGGCAAAACAGCCTCCATGACATCTCCTTTTAACAGGTAGCACATGGGGGAAAAAAAAAAGAAAAGCCTTCCCTAGGAATTTCCAGGGCCAATATTGGAAAATGTGACTACAGACAAGAAATCTGTTGTCTGACTTTTACGTTCTGGTGTAAACTGGGGTAAAAGATTTCCCAATGCCAACGGGTTGGCTCATTGGAATAAACATAGTGGTCAGTGGCTTGAACCTCCTGTGGCCAAGTGTGTCATTAAAACCTGGTGGTCCATGTGTAAGGTGAAACCACGGCCATATAAACACACACGCCATTTCCCACACGTCCTGAGGAATGCTAGAACCTCCTACTTCCCCACTGAGTGATGCTGTTTTGTGGGCAGTGCAACCTGGGAAGCAAACGTAACAGGCTGCTTTTTGCTCCTTGCAGTTTAAAATTCAATGGCTCCCCAGAAATACTTCTGTGGTTGAGCCAATGACCAAATAAAGCATCAAAGATGATCTCCACAACAAAAATGACTGATTAAACTGGATCATACAGAATTAAGAAATTTCTCTCCAATCCGTGTTTCTGGATAAACACTTCTCCATCAAACAAACAGAATATTTAACATGAGACTCATATCATTAACTCACAGAAACTCTTTATGTTCCTAATGTTAACTGTTACTTGGGATCAAGGCCAGGACACTTGATCCTTGTCATAGGATCAAGACCAGGTTTAATCTAAGAGTAGTACACATCCTTGTAAAACACTCTGTAAGACACAAAAACAACAATGCTCTATGCAACAAAATAGAAAGTTGATGCAGCAGTAACTAATCATTTCAAAAGTAAACCTAACATGAAGTTTTTAACTGTGCTTGGTTATCACTCTCCTCAACTCTAATATGTCACTCAGTAGGCATTATCAAATCAAGTATCATAGTCAAGAACCCTTACGTGATAAGGGCAGGGCTGAAGTCTAGAAAAAGGAGATCAGTCTTGGGCCAGTTATTATTGATAGTAAGAGTTGTTCCCTCTTGTGCCAGAAATGGACAGAATACTAAAAAAGGCAAAAAATAACCAAGGGGGAAAAAATCAAAACAGAAGAAAAAGGGCAACATGGAAATAAAGATAAAGCTACATTGGCAGAGGTGTAGGAAAAGAGTTCAGCATGCACTTTATCAGTTCTTGGCCACACAGGCCTGCTCCCAACAGATCCAAAGAAACCCATTTTCAGATTAAGAGTAAAAAAAGATTGGGCAACCTCCCCAGTGGCAACTTTCAGGTGACTTTCCTAGTGCTTATAGGGGCTGCCCTGGCTGGGAATCAGTTTTGTTCAGAAGGGCCTTTAATTGCACTATGAATTCTGCCACGCAGTACCTCAAACCTGATCTGATATGCTGCCTGCAGGATTATCCAGGCAGTAGCTATGCAGCTTATTTAGGATAATCATTTTGTATGAGGTCCATTTAGAGGCATTAATTGCAGCAAAAGTGTGCTTTCCTTTGGCTCTCCAGCAAACCAAAAAGAAACAACATAGAGGCAGAATTATCCGAGGAGTATTTACATGCTGATATATTTTAAGAATATTAATTATTTATTTTAGAATGGTTCTTTGTTCTGATTCTCCTAATTTGGAATGGTCTTTTTGTAATGCTTTAAAGCCATATGCTGTCATAAGGCCCAAAATAACGTTTAATATGTATCTTAAAAGCTACAGTGAGTGGTGCAAAGTACACACTTATGTTTTGATTAGCTCCATTTCGTGCTATATGTCAGAACAAAAACTCTCACAAACATTGGCCTTACTGTATTGTAGGACCTATGCATAATTATTTCAAAACACAGAAAGGGGCACACAGCAAAGCAATGAATAAAACGTGAAAAAAAAATTCAAGAGAAGTTTTAGATACTACCAACAGAGCACTTTCTGTAGGACTAGCTTCTTTTAAATCCAACATATTTATAAGGGTACCCTGCTCAAAAAAAAAAAAAAAAAAAGCTGTATATAAACTAGATAGCATACATAGCTGCTCTGTTTAGAAAACAGCAAAGTACCATGTAAAAAAGTCTCTGTTTAGTCAGCCCACCCACTATGAAAGAAAAAAAAAAAAAAAAAGAAAAAAGCTGACATTTAGAAAACAGGATATACTGAACAGTTTTCACAATTGTGCCCAGTAAATCTGATAGAGCTTTTTGTGTAAATTCTACAGTATGAGCCCAATCCTGCAAGTTACCAAGTATTGGGAAATGTAAGCTGTTCAGGATAAAAGTTGAAACAGCATTATAAGTCCAGCTTTCCTTTACAGTATGGCATTTAAAGAAACCACTAGTTAGCAGGGAAATAGGAAATCAAACAGTAAGTGTGAGGCAAATATCAAAACAACCCCACCTTTTGTAAAAGTGGTCTTTTCAGTCCTACAATGGACATGACAAAGTATTGTTACTGACAGACCAAATAGGGGGTTAAAAAAACCTGCAACCCCAAAATAAGTACATATAAACACGAGAAGAAAATCCAAATAACTGTTAAATAAAATTTTCAGAGCACAGATTTTTCCCTACGCGTTTGGAAAATGCTCGGCACAATGAGGTCCAGATGCTAATTGGAGCCAACAAGCTCATTGCAGAGCCAATACTGCACAGAATTATCATGCAGGTCACTTTGGACACGCTGCTCGCTGCCTGGTGCAGAGGCAGCCCGTGTGTGACACTGCTTGGGGCAGTCTCAGGCTGGGGGTGACGTCAGCTGTCAAATGATGCAGTGAATTATGAGTGTTATGGTGGGGCAGGTATATGTGGATGGTGACATTCAGCCTCGGAAACCACAGCAATAATTTCAGTCCTGCAAGTTTTAGACTTTCAACAGGCACGAAGCCTGTATTTACACACACGTGCATGTGCATATATATATATATATATGCATCCATCCATCCATTTCTGGTTAAAAATACTGCAATAGGGGAAACATTTATTGTGGAAAAACAGGATAATAAAGAAATGCCACTCTTTATTGTGTTACTTGTTCTTAAGCACTGGGCCTACCTTTGTCTCTGCTCCTGGCTTACTTGCCTCCCTCTCTTCACCCCTGCCCACAGCACTCGCAGTTTGAGCAGAGAGGCTACTAGAAATACAAATGAACAACTAATAATGCTGAGGTTATGTATACAGAGCCCTTACAAGTCTCCACTGAGCCAGCTGAGGAGTTCTCACCTCTTCATCACTGCCCCCTGAAGAAGTCTAATTAGACCCTAAGATCAGCTGGCAGAGGTGCTCATCTAAGCCCTCCAGCCTGTTCCCCTCGATGTGAGATGTGTTCATTTAAACAGCAGGTCTTTTCCATCTCCCTCAGACCTATGAATGATAAAGAGCATAGGCAACAGATAAGGAACAACTCTAAACACTGTAGAAGCATAAACAAAACTTTAATTGCAAGCTGAGTGACTTTTTTTTAAAGTGCAAACAGTCCAACAGAGGCATCCTATACTAAAAATTCCAACGCAGAATTCCTGCAAAAAGCAAAATCCATTGCCAAGGAGTCTCCCCTTGAGTATTCACTGAACCTTACTAACTAGACAGTGGTTGAAGGGGATTCCATTGGGGCACTCACAAAATCAGCCCTTGTACAGATTTGTGTCAGCCTTGCATCTCAGAAACAGAGTAGTCTAAGAAACAGCAGCACACTGTCAACTCGATGGCAGGCCAAGCAATTCAGCTCCTGACAGGTTAAAAAAGTGCTCATTGTCTGAGTAGCAAGTCAATACAAGCCAGGAAAAACTTTTAGAGATTAGACCAGTGGCTAAACTTCAAGGAACAGAGGAAGTTATGCTGAGGAATCCACAGCTTTTTTCTTCTTTTCTCCTTCCTGCCAGGGAAAGGAGGTTGGAGCTGCTGTGCAGGCTGGCAGGCAAAGCAAGAAGATGAAGGAAGCTTCCCTTTAGCTCCTTTTCTCCAAAATTATAATATGTTCTCTCACCCAGTTTCCTTGAATACTGCAGAAAGATAAGGAATTACTCTAAAATCAAATGTTTTCCCTTTGTCTTCTGAACAGAGGTAAAGGGTTTAACTCTTTCAAAAACTACTAACTGGAGGATCATCCCCAGGAATAAGTCCTGAAGGGTACTTTCAGAAGGAATGTGTTTGCTAAGATTTAAATCACCCTATTTTGGGAAATCCTAATTTCAAATTATAATTACAATAAAGATAAAAGGACTACATCCACAATTTTCATTAGTGTCTCTCCAAGCTTAAAAAATATTTCCTATCTCTCTTGTTCAGTGAATGAACACTTAGATCCTGCGTGTCCCACCAAACAGATATACATCAGTGAGATGCATTACAAGCGACTGAGTTCTGTTAAAAGGCCTTAAGCTGTAAAATGCTGCTAAATTATATAAACATTTTAGATGCATAGGCTATTGTTTACACAACAAAATGCTACAGACTTTTTTTAGAACCAGACATCCAACAGTCAAAAACTGTAATTTGTTAATATAGGGTTCAGACAGCAAGTCTGACCACCACTTTTTGCATCCACTTGCCCTGGAAGAAGTAGTAGTACATCCATTAAAAATTGTTATTGAAAATATTCAGAAGTTTCACTATTCAGTTTATGCTCCTTCAACTGAATTTTTATCATACTTGAGGACATGCACATTTGGAGTTGGTCTAAATGTGGCAGAACTGAGAGCAAACAAAACTAATCCGTGTGTCATTGAATAATGATATACAGGAAGCGAAGATAAGCAGATAAATAAATCCTTGTTTTTTTTCCTGGAGTCTCAAAGACTGTACACTCTAGGAAAACTTCTGTTGTTTTTTAGTTGTTGGACAACCCCAGGTATGGAAAAGTGCTAAATTCATGTCCCTGTCCAGATCATCCACATCTTTTTAGACTCATGAAGCATTCCTTGGCAATATCAGAAGAGAGATAAGTTCTTTGCCTATACCATATTTAGGACCACTATAGAAAGTGCTAAAAAATGACATGTTTCTCTTGCCTACTCTTCCAAATTTTATGCCTCTCTCTAAGCTCCATTGGGGCATTGCTATCTGTTTGCCAAATTGAAAGGAATATACAACCGTACTTGTATACATTGAATTAAACAACTGGTATAGTAAAGAACTTGCAGTCTGGCAATTGGACTGAACAGGGTGGCTAATAGCAGGGGATATGTATCAGAAACCCTATATCAACCTAAAATGGTGCCTCCAGAATGCCTTGCACAAAACCAGGTAAAGGTGTGATAACATTATCAAGGAAAAGTGAAGTAGAATCTATGCACTCTGGAACCTGATAAAGCCTCAGTAAATGTAAGGACTATCATTCTGTATCTTACTTAAATGTGGTCTTAAAAATATTTACTAAATTGCTAACCACGAGACTAAACAAAAGCATTACCACCATTATAAATCAAGATCAAGGCAGTTTCATGCCAGGCAGGGAGGCAGCTGATAATTTAAGAAGAGTGCTACAGATATTATGAGAGGTGAGAGATGATGACGATCCCATTGCTGCTTTTTCTTGGGATGCAGAAAATGTATTTAATAGGGTAGGATCAAATGCTGATATCTACAATATGCCTCTTGCAAGTTTTGTTTTGGATTAAAACTCAGAAACCTAATTAAAACAATTTACTTTCACCCATTAGCCTTAATCCTTATGAATGGCTTACTGTCTTCTCTGGTTATTTTACCAAGAGGCACTTGAAAATGATGTCCTCCCTCTCCTGTCCTACTTTGCACTTGACCTTGAACCTTTGGCCATCTCCTGCATTTTTATTCTGAAAAAGTATTTGACATCCAGAAACTATTGGTATGAGTAGGTGAAATTCAGACAGTTATTAAAAGGCATTTTCGAAGAACAACAAAGACTTTCAATGCACTGGTGTACCAGAGGCATAATACCAGAATACCTAAAATTTTCTCTATTGCCTAATTCCCACTGAGATCAACTAGTGTTATGAAGTTTACTTGTTTAGGGATATTTTAAAAAAAGCAGTAGATTTCCAAAATTTTAAAAACATGGGTTACTCCTCAAAATAAGAATAAGGCCTATTATAATTTAATAGTTCAAAAAACACAAAGCTCTGCCAACTGTAGAATGAAGTTGCTAGTTCTAAGCATTTATTTTTTAATCCTTGATAATTTTTCCAAAGTGTAAAATGCTTCCAAGTAAATCTGAAGCTCAAACAAAAGTAAGAGAGACATACAGTGAATGATTAAAGCACAGAAAATAATTTAATAGGTTTCAAAACTGAGATAGTCTGAACTGTAGTCTTTCAAAAACACTTGCTAACATTAGCAAGCTTATATAGAGACAGTTAAAGTTCCTCTCTGTTTGCAAGTAATACACAGTTCCATCCAGTTGCTCTAAAGAAACAAAATATACTAATGGGAGAAGAAATTCATACCCCTGGGAAATATATGAACTGTTGTTTCTGTAACTGAATTACCCAAGTTCCTACTCCACCATGAAAGAAAACACCCATATTTAAAAGTATCCACCTTTATGTTTCCAACTAAATCCCTAACAGCACAGTTACACACATAAAAAGGAGAAGAGGCTTCAGGTTGTGTGATATACCTCCATCTAGGGTGACCCATAGATTTCTTAAGGGAGGGTTATAAGTTTTCTCCCAACTCCCTTCTTAAGGGAGGGTTATAAGTCTTCCAATCATTCTAAAAAACAAAAAATTGAAGGCTTTGTCATGCCACTACAATGTTATTCCAAAAGACAATCTTCTATCCGTTACAGTTCTCACCATATACTAGTGAAAGGGCTTTCCTGACAACATAATTTCACCTACTTGCAGCAAAAAATTTTAGATTATAAAGTCTTTTTCAGTGTTGCTTCATTTTTAGTTTTTTTAGCAGCAACATTCAGGTTGCTTTTTGTCAAAGCTGTTGGCCAGCTTTCAAAATCTACAGAGCGAGTACATATTAAAACTCACCTATGAACAAGCACAAGATACAGCTGACTGGGCTTTATGACTCACTCAACGGATCTGTGCATGTCAGAGACTGTCAGCAGCTTTGGAAATATCAGTAAACCATGTACAGTAAGTAGCATTTCCAGCTTTTAAGAAAAACAAGACTCACTCTTTGGTAAAACTGAGAAAACTAGATGTTGTTGAAAGAAATGTCCTTGAAAAATCTTAAAACACAGAGAAGGCTAAATAAAAACTAACCAAGAATATTATTGCTTCATACTTTCTTTATTATGAATAGCTTTCAAACCTTTTCACCATGCTGGAAAGGCCAGCTTTGTCAGTGTGTGCTTTTGCCCTTCCAAGCTCTTACTGCTCCTCTGCCCATCAACCATCAGCTTAGCAGGATGCACATTGTTCACTTGTATTTCTTTCTGCCATTTTTTCAATTTTTAGACCTCTACCTGCTTGATTTATTTTTCTCTCTGTGCTAGAAAAAACACCCAGCTAAGAAAAAAAAAATACAAATAAGCTTCCAGCTAAAAGCCACAGAATTCCTGAGGTTGGAAGGGATCTCCAGAGGACTTCCTGCTCAAGCAGGATCATCTAGAGCAGGTTGCCCAGGACCTTGTCTAGAGGGATTTTTAAGTATCTCCAAGGGCAGAGACTCTACAACCTCTCTGGGCAACCTATGCCACTGTTTGAGCATCTCTCAGTAAAAAAAAAAAAAAGCAAGCACAAAAACACCCAACCTGCTCAATCTCAAACAATTAAATCCCCCCAAACAAACAAACAAACAAAAAAATCACACCACTATTTCAAAAGCCAGATGACATATTATAATCTTTCTTCCACTCAAAAAAAAGAGTTAATTTACAAACTCTGAGTGACTAGGCCTATGCAAATCTGAGTACCTAGGCACCTGTATATATGCAAGTCTCTTCTATGTTTATTAAAGTATTTCAATAGGAAATGGTCTATTCAGAAATAATCATTTATCCCCAATGCTGTCCTAGGGCAGGACAAAAACAAGACAAGAATATATATCAGTATACATTTCAACATACAAAGCATGTTAAAAACAGCTGCACATCGTATTTTCTTGAGAATAGAAATTGTAAATTCTGCCCAGATGAAATAAATATATTTAGTTTAATGGTTTTTTCTATTCAATATATAAACTTGTATTACCATACATATTAACTTTCAAATATTTCTATTATGATTGGGGACAGAGATTATTTGATAACATATGACGTGCAGTGCATACAATACTGTATCTAGAAACTGAATTGATATGTTACATTTTGAAGAAAAGGATGGGCAGAACCATGGTTTATGCTTGACATTTCACTTCAGCATAGGAAAAGAACAGATTTCAACATAGAAAAATTGGTGAAATCCTGCTCTTAGGAAATATGCCATTGTTTTCTAAGGTTTTTAGATGGAGTAAGAGAAAATGTCATTTTAAAGTCTCAGCTGACAGTTCGCCATCAATGTTTTAAACCCAAGGCTCATCTTTATTGAGTACAACAGCAATTTCTCTCTTCCTTAAAATCTTTACTGCTTTGGTAGTTGTCCTCCTCCACCTCCCTTAAGGCCTTGAAATATATGACTTTCCTGTGCTTTGAACAGGTTTGCATTTAGATCTGAGAGAGAGATCACATTTCCTCAGTAGTGTCATTTCAGTGAGTTTGGCTGGAGGCTTTTCAAAAGAGTAAAGAAGGCACTCAATTCCCACTGAATTTCTGTGACACATATTCTTAGGAAAACCTCACTTTTTCCCTGCACTTTCTAGCAATGACTATTTTATATACTCTGGTTCTCTTCTTTACCTATTGCGGCAGATAGCCCTCATTATTTGAACACCTACACTGATTTTCTGTGACTATTTGTGTATAAAGGTTATGATAAATTCCACCTGCTCAAATCCAATTCTCTGACCTTTGTTGTTGCCAAAAAGTTCCAATCTCTTTTCAGCCAGTAATAATATTGGTGTCAGCTGCCAGGTCCCTTCCTTTGTGAACTTTTGCCCATTTAAACTAATGGTGTCTTATTTGTTTTATGATTGTTTTTCTTCTAGTAGCCGCTCTTCTGTGAAGCATTCTCTTGGCTATGTAAGTCATACACCAATCTGGAGGACACCTGCTTTTTAGGACTTGCTGCCAGACCTATTTGAAAAGTCAAATCTCCACTAAGCACATCAAACACTCTGGTCTCACTAGATCAGAAACACTGTGAGTTGTTTAAGAATGTGGCTTGACATTATACATAATCTGGTCTAGCTGCAGGTGGCTGCCAAAAGGGGAAATCCTGCTCTCCCTATCCCCCAGCCCATGAGCTGAACGCTCTCTCCCTCTCCTCGCTTCCACTAGGATGCAAAGATCCGGAGGCCCCTGGCTGAATCAGTTTGGTGAGCTGCTCCAACGGGGAAATCATGTTTTACCCCATCGAGAACTGAGTGATGTTTGCTGAACTGACACCCTGGCAGCAGCACGACGTGCTAGACCTAATGTAAGGGAGAACATACTCCTGGGCAGGAGTGAAAGGAAGATACTAGAAAACCCAGAGATGACGTAAGAGAAAACCTCAAGCAGCAAGTACACGGGCCACGGGTGAGATCAGTCAAGATATAGAGCTGAAGATAAATACGAGAATCAGCTGATATGTAGCATCATGCAATTTCTTGTGAAATATTTTGGCAAAGAAAGATGGTATTGATTAGAAGGATTAATGCAATAGAGGATGTTCTGAGCTTCGAACTTCCATCCAACTGCAGTTTTTTTAGATAATCAAGACATTCTTAGTACACTTTTTTTCTTTTCCCAAGACTATTCATAATCTGCTTTTCACAGACAGAGTTTTACTCTTATGTATTGCAGAATACAGTCTCAAAAGGGCAGATAGGGGAAATGAAGTGATCATCCTATTCTGAGACTGTAGAATACACTTGGCAAATTGCCCTAGGGAAGATAAATGTCTACATTAAAAAGAAAAAAAAAGATGAAGATGATGAAGAGAAAATACATTAAAAAAGCAAAGCGAAAAAGAATCAGTAAGCTATGTGTTGGAAATTATAGTGATAGGGTCTGCATCTAGCATTTGCCAATGTTAACAATTGTTTCTAAATTTGGAAACAACTAATTCTAAATGAGGTGGAAAATCCATAGCATAGTTTTCATAGTGACTTTCATCCGAGGATCTGAAATTGTTTGGCAAGTAGTAATGAATTAAGATGCACAGACCAGTTGTCTGTTTAGGGAATATTCATAAACATGTTTCTATGAGAAGAAATTAAATAACATTAAATAATACTAAATAAAGCATCTGACATGCCCAAGAATATTCTATTAGAGAACCAAAAATATAACCCAAACCACTTGCCTCCTGAAGACCTATATAAATTCAAGCAATTATATGATACACAATAATGTCCACACAATTAAATATGTCAGCATATTGATTGCCAAAGGGTGAAATTCCCAGTTGTTTAGAAGACATTCTCCTGGACAACAACATTTCTGACTCACACATTACTTATTATTGACTATAGTTTGGTCCAAGAAGATACATATAGTAATCTGTGCTACACCAGACATGTTCAATTACTGTATGATATTAATAGAGCAGCTCCCTGGACAAGGAAAGTAAGCCTCAAAGATGAAGAAACAGGCTAGAGTCTGACTTTGGCTCTGTTATTATAATAATTTAACCATAATAGCTGCTCTAAGACTGTATCAGAAATTCCAACAAGTAAAGGCATCTTAGCTTAGCTTTCAGTGACATGGAAGTCAAAGACAATGTTCCCATAAACTAACAGATCAAAATCTTCCAGATCTTATGACTAGCTAACAGAGAATCATGAGAAAACTCTGCCCTTTGACTCAGGAGCAAAACCAAGCTGTATGGGAAATGATGCTGATAGAATGGGAACCAAAGGGGAACAAACTGAGGAAGCATGCTGTGATTGTCTTTATTTTAAGTGATAGATATCACTGTACAAACAGCAAAAGCAAACTGAGCATTTCATGAGACTGGCACTAAGGGCTGGCAGGTAGTTAAATGAACCACCAAGCTACAGTCAAGCCAGAGTACAGATTATATGAAGTGACATGAAAAAGCCAATAGCTGATTAAAGGGACCAGATCTCCTTGTCTTACCCTGTGAACTCTGTGTGCAATGAACATGCACACCACTCCTACAGCCTCCACGAGCAAGCACTGGGGGATTATAGTTCCAACACAGCCTTGACAAAAGTAAAAAAACAGTTGATAAGATTTCAATGTAATGTGTATCCCAAATGAGGATTGATGCAACCCCCAAGTGGCATCTGTTAGTAATACTGTACTATAGCGAATAAAATAACAGTAATAATAATTTACATTGCTATATACTGCCCTTTAAGGCATCTGAAACTGGCTACTGTCAGAGAACAGATGTAGGACTAAATGGCATGTGTCCAATACAGATGAAAAACCTGATTCCTGACTGTTACATTTACATGAGGAGAAAAAAAAAAAAAGAAAGCCAACAAAGAAGAAATGAGGAAAACCAGCTTTTAACTGTAATATTTATGTGGGTACAGGCAGATCCCAGTAATTTATGCTAGGACCTCATTATCGAAAGCCTAAATTGCACAGAACAGTGAAGTTAAGCCCACAGATGACAGAACATAACTACCTACAACTTTGCTGAGTTGGTCTTTATCTTGACTTAGGTGAGAATATCCCAAGACTACTCTAGCTTTTACCAGCTGTCAATCACTACTAAGAATTTCAGAAATTCAAATAACTTCTCCATGCCCTACACACTTTAGTCACAGAAGGCAGGTGCTGTCATGATAATCTGGAAAATATTATCTTCAGAAAGAAGATCCTTCCCAAGGAAGGATCTAAAGCTACTGAACGTGTAGCCACTTTATGTCCCCAAAGCAGTTCTTAGTGACACAAGTCACTATGTGACTTCCCAGGGAAAAAGAAACCTACTGAAGAGAAAGTTGAGCTTTTCAGTCAAGAAAGCCCAGAGTCAAGTTTACAACTTGCAATGCAGAACTCCTGGAGTACTAACACAATCCTCATAAGTCAAAAAAACGAAGAGGCTGTCTTCACAGGAGAGAGAAAAACATCCCAAGTCTGTACCACTTGATTTATACTTGCAAAGGAAAGTTGAGCGAGTTATGTGTGTAAACAGGGGGTTGAGCTGATGTGTTGCTTTTCTCCTCTTCCATTCTGGGAAATGACTGTGGGTGATCCCTCTTCTTTCTTTTACCTCCCACTGTCTCTTCCTCCTCCACCAGAAAAAGAAATTAAAAAAAAAAAAAAGAAAAACCCAACTGTTTGCCAGTAGACAGTGTGAGTGAATACCAGCTGAAACACCTGCACGCCAGACACATCCAGCTGTCCTCTCCCTTGCCTCTTGCTGACAAGGCATCTGTGCTGCACACCACACACACCAGTCTGCTCGCTGTAGGTAAGGAGACTTTTAATATTATTATTCCCACTGCTCTTGTACAGTTCTCTTTACCCTCCCCCATAGCCTGCAGAGGGGAACTTCTCCACGACGTATAGCAGCCCAGCAAATATGCTCTGTATAACCCAAAGCTATGGCTTTTCAAATTCTCTTATGGTACAATCACCACATCATTCTAGTGTTGGGTTACAGGGCAGCATGAAGTCAGAGCCCTCCTCTAAGCAGGAAATACAAACATTTATAAGGTTAAAACCAGGCCTAATCCTCTACTACAGAACCCCCTCTCTCCACTTTTCACAAATTGCTGTGCTTAGATAACAGCATTACTGCTCATTTCTTCACATTTTTTCTTCCTGGTTGTGCAAGAATCAAGAATAAACTAAGCACAGTAGGAAGTCTTCCACCTTGAAAATTCTAACCTTATTTCAGACATCCCAGAAAGCTGGACAGGAAGGATAAACTTCAAACCAGAGTCAAGCAAAAATTTCAAACCTTAAGATTATAAAATAGAGCTGTATGAATAACTGTATGAATAACTTCTTTCAGATTCTATCTAAAAAGAAAAAAGATTTTTAAAAACTGTTTCAGTTTAACAACTTATTTCCAGGGGTTTCATTTGACAAGACACAAATGAAGTTTTGGAACTCACTAAAACAAAAGAAGTACTACATATAGGCAAGACTGTTTCAAAAGGCAAAGTTGAAACATATCTTTTCAAAGTGAAAAGAATATCTGGCCTTTTTCAACTAAGTATTTTTCACCAAATAATTCACCATATTTTACTATGTACATAATCTTTTCAGTGATGCCCATATTTTACTTTTGGCAAAACCAAATGTTGCATGACTTTTTTTCCTAATAATATTTATAACTAAAAATGGCCTGAATTTCAAAACTGCAAAACACTTGCAGTACTCTTTCACTTCAGTGACTTCAGTTTTGTGGGTTCTCAGCCTTTATAGAAACTGATGCCTGTGTGCAGAAATACAATTTAGGATATTACCATTTGTCATCTAGATTTTAAAACTTTGGCTGCAAGACAAAAATCTACAAGACTGCAAGGCAAAATGCAAAGACATACGCATAAAGAAAGTGTTGTTATTTACATAAAATTGGTTAATTTTAATTTTTCCCATTTTCCAAAACTTAGTGACAAAAATAGTATCAAATATCTGACAAGGTAAAAGTGGCCAAAGGGACCTAATACATTTTATACTTGACTTTTTTTTCTTTCTCTACATACTTTCAAGAACTAAACTAAACACTAGTATCAAATCTTGCTTTTAGTTATACTGGATTGCCTTATAGTTGCTGGAGCTGACCAAGATCTAACTATGGAAGAACAGAAAGAATCTGTAATGTCATTTCCTAGAGCTTTGTATCATCTTTTCCCCTCATTCTCTTGTATATTTGTTTCTAAAACGTGTCCTCACCATTTTCAGATAACAAAGAACATTTTTCAGAACACAAACAAACAAAACCACTAGCAAAGTGTTTGTGATTAATTTTTAATGCTCCACTGGGTTCCATATGTAGCATGAAGAAAGATGTTAGTGCTGGGAAAACAGAATTTCTAAATGCTTTTTAAAGACTACAAAACACTTTACACTTTTTACTCTCAATATAGGTAGTGGTGGTGGTTTTGGTTTTGATATATCCATAAGAAGATGGTCACTTATCAGTAGGAAAATAGACATAGAACACCTTAACATGCCCTTAAAAGTCAATAAAATCAAGTAAAACTAGTGGCAGTGTGGCCATAAAAAAACAGATGATTTCAATTTCTCCCAATGAAGAATATGTGGGTTTGCCATTCTCTCGAGCAAGGACAGGGGCAGACTCCTAAATCTAGCCAACAGTTTTATCCTTTTAATCACAGTAGTAACTAGTCTCAAGCAATGATGCTTATTGTCCAAACCTGTTTCCCCTTACAGTTCTAAGCAATATATGAAGACAAATATGGTTAGAAAGTCATGTGAACATGAAGAAAAGTAGGAGATGGGAAAATGTAAACAATAAGCCCCGTAAAACCCACGAACAAACCAGTACATTTTGAATTGCTCTTTGGTAACTGATGAAAAAAAGTGTTATGAGGCAAATCCTTCACTGGGTCACTCACTGGGGAGACTGGTAAAAATAAATTGCACAGCTCTAATTTTCCTAGCAGCTTCCATGCTATTCTTTGAAACTGAGTAAGAAACCCTTGGCCTAATCCCAAGAGCCAATCTATAGTAAATAGTGCACACTTAATGCCTAAGTTCCTTTTTAGCACCATTCAGACAGTGACTTCAGCCACACAGCTTAGTCATAGCAGACATTTTTGTGGTGAAAGCATTAAACCCACATGCAGCTCTCTTTCTGTGGCCACTGGGGGTCATGCTCCTTTCCCATTAGCTGAATAAATCATAAAGTCTGCACAGACCACACAAGAAGCAAGGCTAGCAAGCCACAGGCAGTGCCTACAGCCTGCTATTTCTTTTCAGAATTAAAAAAAAAAAAGAAGAAGAAGAAAAGAAAAACAGGAGTGAAATACAGCAAAACAGCCTAGCTTTAAGAAATTATTTGCTTTTTTTTTTTAATTTGATCTCTTTGAAGTCCTCAGAGATTTGTTTGTTTGTTTGTCTTTTAACCCAAGCAGCTACAGCGAAGAAGAAAAGCAGAGAAAAATAAAAAGAGCGGTGTGCAATTCCTTTGTCCTGTGCTGCAACGGCAGAAGGTAAAAAATCCTGCTAGTCTGTTAAATAAGAGAGGCTGTCACACAGTATAGAACCTCATCAGATACCCACAGAAAACAAAATAGATGTTGATAAATAACATATAATATACGACTGCGCAAGGAATCAAAATAGTGCACAATACTTTTCACATCAAGTGATTTATTCTGCCAATGAAAATGACAGTAACTGAGCAAGGTCTGGAAGTCTAGAGGTTGGTTCAAGTTCCCATCAATCAGGAAACAAGATAAGAAGGAATTTTAAACATAACCATTAGCATGCAACTAATGAACATGGAGAAGATATGCACAGCTCATTATGCTAAGGAGAGTTGCTTTAAAATGTACCAAACCCCGAAATACTTTAAAAAGTGCACTGAACTTCAGCGAGACTTTACATAACAGCTTGATTGGCAACTAGAACAGGCCCCATTTCTCAAAGCACCCCGATGGGGCTTTGGGCGGGGGGAGCGTGTGGGAGAGCAGCTTTTCAAACTATGTTCTGTTCCATGATCCCGTCTAGATCACTTGGACATGCAGTGTTTAGAAAATAACATTTACATGCTTCACTGTCTACATGCTGAAAAACTGTTTTGAGCAGGGAGGACAGCTGAATCAAGGATTGCTGGGTCTATTTACGCACTGTCAGCTGAACCTTTGTTTGCTACCCTATTTCGGGTTGGCATTTTTGGTGCAATCTAGGGTATTTTTTAGACCAAGAAAAAAAAAAAACAGCAGAAAAGAAAAATATAAAAACAAACCAAAAAAGCCCAAAGGACAACAGTACCAAAAAAAAAAAAAAAAAAAAAAGAAAATAAAAGAAAGTAAGCTAGGGCCAAATAGGCTTAGACCAGAGTTCAGAAAGTTCTTTCAGTCAGCTCTACCAGTAATCCTATATCCTCACCTGCAATATAACTTACTCTTTAGCTATTATAGTCCTCCTGAGCAAAGACAGATAATCATGTTGAATTGTGACAAATTATACGGTGGTTTTGAGATGTGAGCAAGCACTCACAAGGGAGTAGGGCAAGACCACTTAAATCCATTTCATTTGTGACTTAATATTGTGGGTTAAAACTTATGTGACCTTTGCCAAAGACATCTCATATATGTGCAGGGGAAAAATCAAATCCCAAGTCTCAAAAGATTCCTAGCAATAAGATATACAGTTTCTGACAGGTCACCCAAGGCACAGTCTGAATTTTATCATGGAATTCTTACTGATGGATTAAGTACCACTTTAACCAGAATAACAATAAATAAAAATCCCCCAGTGGAAAAATGTAAAACTGTGTAAAATTTAAGATTTCGCTCATTCCAGTGGAACAGCTAACTTTTAACATCTTCATACGTATGCTTTCCCTACCAGCAAAAAACATAGACAGCTCATATAGAGTATGCTTCCTGAAACTGGAGCACTCAAAAAGATCTCTAATACTTGAGATTTCAAACTGATGCAGCTAACAAAAAAAGCTGCATGAAGCACAGCTCCTTTCTGGCCATTGTAAGCCAGACTTTTAACCTTTTCCTTAGGCAGAATTTGTGCTGATCCCACTGGGAGATTTGTTCAAGTGAGGACAGCAATATTAAACTCCACTAGCAGGAAGAACCAAGGACACCACTTCAATGATTTTAAAATTAAAACCATGTAAGTATACTTGTTTGGTCCAAATGTGTATGAACATTAGCAACATAGAACATTTCACAGGCCTGCATGACACAAGGATAGCTACAGATTCAAACGGGGCTACTTTCAAAGCACCCTTACTTGTAATGAACAAGCACAATGCAAACATTGTGAGACCAAATTCTCTCTCCAGAATCTGGCAGGGATACATGCTCTCCAGAATCTGGCATGAGCCCAGGAAAGGGTAATGGAGTATGTGTAAGGGAAGGGAAGAAAGACTTTATCGAGGCAAGCAGAAGGGAACCTAAAAGGTTCAGGTGAGGGAGGAAAGGTCAATCTTCCCCTTTCAATTACACCCTCTGCCTGCTGTCCTAAGGAAAGAGTAAGCATAGCTCGATCAAAGTTTTCAATTGTTTAGCTCTCTCATTCCCAGAATACAGAAGTTGTCTATATTTTTACCCTTAAAAAAAAAAAAAAAGAGAGAGAGAGATGGAGAAATCGTGTAATCCTTAAATAATATGTGGTATCAGCAACATGGTGTCAGGCCTCTGTCCTCAGATGTACTGATGAGAAAATATCTGAGGGTTACAATATACACTAACCAGAACAATCACATTGATTTCCACTGTATACCATTACTTCTACCTTTGCAAATGAACTGAAGATTCAGGATGTTTAAACAAAAGAACAGCATCTGACAACTTATTCTCCATTTGTTTCTTTTGTACCAGTGAGAACCATCAACAGCCATACACAAATCATAGAAATCTTAAGAGAAAGAAGCTTTCCTGAGTAAATATGGGGGTCTTCCATCTTCAGGGATCAAATGCCATGAACAGCATAAAAGCATGTCACATCTTTATGCAATGTAAACCAACCAACATAAGACAATCTATAAAAAATATGAGCATCTCTTGTGCCAGTAAACAGTGAGAGAGGTGGGGCTGCTCAGCTTAGGGAAGTCTCAGGGGGTGGGTGGGTGTGTTTTATCAATGTATATAAATACCTGGTGGGAGGGTGTATAGAAGATGAAGCAAGCCTCTTCATATTAGTGCCCAGTGAAAGGACAGTGCAAGAAGTTCCCTCTGAATATCAGGTTTTACTGTGAGGGTGACCGAGCACGGGCACAGGTTGAGAAGCTGTGAGGTCTCCATCCCTGGGGATATTCAGAAGCTGTGTCAACAGGCTCCAGGTGCCCCCGCTTGAGCCCTGGGTTGGACCAGATGCCCTCCAGAGGTCCCTTCCAGCCTCAACCATTCTGTGATTATGTTGATTTTTAAAACCTGAAAGTTTCCAATTTCAAGGCTGAATTCTGATATTAAATACCCTTCCACCTTCAGGCCACAAATTCTAGACAAAACCATAGTATTAATAATTGTACTGAAGAAGTATGAAAGAGTGCACTTCCACATGTTGCATGAATTGGGTAAATCAGTCACTAAAGGTTCATGTTTTCTGTATTTATAAATAAAAATTTAACAGAGTGAGTATTTATTACAACACAATATGAAAAACAGCTGACTCTGCAACAACACTCCAACATAAGAAAAATGTTGCTCACTCTATAACTCTGTATTGAGTGTGACTAGGTGTAGACTAAATTGAAAGTACTCTGGACTACCATCTCATCACTATTTTCCAACATGCATGAGAACACACACATAAAACATAGCCTCACTTTCCAGAACAGATCTTACAAAAACACAGGGGTAAAGCTAGGAGTGTGGTTGTGATGAGATAGTACCAGCCACTCCTTTTTTAAAGATATCTCTTCCATGTTGGACTTGTGATATCCAAGATAAGGAGTATCTCATGCTAACCAGCTTCTCTGTTGTGCCTAATTGTGTAATTACTCTTCTGCTACCTTCCTCTGCATCTTCACTGCCCCTTAATATTACAACATTCATCTTACTATTGTTGATCTCAGAATTTTACTAACTGGTGAGCTGATAAATTTAGGAAAACTGTTAGGAGTATGCTACTCACAATAGTAAAATTCAAAAATTATAAGTGTATCCTTTTATTATTGCATAACTATTTAGAACTGACAGGCAATATCCACGGATCACGTGCATAGTGCTTCCATTAATTTTATAGGAAATTACTGAGGACATAAGGAGCACATAGAGCTGTGAAGTGCCATTTGCCTACATCCCATCAGTTAAGATTAAACCTTAAAATTTATCATCACAATGAGCGATTATTTTAAATTCTTGAATCCAAATGCTACTGAAGCTACACAAAGAGGCTCATACCTTGCTATGCAACAGTAGATTAAGACTTGTTAAAATGAGATTAAATTTGGTTATGTTAGACACTTTTCAAAAGGTAGAAAGTGTTAAGTTTTTTTAAAATGCTTCTTCAAAAATGCATTACAACTGGATTCATTCTGTTTCCAAGAATACTGCTGTAGTCCAGATTCAGACACTGTTCAAGAATAAAAGGTATTTATACAAATATTCTTAATTTGGAAAATGCTGATATAAGAACTGCTTATTGATAGGACAACAGATTGTTCTTTTTAAATGCCAAAATAAAATACTGTACCATTTGGTCAAACACTTTGCTAGGGGAAAAAAACATTAAATAAGCCACCTCCCTGAAATGATCTTAAGAAATGCTATTGGTGTAAAACATACTTACCTAACACTTTATTTATCAATAGGGGTAATTCCACAAACTTAAGAGAATGTTTCTGCTTTGTCTTATTATGAATTGTTGCTGCTGCATCCCCTCTCCCATCTAAAATCACTTTACTCAGAGTGATATATATTTTGGGCATCGGAATATATTTGTAAAACTGGTAGTTGCGGTAACAAGATGAGGTTTACATGTCTGTCCACATCAGCACCATGTTCTCATGATGAATTTCAGCTGCCAAAAAGGTCAATCCAAACTGCTTGCACAAACCTGTCTTTATGCTCCTGTTTATTATGCTCCCATGTAGTAGATGTCTCGTGCACTAAAACAGTGCAGCCATATGTCAACATCTCTCTGGTGGTTCCCAATGTTCTAAACAAGAGCAAGGGTGCACTGAACCTCCCATGTAAACTTTATACAACAGATTCAGCAGAACTGTAATTATTTACAAAATGATGGCATGAGAAATCTCTGGATTTATATCTCACTTTAAAGTAACGGGGATTGTGTCCACATAATTCTTGAGTTCATGGTAGGTTTCTAATTTACTTTCTTATTTTCGGTATGATAAGATTCAACTCAGCACTCTTTAAAAATCAATGTCATTACTTTTTAAAGTTATTAATCTCTTTCTAAAAAGCACTTCTCCCTCTCTCTCTTTTTCCTCTAGTTTTTTTCTTTTAATAAAGGCACTGTATTTAATTACAGATGAACCTGTACATTGAGTTATTGGCACTACATGATATTGTGTCTTGGATTCCAGTTATTCCCTGTATAGAAAGGAGTCAGTAAATGAGAGAACAAAATTCACTCAGCTACAGAGGATAACTACAAAGCATGGTTGGTAGGTAAATTCCATTGAACTCCATTTTCAAGCTGCTCTCAAAGCCTGACATATTTGTCATTATGTCAGGTCCTCACCTGACAAACAAATGACTATGCCTTTTCCATTGTTCTTTGCAGCCAAATTAAACAGGACAGCACACAGAGTCAGGCCTACCTGGAACAAAGTGCACTCAGGGATTCTGACCCCAGCTGATACCATTTTTGCAGGACTGTACTTCACCAGTCCTCCCATGCTCTGAACTTAAAACGGGTCCCTCTCTCAGTCTTCTCCCTTCTTAATTTTGCCTTTAAATATTTTTTCTCTCCCCTCAAACAGTACATGTACAATGAATCAAGCTGCTTCTGGAATATCAGATGAAGTGACTAAGTAAATACGACACCATGGTTTTTAACTTAATAGCCACAATGTTTATGAACATTTGCATCGACTGCTTTCCAGTTGCTTTAACATTTTAATATGCAATTAATATACATTAAGGTCTCCCTACATAGTGCATATTGAATTACCTTTACTCCATGTACAAAAGTGTTCAGTTGTTTTTGTTGCGGAGCTAATATATAATGAAATAATAATGATTATTTTTAATACAGTGTTGCTTGTCTTAGGATCTCCAATGATTGAGTATAATGAAGTATTTATTATTTCTAGTTCAGGACAAGCAAACAGTGTTAAATGGCTTCTCCAGAATCCAGGGCTTATGGTCCTCTGCTCCAGCCACTCTTACTACAGTTTGTTATTTCTCTATGCTGGTGGGCCTCTTGCCTGACTTTAAGACAGTTAAATAATGTAATTAAACAATTAAGATGATTGTCCTTAAATGATCAATTAAGACAGAATTCTAAACATGCTTTCTCATTTGGAATTTAGCCTACTTTTTATCTCCTTCTGTGTATCAAAGACAAGGCAGCTAGGCTAAATTCTGAAATCACTGCACTTCTTATATTATATGGTTTATTCTAAGCTTATATGAGTGCTATGTGGTGAGTGCTCCTTTTTTAGGGAAAACTTACATCTATACAGCCAATTAATGCAGGCAACAGCTGCATGGATTTAACATGAAGAGAAGACAATTTTTATTTCTTACTGTACCACATATATATGTTACTTTCTTCAGTATCTGGCAGAACTAACAAGCAATTTCTAGAGTTGCAATGAATGTCCATATTAAGCATCTGAAGTTTGCTTAAGTAACCTTTACGTGCTTACTTACAACCCTTTTTGTTAATTACACTGGAGCTGGGGCAATAAAAACCAAAGCCAGTGATAGCACAGTTCCCATACCCCTATTCAAATAATTACCAGGCAGGACTGAGCTGATAGAAATAGAGAGGCTACAGGGATTTTGTGATATGTAAATAAAACTGGCATGCCTAAAACATGCTTCATCTCTAATTGCAGATATTGTAATTTCATTTAAAAGGAATAATATTTAAATAAAAGATTACCCACTTAAGCAAGTTTTCTCTCCAAGCCTCCCTCTCTCAGTTTTAAGTCACTCTGTTTAGATCCTTTGCAGAACTGGTGTCTTTCTTTACTACTTTCATTCTGTATCATAAACATTCAGTGTTATTACAGACATCATGGTATCAAACTCCAGATAGTCTGATGTTTTAGGGGAAAAAATTGGACTATTTAAAGCGATTATAACTTTCCACTTGATAGTTTAACATTCTACAATCATTACTGAGTCTGCAGGCACTGTTAACCTGTTCTGGTGAGACAAACATGTCTTTTCTAATGTTTACTGAGATATTGTAAATTACTTAACGTAAAGCAGAGTACGTTTTTCTCAGTTAATCTAGATCTGATCCCTGAGGGGCTATTTATTACATATGTATACAACCTGTCTGTAGAAGTGAAGTTAATGTAATATGACACAAGTAGCACACATTGTTTAAATGTGTTCCAGAAAGTTAGCAAATTTAGTTAAAAGAACACTTACATGCTCTTCTGCCTGGAAAACAATGAGGAAAAGGGTTCTAAATATTAAACACTGCTGTTCACTGTAGGTGGCCAATTAATACACTGTATCCAAGCTGGAACAAATCCTTCAAATATATACATAAAGCATATAATCTCTTATCTGCTTAGGCATTATCAAATTTTTAACAAATCCTAGTAACTTCAAACACAGCTTTAATGGGATGTAGTACTAAAACATGCAAAGTAAAGAACAGAGTTTTTAAGAACATAATCTGTTTTAGAATGTTTCAAGAGAACTGCTTTGAAATGCAATTATAATCTTAACCCATGAGTAAATGTGTGCCATCTTGCAGAATTAAGTTACATGAATTAATACATATGGAAAGAGATACCCTCTTGTTCCTAACACCTATCACAAATTGAAAATGGGAGTTTACATCTCAAGATACAGAAGTATCTTCAGACGATTCTAAAGGGTAGCTATGTTTGAGCACAGGAGCACATTTATGGCTACAAGCTTGGTCCCTGTAAATGTTTTATTTGATGATGAGAGAGAAAGTTTACTTGAGAGAGAATTCTGGCAGGATTTTACAACTATTCTATGCCCTGACAAATAGTCGGAACATATTTTAATAGAATCTATCTGACTTCTGCATCTTTATCTCACTAACATAAAATTCACACAAGGCATCTTTTTCTCAGGGTGCAAAAAACTCAGTGTGTGAGTTGCTGGCCCTCAGACTGTCTCAGCTTTCCCTTACACATATAGTGAAAACATTTATTCCAAAGGCTATGATTCCAGTTTCCTTCTTGTTTGCAGAAAATGAGTTTTTCACACTGGTTTGGTCTCAATTTGTTCTAGTTTACAGTTCACTTGTCTGCACGACTGGCAAATGAGACATATTTTGAAAACAACAATATGGGTTTAAAATTGGTTCTATTACTTCAAAGACAAAGTGCAAACTGTTTCAGGTCATAGAATCATAGAATCATTTAGGTTAGAGCAGACCTTTAAGAAGGGCACTATATTCTGTACATATACAGAATATTCAGATCACTGCTTTTCATTCTGAGACAAAAGCTATCACCTGATAATCTAAATTTTCCTTCTTTTCCCAAAATAGGTTGCAATTCCCAATTAAGAAAAGAAACAGACTGTATGCATGTGATGCAAGCCTTGTACTTTAATACAGTAAGCAAACCTTTAGACTATTTACAGACCACCCTGTTAAAGAACGTCAGTGAACTCTGGGAAGATGCTCTTTCTAGGACCTTGATGTTAAAAGGAAAACCAAAAGCAGTGGATTTTTGCCATATATGGTAACTGTGCAAGGTGTGATTTTGATCTGTATTCAGTGAACAGCCAGGGTCAGATGCAAAAAAAAAAAAAAAAAAAAAAAAAAAAAAAGATGCAGAAATGTAATTGAAAATCAGGTAGAATTTAGGCAATCATGGAAAGGCTATTCAGCTGCCACCAAATATAATCAAACTGTAAAAGCACCCCGGTTTTCAATTTTAAGAATCCTGAGTGTCTTCATTGCTGCTTTCATGCCTGCCTTTAAACACATCAGTTACCATAGAGCAGAGCAGACCAGAGCCTGACCAGTGGCATCCTGAAGATCTCTGACAAGGCAGTTTGTAGACATCCTACATCAGGTTCCAAGACTAATGCAATAGTGACTACAGCTTCTGGTTTTTTAAGATATGGCAAAGGGTTAGACTACCACTGTTTTTTATTAATAGTTCAGCACTTGCGGAATCCTCTACCTTCTGCCTAAAAAGGATTCAAATCCTTTGCAAAGGAAGTTATTACTGAAGGATGGAAAAGAAATGGATCTGTATGTCTGGAGAGCAACAACAACCATTGTGCTGAAGCTGTTTTGGAAAAATCAGGGTCTGAAGGTTTCTGTTCTAAGACCAGAACACAACAGAAAAAGGCATGGAAATGGAGTTTTTTGTCTCATGCTTCAAGAACAGTATATATAATTTACAGGGAAAAACCCCCTAGTAAGTCCATAACCAGATGATTCTAGCACTAGTAAACTCCTAGGTCTCTTGCTGCTAGAATGAAGGCTTCATCACCAACTCTGACAACAGTGTTCATATTTGCTTCGAGGAGTTCATCTACAGTAGCCAACATTCAAAGGAAGAGTTAGTGTCCCTTTGTCCCCCTGAGACAGGTATGGCATATACTAATTATAGCAGAGGATAGTGAGTCCTCTAAAGTGGAAGAAGGACTCTGTACATCCCATTAGTGTGAACATTAATAATAGACATATTATTGTTTTGCAGGTTGTCATGGCCACTGGAAGATTTTAAAAACAGTAAGAGAAAAAAACCCAAACAAACAAAAAAACTTCAACAAAACCAACTAAAACACAACAAACCAAACACCAAAAAAATCTCCTGAAACTTACTTTATTCTTGAAGACTCAGTAAGTTATATTGGGAGAGGAACTTCTGCTGCTCTAACAGAACCAAGTGCTTACCTCTCAAACATCTTATGGCAGGATTCAACATTCACCTCTGCCTTCCCCACTTTCTACTGAGTAACTAGATGCTCAGTGGCTCTGGAGCCTTCTAAGGCCTTCTTCTCTCTATATTACTCCCTATATTACTGTTTTATGTCTAAATGGCCACAGGAAGAACATAAGAATGGCAGGATGGATGGAGAAATGAGCTCTGCCCCCTTTTTAGACCTGGCTCTTAGTGTGGAATGACATTGCTTGTACCTTAGTATCTGTGTGTTTTTTTGAAACATGTGCCAAGTGCCAAGCTATCATTCACTATATTTCCTGGTTTTAGCACTACTTGAGGGTCTTTTCTAATGAATAGCATCCTGAGTAGGAGAGGAATTATAACTTAAATTGAAGCTAGTTGTTTCCTCTTCAAATTAATAAGTGAGCTGCTTTCATTTTGTAATTATTTTTGCTAGAAAGATTATACTATTTCTTCCACGTTTTACTACACAACGTACTGATTTAAACTATATTTACTACAAACCCGGTTTATGTAGTTTTTTACATCTACAACGGCCCTTGTTCTAAAGGGAATAATGGGGATGTCAAGTCTCCAAACAGAACTAATTCCTTTTGTAGTCAGTATAAAGAAAGGAAAACAAAGAACTCTGCTGTAATCTGTACTAGTTTGGAAGTGCCTCTAAAATGCATACAAGACTGCAGATTCCAAAACAGGATCTTGATACAAATCCCAGTGAGTTTAACTGAAAGACCTCCCCCCCACCAAACAGGGCAAATTCCATAGGCTTTGAATCAAGTCCTGAATATCTTTACAGTGATTTGAACGTTCTTTTCCATGCTAACAGAAGAAGACAACTTTATTCAGGTACGATATTATAAACATTTATTCCTGTTCCCAGTAAACTCCCTGTAAATTCCACTAACCTGAAGAATATATTTATGTGAAAACCTTTCTCCATAGCTTCAGCACTATAATCACTGAAGCTTATGAGTTAATGTTTTCTTAGCAGTGTTTGACTAATGGCTAAATCTTTGTATCAATGACATATATAACAAAGGTCATTTTATCAAAATATTCCTAAGTTATATGCCTCGTTGCCTTTGAAGAATTTCAAATAAAATATAAGTATCTATACGATCTTTTTTTTTAGAAATGGAGAGACTAAATAATAGGGAGAAAGCAATTTTCTCTGTATTGCACAACAAGCTAGGAGCAGGTTATTAGGCCACAACAAACCACTGCAATCATCCTATCTGATCTCATGAGTAACACTGGTCAAGGACTCTCCAGAGTTTAAAATAAATAAATCTTGTTTAAAATAAATGGATAGAAGTAAAAAATAAATTATAATTCCAAAATGTTCCCTGACAACCTATCCCAGCTGTCCTGTTCTTGTGCTGTTCCAAAGGTTACTTACCTTCTCTCCCCAGTATAACACTTTAGGTGAAGTCAAAATTTTTCTAGCTAAGCTATCTGTTGTGCTGACCTCTAACTTTGCCTGCTAGAATGAAGAGCTCTTTATTGAGAGATGTCTGTTCCACATATACATACTTATATGGATGAAAATGCAAGAAGAGAATTTTGATTTTCCGTCTGATTGGCAGTAAGCCAGTCACTATAGTCCCCTAGGACATCCTCCCACAACTATAGCTAAGTATAGTTTTACATTCACTTTTGAAAATAATCATACACATTACTTTGATATAAAATTAATGGCTTATGGAAAGCACAACGTATCTTTACAACAAATTAATCTGGATTGTATTGTAGCTTCCAAGGGAATTTTTAAAAAATGTATTTTGCCTCAAATTCTCTGTGGACCTTTATCAATTTGTTTTCCTTAAATTGATGCCAAACTCTTAAGATTCACCTATACAGAGATTTTTATTTGTAAATAAGCTATTTGTTTTTAACTATATGGCCTACATAAAACTGCCTTTTAATAAAACAGGAAAAAAACCTCCCAGTCTTCAGCTGTGCTATAGCATATGTCCACAAAAAATTTGAAAATTGTATAGCAAATCTCTGGCCTATATAAGTTATTATATGGCATGAAACTAAGTTGCCTCATTGCAATTTCTTTCCCAGCCTCTCTCCTCCCATTAAAGGTGGGCAGAGGTAGACCATTAAGCCTGCTCAGTCCCAAATTGTATAAGTTCCTCGGATCCACCAAAGCTACAAGCAATTGAACCATCTAATCCTAAAGACAGAATAGTCTAGAAAGCAAAATTTGTCTGTCAATTAACGAATTAAGTTCGTGTTTTATGTTAACACTGGATCATTTTATTTAATGAATAAATATCACTGCAGTATATGTATCAATGGTTTGAATCTGAAATGTTTGCTTCTGAAAAAAAAAGGTTTATGTGTTTCCTAAAGGGTGTAAAGCAGAGGTTATCCTGCTTCATATTAGAAAAGAGAATACATTCCTATTTGAAGAGCAGCCATCTTTTTTTTAAATTTTCTGAAGTGCTCTTCAGATCAGAAAAATACAGAGGAAACAACAAACATCCATGAACTTAGCCTACAATTTACCTCAAGAAATCCACTTTCTAAGTTATATTTTTTTCATTAATTTTTCACATTTACAACTATTTTTGCTTATAGAGATATAGATGGTCCATTGCTCCCAAAATCAGAAAAGGAAGGGTTTAAATATAACAGTAACAGTGCCTAGATCTGGTTGGTGTTCTGCCAGCACTTATTGTAA
This sequence comes from Manacus candei, assembly GCF_025592945.1. NCBI lineage: Eukaryota > Metazoa > Chordata > Aves > Passeriformes > Pipridae > Manacus > Manacus candei. The sequence goes on along the minus strand of NW_026138076.1, from coordinate 43,944,250 downwards.
ATTCTTAACACAATACAGACTATTTAAAGATACTTACTTAAAGTACACACTTGCCCTACTTAAATCACATTAAATGTAAGTTGCATTCCATACTGAGAAAAAGATTAATAAAGGTGAACATGTTTCTCCAGTTTGCCTCTGTAGGTCTAGATGACACCAAGGTGCTTTAGAGAGAACCAAGCACTCCAGTTAAATAACTGCTAAGGTACTTGTTTTATCAAAATCTGCATACACAAAATGATTTGAAACTTCACCAGCCAGAAAGAATACCTATGTCCTTACGGGTTTGTTTTTCTTCATTTTCATTTTCTAAGAGTAATAAAGATCTTGGGGCAGGGCATTTCCTTTGGATTAATGACTGGCTGGGGTTAATGGCCAGGATGTTCCTTGGGCCATGAGCTCCTCTCAGACGGTCATTAATCCCCAGGAAATGCTCTGTGCCTCAATCATTATTGCTTAATTTCAGTGCAAACAAACTACTGTGGCAGACAGCATGCTGTATGCTATCCCTTAAACACAAGCAACACAGATTCAGTTCATTTTATCAATTGTTTACTGTATGGCCTATTTTCTGTAGCAAGAGGAAATCACAGATCTTTTGACTGTTCTATGAAATCTGTTGGTTGGCCTCATGATCACTTGATGGACTGGGCTATTTCTGCATGAGCTGTTCTGTTTGTCACACTGTCATTGTTATTAACTATATGCTAGATGGCCACTACTCACTTTACTTCCTGGCAAAATTCAAATAAATGTCCTAAATATTACTTGCAGAACGTATTTTCCAATGACAGTTACCTACCCATGCACACACCTCATCTTAAGTATGAGGTTATTAAATTTTACGGGATACCTCATTTGACACATCCTGACATTTACTGTACAATTTCAGGCGTGCCACAGAGTTATTAAATTATCAACAGTAAAATATAACATGGACCTTCTCCAGGCTTGTGCTATACAAATATTTACTAGAGCACAGAACTTTGTTATATTTCTCTAGTCTACTTGATAATCCCCTGATTAGACATCCACATGCTTGGTGGAGCCAAAGAAAAACTGTAAATGGTCAAAGGCGATGCAGCATATTTGTTTTTAAAGGCTAACTTTACAATAGTTTGACTTAAAAAAACTATTTAATCAAGCTGGCCAACCTCATTGATTTCTCAGCTTTGGGATTAAAGCAAAAGGATTCAAAGAAGCTATTAGTGGTAGCTCAAAGCCACTTTTACTACAGCTTCAAAAGCTGAAAACTTGAGGAATTTAGATATTGCTAACTAATTGGGGCACTTATCCTCTGCTTTTTATGTTAAAAACTGAGTTAAAACTTGAAAATATAGACAATAGGTAGGTGCTTATGGTCAAAAGCATTTATTCTTTTCCAAACCTTTATCTTAACTCAAATACCGGTATAAGGACAATACTATGCTAAAATAAGTGGAATGGAATAAGCGGAATTTAAATTACCATTTTCAAGGACCTGGTGTATTCTTCATAGTTAAATGCATTTACCATCCATTAACCTTCTCTGTGGTATAAAAAGTGTCCACTACATCTTTCCTGTGATTATTCCCAGCCTTACATTGTTCTGCTAGGGACCTCAGTGACTCTCTTTGAATCCGAGAGAGAGAGGATTAAGCTGTGAAGACGGCAACAGAGAAAGTGGTTGGATTACAAAAATTCCTTCTCCTCCTCATCATCTTGACTGGGCAGAACTCAAAGTACAAAACCTAAACAGATATCTCAGCTGCATTTCCAGACATGTTCACCCACCTCACATAAGCAAGGTGATTTCCTAGAAAAGATGCAGGAAGCTGTATTAGTATATTTTATTACTACTACTCTGACAAAAGGCATTCAAACCCTTATGGCATGCAGCATGTCCATGAAAAGCCTGGGCTGAAATGCTGCTAATGAACTTGAGTTGAAGGTAGAGAGACAGGAAGGTCTCTTGAAGAATCTGTTTTGACAATGCCCTGACAATTTCCCCTGAAAAAATTGGCTTTAATATGGGCCTGCAGTTCAGGAAGTTGTTTCAGGCAATTCTTTTCCTTCAGATGTTAATAAATATAGGAGAAAAATATCTCCACAAAGGGTTGCCTTGTCTGTTTAGACTACAATGTAGTAACAGGACACACTTGTAAATAAAAATAGTTTGATATGTACTATACTGAAGAAGGTCAACAAGTTGAAAAAGTATGACAGAGCTCAAAGCAATGAGCTTTGATAAGATTGCAGGAGTGGAAAGAAGTACACAACAGGCTGAAAAAAAAATAAAAAGAAAAAGCACCAAATATATTTCAGATCTAAATATGGCATTTTAATCTAAAAAACATGAACAATTGGCTGAGTGAAGTCACCCAGGTCATTCTAAGCATACAGATGTCAGGTATTGAAAAACACTGTTGCACTTTGATTCTCTGAACAAGAATTTCCAGTCTTTTCCTGCATGGTTTTGCTTTCAAGTATAAGCAGACCATGTTCATTAAAACCAGATGCTACTGTCTCTTTGCTCCATTTCAGTTATCAATATCATGTTTGAAAGATTCAAAACATTTTAATAAAAATTTAACTGTGTTTGTGATCACATCAGGCAAGGTTGGGTTAAGATGCCAAATTCCATAGGCTTTCTTGCAAGGAGAAAAGAAAAATCCAGCTAATTCAAACTGTACTTCCCCTTCTTCTTTAAAACAGTTTTAAAATTACTTGCGCATTCCAGAACAAAAAGCAAACAAATAAAAATATCATCAAACCCAAACAAAAGCTAAAACCCTAGGTAATAAGAAAACATATGTCATCTGATGGCACGCCCTGAGGACTTTCTGTCAGCTGGATGGAGAACCAGCCCTGCTTATTCCCTGTTTTCTTCTACTGTGGGAGGCCTTAGAGGAGGAAAATGTAGAATACATCTACTTTGACTTTGCTTTTGCTTCAGTGGTGAATGTTATTCTAAGAGGATCTATTCTCTTGCTTCTTGCATGTCACTCCAATAGCTGAAAAGGAGGTGGTCCAGAAAAATCACATCTTCAAAGCCTGGATGCTTGGTTTGTGGCTCAAACCCATTCTCATACTGTGAGATCTACTAGGCTCCAGGGTTTATGCCAAAGTTCAGAAAACATTGCTCTAATTTAGGTTATTATCATTATGGGAGCTTTTAATGGATTAGTGTTCCACATTTTCCTTGTTTAGGCAGACACACACAGTATGGTGCTTGGCTTTGCTCTGAGCTGCTACATTTTGATCTTTGCATTTCTCAGATTTCTTACGATTTACCAGGTAACAGCTACAATATCATCCTCAAACATTCCATTGCTGGCAGTTGTTAGATATGACTCCATAGCCTTTTCAGATCCCATTACCTTTTGTTTTATTGATTTTTCCTCTCTTCGTTGCTGTTTCTCTACCGAGCAGATTTTTTTCCTTCTAATTATGCCACTGATTCCTTAATTTCTTTCACATAGAATGTTTCTTTTTATTAAGAAGTATATTTGCAAGAAGCTACTGTCCTACCCCAGAGCCTTGTAATGAATCACCACATCTGTCTTACTTCATTGTGAACACTCATTTCCATCACAGAACAGCTCTGGAGGAAGACAGTTTTGGTACAAGCTGAGTCTTGACACCAGTGAATTAAGCAGTAAAAATTCTTGTTTTATCCAGGCCAGAATTTCATTCCAGAACTGGAATAAAAACAGAGTGAGGATGGCATTGAGGTATATTTATGCAAGGTGACTTGTCAGTATGTCCTACAAGTTCTAATTTTCCAGTGGAATGTCTATTTCACTTCCCACTCCTAAAATAATACAGAATGGATCTTCTGGTGAGATTATGAGTACCTGGATATTTCAATAACAATGACTGGTTGTTCTTTTCATTTTATTTTATTTTATTTTTTGCCTATTTTTTAAACAAAGCAATTTGATTAGCAAGAATAAATAGGCAGTGACATGAGTAACTTTACTGATCTTTTCTATGAGAAAGGCATAATTGCCTTAAAATGACCTCACTTTGTAAAGGTACATTACTTTCAAAGCATAAGTTAGGAAAACTCCCTTTGAAAGATCCAAAGATACTTTATATTCATATGCTCCAGATTTCAAGATATTTAAGTGTACATACACCAGAATGAGTGGGAATACAACACATCCCTTAAATAAGTAATACATTCTACAGGCCTCATTTTAGACAATTCATTTCGAACTCGTCAAGTGTCCCCTTGTTCTCAAAAAAAAATATTGCTAAAGGTATAACTCTGATATATTCCAAAACTTGGCTCATGAGCACTGTTAATTTATAGATCTTTATTTCACAGGTCACAAAAATTCTGCTTAGTAATGCAGTTCTACTCCCTCATAATTTCTATTTACTACACCACAGCTAAGTGCTGTTAAACAGCAGACCCTGTCTGCACAGCTGCAAATTGTAGAGTCCCACTGTGATCGGGAATCAGATGAAACACACCTTGTATGATCACAAAAATGTAAAGAATTACTGTGTAGTACCATCTCTATATTTTGTTCTGATCCACACTAAAAATGGCTGGTAGGTGAATGTACCTACCTTAAAGTAGGAGAATGTACCATGCCTTGTAAGCACTTTCAGGAAGGCTGAATTATATTTTGTAAAGAAAGAGAGTTCGAAAGGAACAGACCTTTTGGAAGAAAAACAGAATGACTTCCTGTTCATTCGCTGTTGAGTGGTACAATGGCCACTCTAGTGCCTACAAAAAAATTGGTGCTGATTTCTGCTTCATTTTCCTATGTTGAAACTAACTCTGAGATACTGTACATTTTAGTTCTGCCAGCCATGACATCCTTTCTCCATGTCTAACTTATGTCTGGGCATAAAAAGTGGACTCTGATGATATGGTAGAGATTTACAGACAGCCAGAAGAGGAAGGAAGCCTAATCTGTGGACCTGGTCTGCATCTGCACAAACTCTCTGGGCAGTACACACAAAATTGATCCAATACAAACTGGCCTTGTTGGGCTCTCCACACATGCACTACCCAATACCTGTGCAAAGATTTCTCTTCAAAAAGAGTCAGACAGATGTATTAGTAATCCTAAAAATCTTGTTTAGCAAAACCACAGTGATCATAAAAAAAAGTGTTCTGTGAGTGGGAATTTTAACCTTAGTTTATTATATTGCCCCTTTTTTTCTGTGAGAGGTTTCCATTCTCTCGCAGTGTAAAAATAAATAAACACTATTAAACCTGCCTCATTCAAAAGGAGCAAATAAGAAACGAGCACAGATGTTCCCCTCTGGATAAAGGCTTTCCATAGCTACTGGCTGGTAGTCAAATGTATTTGTCCACCCTGAACACCAAGGATCACTGGACACTTCATAACCACAGTGAGAATGGAGATCCGTATTTTTCAGTGTCAAGATGACATAAAAAATTCTCACTTATCCAGGGGGTCCTGATGGCTAGGCATGACTTTTTGAGGGATTTTCTTTGGATGAAAGGAAGAATTCCTAAAATAGAAGGCATTCTGTCTCACATGCCATGCCTTCAGGGTGTGGCTGCTCCCACTTGGAAACCTTCACTTCTCAGATTAACTCAGATAATTTATGTAGCACTGAAGACAGTTGTCTAAATAAGAGAGGGGAAGGAAAATAACAAGGTAGGGCCACCATGATATTGAGAATGGCTAAATTCAAACAAATTGTCATACGAATTTTCCTGTTTATCAAGGAAAACCCAAGATAGTTTTACACTGTCTACCCAGCGAATTTCATTTTAAGGTCTTCCTTTCTGTTAGGGTTTTAGGTGGGTTTAAAACTTTACCTACAATGTTCTCAGGCAATCTGTGCTGGAGTCTGCATTTCCCCAGATCGCATGCAATGTGTATTTAAAACACAAGGCATCACAAAAGACTACAGCTGCAAAGGAACATTCTTTGTAACAGGTATCCCAGGTACTACTCTCTATATCCTTCTATTCCTGAGATGCCACGCATGTTATCTTTGAGGAAGAGCCCTAGAACTTTGAGTAGGTCACGTATGATACTCGTGGATTACAACACAGTAGTCACTATAGTGCTTAAAGGAAGCTCATAATTAGCCTGCTCCTTGAAATTCTTGGGTATTTAAAACAACAAATGGCTGGCTGGCTTGTCTGTACTGACAATTATCAAGCCAAATGGAATTTTAAAAGCTCAAGGAATTTACATTCCCGGGTTTACTTCCTGTCTAAGGACCAACTCACTGTACCTAGAAGGATGAATTACTAAAAACAGAAGTGAAATATGCAATGTCACCAGCAGTGTTTCTTTAATTTCCTACTACTGTCATCACTGGCACACACAAGTAAAAGCTTGGCTATCAATAAAATGGCAACTCATTGCTAGACAGCAACAGACTAGTAAAAAAATTAAGTGATGAGGCTGGGATTTCTTGACACACCATTAAAGCCTTTCCTTGTCACATGTCACGAAGCATCTGCTACACTGCATGGTGCTAAGTGGAGGCTAATGACCCTTTAGGTCCCCTGGCAAGTTCTCCTTGACAACAAAGTGTAAATGGCTCTTTAATACAGCCAATCCCTATTGAAATGAACCTTGTAAAGCCAACAAGCAGTACTGGGGTCTTCTTTGGCATGCCATCTTATCTCTTTGGGGCTGCAGTGAAGGAGAGGACCTAAGTTAGTAGAAAAAGGGTTCCTGTAAGCTTTACAGGTGAGCAGTAACTCATATTTCCTAAGTTCTGTGGGTCGCTGTGTGACTGCTTGTGGGGGCAGCACATCTTGAATGCTGTACACAGGAAAGTGAACCAGAAGGAGAACATTTTTACAAATTAAAAAGCAGAGAAGGTATATCTAAAAGGAAATAATCTGAATGCCACGAAAGAAAGTAAAAGTTAGCCTCTTTTCAGTTGTATTAAGAGAAGTCGAATGGCAAAATAGAAAATAACAGAGATATAAAAACCTAGAAGTTATATAGATGCATTTGAATTTCCTTGACTAAAAACACAAGGTCAGTTTTTCAGGGACCAAAAAAGAAAATAAATAATTTTATTTAATCACTAGATGAAAAAATTTCAGATCTGCCATTAGCCTGATTAGCAACCTTTAAATATTATTTGCTTAAATGGGAATAAAAAAATAAACCCATAGAGGAAATTTTACAACTTCTTTTTTGGATAGTAAATTAAAGATGAAAAGTCCTATTTTAAAGGCTGTATATGGAACAGTTTATAGAGACTTCACACAGTCCATGGCCCCGCTGAAAAAGTGAGACTGATAAACTGGAGTGAGTGCAGAGGAGGACCACTAAACTTGTCTGGAGCACATGACACAAGAAAAGAGGCTGAGAGTTGGATCTGGGAAGACAAGTCTTAGGGTTTCTATTGCTCAGCTACATGGTGGGCACCAATCTAAAAGACAGTCAGTATCTTTGCAGAAATGCAGAGTAAAAGAAAATATCATGAAATTCTAATTGCACGTAAGTCAAAAAAATATCGAAAAGAAGGTTGCTAGGCAGGGAACAAGCTGCTTGGAGAGGCTCTGAAATGGTCAGCCTTGGATGTATTGAAAGCTCTACTAGGCAAGTCATGAGGCAAACTGATACAACATAGAGCTGGCCCTGTTTAGAGGAGGGGACTGGACCAGACAACATTCAGATCTAAAATATTGTACAATTCTATATACATATCTATTGATACTAAATTTTGATGCATAGGTTTCAACAAAATTTTACTGGCCAAAACCAGCCCTCAAACCATCAAACAAACCCCATATTAAGTGATTCAGCATAATATACATCACTGTTATGACCAGTGATCAAACCATTCCATTGTCATTAACTGCCATGAAAAACAAGCCAGCCATCATTACTTTGTTCTCTTTCCTAAGGCCCTTGAAGTGTCCTTTAAAGTATTACAGTTATTACCATACACAGTTAAATTATAAGCAGACAGGACCTTAAATTAGAACTTCAGAGACCCCTCTGAACTGGTGCAAAGGCAAAATACAGAGTCAAACTTTGAAACCCTGAGCTTTTAACACTCTTAACTTAGGAGGGGCTTATTCTGACACTGTCCTAAAAGAAGTGATTTGCCCAGCTCCTCTAGGAAGCATAAGAGAACGAAATCTTGGCACCACTAAATGATAGGAATTTTGTTGTAGTGAAATTATGATTTCCTAAGTTTGTAAATTTTATAGCCTCAAGGTCTGTTCACTTCATTCCATCATCTTTTTGATGCAAGTGAGCAAGGCACACGGAAGTTGGAGCTATCTTAGGAAAATGTCCCACGGGCTCTTCAAGAACTCTCAAAAAAGACTCTACTTTGAATCTCTGGGTACATTTATAAAATAGGTTTATGAAAATATGTATGTAATCACAAATTATTTTAATCTTGACAAGGGCATACGAATTTAAAGAACATGAGTCATAAAGACAAAATTTCAATCAGACACAAGAATCCAATTTAGGAATCCCATTAGCTTGCATCTTACTCTATTTCACTTTCTTGAGCAGTACATTATTGCAGTATTTCCATCAGAACAATAGTAAACATTAATTATTGCAGTATTTCCATCAGAACAATAGTAAACATTATTAGAAAAGTGTTCTCCATGTTAAAGTAACATAATCTTCATTAGAATGCTGAGGGTTACTTAAAGTAAAAAGGATTGTAGCTTGCTGTTCAACCAAACTGTGATGTGCAGGCAAAGCTTCTGGAAAGTGTTTATATCAAGTAGACATGGGAGAATAAGTACAAAGAGAAAGATGGATCACCTGTTGATAAATTTCTCCTTCTTCAACAAACAATTGATGTCAAGTAGGATACTGCACAGAACTATTAATTCAACTTCAGGTCGACGGTTTTTTGTAATGGTTCAGCCTCTAAAAGACTATATAAAATGCAAATAAGAGGATCACTCTCCTGAGAAAAATTTGTATTATCTTTGTGATGTTCATGCAACTACTGAAAAACATAAATATGCGTATGTTTGGGTATCAATGTCACCACATACATCTGTATTTACCGATCGTTTGGCTCAAATTTAATGTGGAATTTTACACTATTCCAGAAAGTGCCATACCTACTGCAGCAACTTACTTAGTATTTTTGTGAAAGGGGCTCTAAACAGAAGGGCATGATAATGATACCGCACTCTCACTACCTTCTAGAGTTGCATAGGTCCTAGAGATGTATGCAGCCACACCACATATCTCCTGAAAACCTGTCTAAAAGTAATACTTTCAAAGCAGTGAAAGTCATTCCTCCATGTACTTGTGCAAGAAAGGTAGTGTGGAAGTCTGCTCCACTGCTAAACATTTTTGATTAACCTAAAAAGACTAATAGCTTTGTTACATCAGGAAAGGAAGACACTCAAACATTTAAAAAGGTTACACCTCAGCTGTGCAATTTGATTCCTTCAAGGAAAACCAGACTGAGGCTAAAGGCAAACCCATATGCAAAGAGTGCCTCTTTGCAGTGTAAGCTCTGTTTGCTAGGAGTGAAAGGTAACTTGTCATGTATAAGAAAATTTATACTCCAAAGAATTAAAGGAACTCAGATTTTGGCAGATGATACCCACCCTCAGACCTGTATAGAGCTTTTGCATATGCTGCACCACGTGTTTTTTTCACTATCATGTTCAGCATACAAGGCAGTGTAGTTTTTTATATTTGAAAGAGATCTCTTCACTTATTTAAATTGAGATCAGCACTACTTGGGGTTTTTTTCTGGATAAGATGGCAAGGTAGGTGGAACCTAATCTTTTCTGAAAATTCATATAAATATTTTGGATTTATTGCTTTATTACAGCCTATGACTTAATTCCTTAGTTTCTACATCCATGATTAGAAAATAATTGAAAGTGGTTTGAAAGTGGCAGATATCTGCACCTGTTCCTAAAATTGTTTTCAATGAGTTCATATTTTTGAATCTGCCAACAACAGATAGGATTGAAAAAGATCCAATTCTCTGTTCCTTGAAGATGAGCCATTGGGAAACAGCCTAAGATTTGTCAGTTTATCACTATAAATTACTCTCATAATTTATATGGAAAATACTTTCTCTGAAATTAAAGACCAGCAAAAAACTCCCCAAAAATGCCCATTAAAAGATCATTAACACTCAAAAAGATTAAATGCATACTGAATGTTTGTGCTGCCTCACCGGTTTGAACCAGATAATTATGTGCCAGCATTTCCCTTGGTTCACAGCTGATAGAAAACAAGCAACCTCTTAAAAATGGCAGGGCAGACTGGTGGAGATTCAGCATATGAGATGACAAAACTGTCTGAAGTAGAATCAGCAGTCAGCCTTCTAAATGATTGCTGATGACCCTCTGGTATAATAAGCTCCCTTTCCACAAATGCCAGTCAGGGGTGGTACCTTGATCATATTCCTGAAGCTAGAATCTTGCTGCTATTTTGCACAGCAACATCAAAATAGACCCTGAAGTCTAAAAAGATGCCACTGGTAAGTCCTACTGACTTCAGCATTATTTGAGTTAACCAGGAAAAACAAAACACAGATGTAGAGACAAATACCAGCAATAGCTAATGTGATACACGGCATGGCAGGGGTGAGTCCTGTTGCTGTGAGTCTTTTTTCTTTCCTTTTGAAGCTGTTGAATCAATATTAGCTTGTTAATTAAAAAAACCACTCACAAACCTGCAATAAGGGGGTGGGTTTGTGTATTTATCTCTTAACTGTAGGAATTATCAAGTATACTCCCTTTTAACTGAACAACTCCATGCTCACACTGGAACCTGCAGTCTGACGTCACAGAACTTTTTAAAACAAGGGCCAAAATACAAATGCCTATTTTTTTAAATCTATGGGATCTCTCATACCTCATCTGCAACTTCCTAAGTGTATTTTACATAGTTACCTTGGACTGTTACCTTTGGAAGTGAGGGGAACTCAGGTGCTAAGATCTAAAAGAATTCAGGACTACCGTGGCCTTTCCAGAGTTTTTTACTGCACTGTTTAAAAAAAGCTTAAATACCTTTTATGTCTGATTAATATGATCAGGACACAACATAAGAACCTGGACCACACTCCTAAGGGCCAAGTAAAAGTGTTTATTGGTGAGATTATTGTAACAGCTATATGTTTGCTAAGAAAGTACATCCCTTTGCTTTATAATGTTTTGGGCTTATTTTTTTTTAAGTTTTCATTCTTCAAAGTTTTATAATTGGGATATTTTCTTGAGCTCCTTGATATCTTGTATTGAGACATAGAGAAAAACTGAGGGAGCCCACTCAGGGAAGTTAAGCTACACTAACTGACAGCAGCAGAAGGTGCACTGACCCATCATTTATCTCTGTGTTGCACAACACCCATTGTGACCTGGCTTCAACATGGCAAAAGACTAAAGGTGAGTTAGTTGAGTTTTCAGCTGCTGGTTCTCTGGGGTCTCTCTTGGAATACTGCATGAAAAACACCTATGACATTTTTGACTTGTCATGGTATTAGCAATTTTCATGGTCTTTAACACTAAAGGCTTCAGTGGAAACCACTATGGTGGCTTTGAAGAGTAATAAATTCTGATGAAATATCTCCCACCCCTGCAGACTACTTTAACCTCTTTCAAGCATGTACCAGATAAGCTCTTGGAAGATCAGCACTCTGCTGGAGTACTGGAAAAAGGGGAGAAAACCTGTGGATGATAGCCCAGATGAGAGATAAAACTCACCAACCTTCTTCAAAAATGATCTTAATATACAACTAAAAATAAAAATATTTTGAATGCTGTCTTGTACTATGTAAAACAAATTTCCACTTTCTGTGCCAAAGCATGAAAAGGTTGTAATCAAGAATTATCCCTCATTTGAATGGGCAACTTAATGCCATGCTCCACCAGAAGAAGGAAATCACAATTTCTTATAATTGGAGGGAAAAAGGGAAATAGTTTCTTTTAGAAGGAAATAAAAGAATCACACGGCTTTTCATTACTTTAATGCTACTAAATAACTACTCTTCTTTGAATGCTTTCAAATTATTTCTTCCCACAAATGCCCCAACTTTTTTTTTTTTTTTTTAAATTAGTACAGTAGCAAAGCTGAAATGCTTCTTGTTGGGAACTACTTCTCTAGAAGAAACCTCAAACAAAAAATTTAGATACAGAAGGGCATTAAATTAGAAACTGTTTCCTTGTATACACCGAAAAGATCCTATAACTTATAAAATTTGCAGAGTCAGCAACTAGACTGCCAGAAATGGCTCTTCACTTCCTACTCTTCATCTTGTCCCCTTTGCTTCTCATGAATAAACACTTCAGTAAATTATAAAATAGGACAATGAAGCTCAACATTAAAAAATATATGCCTTCTAGTAATGAAGTCACAGCATGTCATTCTCAGAAAATACCAGCAGTACTATTGGGCAAACAGCGCAATAAGGCAATGTGCAAGATGATCAATGGCAGTATTTCATTTCATTATTTCCACAGTAGTTTCTTTTTGAAATTATATTCACAGTGTATACGTTTTAGAAAGATATTCAGAAGATACTGAGCAATAATGATTGGATAATATCGTAATGTCCACATTTTACCATCCCCAAACTCTCACTGGGACATTTAGTTCATAACCTTTCCATTGAAAGCTTACAGGTGAAGTAATCTAGTCTTCATCAATCAAAGATACAGATTCCATGATGGTAATTAATGGCTGAATTGTACAAATATCTTTCAAATTACTCTCTAACACAAATTCCACAAACCATTTACAAATATAGAAGTCATCAGATGTGTTTTGCTGCTGTTTAAGTAGAGGCTGTTGTAGGTCTCCGTTACTAGAGAATAACAAGTTAGTTTGGATAAAAGAAAAATGTTAAACCCCTGGCAATACCTGGACTGGGACTTTAAAATATGTATAATGCTGATTATTCTTTCCCCACAAAGCTGAGTGAAAAGCAGGCTTTGTTTCCAAATTTTCAAAGAGTTTGGTCAGCTGAAATGAACAAGCAAAAAAAATCACACTTCTCCACACTTTCTGGTCTCAGCTGGAAGTGGAAGAACCAAATATCTGCAAAAGAGACTATCTCAGTGATATTTCTGACATGTCTGAAGGTAGAATACTCATGAAACACTCTGATACAAGAATTCCAGAGCAAAAGGTTAGAAGTTCAAACAAGCAAGCTTTTTTTTCCCCTCCAACTCTGGAATTACAGGAACAGCCAAAACTATTCTGTTATTCTGAGAGCATTTTTCTTCTCTGTACTTGAGAATAATAAAACCATAATAATAAAAAAGGAGTTAAAAGTGGTACATGGATGAAATGAAAGTGACTTCTTGGCTGCAAAACCCCAATGTTGTATAGCAAATATAAACAAAATATCAATAATAGACAGTTATTTTATATATAAGGAGCATTCTGGTTAGCAAACTAATGTCTTTGTTAAATTAATTTGGGATATATGTAATTTAACCACAGTTAGTGCCTACAACTTGTAATACATTGTTGCAAGTCTGCCATCATTGCTTACTAACATTCATATTTAGAAATAAAACAATGTGGTGAGTGTCATACTAGGTCAGACCTATGACCATCCTCTGACCTATGTCCACCTCAGCCTGGAATCCTGAACAATAGCAACAGGAGATGCTCACTAGGGAGAATACACAAGCCTGGTCTTTATCCAGAATCATTCCCCTGCTATCCAACAATCAAAATTTCCAGTTTAGGGATGTTAAAGAGTAGGTCCTCGTCTATTTTGTTTAGTGTCTGTTTACGGATCAGATGTTCATGGATTCTTTTAAACCCTTTTGAACCCATTGATACTGTCTCCACAGTCTTCTGTGAAAATGCAAGCAAAAATCAGTCATCTGCCTTGTAAAAAAGGATTATCCATTTTAAATGGATCTCCTGTTAGTTTCAACAAGTGCCTTCCAATTCTTACAGTCCCATGTTAGGAGCACCTTGCCTACCACCTTCATGTCTTTGCAAACCTTGATGATAACCCTTTCCAGCTCTGTTTCAAACTGAACAGTTTCAGTTGCCCTTCATCAGGCAGATGTTCCACCCACATTATCATTTAAGTTGTCCTACTATGAACATTCTTTACCTCCACTAGCTCCTTTTAACATGCAGAAATCAGAAGCACACACAGAGGTCCCTTCTGTGCCCCCTTTGCAAGACAGGTGGGTCACACTCAGTTGCCTCTGTGTTGTCATCTTCACAGGCTACTTGAGACAGAGATAGGAGTGCAGCCCTGCACAAAGCAGAAATAATGGAGTGTTTTGAGCCAAAAGGAAATGTGGGATCAGAACTATAAAAAGACTGAAAGGGTAAGCAAAGAGTTTGCGGCTTAAAGCAGTGCAGTGTGTCAGAGAGAGAGAGACTGGCAGCCTTGCTGGCACCGCCGCTGGCCAGAGCCTTAATCTGGAAATCACTGTTCAGCCAACACAGCAAAAAAGTTTGGCCACCCTGGCGGACAGGCACCAGGCAAAAAAATACCCTACTGTGCCCGAGCTCCAGCACACAACCCCTGCAAGAGTGCAAAACACCTGGCAGTCCAAGAAAGAGCAAATGCAAAATTGCAAAAGTCCAACTACTTCTAATCAAGAGGTCACAAGTGAAGAGAGCCTGTTCTATAATCTTAAACGAGGAAAAAGTCTCAAGAAGTGTAGTCTGCAAATTTCCTCATCTCCACATGGGAAAGCACTCCAGAATTTTTGGCACTAAGATGAGAAGTCAGTAGCAATTTAACTGAAATATCAACTGTTAGTGCCAAGTGTTGGTAGCTACTTCAAGATATAAACCCAGGTTGCCCTGAAAGCCTAAACTGCTACCTTCCTCCTCACTATCATCACTAGTATTTTATGGAAATCATTTAATCACGCCAAAGAGGTTCAGATTTTTAATCAAAACTAGAGATCTGTAAATTTAGGAGTTCTTTCCTCCACTCCTGTGGGGGTAGTGAGGCCAAGTTACATTCTCTGAATCCTCACACCTGGAAGCAGCACACAGGGTGGGGTGCAACCTACTGTGAGGATTAATGAATTGCCCTTGTGAAGAACTCAGCATGCCTCACTAAGGCAAATGTCCTAAAGAATCACACCAAGGCATAAGCGCTGCATAGAACCAGTCAAGATTCCTTCTTTTCTCTTCTCCTTTCTCCTCTTCTTACATAAATTTGGGTTTTATAATTCCAAATGTCCATGCACTTAAGGAAACGACTGGTCATGGAAACGTACTGAGCTTTCAACAGGACATTAAATCCTGGCCTGGCAGAATTTTTCCAGTCAAATCTAAGGTCAGAAACCACAAACTTGCACCTATCCTGGGGGTTATGGCACTAAGACAGGGTATGGGAGACACAGATTCAAACTGCTGTTTTCTTTAATTTGAAACAAGAACATAACTTAGATGTCCCAGAAGAACATTCTAACTACCGGGACATCAGATCAGTCCTTCCTGACAAAATTTTTTTGGGGAAAAAAAAGAAATGCTCACTATGACACAGGAAAAAAAGAAACAAACTCTATAGTCAAGTAGCACAGGAACTCTCTTTGGTAGAAAGCACACCAAAATGATGCTCATGTTTTAATCAAGAAAATGTCTCAAACTTACTGTCTGAGGCTGCTCAATAACTGGCTTGGTGTGGATCACTCCCTGTCTTCCTTCAAAATACATACTGAAAGTTTCTGTTTCTGTTACATACTACGAAAAACCCTATGAAATTATTAATAACCATGTTTTTGGAAAATTTTAATAGTGGATTGCTGAACCTGTCTACCAGCAACAGCAGTAGTAACTTGCATGCCTGCTAAAGAAAACAATCTTTGCAACTGGTTCACAAAGAAGGAAACAGAAAAAACAAACTGGGAAAATAGCAACACAAAATGCCAACCAATTTCCCACTTGCTTCTCATGGGTCATCTTTCTGAAACTTGAATTTAGTTCTGACAGTCTCTTCTCTGACATATACTTGCTAATCTTTATTAATATAACTCCACTAAGCTCAAGAGACAACAAATTTAAGAAATCTAGAAAGATGGCTTTTCATTACATCATTTGCAAACAAAAAATTTACATCTCCTTCTATGACTTAAGCAGAATTATATTTTTTTGTTCCTAGACATGTATTGGTTTAGTTTGTGCCATTTACAGAAGTAAATGCAAACCTTCAAGAGTAAGGGTAGAAAAATGAAACCTTAAGTATTGAGGTTACAGTAGTGCTGATTTGATTACTGTTCTTAAAATAACCACTTAATAGCACTCATTGAGAGACTGTTTTCTGGATATTTACAAGTAAATCCCTTAATTGGCTGCTAAAGTAAAAGTTCTAAAATTTGACCTTTTAAGAAACAAAGTAATCCTGTAGCCTGAGATCAAATAATAGGAAGAAACCTGCATTAGCAGCTCCATTTTATAAAGCTTCAATATAAATGCAAATGTGTAGTTAAAAGAATTATCTTTCAGCATCACCAACCTCCAAATCTGTCCTTGTTACAAGCTTTTATTATGTTCCTTCCCACGGGTGACCTCTGTTTTCTTTTTTAACAGACGACTGCCTAGGGAAACAGCAAGGACAAATCCAGTTCCACTTTTCACAGCAGTTCAGGAAAAGGTAAACACCATTACAGCAGCCTAATGGGCATCCAGTGCTAATTTGTAAATGAGATGAGAACCTCAGACACTCACTAAAAGCCAGATGGTCAAGTAGCAACATTTTAATAGTCAGATTATAGGCTTTCTAAAATGTTTGTGTCATCAAGGTCACATCAAGCACACACCTGTCTCACAGTGCTAGCATCCCAATAAATACTTTTAGAACTTTCTTTAAAAACAAGTGAAGAGTTCTGCTATTCAAAGCTAGCACATATGAATAATATTAAGTGAATGTAATTGATAAAACAGCTTTTTCCGTGCCAGCTGGCAAACATTTATTAAGTTGAGTTCATACTGGCATAAAAATTGCTCTAAAAATAAAATAAAAAAATATTCTTTGAAAACTTTTAAACACTCCACCATTTTGTCTAGCATGCAAGTACACATAAATGAGTCAGACCCTGCTTTCTCCCTTAGGAGATACTGCTTTAACTTAATTGAAAACTGTAGCAGAAATTCCATGGGGATATGTCATTTTGCTCAATCTAAATTTTGAGAAAGTGATATTTTAAATTAAGGAGCTTAGTTTTCAAATAATTTATCATCTAGTGTTCTTATAAGCACTGAAGTTGCATCAGAATTCAGCCTCATTTTTACTAGCTTGAACCAACAGATTCCATTATCACTAGGCTTTATTTGTCTATAGTATCAGCTACATCTACTTGGAGAAGGCTCCATTTGCATTTACCACCTGTTCCTAACACCTTTGTGCCTGTATATGTCTACTATTTCCCAAAGGACTTTAATGATATTAATGATATTAATGAAAGGGACTCTACTACTTAATAATAAATATTCTAGTAGACAACTGGGGCCTTTTGTGGACAGCACAATGGGGCATATAAAAGATTACCTTGTAATGAGAATTTAGCCTCTTCATCCTTAGCCAGAATGCCACAGACCACTGGAGGCAGTGCTCTACCTGCAAAGGAAGTGCAGTCTATAAGGCTGAATTTGTCTACAGTGACCCAAATAACTGTTACAAGTACCTACATAGAAAACACTGGGATTGCTCCCTGCCAATCTTGAAAAATTTCTTTTTCTCTCTGCCTCAGTCATTCACCTCTGACATTCTTTCCTTCTCTTCCAGATGCCCTAAGCAGTCGTCTTTTTTCCTCTAGTTTGTCTTGAAAAAGGCTGTTGCTTTCACCAAAGCTGAAGAATGGAACTGCCTCTTGGTCATCTGGGAAGGCTGAACTGCACCTACTATGACTCAGTAGGTAATCATGGTAGTATGAGTGAAGACCAACCTTCTTCTTCAGAGCTGTTGATCTTGCTTAATAATCTTTAGAAAATAAGATAAGGCAGTTAGTGATGACAATTAGGTGTTGGTTATTTCCATACTGTTGCTAAGAGCAGAGTTTGGACTAGTCCCCCATTAGTGTGTGCATTTCTCTCAATTTTTATGAGAGTCAGAGTATGATCCAACATGAAATCATTTGTATTTCAGACTAAATGACAGACACTGTCTTTTAATGGTGATCATCTTCCACAGTTAACACTTCTCTTCCTTCCACAGAGAGTACTACAAATGAATCATTCAGCCTCCTGATACACAAACCTAAAGTTTCTATACCTTCCATTATTTATTGTGGTACTTATTTGATGTGTTGTGGGTTTTTTTAAATGAACTGTCAGGTTAAAACTTTCTCTTGAATGCCTACTGCTTGATAAGTCAAAACACATTGACTGCACTGCAGATATAAGCTGACCTTAAAACAAGGTAATGTGCGAACATACAGCACTCCAAAAATGGCAGTAAAGGAACCATTGCAGGTTAATTTAGACATAACTCCAAGTATAGCATCATATTCAAGTTTGTCAGACATTCTATTCAGAAGGGCCATGTGAACTTTCATAGTATAAGAAGCTGTTATTAGAACATGATTATTATACAATACACAAGCTTTGAAAATAAATTTTTGATCGAAATGAATGTCTTGCTGGCTCTCAAGTCAGCTGGCTGTCTGAAAAATGGTATATTTGGAGGCTACATTAGTTGCATGGAAGCTTAGCTAAGAGACTGCAACTAATTTCTATCCTGCTTTAATAATGTTTTAACAAAAGAAGTGCTTAGTTCCCACACTGTTTCTACAGTGATTATAGTCCAAACATTTCCGTCCCTGAGCCCTCTCTTTTTTAGTGAACACACAGCAGTGGCTGCAAAGCATAAATCAAAGTGTAAGTTCTCTTTTGAGTTTGGCTGCTCCATGTGTTCATTGTTAGACCAGCCACCTTTGTCCTTTCTCCCCTTATTTAGGGTTTCCCCTACCTACCTTGACAAGATATGAACACAGGAGTTCTTTTGTGGTCCTGTATTAAAACAGTAGTCCTTGTTGGTCTAATGGCAGCATGAGTTCTCAAAACCACTTTCGTCTCTGTGTAGGCTCCTAGGAACACTTAGCATTCCTCAAATAATAATCTCTTTGTATTATTAAGCCAGTTTGATTGATTGCCCAGTGTTGATACTCAGTATTTTATGGTATATTGTGTGGCCTGTCACAAAATCTGTTACTTGTCAACAAGTAGGCCACCAGCAGCAGCATGCCAAATGTTGTGGAATGACAAACATAATTATGCATGGTATTCTGAAATGCATCTCACAGTTCCAACGCAGAGCAGGATTAGTAGTTTATTCAGTGTTCTTGGAAAAGTGTAGCAATAGAAAAGCAAGGAAAGAATCTGGGAACATCTGAGTTCAACTCAGAATGTGAAAGGGAAGCCCATTACAGTTTATAATATTTAGAATCACACTAAGATAATTCCAGAATCAGCTGGCACCTGTGTGGGAAGGCATATAAAAGCCCTGCATAGCTATCCATTAACATACGAACATGCTGAAATTCTGCAGAGGGAACAGCAGAGACCAAGGGGAAAGGATGAAGGGTATATGAACAGTGGATGGAAAGCACATTGCTTTCAACTAGTAGAAACACATTACAGAAACAAATTGTGTGGGCAGACAAAGACATGATGAAGAGAAGGAACATCAAAAGCAAAAAAGGAGGGGCAATAAGAGGTCATAAAACCAAGCAAGTCAGATGCAGAGGTTCAAGCTATTGGGGAAACCCAGAGGAGCGACTGGAATGTGCTTAATATATTCCATGTGAATATATGTCTGCCAGCTCCCTTTCACCATCCTCTGTTTCCCACAGCCCACCACACTTCTCCTGTGAAGAACCTGCTTTGAAAGGCCTCAGATGGAGGACTTCCCACACACCCTATGTGGCTCTTCCAACATACCCTATGCATAACTCACTTCACATATCCAGGGCCTCTTTACAGAATCTGGGATGAAGAAACAAAAATCTTTATTAAAAAAGAGAGAAAGTCGAACACATGTTTCAGTGAAGTCCAATAACTCCTGTAAACAAGTACTGTGTGTACTATTCCAAAACTATTGTCCTATGAAAACCCTTAAATTAGAAATATCTGGAACGCAACAGTAATGGGATCTGTTCCCTCTGGCCCGTATAATCCTTCCTAGCTTACACCACCCACTCAATTTAACGTTGCTCTGTCATAAAATTGGCAAAAGCATATGCAGAGGTCAAGATAATATATTGCTAGAAGATTGTTTGAATCACATTTCTTATTCAAGAGTCTCATTTCCTAATAAATATCCTAGTGATCTGTGGTTTTGACTCTTGCATGTGGTTCTATGAACACTAAAAAGAAATTGTCAAGTGCACAGTGAAGACTGGGTGGGCAGTAATGAGTGATAATAGATCTAATGGCAATCGGGAACTAGCTGGAACGCTCTCTTCATTCCTGGGTTTTCCTCATATTTGAGGTTTTAGACATGTAGATATTTTCAGTATGTACAATGCTCTGGGTTGTTGGTAGGGGTCCATTAAAAAACTTTTGGCTTTTTTCTGGTTACCACCAGCCACTGTTGCTCTCAGCGTTCTGCTGGCTGAGAGATGTGGGACCAAGAAGGGGAGCGCACAGCGCTCTTGGGGTGGTCAGTCCGAGAGATGACAGAAGGAACTCCTAGGACAGCAGAAGGACATCACGTGGGATTGTTTATGTTTACTCTAGATGATCAAATCCCGTACCTGAATTTGAATTACTCTAGATATCTTCAACCTAATTTTTTTATCCTCTTTGAGTTGTTTCATTGCATCTACCTTAGCTTTGACAATTCCCGTGCAATGCTTGGTGGCAGTCGCTGTTACTTCATACACGTGAACATAACCTGTACGTTGACAATATCTGCCATCCCCAGTGGAGAAATAAGCTGTCATGATACACCATGGCCTTTCAACTACATGACCTGGGACAGCATCCAGACAGCACAGAATCAATGTTTAACAGGTACATCGGAATAATTAGGAAAAGCAGGAGATCACCATGGTGTAATTTGAAAGCAAAACCAACCCATCAATCTCTTGCTAAGGGATAATTTAACCCCTTGTCTCCAGCCAAATTTATGAGTGATGATTGTGGTCAACCTCATGATTATTTTTTTTTCCCCACACAGAAATGGCGCAGTATATAAGCCATTATTTCTGGTAAACAGTACCTTACTGATACGTTATTTTGTTTGCATTGCCCTTTCAATCACAGATAACTTGCTTTCTTTCTTAAGTGCTGTTTTTGATCAGATATCTCTTCAAAATTATGTGACAAAAATCAGAGTTCTTGTTCAATTAGTCGTTTTTGAAGACTGAGCGCTAAAGATTGTATTCAGTGATGGTGTGAAATAATTCTTTTAGATTGCTGAGGCATAGATCCAGACATCTCCTTTTTTCCCAGTAGATTGAGATAGAAGTCAAGACTACAAAATATTTCCATTAAAACTTAATAAACACACTATCAATTACACAACTACACTTCAAGTAGGTGACTGGAGGAAATCATCATGTTCCTGAGAAAAATCAAGGAAGACTGTAATTTGAATATTTTCAATACATCACAGGTCTTGCATCACAAACATACTGGAAATAGTTGCAGTGAACTGAACAAACATGTAAAGAAAAGCATAGGGCCTGCTCTTGCTCCTGTTTAATCACAGCCACTTCTGAAAACTGATGGGTTGCACAAACGTGACAGTAAACTGAAAACAGATTACTGAGTCTGTCATGCTCCCTTGCAACATGCTGCAACTAAGGACAGCAGTATATGCAAGGACATACACAGTATTTTGAAGCAAGTATTCTGGCAAGCTTTCAGCTTTTCCCTCTGAAAATCTCACTACTGCATGGTATTTCTTATTGTGTGCTTTTTTTGGCAACCTAGACCCAGTGTGTTGTAAGACTGCTGTCATGTCACTGATTTTAAATTGTTGTGTCAGCCCTATTTTTTTGCATCATAGCAAATAATCTTGCAAAATAAGCACAAGTGAGGTGCAAAATATCTTGTCCTAGAACGAAGAATTATAAGCACATGACAAATAAACATTGAATTCCTCATATCAGTATTTTTCATTATAAAATTATTTACATTACATTGCAGTTCTGCAGAGACAATAGTGGGAGACAGTGGTTCCATCTCAGTTATCTCTAAAACTGGGATTTAAGGGCGAGCTGTTTGCACGAGCTGTATGCTTTGAATAGTTGTATTGAAAAAGGCTGTTTGGTACTATCACAGTACAAATACCTCAAAACCAGACTACATCTAAATTGTCCAAATTCCAAATCTAAGTACACAAGCATTGCCTAAGAAGCTTGTTCTGTTAAGCAAGTAAATATAGGCTGGATTGAAATCCGTATAGTCCAGTGCCTGATGGATGAAACAGTAGAAATAAAAGTATTATGGGCTTCGTAAGTCATGCATTTCTTTGCTGTTTCATTCATCAAAACACGCATCCCTGATTTATATTTGATTGTAAATATTTCAGGTAAAGAATATGTCTAATTGTTTGAAAAAAAATTAGAATCCTACACTAAGAAGCAGATTCTATAATTCTTTTAAATAATAATTTGAAATCTTATTATTTTGCTAAGTATTCAGTGATGCAAAACTCATAGTTTTTAATGTGAATTTTGCTGAAGTTGAGAATTTTAAAAACAAACAAACTGAGAAGTTCTTTAAGATTTAGTTAAAAAGAAATTATTATTGATGAAACAGTAAAGTCTAAATCCTATAAAGTCAAGAAAAATTTTCATTACAGTCGCTAGTGGCATAAAAATTAGATGAGCAGGTTTTGCTTATACCTTAAGAATCAATATTTTAAAATATATTTTCCTAGAGAAACACTATAGGGTATTGCAGTGATACAGGAACTTATGATTTATGAGAATATTTTTGCTTTACCTCTCAATTGGCCTGGATATAGAATTGCATCAATGCTACTGCTGTTTTGTAAATGTTTTATAGCTTTTTTTTCAAAGAATTGTTTTATAGCCACGGAATATTACCTTAGAGCTGACAGTTTGTAAAGCCCATTAGAGTGTCTTACACTATGCCTGTCATATCCTACTGTCTATTTTTTTCCCCAAAATTACTTCTCACATGCTGAATGTATGTTTAAATGCTTCTTGGAAACTAATAAACCTGAACTCCATCTGGGCAAACTCCAGAACTAGAACCCTTCAAGTTGCTTACTGTTTCTACTTCACGAAAGGCTAGATCCTGCTCTTTTTTTCAGCTCAAACTTATTTGATAAAAAACAAATGGACGCTGAAATACTTCTGTCTCACATGCTCCTGTTATTTGGAGAAAGTCAGCAAAGGATAAGAGGTGCAGCAAACATGGCCTTTATAAAACAAACCCAATATATTACTTTCTTCTTTGAAACCCAGTGGTGAACTGCTTACTTTTTTCTTAAATTAAAGAGATGTATGGGCATTAGTTTGAGTGAAAATATTCCCCAGTACAAGATAAATTTGCATAATCCAGACACATGACATAATCTACATTTTGGCTACAGAATGGCATTCTGCTTTTCTCTTTTATACTTAAAATCAGTGGTAGAGCAACAGGCAAAGAAAAAGGTGATCACCGGACTCAGTAGCTGTGATTTAGGTGAGACTGTAGGATTTTGTTTCACATCTGTCTTCTGAGATGGAAAAACAGAAACAAGATGGAAATGAGAAACAAGACTAATATGATGACTGTGACTTCCTAAAGGATGAAAAGATACTACAAAGGCTAGAAAAGGTGCATAGCCACATGGGCAAAGACTGCAGATCCAAGAATACGAAGATGGAAATTTGAAAAAAGACTATGTTTATTCTCCTGGAAAGTCTAAACAATCAATTTTTTGACAAATATTCATTCTCCAAATAAGTCAGGTTGTGCAAAATTAAATTATAACCCTGATTCAGCAACACTGTTAACTTTGAACATGTGTGCAAGTTATTCAGCAAAATTTACTAAGTATGTGATTAACCTAATATAAGAAGATTAGAATTAAACCTCATGCAAGTTAATGGGGGACACTACAATTCTTGACAAAGGCGAACTGATTAAATTGGCAACATACCAACATGCAGAAACAAAAACAAAAACCCCACCTCTGATTATGTCACTCATAGAAAATTTTGCCCAGCAATGACACCTTAATTAGTACCACTGTCAGCTGCAAAAGGTCACCTATTTTCAACTGCAATAGCAGCATTGTACAAATTATGGTTGGCAGACTGGTATCTCCTCAATCAAAATAAAACATAAAGTGATCCTTAGTGGACCAACTGCAGCTGTCCAATCATAATAAACAAAATTCCTTAGTTGATTTCTTTTTCTCAATCTATGGTTTCTTCACCTTTCCAAAAAATTAAACGGATATAACAGAGATGAAGGAAAAGACATTTTCGGCTGATTTGTGTATGTGTTGGATTATCTCAGATACACAGCTAAATCTGGGTGTTAGCCTGAAAACTGTGCAGTGTCAAGTTCAAAATAAATAATGGCAATGGTATTTTCAGGATCAGCTTTTCTTTTTTCTTTCATGTTCATTGCCAAAGCATTTAGAGTACCCTGTTATAAGGTGGGTGGTGAAAAGAGTTGCCTCTACACATCTGTTGTTTCTAGAGAACCTATTGCATGTTGCTGTGGAGCACTGAATGCAAAAATTAACATAATTAACCTTGATGCTGCTATGATGTGAAAAAGCACATTAAGCAGGGCTCTTAGAATTAGTAATTAAATACTGAGTTTGGCATGTTTACAGTAATTCGCCCTGGGAAATGCTATAGAAAGAGCAAATAAAGCATTTGTTTTTTCCAATCCAAATTTGTCTAGACTAAAATCTGAAGCCCTTAGTAATACAATAGCAGTTCACACAATGTGAGGTATCAGACTCAGACAGTATTTACTAAATACCACATATACATTCAGTACCAACCACACAGCAAAATACAAAAAATCCTGCCTCTAAGGTCTGAGATCAGCAGAACATGATCTGGTCTACTGTAATCCAGTAAGTGATAACAATAAATCTTTGACAGCCATTAAAAGTGCGTTATCACATTATGAATGGCATTCATCTCACCTAACTCCAGTAACTGCATCTAGACTAAATTTACAAGAAAAGCTCCATTTGTAGTAAATTCAGAGAGACAGGCACTTACACAGTATGATTTATCCTACCTCAGTTTGAAATCCTAGATAAGACTATGATTAAACTTAAAGCACAGGCCAAATTTTGCTTCCATCTGACCCCAACTTAAGCATAATGAAATCAGTGTAACTGAGAATAGAAAGAATGCCTATGGAATATTTACTGGTTTTAAGACTTCTTGAATTATTCTATATCTTATTTCAAGACACAGTCTTCAGCCACGGTTTGTCACTTTAGAGGGATTTAATAAACTTTTAGTTCTTATTCAAAGCTAAGAAATAATGCCTAAATTAATACCATAGCAGATCTCCCTTTAAACCTCTCAGACAGAGAAAACTTTTGTTGCAGATCTCAGTTTAATCCTCCTTCTCAGAAGCTACTAGGTTTTAGGCTCTTTGATCTTTTCCTCAGCACCATCTTCTCAGTAGTCCTGTGTCTAGCATCCTTAATGGATGAGCATCAGGTGCTCTTAAAATCCTTTCCTGCAGCCCCCAATATAGATCAGTAAAATTTTCCTGTGGGTACCAACTCTGTGCAGCCATTCCTCAACCAAATGTTGTCAGTCAGAGAATTATTCATTCCATGTTGATTCCTAGCAACCAGCTGGGCCTTCATGGAAGCTTTTGATGATAAATACCAACTATGAGTTTCATTTTCCACAATCCTATACATAAAAATATGATTAACTCACTGCTTTATCTAACAGTTTTCTCACCTTACCTTCTCACGTACTTTCATTCAATTGCCAGATGATCAGCAATGTATTGGCCAAGGAGCTGCATGTCAGCAACAAGGTTTGATGAAGGTTAGATGGAACTCAGAAAAGAAGCATGATATAAGAACCTTAAGAACTTAAAATCATGATTCAGCAGACTTACATTCTAATTCCAGCTCTATACCTCATTTTCTAGATGGCCTTTGTTTCTTGGCTCCCTCTTTCACGATTTGCCTAGAGCGTGAGTTCTGTGCCATGCCTTAAACAAACACCAGCTCAGCTGGCTCTTCAACTTCTCCACTGTTTTCAAGATAGTTTCCAAAGTGGTACAGTGTAAGCAGGT
Source organism: Manacus candei (assembly GCF_025592945.1). Lineage (NCBI taxonomy): Eukaryota > Metazoa > Chordata > Aves > Passeriformes > Pipridae > Manacus > Manacus candei. The sequence continues at coordinate 43,918,106 of NW_026138076.1, read as the reverse complement.
CACAAAAATGACCTGGTAGCTTGTAGGTACAAGCTACAAAATGAGGCAGCAGTCATTGGAAGAGACTGGTACTGTCACAATTGACCTATTGCCTGAAAGCAAGAAAATTTCTGAAAGGGAAGCTGCTAGAAGAAGAATCATCAAGGTGAGGTAATTCCACAGGACTGATTAAGCCAGTGGAAAGAGTGCTGCACTAAATATATTTCTCCATATATTCATCAAATTCCACAAACACAGACTTCTCAGGCTTAGGTAATGTCTGTTTAAGCCAATGGTTCCCAGTCATTTTAGATGTGCAACATACTTCAAATAAGTATTTTCCTGATTTAACAGTCTTCTATCAGAAAGAATCTTATTTAAAAGCAAATGTCTCCTCTAGTTTTCATAAAGGCTGTAGAAACAGCTACAAAACCACATATGAAGTTAATGTGTCAGTCTAATATGTCTATGATCTTCTTCATGTAAAAGGATCTTTTCATGGTAGTGACACAGAAACCGTTTCCAATAAATCCACAATTACTTCTACATGGAGATGTTCCAGAAGCTTCTGTTTGTTTTGCAGCATTTTAGTAATTTATTTTCTTGATTATATTTTTCTAATTAAAATTTTTATTTACACTGCAAGTGTAAAAATGAACATTTTTATGTTTTCAGAGACAATGCTTTTCAGTAAGTATTATTTAATTTTTGTCTTAAATATACTCTTCAAAAAATGATCTAAGATTGAAGATAGTTAGTGATCTGTTGATGAAAGTGCACAAAGACAAAGAATCTTATATTTCAATTGCTGTTGTCTTCATGAAGGGGAAAATACTGGTGATACAATACCTTAGGTGGTTTCAGAAAAGCTGAATCTTAAGAGGTCTTTAATGTTATTGCTTAATTCCACCATGATAAAGTAAGCAATTATAAAAATGTGAAAGAAGCTTTAAGAGAAAAAAAAGAAGACAAATTCCACAATTACCTCTACATCCTGCTCCTCTAAATGCTTGTAGTTTTAATATCCTTCAATCTACAAAAATTTTCTTTACACCAACCACATTCAGAGTATTTGCGAAACTCCTTCATTGGCCTCACAGAAGTCACGGTGGAGGTGATGCTAAATGTTTGGGAGGGAAAAACAAGATTCCATTGCACTTGAGCATGACCTAGTGGCTGGTTCATTGAGTGGCATTTATGGTAGAAACAGAAAGGCTACTTGTCTGCTCTCCAAGCACCAGGGCAATTAATGTATGTGCAGCAGCTCACTGAGGATTGGATAAAGGGAAAAAATAGTGGCCAGGAATGAGGTGCGTAGATGGAAGACCCCACACAAGTTAGCCAGCTGGGACTCAGGGGCTTGGTACTTGGACCAACCAAATGCACTCTATTTTGTGACTAAACAAAATGTGCTAATAGGTTTGCACGGAGGATCAAAATCTGTAAACTTCCTCATTTTTTCCAAAGTATTTAGTATAAGGCCTACTTGAACTATATAAAGGCTTACTGGGCTAAAAGAATAGATTTAGCAGTTCACAGTAAGTATCACCATTAAACCAGAGGCTGGTATTTTTAATATTCTGTATTTAAATTGTATAGGATTCCAGCTAGACAAGTGAAAACTCTGTTAGTAAAATAAATGGTAAAAGAGTATATAATCTACATGGTTTCCATGTTCAAATCATATCTATAATTTCTCCAGGAAGGATGTATACTTGTTATTTAGACCTATAAAATAGTGTCCTCAAAGTTAGCCAAATTGATATTTGAGTACCCTGGATAAACTCTCTGGTATATGAAGCACCAGACAATTGTGCCTATTCAAGAGTTATTGATGTAACTTATATCATAAAAATTTAATGTGATTGCCTTCAATTTGAAAAATATTAGTTTGTTTTAACCACAAAATATCCCTCCATAGCATACTCTACACATTCAAGGCAATAAAATACAAAGCTGTTTGTCTACCAGTCAAACCAAAACGGTAAATGCAAACATGCATTATGTTTTCATTACCAATTTTTAGCTAAAGCCCTTGAAATGTAAAAGAAACTCTTGTTACTGAAGCTGAAACAACTTTAATGCTGCTGTGTCAACAGAATCAGAATACTTGTTGATGATGACTGACAGATAATGATAAATATATATAAAATGTTGTAAGCCCCCCATCCTCTTTATCCATATCCTGTGACATCAAATAGGCTTCTGCACCTCTTCATGTTAGTGGTCAAAACACTATGACTTCCAATCATTGAAAAAATTACTTGCATGTGCATTACATTGATCTACTTAATCACCCCAGCTACTCCTTGACAGTCATTCAACCACAAAACATTCACCTTGCTACCCAGATCTGATCTGCCTTGAAGATGAAAGTCTTGGCTCTGATCTACTCTTTCATTCATTCTGCTGTCTTCTCCCTTAATAAATCAAGAGGATTCAAAAAAAAAGGTATAAATTTAATGGCTCAGTCACACTTGTCTATGTTTCAGCAAGATATAGCTTGCCCTCATGTTGACCCTTAGTTTGAAAACTCAAAAGCAAAGGGAGTAGGTATATAATTCTGCTTGTAAATCATTAAAGCCAGGACCTACTACTTGGACTATGGGATCAGATTTTAGTCTCAAAATTTTCTTTCAGGCTGCCAAAAACCAGTTCACATAAAAGCAGAAAATATACAATTATAGTGATTGGTATACTCCTTTCTGAGTAAACATGTATCACTTTAAGGAGGACAGAACACACTGGGAGTGAGTAAATATATTCCAAAAAGAACTAAAATAACATTGTCTTTGGTCCTGATTCCTGAATGGGACATACTGAAAAGTGTAGGGGAAAAAAAAATCAGGGACTATGTCATCTCCTGTTTAACTAATAAAAAATTATTCTTAGTTGAGATAATTCTTCATAACCACCCTATAGAGTTCATAAGTCAAATTTATATGCAGCCTTTCTGGATGAGCAAACTGCACAAGGCTACTTAGTGTACACAGGCTGCAAATACGTCAAGCAAGGGAAAGGCAAGCCTACTGCACAAAGCCACATATGAAAGAGGAGAAACCTCCACAACAGGAAGTTGTGGAGCTGCCTGTGGGGTGGAAAGCACATGGAACTAAGCTCCTTGCCACCCACATACTCAAATGTTACTGGAGCCAGGTACAATATCTTGTATGATTTCCTTCTGTGTCAGTGCTTCAGTAACTTTCCTGTTCAGGCCTGCATGCAAAAAGGACCCACTCTGTTAATTTGTTTAGGGGATGAAGAGAGGAACATTTTGTGGTAAGGAATAATGCCTTCCTTTCCCTTCCCTCCTTCCCTCCTTCCCTAACTATCATTTTGTTTTAGTTGGATTTGCTATAATGAAATGGCCAATATTCTCCTGCACAGAACATCCACAGCTATGTAATTGTCAGGCGCCTCCAGGTTTCATATGAACAGAATTAGGTAGAACCAGTAAATCCATCTCAGAAAAGGAAGCCCCAGGTACCTGTAGTGACAGACCAAAATTTTCATAATCCAAATGACATTTAATCATCACATAACAGTTTTTAAGAGAGAGAGACACCTACACCTGTGTTACCCACATAGCCCTCCATATTTTTGCCCGGTACTTCCAGACTTTAAAGCACACGTTCATTTGGTCTTTGATCCCACACACAATTTGCAGTTGGTGGCAGGAATTAAAGCCCACACTGTGCTTTTGCTTGTGCTGGACCGCTCACATCTGCAGTAAGGGCCAGCCTCTCAACACCTTTTTCACACTTCTTACCAGAAGACACACGAGTTCTTCTGCAGTAGAACTAAATAATTACAAAAGAATCCTGGCATGTCCACAAAATCAAACAGTTGTGTGAACTACACAAATTTGAAGAGCACATCAGTGCTTTTGTACATCAATGAGGCCCAGCTAACTTGTTCTATAGACCCCTCACTACTGATACTTGAGCAAGTGCTTAGCTAGGCAACTCCAGATGGCTTTCTGCTGTAAAAAGACAGTAGGAAAAGAAAGAGGATGAGAAGAAAGTAACCACAAATGAGCAAAGAACTCTGATTCATGAATGAGAAAACACTGATCTTGGCAGTATTACAAAAGCAATATTTTCACTAGAATGAACTGTTCTCAAACAATTTCTCCAATACGTTAGATACAAACAAGTTCAGTATTAGGCATGCATGTCTTCTCTTTCCACCTCTTTTTTTTTAAGTTCCAAACCCAAATTTATTGTGGTCAAAAGTTCTCAAAAAAAAAAATCCCTGTCTCTGTTTGCATTTCAGCTGTGTTTCTCTCTCATGGTATACCAGAGCAGTGATGCAGTATGGGATCTCATTCCAGAACAATATTTCTTTTTCACTATCCTTCTCTTTTAATAGTCTCTTGCCATAGAGAAACTACCAGCATTCAGTGAGTTTCTATGCCAGTAGCACTCAGTTTTGGAAATGAATGAGATTTTCTTTGTCTCTCAGTGATATTAGTAAGTCAAATACTAATGCTTTGACAAACTCATAGTAACCAATAACATGTTATGGATTACCTAAACCACAAGTGAAACATAACTGCCTGTGTCAAGAAATGTGGCAATTGTTAAACAGTGGTTAGCTTCAGAATACTCAAAGTTTGGACAAGCAGCAAAGACAAGACCCAAACCTAACTGAAACTTGAAAGGGGATGCAGACAGGGAAATCAAACCTGGAGCCTGGCCACAACTAATCCCCCTGCTTTTGTAGACACAGGTTAATAACTGCATATGATGAAGACCACCAGTTTGCAGGTCTGATGAAATGCAAACCTGCAGTTATCTAAAGGGTGTAGTTCCAGACATTCTGAGGGGAGAACTGAATATGGGCTTCTAATTCCAAAAGCACTGCATTAGGAGACTTATTTTGCTATTGATTCAGATCAGAGACCTGAAATTAGCCCTGCTGCTCAGGAGGGCAACCTGGAGACATAGATTTTGTGTGTGAAAACTGCATACTGTTTCTTCATTACCTTGGAAAGACAGTGGCATTAGCAGCAAACAGAGTGTGGATTCTGATTACATCTTGGGGTAAGGATAGCACTTCCCCATCTGCTTTGGCTACATCTAGAAACTAAACTGGAGTTGCATTAAGGTCTAGAACTTCAAACAAGCTTCAAATCCTTTTGTTATAAAGGAAAGCAATAGCTTTATTCTCCCTCCCCAGGATGAGAGCTCTTTAACTGAACTTTCTTTTAGAAGAGAAAATATGTACCTTACAAAGTTAGGAATAAATAAACCCAGTGATTTAATTTTACATGCTCAAAAGAGCTGAACTGACTTTCCTGGTGTGATACTATTTTGTGTTATGCCACCTTACTTTAATACTAAGATTTTTGTTAGTTGAAACTATAAACAAATCAATGCACTACTTATTTTTAAGTAATAGTCCTGTTAACATTCTTTAATATGGGTAAGCTTTCTACAATGTTTAAAAAATGGTTTAAATCCCCACACTGAAAAAATTCTCCATATCAGAATTATGACATTGAAAACTTGCGCTCTTCTGAGATCACACAGAATCATCTGAATTAGGTTCCTGATTTTGAGATTTCTGAGGTTCTGAGACATTCCATGAAAAACTTTTCCTGAAAATGAATCTGATAATGCCCTAAAAAGTATGACAAGAAATTAACTATGCCCCATTATATTAAACTGACTGCCACAGTTTCTTTTCAGCAGATAGAACTCCTATTCAGTACTTGAAAAAGGTAGAAAGTAGACAAGTCTTAAAACATCTTCTGAAAGTCAGTATTTCTAGAAATATTTTAGTATAGTGTTGTGAACACTTGGTTTTGATTGCAACTTCAGTTCAGCTCTCTCCTAATCTCTTTTCATATCAATATTGTCTTTAACATGGGAAAAAAAAATGGTATGTGATGCTTTTGCAAGAAAAGGACATGTTTCAGCTATGGAAAGTTCACACATTTAAGCCCAAATCATACAAACGATTTGGATCAAGAAAATTTACTCCAAAACATTCTGTGAAGTAACAGTGAGACTTTGTGTTTGAACGATAGTCTGTCACACCATCAGTCTAAAATAAATTTTTGAAGTTTTAAGAAATATTAAATGGAAACATATGGCTATTAAAAAAAACACATTAAAATGGGACTAATGAGCTACTACAAATATACAAATTCAGCAGGTTTTTTTGGTTTTTTACATAGGTGTAAGACTTTTAAATATTTTTATCTGAACAGGGTCAGGAAGTAAAACTGGTAGAGGGCAGTTTTGGCGACAGTGACCTCAGGACTGTGGGATTACCACGGGGAGTAAAAAATCAGAGAAAAAAATCTGAGCAGATTAGGAATGCAAAGGAATACAGAGTTTGAGAACAGGACGTTAGATAGAGATGTCTGCTTGTCTGCCAGTGAACTTCCATTGTCCCTATCACCACATGATTCCCAACGCTGGAAATCTCCGAGGTAAAAAATGAGGTAAATATTGCCTGCTGTGCCTCTGAGACAGCAGAGCCATATAACTAACACCAGTTGAGATGATGAGCTCTTTAATGAGGAAACGACTGAATGTCCTGACAGAAAATCTTTACTGTCAGATCTGCAAAGTATGGGTTCTCAAATTTTTGGCTAGTGTCTCCCGTGTTGTACAACAGCAATCCACCACGTATTTTCCTGGCTGGGTAACAGCAAAACAAATGGTAACACTTTACATGTCAGCATTTTGCATTGCTGGACAATGCACATAGGATGGAAAGTATGTCATAAGTTCAAAAAGGAGTTTCGTTGTCTAGCTTCCAGAATATGTTTAAGACAGGAATCTCACTGGAAATTTCTGAAGAGTGATAAAGTTAGTGTCACTGTGCACAAGAGGAGCATGTGAATTGTGTGAGTAAATTTAATGAAGCAGAAAAAATGTACACAAACCCCCTATAGACTCAAGACTTTCATGTAAAGGTGATTAATCACTTCCTGATATTTCATATGCAAACTTCTTTGATATTCTAAGTCCACTCAAGCAGCTTCTTAAATTAAAATTAATTTTCCTATGTACAAAGTAAAATACACTGTCCAGTGTATCTGTAATAACAGAAGTGAACAGCTAACACCATAAGACCATAAGAAAACGATCCTTACTGGGTCAGAGAATGGTCCATCTGGCCTCCTGTTCTGTTTTCAACAGTGGCAGTAGCTGATGGGATTTTGGGAGAGTAGTCAAGCCTGGCCCTTGTCTATAGGTATCCTTTTTTACGGCCTTATTTTAATGACACTGTCAATATTGCATTGCTACACATACTAATTCATTAGCTATCAGATTGGTTTGCATTAAAAAGCAAAAGGATTTCTTTAGGGGTTTCCACTGAAACTTAGTGTGAGCAAAAATTAGCCTTCTAAATGTAAATATAAAAAATACACCCAAAGATTGATCTGATAACATATATTTGAAAAACTACTATGTTAAAACGCCAGGAATAGCTTAATAAAATCTGAGTCATAAAGATATATTTAATTTCTCAATAAATAAATCAAAGCATTGATTTAGATCAGTATTTGAGCACTACTCTTCAGCTTTTTTATATGTTCCTACCATTTTACAAATGCTGCTATAACACAGATGCTCTCTACATTGACTTAACTCATCTGTTATGGAAATCAACTGGGAATTCTTCTGAATGTCCCACTTAGAAGAGAACAATTTCACCAGTCCATCCTCATCTCCAAAAGCCAGAGTTCCAGTGCAGTAGCTTGCTGTTGTGATTTAAATATTTCCATAAAACCAAATGTCACGATTTTCTGACAGTAGAATATGTAGTGAAAATTGAAAACATGTTATAAGCAGACTGAATTACTGTATAATTAGGATTTCCAAGGAGGCAGCTTGCAGGCTAGTTGGCATTTTAAAGAGGCAGAAATAATTAATAATTGGATTGTTCATGTAATTGTTTCCCAATAAATACAAGTCTGTTAACATAGATTCAACTGACATGGATTCAACATTTAATGACCTTTCTAAATCAATATTTCTTAGTCTGTGATTTTGTTTGCTTTATCAAAATATGAAAATCTGCTTGATGGGACTAATCTCACTATCTTGCTTTTGGCAATGATCAAAGATCATCTCTAAGAAGCTGGTAACAAAAGGATTTATAGAATCATAATATCATTTAGGCTGGAAAACTCCTCTAACACCATTGAATCCAAACATTAAATTCATTGAATTGTTTTCAGTTTTATTTCTAAGTCTACAATTAAAAAAATTAAAGTTCTAGGGGAGTTGTAGGAAAGGCAAATAATGATCAGATTTTGCAAATAAACTGACTTCCTGTTTTAATTTGGCTAAGGAGCAGAGTTCATCCTCATACCTTTGCTAGGTTTATCTGGACAACAGTCATCAGTCAGTGCAGTGCAACTATATAGGAGCTTAACTTATTGCTGATATAAACTATCAAATAATGTTTTGTCACCAGAATAAAAAGTGATACATGCAGGGTACTCCAGGGATGAACTGACTGCAAATTCAAAAAACTAATGACTTCCTTGAAAATGCTCCTGTAACTTCAGTGAACATAAACCTTGGAACAATTTTTAAATCACTGTCGTATAATTATAACTCCTTTTTTTTCAAAACATAAGTTTATACATAACAATAAATAATTACCAGTTCTCCTGCTATTACACATTAAAAATAGACAAGAGTTATGGTTGTTCTTTCATTGCACAGAATTTTAATTGATGGGACTGATGTTGTTCCTATAAGTAACTTGAACATATTCCTATGTGTATCACTTTGCTTTTAAAACACAGAAAGAAATGAAAAGCATGGTTAAGAGCTTAATCCTGCCATTTTATTAAGGCCATGAAATGTCACAAAAATTATGACTGCAAGCTGTTGTAAGAGTAGGTTGTAAAATGCCTGTCATCCCACCACACCATTTACCATGCATCTCAGGAGATTCATTATTCTCACAATAACCTGTCCCCAGCAGTACAGCCTCCTTATATTACACCTTCCTCCAGAGCAATATCTGATCAAGTGCAATTGTGATTTCTTCCTGTGAGGTGATTTGGAATTAGATAGTCCTGTACTTAAATGTGAAGCCACTAAACAGGAGTGTTTGCATCCAAAGGTTCCTGTAGTGAATGTATTAATCAGAGAATTCAAGGGAGTTTTATACTTCAAACTCCTAAACCTTGCCATGTATGTCTCTTAGGGACGTTGCAAAGCTGGTCACCATTGTCTATCTATCTGTCTCTGGCAAGTAAGCAGTAACTTGCCTCTTTGTAGGCCTAGGACCTTATCTGTTATCATTCTTCACACTCAGGAGCATTATCATATTGACCATGACTGCATCTGTTGAAGCAGTCTGTTCCTATGATCATTCTTACTGTGTCTGGCACTTCAGAAGGTATTTGATCAAACAACATTTATAATGCAGTTATTTCAGATATGTATTTGGCAACATGTAAATACAACTGTCTTTGCTTCTTCCAACTTCAGTTCTTCTTACTTCTTGAACTACTAAATCCCTTTAATAAATATTAAAAACAGCTATTAAAAATAGCTTTGTGCAAGATATGATTGTACTTAACAAAGCACACAGGAGACAAACACAGTGTCCAGGCAGAAGCAAGAAACACTGAGAGTACTCTGAAACACCTACCTTAAGTACTTCTACATGGAATACCCATTTAAATATTTCACACATGCTTGAAAACAGGTTGGTGGACAATCAAAGGAAAATTATTCCTACCATGGACTGTCAGACAACAGGAAAGAATGTTGTCATGAATGGTGATGCATTTTGAAAGAAGAGCAAGGAAAGGAAGAAGAAACTACAGTAAGTCCACACTGCAAGCTGAAAGCAGCATGGATGCAGTATTTTCTCTTGCTACTGAGTAATGAAGAACAAGAATTTCTGCACCTTCTGGACCTCTCTGAGGATCAGAACAAGATTGGAGCATCTGAACTGTGTGCTTTTCCTTATTTGCATGCATTCTTTCAAGTTGCCTGTTACATTACTGCTTTGTGAGCAGTAAAGACGGGGGAAAACCTTGTTTCATCTCCCTGACATGACAAAAAACAAATACAAAATGTTTGTACAAATACAAAAATGCATTGATGATCAGTGCAAGATATTCAGATCTACCAAATTGTGCTGACACGAGGAAACAAAATGCAAAGTTTCATTTTAAAAAATACTTTCCTATTAAAATCAGTGCTTTCACAATGTGCCTCTAGGAACAACAGTGTGCATCAGCAACAGCAGAACCCTTTTTTGACAGTGGTCATCCATTAGACAAACTGATACAAAAGCTGGAACAATTTATTACCAACAGAGCCATGATATCTAGACAGAGTGATATCATAATTTTAATAATGTTTTTCCAAACTCCAATTATTCATTATAAAGGCATTCCAACAGAGATTAAATGACACTCTGTATCAATTGCTAATTTAAAGACTGCCTGATGGTGATTGGCTCAGTATTTCAAAACTCTTCTTAATAAAAGGGTACTAAACATACTGAGATAAATTTTTTTTCTACAAGATAGTTATTCATAGAGTTATTCATCTCCTTCATCAACACAAGGATTTGTGTTGATTAAATGAAGAGCATCATGAATGTTGGAAAATATTAATGGCTTTAAGTTACTAATTGTATTTGTCTCTCCAGGAGTGTTTCATTATGAAAAATTTACTAAAATTTGGTGTAATAAAACTCTACATCTCTCAGTACCCTGTGTCCTGGTTAAGACTGACATTTTTTTAGAACTGTTTTAAAGTAATTTTCTGTCTCCCCAAAGAATGAGCTGTTATAGATGAATTCAATACCCCAAATTGTTTAATATAAAATTTATTTCACCTCTAATTTGCATATCTTTTACGTCTTTTTAGCTGTCAAATTTATAACAAAGTGATAAATAGAACCTCCTAAGGAATTTATTTCAATCAAGCTTCAGGGTGGTCCTTATTTCAGTCAAAACTAGAAAATTGATGCTTGATTTCCAAAGCAAAAGCCACACCAAGCTGCACAAAAATAATTCATTCTAGCATTTTACAGAGTTTCACTGATGTGCATTCATGGTACGTTCCACATTTTATTAATTGTTTATGTATTTTAGTACTGTATTTCCAACAGCCTATAAAAGAAATCTCTAAATGTGACTGTAAGAAATAGTACAGTTGACATATCCTTTAATTTTTCTTCTAAAATAAATTCTTTCAATGATACTTCTTCTAAGCAAATATTACTTTTTTTCAAAAAAAACCCCAGTTATTACAGAATACTATAAAACATTGAAACCATTAATGTACTAAATACAATAAGAATCAAAACTTTTTTCAATAAAGTATTCCCACAAAAAGAACAAGCATAATGAAGCAAACTAGAAAATTTAAGACATCAGAATACAGGAAACATGGTTTAGCATTTAAATGAAAATGAAAATTACAAGACTTTTCCTGCTTATCTTAAAATTAAATACTACATTTCATTTAAATGTTTTTGAGCAAACATGATGGATTTCACAGGAGTTGTCATGTTTCTAAGCACCTTATTTACTTTGTGTCTGTCACAGAGGCAGATATCAAAAGTTACCCTCTCCCCACTTCCTTCCAGTACAATACTTACACATTTGTTGAACGTTTTCCTGTCACCAGAAAACATCAATACAATAAAAATTACATTTGATTGACCTCTCCACAATTGTATTGCAAATATATTGATAACAGTTGAGACATACTAATACTTCTTACTAACATTTCTAATGTCAAGTAAAAATATTTAATAATCTCAGCCATTAAATTTGCAAATGAGTGTCACTTGTCACCTGAAAACATTTGGTGCAGTAAATCCATCTCAAAATATAATTTTGTCCTTCTTTAGTGACTAGTCAAGTAACTTTTTTCCAAACCAAAAAACACTAACTTTCCACTGGATTTCTTCCATATTTTGATACACACAGCATGTGTTGCTGAAGTCTACCCTTCATCTACTCTGGTAGGTCTGTATACATATTTTATTTCAATGTTTAAAGTGTGTATACTTCTATTTGAGCTCAGAGGTTGCACATGCTTTTGGGCCAACTTTTCTAATGTGAATTGAAGACATTCAGCACCTCCAGAAAACTATTCCCAGCTCCCTCACAGACAGCTCCAAAACACTAGCAGATATGAAGAGGCTAAGACAATATCAGACAAAATTATAATTCACACAAAGAGCCATTCCTGTGGCTATATATTGCTAGTTAATAGAAAATTGTAAAAAATACTCAGCAGAGTTGCAGACATGTCTCTCTTCTCTCCTTTTTTTTCTTTTCTTTTTTTTTTTTTCCAGCGCTTTTAAATTAAATTTGTTGAAGTTAGCACCATGTTGCATACTGGAAACACATGGGTGCAAATGCTCCTATCTGGACTAAAGACTAAAACTGTAGGAGCACAGTCAGACAATGATGCTGCTGAATGTCATCATTCACGAGAACAACTGATTTTAATTCCAACTTGCCTTCCACAAAAGTACACGCTGTATTTCAAAGAAATCATGTCCTTCGTGTTTAATTGCTAATGTTCTAGGAAGCCATGGTAAGTTTTCAGGGCCAGGACTAAAATAGAACTACAGCATTCACTGATGTCAAAGACATGGTATGGTCAGTTTATGTCTTGCCACAGTTTGTAGAGGAACAAGCCCATTTGTTTATAATGTAGCCAAATAAACATTTATCTTAATCTTTGTCAATTGAAATAGTGTCTCAAACTATCTTAAATAGTTTGGCTTATCATAGAATACTCTTCCTGAAAGCAAGTATTAAAAATTTTAACATTCACAGTAAAATAGCATTCTTAGTGAAATGAAGGAAATAGAAACAGTGAGTCACTTTCTATACTCCAATTTACATACAAATTGTAACATAAAAATTGTATTTAGAGTAAAATATTAAAAACTCCTGGATGTTGCAATTCTATTGCTTTAAAAAGTGTCCTACTGAAAATAATCAAGCCTGCTAGTCACGAATAGAGGAATGGCTTCAAGATATATTACTTACTGTTTGACATGACTCTACATCAACCTCCTGAACACTGGAGAAATGTTGTCCCACCATCCACACCAGTAATTATTAATTGCATGACATTACAAGCAGTAATTTCCATCAGTTCGTTTCAGCCAAAAGAAACAAGAATTACTTTCCCACATAAAAATTAAAACAGTAAAAGTGTATTCTACGATATAAAGAGAAGCTCCAGGCAAACGACAAAGAATGGAAGACATTACATTCATGTCTCAAAATTAATTCTGAACAAAGTAATCCCTTTACCTCATCCAACCCTTGTCCATTCAGAACTGGTTTTCCCCTTTCAGTTATCCTCTGTCATGAGTAGATTGAAGCAATAAGATTTCTCCTAATTACTAAGGAAACTTATAGGTTCCTAAGAAGCATTTCATTTTCTTCTTGATATTTTCACTTTTCATGTATTCTGCTCGTGTTTTAAGACAGTTATTTTTCATGAAATGCAAAATCTACCGAATGCAGCCACATCAGGATTCTCTCTCTCGATGATCAGGTGTTAGGGCAGCAGGAAGGCACAGTTCTCTAGATACCTCTCTCACTACACTTTACAGGTACAGCCTAGAACAAGCGTTCTCAACTTGACAGGGCTTGACAGACTTTCAGAACAAGATAGTAGGCCATTTCTTAACTGTGCTGTTTTCTCCACTCACAATTTATTTCCCACTCTTCCTGTTCCAAGATGAGTCACCACCAGCCTGATTCGCAGGCTGTTTCACTGCTCACCTCAGAGAGTCATAGCCTAGCTCTGTTCTGAGCAGAGCTGTGAATACACTTTCTTCTCCCCAGCCTTTCTTTACATCTGTACAATGCACAGTTCCTTTGTACACCCTTGTCTTCCTTTGGTTCCTGCTGTTCATTCCCTGTAGTAATTCTGTATGAACTGGGTGGATTAGATGGCGAGCTCTGAGAGGAAGCAACCAGATCTCTGGTGTACATGGCGTCATTCTCCTAAAAGGTTTCTTGAAATAAACTTCTAACAAACTCCTAAGAACATCCTCCACAAAAAGCACAGATAAGATGACCAAAATAAAGGTCTATAAAGGAGTCTGTTGAACAGCAATGACAGTAAACTGGGGTTAGTCACTTGATAGCCAAATAAGCTTTTCTGATTACTCCAGGTCACAAAAATCATGTAGGAGAGCCAAATATTTAAGGTCAGATGGTCCAGTTAATTCCACACTTCATGGTAACCATTAGAAAGGTTAAGGACTTCAAAAGGTGTCACAGGAACTTACTCTACTTGGCCAGATGCCATAGGACATAATACTCCAGAAAGGAATAAACAGCACAGCCTGTGTGCAATGAGGTAACTGCCTTTCAAACAGAAATTCGCAGCACTGTGTAAAGCCCACTGTGATGATTAGACTTTAGAAAGGAGACTCTTCATATCATGGAATTGAAGCCCGCATAAAAAAACAATTGAGCATATAGATCTGAGTGTTTCCCATGTTTTATATGCCTTCCCTCAGGTAAGAACAGAAATATCCGCAAAAACAACATAGGTGTATGTAGCCACATAGTTTGGCCTATGTTATGAAATCCAAAGATATTTAAGTTAACAAATCATGCCAGCTTCCTCAGCATGACTATTGCCTCTTCCCAGTCATTTCCAGAAAGGTAAGTGTAGCAGCTTACTGGAAATCATAGAAGCATAGAATGCTTTGGGTTGGAAGGGAACCCAAAGATCATCGAGTTCCAACCTTCCCCTCACCAGACCAGGTTGCTCAGAGCCCCATCCAGCTTGGCCTTGAACATCTCACAGTCTTTATCTGTCTCTTTAGGGTCAGATTTTCCAAAGTCTTGCCTACGTCTCCCCTACCAACAAGGCCTTCCCCTGACTTCAAAGGCACCAGACACAAGCCAACACAAATTGCTCTCACAAATCGAACACTCATCTATTTGGTTGCTCCCTTCTCCCCACCTGAGCATCTCCTGTTACCCTGGGCAGCAGCACATGCCAGTTCAGGCAGGGGCAGCAGCCCAGCCATCTGCAGGCAGCACAGTCCTGACTTGAACAGCAAATGAGGAGAACTCCCCACTGCTGCCCTAATCTGTGCACAGTATTCCAGTAAGTCATAAAGAAGGGACATAATCACAAAGTCAATTGGGTTGGAAAAGACCTCTGAGATCATTGAGTCCATCAAGTACTGTGAAGAATAGTTCTGGTGGATGGTATTTTCAGACTATGTTTAGGACAAGCCACAGAGGTTGTAGCCTAGTAAAATGTGCCTAAGAAATGACATTGCTATGCATAACATATTTTTTGCTACCTGAGAGCAGATAAATAGGGTAGCAGAATAGTTAGAACTGCCTGCTGCCTGCAAGCACTAAAAGAGAGGCCAGCTATTAGAGAATTGTCCTTGTCTCAAGCATATCTCAAGGCCAGGCTGGAACCAGATTGCACACAGATCCCAGAAACTTGACACAGGTATGTAAAATAGAGGTTGGAATTAAGGATGGTAATTATATTCATACCATATGTCCACTGACATATGGTGAAGGCACAGCTGGAATTAATGGAGTTTTCTAATATTTATTCAAGTCCTTCTGCATGTCCATACCATCCTCAAAATGTTGCCTTTCCTGAAAATTCTGGTGCGGTCAGTTTTCCAAATCCCCAAGGAACTCGATTTGTTCCTCTTACTATTTGCTAGCCTTTTTAATTCTCCAAGTATCCTACAGGCCCTGGGTTGGTCAAGGGACTAATAGGCTGTGTGGTTAAAGAATCCAGTGGACCAAGAGCAACATTCATCAAAGACTTGGATGGAGGTGGCCAAAGGCATCACAGAACTGAGGGTGGGCCTGTTCCACAACTAAGCCCTGCATAGCCTCAGTCTGCTCAGTAATTCTTTTCAATTCATGCCTCCCCCACGGGGTCAGAACGCTGGAGTAGGTGGCCTGCTGGTCCTCTGCCAAGCTTGTTTCCCCAGCTCCTCCAAATGTCCGGACTTAGCTAAGGGAAAACATACTGGCTGACTTACCAAGCCTTCTTCTTTCTGCACAGTTGACCCACTGACTCTTCCTGCCTCATACCTCTAACACCAGTTTAGTTGCTCTGGTACAGTGTCTCACAGTCAGTCTTACCACCCCACTTGCCCCTTGCATCGTCCCCCTCATGTCCCTGATAAATCTGGTGCTATTTCCCAGTCTATCCCATCTCTCCTAACACATGCCTTCTGTGCCTCTGCTCAAACTGTCTCTTAACCCAAAGGCCTGGATGAGCATGAGGGAATAATGGCTTTTATGCTATAAAGTGGGCAAGCCTTGTTCCCAGTTTCAGAGTCCTGGTTCTGATCTTCCTGGGTGGGCTAGTCATGACCCTGTCTTGACAAGAATTAAGGACTTTCCACATGGGTTGGGCAATATTTAGGCACGCGGCATGAGGGAAATGAATCAAAACAGAGATGGGTGGAGGACAGAAGGCTAAGTTGGCAGGGGAGAATCATATGAATGTGAGAAAAGCAACTTAGAAGGCCAGAGGACTTTATGTGGATGGCTATCTGAATTCAATGAGTACTGCAACCTTAGGAGGTGGGATTAAGGAGAAGAGGAGAAAAATAGACCAATGACTTGTACAGCAAGACTTAGCTACTGACCTTCACATAACTAGCTAAATGAAAGAGAGAATCCTAATATTAATTTCAAGATTATTATCCAGGAAAACAAATTACTTACCCATTTCTATTGAAAATACACAACCTTATCTTTTAAAACATTTCTGTAGCCTAGTCTATTTACTGCACTCTTTGAGTTCTCTGGAAATTTGGTGTTTAGAAGTAAGTTGCAGTTTTCTGGGATGGATAAAAAAATACTATAATCACTTTACATCCATGCAGGTACGTTGAATGAAGAAATTAACTCTTTGTAATATCATTTATATTACGTTCATCTCACCAAGTACTTTCATTATGACCAAGGAACTAATTTTAAAGTAAGTATCAATGAAAAGCAAAACTAAGCATTTGCATCAGAAATTGGAATTTAAGAAAATTACAGCATGCATTTACTAGAACAGAGTAGTAATACTGTATAACTTTTATGATCACTAGTAACCAAATAAAATAAACTTTTAAAATATTTTTTTTCAAACAGCAAGTCATACCATGTTCCAAATTTCTGAAATGTTTTGTTAATACATTGTTTCAAATAACCATATTTAATCACTTCACTGGTTTATGGTTATTCAGGAAAGATTTTTTTTCCTTGGCAAACTTGTCACTACTATTTTTCTTTCAGCCAGTAAATTTGACTCATGTTAGCACGAAACAGGAATTGACCCATCTTACATTTAAAAACATGATAACTTTTTGATGCACTCTTTAGAGAGCTGGATTAGCCCCACAGAGAAGAGAGATTAGGCTGGATTAGGCCCCCTTCACTCCATGATACAGCCTATAAACTTCAAAATTGAATTTCCTGTTTCTTACAAGCACTTCCACTGATTATGCTGTACCCATTTACAACTTGTTAGTTCATTTTTTATTTCTCCATCCTCTCTAGACCATGCTGTTCATCACAATTCAGGCACAGTTTCACAAGCAGTTTCTTTCACAATCCACATCCATGTTGCCACCAAAAGAGAAAGTTCTCCCTATTTCATTAAGCCCTTGGCCCCTCCTTTATGCCAGCACTGGATTGCTGGGATCAGATGGATTGACTCTATTCAGCTGAAAACTACCAAAATTAATTAATTAGTTTTCAGGCAGATCAGTTCTCTGGTCCAGCCACTTATCCAGCTGCATGAATGCTGGTGCCAGCAGAAGAAAGGCATTAGAACCCATTGCCTGGGGCAGAAAAGTGGTGGGACAGTAGCAGAATAGACTTAAACTGGTTTACACCAATTGTGAAACTGCAGCCCTAAAATCACATGTAACTTTGCTGAACATACTGATCACCATCTTCTTCAATAGAGAGGATAATAAATAAAAAGGGAGAGAACAGTGATCCAAACAAAAGAGCACTTGGAATACTAAATGGTCAATTAAATAGTTGTTAATGTGACACGGTGAATATGTACAAACTAGAAACTAACATATGACATTATGAAGCACTGTATCACTTGTTTATTAAAATGCATACTATTCTACATTATTCATTCCCTTAGGATCTTACTGAAAAATGGACCTTTTAGATAAATTTTTGCTCCTCAGCTGTTTTTTTATGCTTCACAAATGCTAACGTTTTTACCTTGTTATTAAACCTTACCTAAAAAAAATGCCTGGATTGCCATTTCATCACACAATGAAAATGTTAAATAAATGTTATCCTCATCTTATGTCAAGCCAAGTCCCTTAAAAAATAACTTTTACTGTTACTATACACATACCAGTTATATATTTTTGAAAAAATTGGAAATGTATTATTTTGATCAGTCCAGCAACAATAAATATATTCATGTACAGGTATCATCTGCTTCCACACCGTTCATACACTTTGTTTTATTTGTTCCTGTAACTTTTAGCCCCACTGAAGATCCTAATAGGTAAACATAAATGGATGTTGCATATATGAAACAAGAAAGACATATCAAGTAATGTACCTGACTAGAACACAAGGCACTAATTTTCTAGAAATGTACTATTCATATCTGTTGAAACTATTTTGCTTCTAAAAGGAAAAAAAAAATAGTTACAAACTCTCATCTTTATCCCTTTCATCTTAACTATACGGTGTTCAACATAGAGCAGTTCCTGGGATTCCACCAATTTTATCCAGTCAATAATTTTAAGTCAGCTCCACAAAATGTTATTGCAGAGCTCTGCTGAAAAAACAAAGTAAGTTTTCTCAAAGAATAGCTGACTGTTGTCAGCTATTATATATTACTAGGGAGAAGTTTGTCCCAATATACTAATGCGATCAAGAAATAATCATCTTCCTTCTCTCAAACATCATATTCCCAGCTATTCCAGTAAGAACTTTGTTTTGTTTATTTCTCCCACGGATCCTCTAGACCACACTACCTAAAATATTTAAAATCACCACATTACTTTACCATAACTGACATGCTCCAACCCTACCTAATTTCTGAAGAGCCCCCTGACACCAGCATATTGCAATCAGGAATTAAAAAGAAAAATCCAAGGAAAAAAACAAAACAAAACAAACCCAAAAAAACCCAGGAAAAAAAATCAGGTATTCTGGCTTTTGTTTTTCCATTTCACCTTAAAATGCCAGAAGTCATTTGTCACTCTTACTGAATTACCTCATAGGCATTCAAAGTCCGCCAAGTCCTTCTCACTATTATTTCCTTCAACCTTTCAGTGTGATGACTAATCTGCTGCAGAACTACATGATGTAACACAACGGTTAAAAATAGTAAGGAGTATCTTTGCTTTCTTTTATTGCCAGTCATTTCGAGAGTTCTTCACGCCCTCACGTAACTTTCTGTCCTTATAAAACAGAATTTTAAGCAGTTTTATGTCCTTCAGTAACACTTACACATCAGTCTGTTTGCTCACACTGCATTATATATATATATATATCTGTATATGTGTAATTATACATATCAAAAATGTATATATTAAGGCTACAACTTTAAGCACTGAAAATTTAGGAAACACTGGAATAAGTGTTGTTAGTACAACCCTACTGTTGGTACAACCATACTTAAAAAGTAAAGAGTGACAGAGGCCTTACAAAAATATCAGAACAAAATGAATAATTCTACCTTTGAACGAGGATTTGAAATGTCTGCAATAAGTAGGGCTTGGGGCCATGCATGATAAGGGCAAAGCAACATACTTAATAGCTGCTCATTAAGTGCATCCAGCGTGAGGTAGGGATTCTGTGGAAAAATAATCTCATAATTAAATGTAAACATATGAGGGACCAAGTTTACTCCATCAAAACCTCCCAGTCTTTTTCCCATTCATTCCCCCTTATCTCAGCTCTGTTATCCCCACTGTCCACCCCTCTCTTGTTCTTGTCCCAATTCCTTTTTTTTATTTATGGATATTTGCCTTTTCCTCATATACATTCCACCAAGGCACATCCTCCTCTCTGTTTCCATGGGAGTAACAAACAGCACAAGCAAAACAGATTCCTTGATTTGCTCCAGTGACTGGACCTAGATCCAATCCAGTTTGAAACAGCCCAGGAATATATGTGTCCAAAGCAGTTCAGTTCAAGAAGAACACAACTGAAAACTTGATTTTGTCACAGGTGGAACTCTGTAACTTCAGTGATGGGCAATCCTAGGAGCAGAAGCCATGCCTTAGGATGTGTTTGTCTGTTCCAAGTACTGTTGAACAAAATGTTGGAGGTCATGCAATTAAATATGGTGAGTACACAAAAGCTCAAATCAAGCTGCACGGGTCACGCTAACATATTAAGTCCTATTATTTGACTTCTGAACTTGACAACACTAACAGTGTCCTTTTAATACAGGTTGTGTGTGTATGTGGCTGTACTTGTATGCAATTTATTTTACAACAAAACTGAATTTGATCAATGCTCTTGATATGAGCACTTCTCACACTGCTTTACACTACTGTGATTTTCAGTGTAGTTATTTCTGATGCATATTAATTTCCCAGTAAATTATTGATTTCTTTTCACACAGATAAATACTGCCACACATACATCAGGTTTTATACATGCAGTCATATATGTACAGGTACCTGCACACTCAAACATTATAACAAAGAGAGTGTAGAAAGCAATTTCTGTCTACTACATTTTGTGGATGGCCATGTTTGACTGCATTTGTTCTACTGTGTTTTCTGGAAGATTAGCTTCCTAAGATCCTATTCAAGCTTGCTGCCAAAAAATTTCAGTTTAGCACTAAACTGAAAGCTAAACTAAGGCAATAAACTAAACTTACCCCTTACTCCCGGAGGGAGTCCAACAAAAAAAAGAACATAAAAGCTGCTTGTTCAGCTGTGACACTCCTCTTTTAAAGCCATTGTATGACTGCCTTTATTTCAATGACACATGCTGCCTGTCAGAAGGTGATAGTCTCTGTCATATTTATTAAAAGGCATTTTGGTACTAAGCAGCCTTAAGTAGCTAACTAAAGACTGTGACATAAATCATGTATGACATTATAAGACACAAAAAATGATTCTCAAAGTAGTTAGCAACAAGTGACCCTATCATACAATATTTTTAGCAACATAAATGAGCAGAAAACTATAGGCTTGCAGGGCAGAAGCTTCAAAACATTTGAGTGTCAAAAGCCACAATTCCCAGGAGCTGAATTTGATTTTGCCTCTCTTTGATAACTGAAAAGGTATAGAATCTTGCAAGCTAGAAGAAAGCTTCTAGCTATGCCTTTTGATGGACTCATGAGAATTGTTTTATCTAACTATTTCTGCATCTGATTAACACTGTTTTTTTAAAGCGTTCCTGATTGCTGATCAAAACATGCAATAAATTATGCTTTGTTTTAGAAGTACTTATTTACTATGCCTTTTTTGAAGGTAATCTTCTAATGCATTATCTTTTACAAAGCAATAAAATAACATGGTATTTTATGCCATCAGTAATTTACATCATAGAAAGGTCTGTACAAAAGACTGGAGTGCAGAGACATCCAAGCTCACTTTAAGCCAAGTACAAGAAAACATCCTGCTGCATGGCCATGGAGGAACATATCAGCTTATTTACTTTGGAAAACTTGCATGTTTCCCCAGCAAGATTTCTGCCACTGGTTAAACTTTCTTATTTATACAGGTATTTGGGTACTTCTACATTGTACTAGATGTGCAGGTTACATTTATACATCTCTGGTCCTGCCTGAATTCCACAAGACTTCTTGATTTGGCAGCACTTGCCATGTTGCTGTTACTATAAACTTGAAAAGTGGATTTCTTTTTCCCTTGGAGATACCTAGTATGCAATCCTGATATTATACTAGTATGTAATCCTGATCACATATGCAATTAAGGTTTTTAAACACACTAAGAATTACTTTTCTCTCACTGTGCAACCCTAACACCAGTGCATTATTGGGTAATTGTCATTAAAATTGGGACAGTTATCTTAAATCTTTTCCTTTGAACAGTAAAACACAAGGAAATACAAAATCTCAAGGAATAAACCACAGTTTTATTTTGTGGTGTCCCTTTATGAATATTACACGTGACTGTTTTCATAAAAAAGGTGGACAATTGCTTCGTAAAGAAAGGAAAAGTTGGTTTTGGCTGCATAAGAAAATAGTAGGAAAAGAAGAAACTCTGTAGAAGCCCTCCTAACAATATTTAGTGTAAAGCAAACTTACAGCTCTGTAGCTTGACTGTATAAGAGAACAGAAAGACTTGACCTCTGCTTGGTTAAAGGAGGAGGATGTGAAGAAAGACAAGGAGGCTGATAGGGGGAGTGCAAAGGTTGAAGTCCTAAACCAAGCTACTGCAGGCCTTGAAATGAGTATAAACCACCAGAATCAAATGGCTGTGAGATACAGTGCTGCTTATTTCTTTCTGCAAGGGAGTAGATAGCAATGTTCAACACATATTGAAGTACATAAATATTAGGTCTTCAAATTACACATAGAAAATAGATGGGTTTAAGGAAAAAAAGAGATGAAAGTTAAATGTACTGTCTCTACTACTTAAGAGTTTTCATGTTAAATTTCTTATTCCTAAAGACTCCATTATCCTTAGACTAAACAGCCCCATTTCTGTAAAGCAATCAGAAGCACCATCCTATCAAAAACCTATTTTGTGGGTAAGAATTTGAAATCTCAAACCTGGACAAGTAATCACTTTGAATGATTGCTGCTGACAAGTTTGCTTCATGCTATTTCTTGACATTGTAGCTGGGTGGTAAATAGTTCTTTTCCTGTGAAATTTTGAAATCTCAAAAATATTTCTTCCCCACATTAGAATTAACCCCAGAAGTTTCAAAGTTTCCCCACATAAAAGCAAGGAAAACAGAGTCCAGAACAGCCAACAGGCATTGTTGCCAGTGTCTTTATTTTAATGTCAGAGAAGGGATTTGAAACTCAGCCTTCTGCAACCCAATCCCAGTGTCCCCTTTATTTCTCATATTTTTCATTCATTTTTTTTCTTTCCTATTCATTGCTAGTAAAAGTGTTCATGAATTAGCATTTTCAGGGGAAAAAAAATTATCCTTCCTTAACAGCTTTTATAGAAACAAAGAGGAAAAATAGCCAGGTATTTTGCTTGCTCTTACTTCACCAAGCAAACCCAGGTATGTGAAGAAACATAATAATTTGCTTGATAAAAATATATTTGTTTTAAGCAACTTGAGAATATTAATCTAGTCAAGTCTAAGATGTGAGTGTAAGGATGTAAACCATTCTGTTAAATAAGATACTACAATAAATCAACGTACTATTAACAACTATTCTAAATATTCTAGATTAAACTGGAAGTAAAGAGATCGGGCTAACATTATTACCCAAAGAATTTTCACCACTCATATGAATTTAAATTATTTAAGCCAGTTTCAACATTTGAAGAACTTTCCTACTCTCAAGGGAGATATTAAACGTATACGTCAGTAATTCACAGATTGCTGCTGCTGCTGCTAGTCATCAGAATCTGGCTTTAATTCCATCCAGTTAAAATTTCTCTTCAAATCAAGAGTGTTTAATTCACTAAAAACATACCAAAATCAAACAGAAACTAAATAAACTTCCTAATGATAGACGATTTAAAATGATACCTTTCCTTTAGGACTTGAGAAGGGAGGTACCTTAATATCTGAATTATCTGGAGAGTGAGCTGTGAGCTAATTTACATGGTAGTAATGAGCACATAGCTTTCAAATTACTTCCTGGACCATTTGCAGACTGAGCTGACTGAACCTGGAGTCCAGGGAGCAAAGAATATGACACTGTGGGGAAAAGGAATAGTTAAGCAAAAGGAGGTTATAATAAACATTTGGATACAATTTGCATGGGCGTGAGGAAAAAAACCTGGATCACACTGTGGCAAAGAGTTCACTAGTCTTCATTTCCCACCCTTCATACATTTTAGGGCTACTGTAATGCTTCACTGTTCCCAGAAGAAACAGAAGATGAGGTAGTGGTCTTGACATTTCAGTCTGCCTTAGGCAGGGCTCTTGTTTGTTGTCTCTTCTTGAATGACAGCGTGGTTTCAGAATGGCCAGCAGAAGATGTTAGATTGTTAATTTGCCCTTTCATTCTCCCCAGCTATTAATCAGATAGGCAGGGGCTTGCACTTCTGTTCTCTCTGAAATTCTCTTGTACCATTCCTCAATAAACCTGGCTATAAAAGATGGCTTTCAGAGCAGTCGCCAACCATGGAAGGGATTAACAAATCATTTAAGTGCTACATGGCTACTTGAGGAAAGAGGGGCTTTATACTCAAGATCTAACATATTCTCTGCAGATACTGAAGCTGAATTGCCAAAGAGTTTTCAAGGAATGCAAAGTGGACCCATTGCTATGTAAGAATTCATTTACAGTTGTATTTATTGAACAGCAGGGTAAGTCATTCCTTTTCGATTTCTTTCCTGCAATGAGCCCAAGTGTCAGCTAGGCTTTAGCAGAACTATGTTACTTTTACACCAGAGGGAGAGCTGGCCTGACAACCTTTATTTCACGTAGACAGTCAGATACACATTTTAAAACTCCCAGTGATTACTTTGTTCCCCCCAAAAAAAGTTTTTTTTCTAGAAACTCCTGTTTTTCAGATGAATCTGGAAATTTCTGTGATGTTAGGCAAATAATGCTGTATCTAGGAGTCTTCTAAACCTGTGTGTGGTTATCCACTTTGATTTAATAGATTTAACCCCATATCTGTAAAAGAACCAATAAAGTGGCTTACTTATACACTTCTACTTGTGTTAAAAAATTCTTATAGCTGTTTCACTGAGAGGGTCTTCCATCTTCCTTCTTTGAAGAAAGGACTTAAATTTGGCAGGGTCCTTTTCACTGTCACTGCAGTCTCAGCTTGTGAGGAAAAGCTCTAAACTTCTGAGAAAAATCAGGAGTTTGCACGTGCTCGATGAAAGCTTGCTAGAGGGTATCAAGCAACGTTCTTTACAGAGTCTGTTTTCACATTTTGTCTTCCAGACTGAACAGAGCTTTTCCTTGCAATAGCTCCTCATGGCTGCCAGAAACAATTATGGCACTGGGCACTGCAACAGAAAAGAGGCAAACAGTCTTCCTGTGTTCTCAATGTTCTTCTTGTTATACACAGAGATCAGAGGAAGAATCACTTGGGTTGGAAGACACGGTGCTCATAAAAAAAGTGAGTGAAAAGTGTATGGGAAGACTTGACAGGAGAAAGGCAGAAGGGGCAAACTGTTGGGATAAGTATGAAAAAAATTAATTAGTACTACTAATTCCAACTTAGTACTACTAAGTACAACTACTTCCCACAAGAACCTGGAAGAGGTCACACAGTTCTCAATTCTTAAGATTCCTCTGCTGTAGGTATACTTTTGGGAAAGTCACTACTAAACTGCATGAGTCTTCTCCATGCTGTGGTCAATCCCCAAAGGAGATGATAGCTTATGGCTGTTGCCATATACCTCATCTGCAGATATGCAAAAGTCTGTGCTACAGGTCTGTAAAACCTCTATTTAATATCAAGATTGCAGTCTGTGTAGCTCCACCTAAGAATAAATTCTGTTTTTCAGGAAGGTCTTATTTCCTTTAGTGCATTCTACCTTGTCAGATAGGATGGTACATGAAAAATCTGGACAAAATATGACACATGCTGCAAAGTCTTATTCAAAGTTTAAAACATATCAGCATTAAGTTCACCTGTGCAATCTTTAACTGCTTCCTGTGTGCATAATGATTCTATTTCAATTTTTCTTACATGAATTTGGGATCCCTGCCTCATTCAATAGTCAGGAAGTATAGTGTTTAGGGAACAATTAAGACTTAGGCCTTGAACGAGGACATTGTCATTAGACTTCTGCCTCATTTGCTCTAAAAGGCAGACAGTACCCTGGAATGAAGCAAAATCAAAGATTGGTCTTCTCTTCTGAGTGTGAATTTAAAAGTCTCTGTTGAGCTGAATAGGAGGAGATCCTGAGGGAAGGAAGAGTGCTGTAGCCCTTGAGGGAGTAGACTGTGTCAAGAGAGAGGTGAGGGAAGAGAAAGCGAGGTCTCACTAATGCAATGGAAGACTGCTCTGTTGGAACTGTGCTCTGCCTCTGAAGTCTGTCAGAAGACCTGAATTCTTACAACACTGACATAAGTCAAGAAGATCTCTGTTTTTCACACTTCGAGCTCTATAAGCGCCTCAGAACCATAGGAGCAGTCAGGCCTAAAGTCTCCTACGTTTCTGAGGACAAAACAAGATTTGCTTTCTCAGTGTTTCAAGTACACAGATATTTCTGTGGGGACATGGAAAGGAGTTAATTTCACAAAATAAATTATTTCTTGCTTGCAGGAAATTCATTTAATATACCACTAATTGCATAGAAAATCCCATATGGAAATTAGTTACTCAAAGCAGGGTTTGGCTAGAGGTCACAAACAAAGCAAAAGAGGAAAACATTGATTATGCAACCACAAAGTTATGCTGTGTTGTCAGCTCAACAGAGGTATATTTAACTGGAGCAACACAGCACCATATACGGATAGACAAGCTTGCCTGGACGACAGACACTGTGCCCTCTGGGACAAAACACCCTACTGCTCAATAGGGCTATTAAGATAAAAGATTACTGAATTAATTAAAATAAACTTATTGCCCAGAATTTGTTGATATTCCTGTAAATAACAGGTGCATGCTAGGAACTATGATGTAGGGCTACAGGAACCCAAAAGGACTAAAACATCCCCAGCTTCCATGTGAGTTCAGAAGCAGCCAAGAGAAGAGTGTCTGCTTTTCTGCACATTTAGTTGGGAAGCAGATAGCTTTTAACTCTTTGCCCTCCACTGTGATCTGTTGCACCAGAACATAAAACTACAGCATGTCTTACACCTTGAATAACTTTGGAGATACAATTCTGCCTCTTTTGGAGAGCTGCAATTTCATGTCATTTCCTCACAGGACTTAACTTGGAAAGCACAACCAGCAACTGATTTAGTAACCCACGTGTCTCAGACAGGAGAAAATATTGCAAAGAGTCCCGAATTCACAAAATTTTAAACTTATGAAGGAGTGTCTTCATGTCTGAGGATCAGATTCTTAAAGTCCAGTCTGTGCAAATGTTGCTTACATGGCTCTTGGCTCAACGGAGGGACCACAAACGTTGTATACTGTGGAGCCACTCAACATAATCTGAAGAGAATATTTCCTTCAGTGCAGCTGCAAAATACCATAAATAGGCATTCCCTCTGCTTCCTTACAAAGATCTCAGACTTGGCTCAATAACACATCTGCTTCACTTGGGGGAGAGAATCCCCTTCATTTCTTTCCTGCAATTATGACTATGTAATAGAATCAGTATTTGAAAAAAAGGACAAGTTTACATTATGGTCATCTTCTCTGACTTCATTATCTATAAAAGACAAAAAGGTTACAACACTATGCTGGGGTAAACTTCACTCCCTATAGGCCCTCAAAGAAAAATTAATGTTCAACAAGGAAGGGAACAGAATAGCATGGAAATCAAAGGCCTGTTCTAACCACTCTTTGTCCCACTTGTCCCAAACACTATGGTTTGGAAGCTAAGGCAAGTTTTTTCCTTTTCTGTCAAATGGCTATTGACTTGAACAGATTAACTTGTTGTGAAAGTTGTTTAGGTATATGTATTATAGTAATAAGTGAACCATGTGCATGGTTCACTCTGATACTGAGACAGGTTATGCTCACTGCAAGTGACAAAATTGGAGATTGAGTGCCCATAGCCATTCAAAGTACAGTATTGCCTGTTATTTCTCCCTTATTGTCACTAAATTGCTGTAAAAATTAATAATTCACATGTCAAAATAACACAACCATAATGAACCTCTAACATGTAATCTAGTCCCAAATAAAATGTTCCTTTGTTTTTTAATAAAGAAAACATTTTTATCTACTTTATTTTTCTCTTCCTTGAGACAACAGTTGAAAACAATTAGCATGTAGAACATTTTTTACTCCTCATTTTTTATGTGCGTTCACCAAGGACACAGTGGGCATAGGCTACAGTATTTTGTGTTGCCCTCCCTTCTATCTGACTTTGTAAGTCAAGTATTCATAGAACCATAGTTTAGGTTTGAAGGGACCTTTTAAAGAACATCTAGTTCCAACTCCCCTGCCACAGGCACATATACCTTTCAATAACCAATCATAGAATCATGGAATGGTTTGGGTTGGAAGAGACCTTAAAGATCATCCAGTGCCAACCCCCCTGTCATGGACAGGGACACCTTCCACTAGACCAGGTTGCTCAGAACTCCATCCAACCTGGCCTTGAACACTTCTGAGGATGGGGCATCCACCACTTCTCTGGGCAACCTGTTTCAGTGTCCCACTACCTTCATGGCAAGTAATTTATTACCTGTGTCCACACTCTTTAAGTTTAAAACGATTACCTCTTGTCCTATCACTACATGTTCTTGTAAAAAGTCTCTCTGTCTTCCTTATAAAACCCCCTGAAGTACTGAAAGGCCACAGCAGGAGCACCCTTGAGCCTTCCCCATGCTGAATAACTGCAACCCTCTCAGCCTGTCTTCATAGGGGAGGTGTTCCAGCCCTTTGGTAATCTTTGTAGCCCTCCTTTGGACCATTTTAACATGTCCATGTCCTTCTTGTACTGGGTAACCCAGAGCTGGCTGCGCTACTCCAGGTGGGGTCTCACAAGAGTGGAGTAGAGGGAGAGAGTTAATGGCCGTGCTTCTCTTTAAGCAGTCCAGGATACAATCAGCTTTCTGGGCTGCAAGCACACACTGATGGCTCATGTACCATTTTTCATCCACCAGCACCCCCAAGTCCTTCTCTGCAGGGCTGCTCTCAATTGGTTCATCATGCAGCCTGTACTGGTACCAGAGACTGCCCCACCCCAGGGGCAAGACCTTGCACTTGGTTTTGCTGAACTTCATGAGGTTCCTATGGGCCCAACCCTCCAGTATGATAAGGTCCTTCAAGGGAACATCCTTTCCCTCAAACGTATCAACTGCACCATTCAGCTTAGTGTCATTCAGAAAGCTGCTGAGGGTGCCCTCCATTCCCCTGTCTATGTCATTAACCATGATCACAAACAGTATTGGTCCCAGTATGGACCCTTGAGGGACACCACTCATTGCTGGTTTCCCTCTGAACATTGAGCCACTGACTGTAACTCTTATCCTTCTAACAGTCCTTCCATCGAATCAATAACTCTCCAATATTATAGGCAAGAACGTTGTGGGGGACCACATCAAAGGCCTTACAAAAGTCCAGATGGATGACATTGATAACTCTTCCCTTGTTCACTGCTGCAGTTATCCCACCATTGAAGGCTGCACGATCAGTCATGTACAATAGGCCCTCGGTGAATATTTGCCTTTAGTGAAACCATGCTGGCCATCCCTAATCTAATTTCTGCAAAATGCTGCACGCCTTGCTGATGTTTTAGTTAAGGATATGCTTCTGTCACTTTAATTTAGCAAAACTCATGGTACTCAAGTGTGTGATACCATTTCCTGATACTTCCAGGAAATGCGGCTTTTAAGCAGAAAAATGTTTCAGCCACAAAGGTTATGGTATCTGATTGTTCACTGGGCTGGGAAGCTACAGAGGATTCACTGGTTTTCAGCATGCAGTATACTGTTATCACACACAACACCCACTCATAATCTTTCATAGCCAATGAGGGGTGACTAGCATTTTAGAAATGTTGACAAAACTACTAAAATGATCTTTTATTTTGGAAATTGTGTTCTTACACATATTGCAATAGGAAAGCTTGTGAAGTTTTTATAGGACTGTTACTCCAGCTATGCCAGTGACTGACTAGATTCTGCCTGTGGCTATGATTCCACTAAATCAGGGTAACAACGCAGAAAATAAATGTAGACACAAATTTTGGATACTGTCACCAGTAAGATCCAAAAATTTTGACAAACCGCTGCTCAATGGTAACTAAGACTTAAATTCCTCTAGCTGAGCACTTCCTGCCATCCAAGCAAGGAATAATTTAAACAGTGTGAACTATACCCTTTTTCAAACCCATTAGCTTCCTAGCACTTCATTGTCTTATCAAGAAAATTTTGCACCCTGCTTGAAATTGCCTTAATGAATAGTGTGTGTCTGGTACCCTCAGTAAGCTGGTTCTGCTGCCATTTCCACTGATCCTGTATTTTCTATCGTGTGCAACAGAATAGTCATTGCCTGTTCTCAGTTCTGGGCTACTTTTTTCTGGTTTTCAAACTGCACCAAATACTTGCTGCAGATCTTTATTGCCTCTGATTCACCATCTTTTCATACTTCATGTATGGCTATGTAGTTTCCTCATTTATGTATCTATTTCTTTCACTAACTTTCCTTATCCTCCAGTGCTATTTCTTTCTCCAGGGACACTTCCAGAGACATGCACCCTACAATTGTTTGTTAAATATATTTAACATTTGTAACTATGTTTTGCCTCTACTTAAACTTTATCTATTTTAAAATATGCTGTCACACAGTCTGTCTACAACATGGCTGACTGTAATTTTCAAGTAAAATTCAGTTTCACTAATGAATTATTACCCATAAATAATCAGGGTACTTGTTGCTGTTCCTGTTAGAGGCTTTAATTCAATTATTTATTCCTGAACAAAAGTTTTCTCTGAAAGTTAGCATATGTCTTAATTACTTCAGCTGTTGTCTTCCCTTCCTCTTTTCTGTCATCATCAGTCATGGCCCAGATGTAAGGCAAGGTTAGGGAAGACAAAGGAAAACAAAGAGGGGTGTAGGATAGTGCAGGAAAGGGAACAGAGCAGAAAGAGAAGGGAAATGACAGACTGAAGGATATGGGGAGAAACTGTGGAGGGGAGGAACAGCAAAGGAAAACAGGGATGAATCAGTGTGAAAAAGAGAGCTGAGCATGAAAGGAGAAAGGAAGGAAAAGGAAAGAAAGACTTGGGGAGAACACTATAGCTATAGATAGCATAAAGAGTAGACAATAAGGAAGAACAGGCAAAGAGGAGACAGAAAACAAAATTAATCAAGACCAAAAAACAAAAGCCCTGGGGAGATGATCAGTATCACAAATAAGGGGTGTTTTTAACCAAAATTGGAGATGGATGGTATAATGGGGAACACTACAGACCAGAGTAGGACAATAAACAGAATACATACTTTAAAATAAATGAGCACAAAGTGACTAGAGCAGTTGTGCTGCTGTACACTCTAAACAGGAAAGGAGTTGTAAGTTATGAACACTAAACTGGTGTTTCTCTACAATTTAAAGGAAAGCAGGATGCTAAAAGGCATTAGTATAAAACTAAAATGTGACATTATGTTGGGGGTTTTCAGCTACATTCTCCTTGACACCTCTATGTGCTACAGTATATTGAATAAGGATAATAAAACTGGCAGAGCTCTGCTGCCAGCACACAATGATATAAGGTGACAGTAAATGTACATTTTACATTTGGGTATATTCCTCCTGATTGCCTATTTCAGCCTTTTGCCAAGCTGTAGTCTGCCCCATTCTTGCTCAACGTTATAAATATTTTTAATGGAAATGGAATACACATCAAAAGATGTGATATTATTGTTTTATGAGGCACTGGTTAGACCTCATACTTAGTTGGGCTCATTTTGCTACAAAAAGGCTATTATTGTACAACATAATGGAGTACATGGGACAAGTTCAGCTTTTGAGATGATTTCTTATGAGAAATTGCACGTTGGCAGATGCACTGATTCTAAGTGAGGCACTCATGTGCATCTGAAGGTAGAATATTCTCCAACAAAAAGAAAAGTGCAAAGTAGCCAAATGAAACCCTTTGAAATTCTATTGTCAGTTTGACAAAATATACTTGGTTCTTACGGTGCTTTCACTGCACAGAGCTTGGTTACTGCCATCATGCCCATCTTGCCTAAGGAAAAACGGCAGAGCCACCTGACAGAGGGCACTTGGCAGAGGCACAGCCTGAAATATTACCCTGAATTAATAACATCAGCCTTGTTGAAGTTGATATTAAAATTCTAACTAGCTCCAACTGTCCCGGGGCTCAAGCACAGTTTTCCTCTCCATTTGTCTATTAATTTATCAGTCTAACCAGGAAAAATGACTGTGGCCCAGTTCTTTTAGGGACAGGTGCTAGGTTCCACTTGTAGCATCCTCTTTGAAGACCTGTTTTGAAAGGGCAACTAGCCCCTCTAGACACCTGGCTGTGCTCAGGAAAAGGGATGTCTAGTGCCAATCTCTTTTTCTGGGTGGACATGGCACAACAGTTGGGCTTTAAGCGTGGTTATGTATCTGAGCAATAGATAACATTTGCTTGTGAGGGCAGTGCATGCCCTTACAGGCATTTCCTAGCTCCTCCTTGGCAAATGCAGAAGGCCAGATGGAACTGTTCCTTGGGCTGCCAGTTGGACCACCCTGGTTTGTACCAAACAGGATTTTAAAAAACCCAAGGGGATGGAAAACGTCTGAAAATTAGCAACTAAAAATAAACAGGAAATGAAGGCAGAACTGTTTCACATGAAATGCCATAAGTAAATGAAACAGAATCATCCAGTTAGAGTTATCAAAATTATAAATTTAAGTAAAAACACTGAATAGTGAAAATAATTCCAGGACAAAAGGGAAAGGAAGAGCTATATTTAAACAAAAACCCTAAACAACCACAGCTACAACAATGCTAGCACTAGAACTACACCTAGGTAAAGGAATGTGTGCAGCACCTATGGAGTGCAGCCTGAAATTTTTTTCCTTTAAGTAGTAGCTTTGAGATATAAAGGCTCACAACAAGTACACGATGGAATTTTGTATTCTGTGATTTGTACTGCATAACCATGAGCAATCAGATAGGAGAAAGTTACTGCATAATAACAACAAGTTTACTAGTTATTCAGAATCAGTTAAGATTTAATGCAGATCTTTTTTTCCAGATGGATATAAGACACTGTTGCGGTCTGTGAGAAGACATTATTTTCAAAAGACATTATTTAATGGAAATATAATGCCAAAGAGAAATAGCAATACCTACAATTTGATAGTACTTTTTAAAGCTGAACACGTCAGAAAAATCTCAAAAAATACAAGGCACAATCCCCTACTGCAGAGATAAAAACTAGATGATCGACACATGACCTTTTCCTTCTGTAGGTTCTGGTACAGCAAAGACCTATGAAATTGCTTTCTGATTATTCTATTTTTCACTCAAACCAACAAAACGTAACACAGATAAATAAACGGATTTTATTTACACAATGTATCATGTGTGCTAATATTGAGACATTGAGTGAAATA
Source organism: Manacus candei (assembly GCF_025592945.1). Lineage (NCBI taxonomy): Eukaryota > Metazoa > Chordata > Aves > Passeriformes > Pipridae > Manacus > Manacus candei. The sequence goes on along the minus strand of NW_026138076.1, from coordinate 43,884,820 downwards.
GTTCACTACGCAATCCCTTTCGGTATTTCACTCATCTGAGACCTCGAGACACTGAAGGCTGTGTTTTATAATTTTGGAGTTTTACACAAATGCGGGCACTGGAGCACTTTCGTCATCTAAACAGTTCCCAAGAAATTTAAACACAGTGAAGCACAATCAAGCATTATCAGATAGCTTATTAAGTAGGACTTGCTAGGATACTTGAACTGTTAACCAAAACAACATAAGCAGCCCATGTTTGTGCAGCAGACTGGGAGCCCTGGAAAGTCTCGCTCTTCTGCAAGGTGAATTCCACTGAATAACACTTGATTCTGTGGGAGAGATGAGGGGCTGGGGAGGAAAACAACAACAAAACAATAACAGAAAAGAGACATTGCTTTCCTGCAGGACATATGGAATGCAAAGCATACGGGACAGTAAACTGAAGTATCACTCCAGAGTTCTTTGGATTTGGTGAACTCTCCCTACAGTTAGGCCAGCAACACAGTGAGAATCTTAGGTGTTTCCATACCACCTCTAACTCAACACTTTTTGAAGCAGCTGTCTCTATAAAGTGGCATCATAGAAAGGATGTCTCAGTGATTGTGCTTGTCTACCAAACCTCTTAAATTAACAGGTGAAACAGCACTAGGTCTTTTTTTATTTTATCTTTTTTCAGTCCCATTCCTACAAGCATAACCTGAAAATTATACCACATTTTTCTGGATCACTCTGCCTTATAATTACTAGCAATATTTCTGTATTTGCAATGTAAAGTAATGGGGAGAAGACTAATTCAAGACAAGACAGGCTGACTAACAAAGAGGACTTCATAAGACCATTTAAGAGGGTGAAAGGAAACTGCATCGTGCTTTAGTTGCCAGGCCACCTTCCTTTCTTTTGCTACTGAAGTGCCATTTTAATATTCTAAAGTGATAAGGTGTAAGATGGAGCAAAAGGCATTTCGTTGCTGATTTTTGGGTATGTTTTTATGCCTTCCAAAGAAAATAACACAGAAAGGTCTTTACAGAAAGATCTTGGGGCAGATCTGTTGCTAGAAATCACTGTAACTGAAGTCAACAGAGACGGGACAGTTTCAAACAGCTGATGAGCCTCCTCTTCTCTTTTAGGACTGAGACTTGAATGTGGCCATAAAAGGATCACAGAAAGTCCCATCAGAGAATTTCCATGCCTCAGACATCAAGCACAAAAATCTGACTCTGATACAGGTTTTAATGAAGTTTAGCTATTTTTACTTCTTTAATTGTAAGAGTTTGGACACTTCAAAAGCTTAGTCTTTTTCGAATTTTCTGTAACTTAGAAATTTTCAGTCTCTTAGACAGTAATGGCCTGTTTTCCTTTCCCAAATTTAAAATTTACATTAAAATCTAAACAATAAGTAAATTAATAGACCTATTAATTTGAGATTTTCTTTTCTTTTTAAAATAAGATGCAATCTTTACTCATTTAATTAGAATTATTCATAAGACAAAACCAGGAAATTACCATTCTGAATATTATCTATAGCTCAGAGTTCACACCAGAGTTCAGCAAGTCTCAGTTACTGCCCAGAGATGTTTAATTTAATAATAGAAGGAAGCATGCATTTTCTCCATATACAACAGTATCCTAATAAATGTTCCTTCTACAATCTCCATATTTTCTTAGTTTATTTAAAATTTACTCTAATATTAATCTACAGACTACTGTAATATGAATTAGATGACAAAATCAAATGCAGATTGCCATTGTGCCTGGCAACATACAAATACATTTAAAATACACATGGAAAATGAATTTCCAGGGGGCTTAAACAAAAGACTAGAGTTATAGTGAACTAACATAACAAAGATTCTTAAATAACTGTATTCAGCTTCCTACTTCATTATGTGTCTCATTCCAGTGCCATCACTGTAGTAAGTAAATTTCCAAAAGCCAGGTGATTCAAACACCATTTTAACCATGACACCACGTGAAAATAAAATTATTTTTGATGCACATTGTATCAAAACCTCAACATAGGTCCTGCAAATAGTGCTCTGTAGCAATATTCATATTTTTTAGTGTCAACTAAAGTATTTAGTGAAAACTAATTACCCATTCTCAGTATGAAACATGGATGGAGTTGGCGGTAGAATCATACTTGGGTTGCAGCACTCCTCGCCATCTCAGCCAAAATTCACACAGCCAAGGGTGCTGGCTACCTGTAAAACAGTGATATCATCATTTCCAGTTGTCTCCTTTCTACAGATTTGTAAACAAATCACAGCATCAACCAATACGGCTCTTTGCAAAGCTGCATTTCCACAAACAAAGCAAATTCAAGGAACTGCAACAACAGAGTATTTTATATGTTTTGAAAATGTAAAACTATTAATGTGAAAAAGAAGGAATATTTATCATTCATTTGAACAGGAATAGCTGAGTATTCACGTGCTTCTGATATATATTGATGCCACAGACCCTCAGTTCTTTTCCATCAGGACAATAATGAATATTCCAAAATGTTAATAAATCTGCAGACTCATAAGGCACTAAACTTGTATGACAAAGTACAAGAGCTCTCAATTTTTGTTGCTTTATGTTAAAACAGTTATTCAGAGCACTTGATACCAATGAAAAATGCATGTTTATCACATATAATAATTTAATAATAGAAACTGCAGTGATACAGTTCTTTTCTACTTTGTGGATTGCCATACATAATGACTATATCTTACATGCCAAATGAAGCAATGAAACATTATTCTCATTTAAACACTACAGAAAGTTACAGCACAGCCTGGTTAAATAAATTACTGCGAAGATCTTAGGTTTGGGAGTGCAAGAAAAATTTCCTATTATAAACAGTACTTGGCACTTAAGAAGTGCTTTGCATTTCCACAATACTCCTCAAACAAGCATTGTACAGGTAAGGTCACTGACATGGACATCTTTCTCTAAGAAAGATTTAAAAGTATGTGTTTTCTCAAATAAGAATCAGAATACATTGCAACTGTTTCTGTTTCAGGGCTAACCAGAAACCATGGCTTCCTCAGTTGCTCAAAAGTTAAGTGGTACATGAACCCATTTGATTGTCCTATCAACACAAGATTGAAAATATTCCATATTAATGTAATATTAATGAGTATAAAAATAAACATAGGTATGTAAGTCAGCAAATACTGTATATGTAGCTAGGTAGCATCTTTGCACTCCTGAGAAATAAAGTATCAAAGTTCAGTTCCAGGGGAGAAGGATCTACATATTAAAGGGGAGGATCAAGACAGAATAAGGGGTAATGACTTTAAACTGACAGAGGGCAGGTTTAGATTGGATATTAAGAAGAAATTCTTCACTGTGAGGGTGGTGAGGCCCTGGCACAGGTTGCCCAGAGAAGCTGTGGATGCCCCATTCCTGGAAGTTTTCAAGGCCAGGTTGGATGGGGCTTTAAGGAACCTGGTCTAGTGCAAGGTGTCCCTGCCCATGGCAGGGGGTGGAAAGAGATGACCTTTAAGGTCCCTCCAAACCCAAACCATTCTATGTTTTTATGATATGAAATTCAGGGGAACCTGTTGAATGGGCTCTGGATCAAGCCACAATGGAAAAGATAAACCATATCTGAAAGAACCTTGACTTCATTACTCACTTTTTAATCTATTTTATCATTAATTGTAGTTCTTTTCTTTAGTATTTTTTCAGTACTAGTTTCATTTTACTTTTATTCATAAAGTTTTGTTTTCTTCAAATAAAAGGATCTTTATTTAGCTCTATCCATCAGTGAGTGAGTTGCTGCCTGCTTTGTGAAAGGATGTAAAAAAATCAGGATTAACCCATTTAAATATTATATCTTTTCAGAATTCCATCTCATCCTAATAGCTGTAGGTAGGTGGATCTCAAGATACAGCATGGAATCCTATTTGAGAAATCTCTAAATTAAGGAACAGTAAGGAAGAAGAGAAGCACAGGACTGTTTCCCCATCAAGTTCTTTTTCTAGAGGTGTTCTATTTATGTCCTATATGACTCCCTTCCTGTAGGAAAGCAGAAAAATAAACAACTTATAATTACTATATTATCCACTTGAAATTACATTTTTAACAGCATGTTAAAAATTAAAACTTTAAAACTCTGTCTCCTGCCCAAGAATACTGGAAAATTTATTATTACCTGTCCACTCAGCTCTGTCAAAACAATTTCACTCTGCAGACTTCCAGACTAGTTCATTGATTTCTTGGTACAACAGCACTCTCAGGGAACATACAGCTGTCACTTAGAAGTGTTTCCCCAAAGTTTTGTCTGGGCAGATTACCTACTCCTGAGACATGCAAGTGCCCTTGATGTTAAAGTTCAGACCCTTTGGAAAGCCATGCTTGGTGGAGCGATACACAAGCCTCCCACAAGAACTGAATGTTTGGTGTGAGGTTCTATAAAAAAACCACAGATCCAGAGAGAACAACCCACACAGTCCCTCTGCTCCTTCAAGCTGCCAGAGGCACAAGATTCAAACGTCCTCAGAGCCTTCCTTCCTTACATATATTCAGATAAGTTTATGATAAACAGTTCCACAAAAGTACAGTGCTAGCATCTCAGACTTTGTATTGGAAACAAATGACTGCTGGAACAAAGAATTTCCTCATGAACATCCAACTGACCCTTGAATTTCCAAAAAATGTTGAATGGTAGTAGAAACTCACTTGACTTCCACTCATACTTGACTGATTTGCTAGCAAAATTCAACAACTGGTCCATGACATGCACATTGTTCTGCAAACAATGTATTTCCATATTAAAAATCATTAAGTATCATTATTCCAGTGGATGGGTCTTGAAAAATGATCCTTATTATTGTCCTTTATGAAAGTCAACACTCAATATCTGATGCTGACCTATACCTACTAGTCTTACCCCAAACATAGAAAGTAGTCTGTAATTTTCTACCGTCCCTGGAATGCTATGATTCTGTTCTAAATAATCATTTAGAACCTACTCTAAAAAATTATATGGGGAGTAGGAAAGGTCAAAAAGCTGCAGTAGTGACCACTTTAAACCATGTTTTTGCCAGAACTAGAACTGAATCTCTGCAGTAAGGGTTAAGTGCAGTCTGTTTACCTCATTCAGACAACATCTAGTCTGCAGTGACCATTCCTTGGGAAATTAGGGATTCCCTCACATCTGTAACAAATTACGTGGAGCAGTACAGCTCATCCTTAAAGTTCATTTGATAGTGATTGTAATACATGCCTTAAGGTTAGGATGGAGTGCTTAACCCAATCACTTGATTATATGCAGAATTCCAAATGCTGCAGAAGCCAGGCTGCATATAGAAGTTCTGGGATTGAGGACAACTCACCTGGAGATCAAGGCCATTATTGTTCATATCCTACCACAGGCAGACCACATTAATAGGGAGAACACTACTATCTAACAGGGGAGCATACAACAGACTAGAAGAAGTTTTTTATTAGAGCTGTCCAGGAACAGATGGTTCCAGCATCTGCTATTCTGTCTCCTTATCCTGGGTAACATATTTATTTTTTAAAATAAGGTTCGGCCTTAAGTTCAGTCAAAGTTCATCTGGCATCCACATCAGTTTACATCTTTATCCAAGGATCTTCTTTGTTCATACGTCTTACAGTCAAATGAAAGAAATTATTCACACATTGCCACCTGTGTGTGAACCTACCACCTACTTAGATTTATTTCTCACTGAAGTTAATGGACTCTTCATCTCAAGGTTTAGAAGAACTTACACAGTCCAATCTGTCTTTGAAGACCACATTCCTGGCAGAAGAGTATCAGCCTGCAGAACCAGGGAGTCCCAAAACCTGATGGCTTGACAGTGCTCTATGCAGATAAAGCAGCTTTATGACCACATCCTAAACTACTAGCCAAACTAGTGCCTACATTCCATCTTAATTACTGCGAAGTTGAGCACTGTCTTTTAGTTAAAGCTCCACTGTTGTAAATAACCTAAGATCCATATGCTTGAAATTTGCTGCGCATCATGTGAGTGTGAGGGGGAGTAAGCAGGCCAAACTCAGGGAGTTCAATATCACTGAATATCCTGAAGAGCACCCTCTATAAGAATTAGTTTTTTACAAAATCACCTGCTTCCTCCAGCTTTTTCTTTACATAGCTGGGACTCAGGCTACAGTTTTAATCCTCTCCAGGCTGATCTCATCTGGCCAGGATTTAACACAATGTTCCCAATGCCCTTTCAGAGAAACAAGATAGAAAAAGTTAGGAAAAGAGAGGATAAAATTTGTAAGCACAGGTCAGTGGAGGCTAAATGGACACTTAGGAAGGATGGCCTGATGTATGGATGACACTGCACACAGAAGACAGCCCAGCAGTGCACATGAGCCTGCAGAGGGATGTGTGATGCCAGAAACCTGAGGCAGCGTTCAGCACCATTCTGAATGGTTTAACATGGCAGAATGGCTGATTCTGAGCATGCTGTTTGCACATGTCTGAGAAGAGTGTCAGGTACACCAGTACTTTCCCCTGTGTGCCAGGGCACTGAGTAGCTGTGTGAACAATGCACCGAGGAGAAAATATAATTGAGATGAACTCCCTGCTTTCCGAAAGAGAACTTTCGGTACTGAATTAGAAGCATCTTTCTGAAAGCTGCATTACACATATGAATTAGACACATGCTCTTCCACAAAAATATGTAACAATGGCTGCTGACACTATTGCTATTTTCTACCTGTGTGAGAAAAGCTTTTTTACTGTTTGGAAACTATCCTTAAATAGCACAGTTAATGCAGTCTATATGCCCTATAGGCAGCAATGCTGTACATGGTTCCTTACCATGTATTACACGAAAGCCACTATCAAGAATTTCCCCAGGTTTCCATATCAAATAGGAATTGACTCACACCGATGTATGTAACAAGGTGAAATGCACGTGCACTGCATCAACACAGGGAAAACCTGTGGAATCCTGTCTGACATCCTAGTCATTGAGCAGCTCAGAGCAGAGCTTCATGACCGCTCAGTTTTAACACTGCCGGGCTATAATTTCCATCCCCACACTCAGCAGGCAACAAAGAATACTAGGCACAAATATTTCAGTCAATTATTTAGTTCTGACATGCAGAATATCACTTATTCAGAAAGACCTTTATTCCTTTGAGAACTACTACAAGCATTTCCGAGTTTCCTTGATGACATCTTAAGCAAATTGTTCCTACAGCAAGTTATGGATACTTCAAACACTGGAGCAAGGGGCAGCATACACGTGGCTGGTAAACTGCAGTACAGAGTGGGATTACTACAGTCCCTGGGAGGAAAGAAAGATTTTTCCCACAGCAGCTTCTTTTGTCTCTTTGTAGCACACATAAATAGAGACCCGCCGTTGAGGTGAATTACTGCAGGTAGTGAAAGCATGCAGACTATAGGCAAGAAGGCCTCTTGAGTCTTCATTCCCTCACAAAAATGGTTTGCTTTATCTGCCTTCTAGTTAGAGCAGCCTACATTGCAAAATTGAACACATGTAACTGAAGGTTTGTGTTAGCAGCTCACGTGATGTGCTAAAACAATCTGCAGTTCTTACTCCCTGATGGGCCAATCAAGTGGAGTTAACATCAGCCCAATGCTGCTTTTGTACACAGACGGAAATCAGGTTTTTTGAAGTCATGTTTAGAGAGCAGACACATTAGTTTACAGACCCGAATGGTCCAGGTGGTTTCAGCTGAGCTGGTTTAGAAGATTTCTAAGAGCCATGGGGAACTCTGTGGTAAAGACATACGCTAAAAACCTGTCTGTGACTGTCTGGGCACCTATTTTCCCATAAAAAAATATCCTAACAAGTCCTGTTCATTCATGTTATACCAGCTTTCACACCTTGTATTTGTGGTATGCAAAGACAAGCAACATGTTATTCTCAACCCCATGAAACGATGTGGGCTATAGTATATGGTGGATAGAACCAACCAGAAATGTTTTGACCAACTGAAAAAATTCTGTTACATCACAAACAGAAACATAAGCAAAAATATAATGGTTTTATAAACTCCTGACTAACCACAAGATGCTTTAGTGAAACCATTCCAGCAGTTTTCCTTCTTCGTTACCAGAGGAGTTGCTACAGCACATGGGCTTGCGGAGTTCACAGCTGTGGGGAACTCCTGCCATGAAGACTGTCCCAGAGTCAGAGTTTCCTGATATTTCAGTTCTCTGCCTGAAGCCACAGGAACCCCAGCCCCAGTGATGCAGCTGAGAGCCAGAAAAAACTCTCAGCTTCACTTCTAATGGGACTCTCAGGACACTTGGGCTTTCACCCAAAAAAAGCCAGAAGCACAGGAGCCCAGACTGCCAAACCTTGAGATTCCTGCCCAAGTCCTCATTCCAAATTTCCATATTCCTGTGTCTCTGTCCACCTAGCCAACAGAAAACAGGGAGACAAGAACTCTGAGTTTTAGGAGCCGCAGCTGAAGCAGAAGACTCAGAGCTCGGACTCTCAAGATTGGTGTTGTTTCAAAATAATTTAAATTAAATCTGTGACTATGTGATATTCAGGAAGATTTTTCTGTTTTTCTTTCTAAATGAAAAATAAAAAAATCCAAATTAAAGGCTTCCCCCCCAATTGAATCTGGAAATGGAACTCTAATTTTGAGCATCTACAGTGGAGAATCCATGATCAAGTGTTTCTCACTTGTCTATGATACAGAGTGACCCCAACAAGAACACAGAATTTTAGAACATCTCAAGCTGGAAGGGACCCATAAGGATTATTGAGCCCAAATCCCTGCTCATCACAGAACTACCTAAAACTAAGAAATAAAGTCAAATCACTGACTTCACAACACATCCCACAGTTTATAGAGGGCTTGAAACAACACATATAATGGACTCAGTGAAAAGCGTAATAGTGACAAGATATGGAGAGATTCCATTCTCATTTCATCTGACAAGGAAGTGGTTCTGAAATAAAAGAAAAAAAGCTTTTTTTCTCTTTGCAAAATAATGGCAAGAGAAAAGTGTGTTTCAGAAGTTCAACTCAAATGTCAGCTAAAACAAGAGCAGAGTCACTCTCCCAAGAACTGAAATCCACCTGCCTTTGACACAGAGGGGTGATGTTCCTCTACTAGTTCTTTAAATACCATAATTTCTCAGATATAGACCAAGGTGAGTGGTGGTTTGTCTCCTAGCCTGTTCTAAAACTGCAATAGTCATCCTCATGGCATGCCAGGTATTTGCCACCAGCGTGGAAAGTTGGAATTTAGCCCTGATATCGCTGCTGAGAAGATACATCTCATACTACATGGGCTTAGCTGTGAAAGCAAGGTGACCATATATAAAGTTCTCCTGTGAATCACAACAGTATGTAAAGCTGTGCCATCAGAAAACATCTGTTGGGACTTTTGGAATAATTTGATGTTACTGTTTGCTTCCATCAAATCTGATGTCATGGGATCACTTTGCCCAGTTTCTGCTCCTGTCTGCAAACTCCTGTGATAACTCTATTTCCCAAAACTGACACTAGCTGCTACACATAACCACACATTTCCTCTTCTGTTCAAACTACTGCCCTTCCCTGGACTTGCTCCAGCACCTTGGTGTCTTTTCTTGTAGTGAGAGGCCCAAAGCTGGACACAGCACTCGAGGTGTGGCCTCACCAGTGCCAAGTACAGGGGGACAATCACTGCCCTGGTCCTGCTGGCCACACTATTTCTGATACAGACCAGGATGCCATTGGCCTTCTTGATCACCTGGGCACACTGCTGGCTCATGGTCAGCAGTTGTCAACCAGTGCTGGGTCACTTTTCCAACCACTCTTCCCCCAGCCTGTAGCGCTACATGGGGTTGTTGAGACCCAAGCGTGGGACCCGGCACTTGGACTTGTTGAACTTCATACAACTGGCCTCAGCCCATCGATCAAGCCTGTCCAGACCCCTCTGCAGAGCCCTCCTGCCTTCCAGCAGATCAACACTCCCACACAATTTGGTGTCATCTGTTCACTACCGAGGGTGGACTTCATCGATCCCCTCATCCAGATCATTGATAAAGATATTAAACTGGTCTTCAAACCTTAAAGCAAGGTTCTTGGTGCAATTAAATTCCCTTGCAAAATATGTATGACATAAAATAAACTGAGAGATAGTAAGTTCAGGTGCATGCCACAATTATCCTCACACTCTTGGAAAGGCATTCTGTCACATTTAATCCACATGATACAGGGACTCATGATATAGATAATAATACAGATAATTAAAGCAATGGCATAAATAAGCACAGTCTGCTTATCTCCCAGGGAAAACTAGAAGAAAATCTAGCTATATTCAAACATTGTGTCAGCAACTGCTTCCTTTTTTAAAACTTTCTAACCTTTTCACACGTAATTGCTTTGTAACCCAAAGATTCTCATGTACATCTGAACAAATAACAGAATTTACTCAGCTCACTTATGGCATCACCATGTTTAATCATTTCTAGTAATGAGCTTCGTATGACAGAAGCCAGGTTGCCTTAGAAAAACTGATGTGTTTATTATCCATATTTCCTATGTATATGTTTTTACTTCATAAGTATTCCCTTATCTCTGTTTATCAGAAGCTGGAAGTCACCTAAAGTTGACACCCTGAACTGACATAAACTAATACTGACCTTAACTTTGCATTATTAAAAAGGTTTATAAATAAAACCCTGTATCAATCAGCTTGAGAAAAATACTTTGTTAAAAAAGAAGCCAACATGTACTTTTAAAGTGTGGAAAAGAACATGAGATTAAATCAGGTCTTTTTGCACAAAACCCCAAGAAAAAGCAATTTCTATTCAGAGGTTTTAAAGAACACTCAACCCTATTCAAGTCTTGCTTATACATCTTTACATCACTCTATCACTACAGAGCTCGAATTTTTGAGCACTTTATATTATACAATGTCAAAAGTACACTCCATAGAATTTCTGAGAAATGTCTCCATCATAGATCTGTGTAAAATTTCTGTGTAGAAATGGACCCTCTGGAACAAACTGCCACCTCTTTCTTAGTTTGGCAGTTTGATCTAAACCCCATTTCAGGAAATCATTCTTTATCTAATTAATACACCTCAAACTCACCTTCTCTGAGAACTCGTACAGGTATACATAGAGATGGATATTTATGCAGGCAGCACTTGAAGGAGGAAGAAAGGTTATTTACTAATAGCTGCATTACTTTGATCATACAGATTTATATTCTTCACTTCCTCTCTCCTTCAGAGAGACAGGAACTGCAAGGACCAGGCCACAACTGCTCAGCGGATATTTTCACAGAACATTTGTTTTTTCAAGAGGGTATCTGCCCCACACTCGCTTCCTTCCACCGAGTTCTACTTTCCCGCTCCAGTAAGGGAGATGCAGTACACAACCTGCATGAGAAGCATGAGCACCTGCCTACACAGGGAAAAGAGGCATACAGACCTCCAGCTGTGTCCTTAGGCCACTACAGTTCTGCCAAGTAACCCTCTGTAAGGAGTCTGCTTGGGAATAAAAGTGACTTCTTTCTGATACAGTTACTCTGATGTATACCAGACTCATTTTTATTTTAAAATAATCTACGTAATAACCCAGAGCAATGAAAAGGGCATAGTTGTTGTAGTAGAGCTACATTGCTACAGTTCAGCCATGTCAGGTTGATCACGGAACAAGTCAAGTTCACGTATTGCAAAGCAGTACTTTTCTCTAAAACTACAAAGCAGGATGCTGCATCCCCAGAATACACTCTTGTTTCTCTCATTAACATGAGTGCTGGGACCCAAGCTGCACCACAGGCCGCCCTCACTCGTGCGGATGTGGCTCGGGCCTTGGTTGGGAACACCACCTTGCCTGGGAGCACTGTCAGTCAAATGAGAGTCAAGACAAGGGGTAGTCGTGAGTTAAAGGAAATACTAAGCTTCAAAAATGCACTTGAGGGGAAAGAGTCTTTATGCCTACTAAATAATTTATCTGATGTACCATTTATCTATGCCAAACTCCTGTTTAGTTCAGCGTGGACTGTATAAGAGTTCAAAAGTAAATATGGAGAGACTCATTTTGTTTGGTGAAAAACAAATGGGAGGTGAACAGGAACAGTGCCTAGTTGGTTTAGAGACACTAGTACACATCAGCACACATCCAGGCAATACTTCTTTCCCTTTCTCCTTGCTAAGGGAGCTCTTTGGGTAAAAGCCAATTTTTTCTCTAAATACACCTCTGACTTGCTACTGCCCCAAGTCAGTGGCAGTACCTGCACCCTCACTTCAGCCACCTCTGAGGGCTTCCCCTCCTTCCTCTCCTCCAGCTCCCTCTTCCCACCTGTGGGGCTCTGCAGCACCTCCTCTCAGCGTTCTCGGCCTCTACCCTGGGCTCGAGTTCTCTGGGCTTTCAACGTTTTTCTTCCCAAATCCATTTCCCCCCTGCTCACACTGGGCTGGTCTTTCCCTTTTTGGTTGGCTTCTGGTCAAGCAGGTGCTCTCTTGCCACCAAGCAAAGTACTCGGCTCATCCCACTCTTCCCACACGCAGGTCCCCCGTTCTCGGCACACCAGGACGATGTTCACCCCTCCACATCCCGCTCCCTCCCACCTTTAGAAACGGCCTCCATGCCGCCATTACCAACAGGTTGTACTTTGGTTATCACGGGCAGAACGAAGCCGTGAGTGTCACCGCGCTCACAGACACCGAGGGGTCTGAGAACCCACCGCAACTCCGGTGGCAGTAACTACTCCGCAGCTCCGCTGGAAAAGGCCACCGGGAGCTGAGGGCACCTCCCGCCGTCGATGCCCGCCCCGCGCTTGGCCCCACGCCTCTGGAACCTTCCCTGGCGTTCGGGGATGAGTTATAGGGGCAATGGGCGGGCACGGGCGAGCAGAGCCAGAGCCGAGCGCCGAGGGAGCCCTGCCCCGGGCGCCTCGGCCGTCGGGGGCGCAGGACCCACCTACGACGCTCGCCTTCCACCGGGCACCGACGCGGCTCCACCGGTTCCCGCCGAGACAGGGGAGCGGGAAGGCGCCCGCCTCCTCCCTCCCTGCCTCCCTCCGGGAGGCCCGACTCCCGTTCCACCGGGAGAGAAGGGGCAGCCGGACCCCCTTTGGGTGGGGGGGATATCTCTGTGGGGCGGGGCGTGCCGCCTGCCCCGCGCCCCCGCCGCGCCCCCGCGCCGCTCCCTCCCGGCGGGCGCGGCCCCTCCGCCGCTCCCGCTTCCCGGCGGGCGGCACGCGCGGCCGGTGGATGCCGCCGGGTGACGTGCAGGGCGCGCGGTGGCAGCACCTCCCCGCGCGCCGCTTAAAAAGAAGAAGAAAAGAGGGAGCGAAACATGAGAGCCCGGGCGAGCCGCAGCCGCCGCCGGCAGCAGCAGCAGCAGCAGCGGAGGGGGCATCGCCCGGCCCGGCCGCCGCCGCAGTCCCGCCGCGGGGACACCCTTCCTATGGGACGACAAGTGAAGGGCTGCTGCTGCCGCCGCCCGCTGCCCGGCCCGCCCCGAGCCTCGGCGCCTCGGCGCGGCAGCGGCAGCTGCTAAAACCTGTGCCGCTCGCACAACTTCGCCGGCTTCGAGCATCCTCCCGCCGGGCGCTCGGGGGGCTCGGTCCCCCGCTCCTGCCTCTTCGCGTCCGCCTTTTTGGAAGAAGCGAGGGGTGGCCGAGGTGCTGTTCCTCCGTCGGCTTTTTAACCGCTACTGTTATTATTCTCCTCCAGACTTTCCCCTTCTGGGGGAGGGAGGTGGTTTCCTGATCTGAAGTGCAAAGAAAAGTCAGTGGGATTCCCCTCCTTCCTTCTCCCCCCACCCACCCCCCCCATCCCCGGTTTGGGTGCATTCACACGCTCCCTCAGGCATGATGCTCAAGATGCTGCCGTTTAAGCTGCTGCTGGTGGCCGTGGTTCTGTGCTTCTTCGAGGGGGATGCCAAGTTTGGGGAGAGCGGCGCCCGGAGGAGAAGGTGCCTCAACGGGACCCCGCCGCGGCGGCTGAAGAAGCGGGACCGGCGGGTGCTGTCCCCGGAGGCCCCGGGCGGCGGGGAGGCGATGTGCCGCGGCCTCTACCCACGTCTGTCCTGCTGCTCCCGCTCCGAGCCGCAGGGGCTGCCGCACGCCGAGGCGAAGGTAGGCACCACCTGGGGCTGCGCTGGGCTGTGGCCGGGGGGAGGTTTTTGGAGTTGTTTCCTTATTTTTTGCGTGGAGCCACGCACCGGCCGCGAACCTGCCGCGTTTCCCACGCGGGTGGGGGCGATGCCGCGGCGGGGGGCGACCGTTCCCGCCCGGGGGGCGAGGGCGCGGCAGGGACGTGGTCCTGGCGCGGGGCTGCTTCGTCGGGAGGCGCGGGGAGCGCGGCAGGTCCGCGCCCTGGAGGGGACGGGCGCCCCGCGGGGGGAGCGCGGTGCCGGCCGGCGGCTCTGCCTGCGAGTTACTTCTTGTCCGCAGCGCCGGAGTTTCTGGCGGTGGCCCCGTCCCCGTCCCGGTGCAGCGGGGCCGGGCCGGCCGCAGGTACCGCTGCCCGGGCGCGGCTGCGGGGAAGGGCGGAGGAGCCGGACGGGCTCCGGCCGCCGCCCGGGCAGAGGCAGCGGAGGGGGCTCTGCCTTCGCCCGGCGGTGCCATCCGGCTTGGCTTTTTTTCTGGGTTGAAGACTCGTGTCCAGTTTGCTCCGCAGGAGCAAAGTTAGGAGGGGGTTTGGATTGCGGCTGGTGCCGGTGTAGCAACACTCTGTGATCTCCAGCCGCCTCGGGGCCCGGGTGGTACTCACAGTTACAGGTACCAGCGGCGAAAGACCCCCGAAGTCTCCGCTGCAGGACTCCGGTCTCACGGCTCTCGCTCAGGACCGGTGCCTCGCACCAGGTGCCGTGAGACACTCTGCCTTTTCACATTACCTGGCAGCCTCTCTGCCCAATTTCAAGCTGCGGTCATG